>NC_058090.1:24595430-25195430 GCF_014858855.1 Bufo gargarizans | reverse complement strand
ATAGGGAAGCATTGGTTCTTGCCTGTTGTGCGTTTTACAGCGCGTAGGAACGCGCTGTAAAACGCTCAGGTGTGAACCCAGCCTCAGCTGTGAGAAGCATTAGGTCTGTACAAGGTTTCAGCCTTAGAATGGAAGTGAAAATCTCATTCACTGACAGCAAACAGAGACCTTGAAAATGGTAAGAAACGGAAGCCCAAGTTGAAGAATTTTTGACATTTTATTACCTTTCACAGCACTATCAAGCACTGGATAAGGGATTTTGGTTAGATTGTGGGTGGGTCAACCGCTGGGACCCCTACTAATCACGAGAACAGGGGTCCCCTCTCCTCCATATAAATGGAGTGGTGGTCGAGCATGTGCACCACTACTGCCCCATTTATCTCTATGGGACTATCGGAGATCTGCTGGCTATCCCTGGCAGTCCCATAGAGCAGGCATGGCCAACCTGGGGCTCTCCAGCTGTTGTAAAACTACAACTCCCACCATGCCCTGCTGTAGGCTGATAGCTGTAGACTGTCCAGGCATGCTGGGAGTTGTAGTTTTGCAACAGCTGGAGAGCCTCAGGTTGGCCATCCCTGCCATAGAGTCTGAATGGAGCAGCGGTGCACATGCGCGACCACCGCTCCATTTACACAGAGGGCCCCTTTTCTCGTGATCAAGTGGGGGTCCCAGCAGTTGGACCCCCGCCGATCTAACAGTTGCTGTAAGCAGAATTCTCCTTTATATCTTATGACAGCCTCTTCTATCATAATCTCGTTTGTCTTCTCTGCGGCTGACATCACCTCGTCTCTTCCGGCAGGGCACAGCAGTATGGCGCGCCTCCCCCCGCCATCTTGTTTTCCAGGAGCTCCGGGCAGAAAGTCCACGCCGTCTCCATCCACAACGCTCCCGCAGATGAAATCCTTCCACTTCTAAAATGGGAGCTTCTTGGAGAGTTTGTGAGTTTTTGGCATTTTGTGAAATATGTTTCCAGTGATTAAAAGGAACAGAAAGAAAATGACAGCCCCCTCCCCCGCACAGTATACAGCGGGGGGGGGGGCACCTCTGAGAATATATGTACAGGACAGGAGGCACGTGCTGCTGTTCAGTAATTGCTGGAAGCTGTGGGACATTGTATTATGTGGGGTCAGCACGATTCCCTTCTGAAATCCTCTGTGCTGCTGGGAGACAAAGCATTTTTCACTTCCAATCTGTGACCTCTCAGTTGTCTTTGGTCACTACTCCCGTTGTGGCATGACCTGTCCTCTGTAACATAATCACACAAAAGGTTAGGTGACCTTTACAACATCTCCGAACTTATATGCTAAAATACTCTGTGCTGCTGAACCCTTGTGCTCCCAACATAAAATGGCACCTTCCTGTCTTGAAGTGCTTTTTGCTTCTAGGATGCCGTTCTGTAGGAGGCCACTGACTCCTACAAGGTCATGCAAACTCCTCTTCTGAAATACTCTGTTCTGCTGTTCTGTGCTGTTTCACAGTCACCTCCCGCTTCCCCTCCTTACATTTCCGTCCTCCACATTCCGCCTAGAACAAGTTATACCTTATCCACGGGATAGGGGATAACTGTTAGCCTATGGGGGTCCACCGATCGCAACAATGGGGGTTCCGTGCCCCCGATATAAATGGAGTGGCAGGTTGTGAGTCCAGGGAGTCCAGCGCTCCGCTACCTCCGGCAGTCCAGTGGACTTTCAGTGGAGCTGCAAGGCACATGCTTGACCATCACTCCATGCATATGGAGGACGCGGGACCCCCAGTCAGACCCCCATTCATCTAACAGGTACAGCTTGTTCTAGACCTGATCGGACAGGTCACTCCCTTCTACTCTAGTCCTGAAACACTCTGTGCTGTGGGGGGGACCCTGTTTCTTTCACTGGGTAACTCTCAGTCTGTGACACTCGTCTCTCCTCACACATCATGATACCGAATCATCACCTGCAGCCCTAAAATAATCACAGGCCGCTCTCCTAAAATACTCTGTGCTGCTTTCTACTACTCCATACAAACTAATAAGTATCTAATCCGATGCTGGTGATGATAATTGATGATCATTTTTGCCTCTAGCCGGAATAATATTACGTTCCGGCTGCGAGATTAAATCCATCTCTCTGTACATTAGTCTTGGATAATAAGACATTAAAATATCGTGGCGGTAAGACTGCCCTTATAATATCCATCCCGCTTCCCATCACCCCCGCCTTCCAGTAATGGATCCTGTCATTACAGTGATCTCATATTCACCGCCTAGCCAAGGGCTTCATTAGGGGAGGTGATTTTTAGCGCTCTGATTCTCACAGGGACATCTATAACAATCATCCCAGCCGCCACGAGACGCGCAGTCATGATATATTTAATTTTTTCAAATTTCCTGTCAAGTTTCCGTCGTTATAAGATCCCATTGAGCTAATATTGTATTAGGCCTCATGCACACGGCCGTTGTTTTGGTCCGCATCCGAGCCGCAGTTTTGGCGGCTCGGATGCGGACCCATTCACTTCAATGGGGCCGCAAAAGATGCGGACAGCACTCTGTGTGCTGTCCGCATCCGTTGCTCCTTCCGTGGTATATAACAGGTCCTATTCTTGTCCGCGCTTTGCAGACAAGAATAGGCAGTTATATTAAAGGCTGTCCATGCCGTCCCGCATATTGTTTTGCGGATCCGTGATTTGTGGACCGCAAAACACACAACGGTCGTGTGCATGAGGCCTTATAATGATGGAAACTTCACAAATATAACAGGTGCATTCTGACGTCATAGTGCACCTGCCAGTGACCTAATGTCACACCGTGATTGGCTGTTGCCGTCATGTGACATGACATCATTATAGAGGATATGTCATCTCGTCAAAACACCAGAGGGCTTGTGTCTCCCAGCCCCACCCACTCTAGTCACCTGATACTTAAAGGGGATGTCCTCTTTCAACAATCCACTAAGGCTACATTCACACGTCAGTATTTTTCTATAATCCGAATTTCAGTCCGTTTTTTGCGGATCCGTTGTTCCTGAAAATGTTTCCGTATGTCATCCGTTTTTTGCGGATCCGCAAAAAACAGAAACATGTATACATTCAATAATCAAATAAAGTTGTTTGGATTTCTTTGAAAAAAAATTGAAAAAAATATAAAAATTTGCTATGTGTTTCCAGGAACGGATTCCGCCAAAAACGGAATGACATCCGAATGTCTTCCGTTTTTTGCGGATCCATTGACTTTGTATTGTACCAGGATCCGAATTTTGCGGAAAAGAATAGGACATGTTTTATATTTAAACGGACATGCGGAACGGAACAACGGAAACGGACAGCACACATTGTGCTGTCCGATTTTTTCCAGGACCCATTGAAAATGAATGGGTCCAGATCTGGTCCTGATCTGTTCCGCAAAAAACGGAACAGATCAGGAAAGAAAAAACGGACGTGTGAATGGACCCTAAGATCCCCTAATGACACAGGGTGCTCTGCCGCTGGGACCCCCGGTGACATAATCTGTGTCTGAACCCAACAGCAAGTGTTTCGTTTCCCTACAGCGCCACCACAGGGCAAATTAAGCATTACACAGTTCCCATTGGAATCAAAGGACTGTCTGTGTGATGCATGGACGTGCTGGGTCCTCCAGAGCGCAAGACAGTCTTGTACATGAGGGTCCTGCACTATTGACCCCCCAGTCAGGGCTGCAGTTCCTTGCAGGTATCTTTCAGTGCACGTCCCTTTAACAACCTGCTTCGGAACACCAGTCGGCTCGGCCTGGCCGTTTATCTTTTGGTTTATAACGGTCGTCTCATTTTATTTAGACTAGAGATAATCGGTGCTTTGTGTCCAGTCTCCTCCAGAGTCCAGCATGGCTTCTCTTGTGTTTCTGCAGCCGGAGGTCACCGTGGAGTCACTGCCCGCCCTCATGAAACGCCAGAAGCCCCTGCTCATCCTCTTCTCCGATGGCGTCCCCAACCCACGCACCGAAAAACACATCTTGAGTTTGGTGAGAGGGAAATACCTGGAGCAGTATGTGACCTGCTGGTTAAACGTGTAAGTAACGGGGGAAACGTCCCTCGCTTTGTAGTGTATTTAGGGTACGTTCATGGGAACAGGATCTGCGGCAATGGGGGAATCATGTCCCATCGACTTCCAGTAAAGTCTGTCAGGCTTCTCATTCACTGACAGCAAGCAGACATCTTGAAACTAGAGAGGAGTTTAAACACAAAGCGTATTAGAAAGTTGCAGATCTTGTTCCTGCAAGTGGACATGCATCATCATCCTGTGGATGGCGCACCATCAGCAGCGGGTGACAGCTGTAACGTGCTGCAACGGCCGCTACAAGATGATTTCTGTGGACCTTAAAGGGATCCTCTTCACGGTGAGCAGGTGTAACTACAACTATGGCGTCCCCATTCACTTCTATGGGACGGCTCCTTCCTATGCTCTTGAACTGACGGAGCCGCCCCATAGATAGAAGTGAATAGGAACGCCATACTTGAAATTACACTGCTCACCGCTGCAGTTGCGATGGCGAGGAGGTAAACGGTGATGAGAAGGCAGCGCTCGTACGAGTGGTGCTTTCTCCTCAAGCAGCTGATCGCCAGGAGTGCCATGAGTCGGTCTGATATTGATGACCTATCCAGAGGATGCATGGACGTGCTGGGTCCTCCAGAGTGCAAGACAGTCTTGTACATGAGGGTCCTGTACTATTGACCCCCTTCTTTTGACCACAGTCAGGGCTGCAGGATAGGTCATCAACGTAAAAAGCAGACAACCCCTTTAATGGTGCAGGTCCTGGTGGTCAGACCCCACTGAGCTAAAAGTGATCTCCTATCCATTCGATTGGGGATAACTTGTTTTTACTGGAATACCCCTGTGAGGTTTTAAAGGGCTGTTGGGGCATAAGCCGAGGGTCTTCGCTCAGACCCATCTCTGTCAGTCCGAACTGAGAGCTGCTGCAATCCTGCCACTCTGGAGGACGCCATGACTGACACATGATCGGTCCATTTGTCTTTCTTTCTCACAGGAAGAACACCCCGGCGGGTCTCCCTGTACTGAAGACGTATTTCAGTGTAATCCCACCTTTGCCTCAGCTCGTCCTGATCTCGTTTGATTCACAGGGACAAGTCTTCGCTCTTCCCATCGATCAGCAGATCAGTGAAGTCAGTATATTATATTGGCTGGAAATGGTAAAAGCCGGAGAGGAAGTTCCCGTCTGTGAGTACCGATCACGTCATGCTTTTCTTCGGGGGGCATGAAACGTACAAGCGAGCCCCCTTATCAGTGATTGCGTTTTTTGTTGTTGCAGACATTAACATCGTTTTTTGGCAGGACATCTGTCTGTGTGAGCAGGGGATGCGCTGCCAATAATAAAGCAAACGGTATGAGGATGAGCGATCGTAGGCCTGGACGTACTGACGATCATCAATCCACGTAAATGGTGCCCATCACAGACAGATTATCTGCCAGTGTAAACCCGCCTTTAGGGTCCACGTCCGCAAAATGGGTCCGCATCCGTTCCGCAATCCTGCGGAACAGGTGCGGACCCATTCATTTTCAATGGGGCTGCAAAAGATGCGGACAGCACACCGTGTGCTGTCCGCATCCGCACTTCCGTTCCGCGGCCCCGCTAAAAAATAGAACATGTCCGATTCTTGTCTGCATCCACGGACAAGAAAAGGCATTTCTATTATAGTGCCAGCGATGTGCGGTCCGCAAAATGCGGAACGCACATGGCCGGTGTCTGTGTTTTGCGGATCCGCAATTTGCGGACCGCAGAACAGTTGCAGACTTGTGAATGGACCCTAAGGTTGGGTCGTGTCGGGGGCCCTGGCCCAACACTTTTACAGGTGTAAAAGCAGCGTAAAACTACTCCGTCAGGGGCTGCAGTAGTTTTTGCAGGCGCACGGACAGCCGGAGGTGCGCCTAATTAACGTGAGGCCTGAGTCTTGTCTTTAATTAGCTGTTTCTTACGGCAGCGCAGGGGGGAATCTTAGGCTACTTTCACACTGCCGTTTCTGGGTCCGCCTGTGAGATCCGCTTCAAGGCTCTCACAAGCGGCCCAAAACGGATCAGTTCAGCCCCAATGCATTCTGAATGGATAAGGATCAGTTTGGCTATTCCGCTCTGGAGGCAGACACCAAAAGGCTGCTTGCAGCGTTTTGATGTCCGTCTGACGAAACTGAGCCAAACGGATAAGTCAATGGGGACGGATCCGTTTTTACTGACACAATATGGTGCAATTGAAAAGGGATCCGCCTCCCATTGACTTTCAATGTAAGTCAAAACGGATCCGTTTTGCATTATCATGAAAAAAAAAAAAAAGCGTTTGCATTATAGTCTGGTATCTGCACAGATGGATCCGCACCTAAACGCAGGTGTGAAAGTAGCCTTAGACTGCGTAAAAAGCTTAGTAAGTGACCCCTAGTTTTTTTTCCAGGGAAATCCATTTAAGGCCTCATGCATACGACCGTTGTTTGGCTCGGATGCGGACCCATTCATTGGCTCGGATCCGGACCCATGCTGTCCGCATCCGTGGCTCCGTTCCGCGACCCCGCTAAAAATATATAACATGTCCTATTCTTGTCCGCGCTTTGTGGACAAGAATAGGCATTTATATTGCCGGCGCCTGTTCCGTTCCGCAAATTGCGGTAGGCAACACGGGCGCCTTCCGTTTTTTGCGGATCCGCGATTTGCGGACCGCAAAAAACGGCACGGTCGTGTGCATGAGGCCTTAAAGTGCTTAATGCATACGGCACATTTTCTTTCCACACACAGAATCCAATTTCTCATCATGACAGCAAAGAATGGACACAACATGGAAACCATGATGGGTAGCGGGGGATTCTGGGGCAGTGCAAAATGCAGCAGAAATGTTCCCTGGATTTCACGGCAAAAATACACGTTGGAATTTTCTGTCAGGCACGCAGAAATGACAGACCAGATGTCGTCTTTAGGCCTCCATCTGCAATGGAAACTCCCTTGTATCCCATGGTTGCGTCACAGGATTGCCTATGGGCATGGGGTGACAATGTAGTCCCCAACCGCTTAGATGCTTTGATCAGGAGAGTATCCGCTGTAATATGCAACTGTGCGTGCTGCAGGTACAGCTCTGTAAATGGATGGTGCTAAGGGGTTAAACGCTGGGGGCTCATTTATTAAGGTGAGGGCTACAAGATGACATTTGTCACAGTAATATCGTGTAACAATTTTTATAACGACTAAAGTCTATGGTGTCGCACTGCGACTTGACAGTGGCGCAAAAATCTAACTTGGATCGATTTTTGCACGACTGTTGTGTCGCAGTGCAGCAGCATAGACTGTCATTATAAAAATTGCCACGCGACACGTCGCAGTGTAGTTGTGCCCTTTTGTCGCAAAACTTATTGTTGCGCGACAAACGTCCTAATGTAGTCGTACCCCATGACATAAGTCATTTTTTGATGGTCTTTTTTGTTCATTTTACATCAGCGATGCTGCCGGAAGATGTGCCTCATTTATGACGGGGTGTGCGCCTAGTCAAAAATTAGGTAATCTTTTGTAGTCCTTGCCCCTGGCTGGCGTCGTTTTTCGACAAGTTTCACGCCGCTTTTCTGGTGTAAGATTAGTAAGTATGCTGAGGTCGGAGTCCCGGACTTGCCATTCTCTGGTCACTCCTTTGTGCCAAACGTAGCATATAAACACCACTGTGACAAATATTGTCGCAAGGGGGGACAGGTGCCAATTTTACGCCAAAACGAGGCGTCAAACTGTTCAGAAATGACCCCCAATTTATGTAAAACTGATACACTGTTCTACCTGGTGCAGGGCCCAAAAGTAGAGATAGACCTCTTTCACACGGGCGAGTTTTCCGCGCGGGTGCAATGTGTGAGGTGAACGCATTGCACTCGCACTGAATCCGGACCCATTCATTTCTATGGGGCTGTGTACATGAGCGGTGATTTTTTTACTCATTACTTGTACGTTGTGTGAAAATTGCAGCATACTCAATATTGTGCGTTTTTCACGCAACGCAGGCCCCATAGAAGTGAATGGGACTGTGTCAAAATCACAAGTATCCGCAAGCAAGTGTGGATGCGGTGCCATTTTCACGCATGGTTGCTAGGAGATGATCGGGCTAGGGACCTGATCATTATTATTTTCTCTTATAACATGGTTATAAGGGAAGATAATAGCATTCTTACTACAGAATGCTTAGTAAAATAGGGATGGAGGGGTTAAAAAAAAATAAGAAATTTAACTCACGTTAATCCACTTGTTCGCGCAGCCCGGCTTCTCTTCTGTCTTCTTCTTTGCTGTGCAGGAGGAAAAGGACCTGTGGTGACATCACTGCGCTCATCACATCATCACCATGGTGATGGACCATGTGATGAGCGCAGTGACATCACCAAAGGTCCTTTTCCTCCCAGGTCCTCAAAGAAGAAGAAAGAAGAGAAGCCGGGCTGCGCGAACAAGTGGATTAAGGTGAGTTAAATTTTTATTTTTTAACCCCTCCAGCGCTATTGTACTATGCATTCTGTATTAAGAATGCTATTATTTTCCCTTATAACCATGTTATAAGGTAAAATAATAAAAAATGTACACAACACCTAACCCAAATGGGTTTGGGTACCAAACATGCAGACTTTTCTCACGCGCGTGCAAAGCGCATTAAAATGTGCAGAAAAATTGTGCATTTTCCCGCAAAACACCCGCATCTTATCCGGCCCAAATCCATGACGCCCATGTGAAAGAGGCCTTATATGTTCCACCTCCTCAGGCACAAGGCAGAACACAATGGGGCACATTTATCAAGCTTGTCTGTTTTTGGCCATAAAATTAGCCTGGCGTATTTCATTTATCTGTTTTTCGTTTGCCAAGTATTTATTGAAAGTCGCACAGCGCTTCATGAATTAGACTAGTCGTATTTTTATTAGTCTGACGTCTGGTGGTTGTTTTTCAGAACGACAGATTCATAGTCACTTAGACTGTTCTAATTTATTTGCACATGAAAAAAAGATGCTTCTTTGCGGAGAAAAGTTGCATGTCTCCCGGAAACCACTGGAAACACAGAAAAGCCCGCCAGCCCTGGGGTGGAGTTAAAATTAGACTGTTTTTGTGACAAATTCAGGCGCAAAAAAACACGCGCCTACATAAATAGGTCAGAAAGAAGTTGCAAAAGTTAGAAAACTACTAAATTAGTCTAAAAAAAATCTAAATAGTTGAACAAGGCACAAAAGCTTTCAAAACAGGTGTAATTTCAGTAGTAAATGCGACAAAAAAAATAAGGCAGTGATTGTGATTAGGGATGAGCGAAGTGAGCCTTGGATCCTAGATCCGAAGTCGCTTCACTCAAAAGTTCGGTCCGCAAAAAAATACGGATGAAATCCGTGTGCATTCCGTTTTTTGCGGAACAGAACATCTGGCCCCTAATAGAACAGTACTATCCTTGTCCGTTGCGCGGACAATAATTGGACATGTTCTATCTTTGAACAGAACGGAAATACGGAAACGGAATGCATACCTTCTGTTTTTTTTGCGGACCCATTTGAATGAATGGTTCTATATACAGAACGCAAAAAAACGGAACGTAAGCGGAAAAGAATACGTTTGTGTGCAAGAGGCCTAATGCTGTTCCGAGAGCCGTCTCTGTGCAGCATTAAAATGTATGGCCTCTGACGAGGTAAAGTCCGTTATTCCCGACGTTCTGCAAGAATTCAGTGAATAACAGTGAATAACTTAGGTATTTGATTTTTAAATTGAAAAACCATTTTGGAACTTGGTTCGGTTCCGAGGTACCAGTCACAACCAAAGCCGAGTTCGGATCCAATGTTTTTTCCAGTTTAAAAATCAAATACCGAAGTTATTCACCGAAGTCTCATAAAACTTCGGGAATAACTCACTTCGCCTCGTCAAAGGCTGTACATTTTAATGCTGTGCGGAGAAGGATCCCTGTACAGCATTAAACCGAAGTTTCGAGGAAGCAATTTCGGATCTAGGATCCAGAGCTCGTTTCGCTCATCACTAATTGTGAGCCTTTACAGACATAAGGCCTCTTTCACACGAACAATACGGATTAGGTCCGGATGCGTTCAGTGAAACTCGCACCACTTTCCAAGCAAGTTCAGTCAGTTTTGTCTGCGATTGCGTTCAGTTGTTCAGTTTTTTCCGCGCTAGTTCAATGCGTTTTTCACGCGTGTGATAAAAAACTGAAGGTTTACTAACAACATCTCCTAGCAACCATCAGTGAAAAACGCATCTCATCCGGATGTAATGTGTTTTTCACTGAAGCCCCATTCACTTCTATGGGGCCAGGGCTGCGTGAAAAAAAAAACGCAGAACATAGAACATGCTGCGTTTTTCACACAACGCAGAATTGATGTACACAGATCCATGGAAATGAATGGATCCGGATTCATGCATTGCACCCACGCGGAAACCTCGATCGTGTGAAAGGGGCCTAAGGGAAAGATCTGCTCCTGCTCTGTGTTTAGAGCCGCACCTGGTTTTGGTTCAAAATCATTGATGGAAATCACTGACGTGTGAATGAGTCATAAAAGACTAAAAACAGGTGCAAACACTGTAGTAAATGGGGCATGCTAGTACAGTTTACACCTATTTTTGCACCTGTTTTTCTGTGGGTTGAAAGTTTCAGTTTCTTCTATTTATCAGGCGTTTCTATTTGAGTTAATAAATCCGTTTTTTGCCATTCTTTTTAGATTGTTTTTAAGGTGTGTTGTATTTTCTAGGCGTTATTTATGTCTGGTCTGCCTTTTGAAAGTCGCTGATCTAATGCTTTAAAAAGTCTCATTCTCCCCAGAAAAGTCGCAAGTATGTTTTAAAAAGTCGCAAATCAAACTGAAAGCCGCATCCATAAATTTTTCGACTTTTTAACTTCAAAAGAGATCCGACCAATCGCAGCTACATACGCCTGGCAGGCGCTGGCTGAGTTTTGCACATGTAAACTAATCAAATTTAGAAGTTAAAAAGGCGCACATACACAAATCGCATTAGTCCACTGACTAAACAGTTCGCTCCATCTCCGAAACAGATAGAAAAGCAAAACATGCGCCAATATGATGTAAAGTCTAAGGGCTCATGCACACAACCGCAAAACAAGGATTTACAAAAAATACGGATGACATCCCTATTGCATCAGTTTTTTTGTGGATTCCTTGTAACTAGCGATGAGCAAATCGACTTCATATGAAACCCGAAGTCAATTTGCATAAAACTTAGTTTGAATACTGTACGGAGCGGGCGCTCCGTACAGCATTAGAATGTATTGGCTCATCCGAAGTAGATTCGCTCATCCCTAATTGTAACAATGCCTATCCTAGTTCGCTAAAGGGACAAGAATAGGACATGTTCTATCTTTTTTGCGGGACGGCCATGCAGACATACGGAAATGGAATGCACACGGAGTCATTTCCGTTTTTTTTGCAGGCCCATTGAAGTGAATGGTTCTGCATATGGGCTGCAAAAAAATTTACGGAACATACACGAAAAGAGCCCTAAGACAAGGCGCAAACCTAACAATAAGGGCTCATGCACGCGACCGTATGCCCTCCGAGACATACGGTCGGTGAGCGTCCCTTATGTCTAGCAGCGGCATACATCGTGCGCACGGGAGTAGACAGCATTATAGATTACAATGATGCTGTGCACGTCGGGCCGCCCGCGGGACTATTGTCCCGCATTCATGAGATCCGTGCACAGCATCATTGTAATCTATGATACTGTGTACTCCCATGCGCACAATGTATGCCGCTGCTGGACATATGGCACGCTCACCGACCGTATGTCTTGGAGGGCATACGGTCGTGTGCATGAGCCCTAAATGCGATTAAATTGAAACGTCCGCCCAACACACATAAAACACGACTGAAACAGGCGCAAAACCTCTTGATAAACGTGCCCCCAATATGCGTTTTCCCAGAATGTCCCTTGAATAAACAGAGGATAACAGTAGCTGTGTGTATGGCGGGTTTATGGCCCAGCTGCGCTTCCCTCTGAGCACTTTGGTTTCCTTCCCTCAAACCTAATTACATCTAATTACCATCGAGCTATTACATCTGTTTGCTCCGGATTTGTTAATACAGAGGAAGGGAGTGCACAAGCGGCAGAGATATTACTGAAGCTTTATTCTAAATAATTCATCCACGGAGCCTCGTGTCTGTCTGTGCCACGTGCAGGGATAAGTATGGGAGGCTTTATCTGTGCAGCCTTTCGAGAACTAAAGGGGGTTTCTAGGGTATATATCGTGGCCTATCACAAAAGTAGACACATAACATGTGGACCCCCGCAACCACCCAACACAGCGCCATCTATGTCTGCGTGGCTGTGTCTGGTACTGCAGCGCCTCTCCGGTGGAGTAATAATAATCTTTATGTACCATCGACATAGTTCGCTGCGCTTTACAATGTGTCCAGACAAAATGAAACGTTACAGGGTAACGGACTACAACTATTCAGACAGTAGGACTGAGGGTCCTGCTCACAAGAGCTTACAATCTATGAGAAAATAGGGGAATGTGATAGGCCACACTAACAAAGATGTGTTTTAGGGCAAACCTAAAACTGGAGGTTGCGAATTCACCTGATTGTTGGGGTAGAACATTCCAGAGAACTGGGGCAGCACAAGGGAAGTCTTAGAGACGGGCGGGAGAGGTTCGGATTGTGGAGGATGTAACCCTAAGATTGTTGGCGGTGTATAGAGCACAGGTAGAACGGTAGATGGGATGTAGGGGGGTGCGGAGACTTCCTCTGGAATTCTGGGAAGAAAGGGTTGCAAATGAGCTCAACAAGCTCCGCCTCTACTGCCACCAGACGTAAGGCAGCTATCCTATAGGTCAATGTTCGACCCTTTAAATAGGCCCTGATATATGGATCGGATATTACTGTATTTTTCTCCCTATGAGACGCACCTACCGTAGGTTTTAGAGGTGGAGAATAAGAAAAATAAATATTTTTCATTAGACCTCAGATCAGACCCCCAATGTTAATAAGACCCTCAATCAGACCTCAGCTCAGACAACAATGTGAATGACCCCCATTTAGACCTCAGATCAGAGCCCCAATATGAAGAACCCCCCCTATTCAGACCTCAGATCAGACCACCCAATGTGAATTCCCCCAGACCATAGATAACAGCCCCATTCAGACCTCAAATCAGACCACCCAATGTAAATGACCCCCAGGCCTTAGTACAAAAGCCTTTGCTCAGGGTAATTTAAATAAAAAAATCCACTTACCTCTCCTGCTTCGGACGCCGCCACCTCCACTCCTAGGATCCAGATTCATCAATTTTTTTGCTGTGACCGGACACGCACAGCATGAGGTCACAGAGCGTCCTCACGTTGTGCGCAGTCACGGCACAGCTGACGGCAGAGGCCCAGGAAGCTGTGAGTACAGAGCCCGGGGAGAGCGGCATTCACCGCTTCCCGGTCCTCCATTACTAATGAGTGCTTCCATTAGTATTCACCTCATAAGACGCACTGGCATTTCCACCACATTTTGGGGTGAAAGTGCTTCTTATAGGGTGAAAAATACGGTAAATAAGCCAGCAGCTCATCTGCAGACAGCTGTTTCAAACTCATTTGCATCCCTTTCTTCCCAGAATTCCAGAGGAGCATGTATAGCCTAGAAGTCGTCTGTCCGTCCCCCCTTCCCCAATCCTGACCTAGGACTCTCACCCAGTTAAGCCAGTTCTCTCTGCTCTGTACTGATGAGAGGCAATCACCCCGAAACAGCTGTCTGCAGATGAGATGCTGGTTTATTTATTATCCAAGTCATATCTCAAGGCTTATTTAAAGGGTCGAACATTGATTTATGGGATAGCTGCCTTACCGCTGGTGGCAGTAGGGCCAGAGCAGAGCTTGTAAAGAGCTCCAGTACATCCCTTCTTTCTAGATAGAGAGAGGACATGATGTTAGAGACAGCGGACAGACAGTCACTGGTGAAGGGGTGAGGTGCATAATTGGGGTCTTCAGCATAGAGATGGTACTGAAAACCAAACCTGCTGATAGTCTGTCCGATAGGAGCTGTGACTGAACCCTGAGGAACCCAACATCAAGAGGGAGGAGGGGAAGTAAAGCCGGATAATCATCCACAGAGAGATAGGACAGTGTTCTTAAAGGGGACTTCTCACTTCTCCTGACACGTCTGGTTTAGTAACTACGTGCATTCCTCGTGTAATAACAATTCTGGAGCATCTGTTCTGATGACTCCACGTTGTGCTGCTCCTTTATTATTCCTACTTGTAGTCTGTTAATGAATTGCCAGCAATCTGCAATTAAGGTCCAGATGGGTGTTACCAGCTGGGGGGTGTCCGTGCACAGTCTGACACTGGCATCTCTAATTGGATAGTGTCAGACTGTGCAGGGGACCCCTGCCCCCCCCCCCCCCAAACTGGTAACACCCAGCTGGACCTTTATTGCAGATGGCTGGCAATTTTTTTCTAACCTCTAGCAGCGATACTAGAGGAATGGCACAATATAATACATGCTTCGGGAATCGTTATTACATGGGAAATGGCGTTAGTTACTAAAACAGACTTATCTTTAGGCCTCATTCACACGACCATATTTTTGGTCTGCATCTGATCTGCATTTGTTGCGGTTTGCACATGGACCCACTCATTTCTAAGGGACCGGCCGCAAAAAATGCAGACAGCACACGGATGTCATCCATGTGCTGTCCACATCCGTGTGCCCGTCCCCCAAATTTGAGAACATGTTGTATTTTTGTCTGTTTTGCGCACCCCTTCTTTGGTCCGGTTGGTGGGGTACCGGGATATATGTCCTGTTAACCCCTTGGTGTATCCTCTGCTGTGGACCAATACTTTCATTGCTCCCTTTCCAGACTTTCTGTCTAAACATGATTGGGGGCCTCCCCTTCCGCACTACGATTTCCTTGCCATGATGGACGAGGTCGACCCCAACTTGGCTGCGCAGAAAATTCGGATACGCATGAAATCCGCCAGAAGTAAAAAAGCCGAACTGTCCACCAAAGAGGAGAAGCGACAAATTACGAGTCTGCGCAGAACTATACCAAAATTCATAGACAGTGAAGAAGAATCCGGTCATCACGAGGAGCTTTGAGCAAAGTCTAATTTGGCCACATTTACCAGGGAGTACTGCTACTCGCCACCATGCTTTACATGGCAGCTGTGCTTTCTCACCAGGATCTCACTGATCGTTGCTGTGAAATTACACAGCCGTCAGTGCTGAAGAAAGCAAACCTCAGGTAAGCAATGTCCATGGAGAAGTGCAGTACATGTATATATTCCATGGGGTGCAGAGGTAGCTGGTGCCTGAGGGGGCCAAACACCCTGCACCCACATAAGAAGAAACCAGTGTTATAAATGATGCATGATAGGCAGGGGCCCTATTACAGACTGTCATTGGGGCCCATGTGATGCCACTGCATCAACAGGAAAACCTGTCCCCCACACGGACTGTGTCTTTGTATCCTGAATAAATGTATTTTACCACGTGGTAGACTGACGCACTTGTTGATTTAAGGGTTAAATCGCCTTTTTCTAGAGACGGAGCTCTGCTCATCCACTGCAGGTTCATTCTGGATCGTGACAGCCGCCTGCGGATTGTAACCGCCATTATCATTACTCACTGGGCCTCATTTATCAAGCTCGTCTGTTTTTGGCTATAAGGCTAGGTCTACACGCCGACATTTGTCGCACGACCATTTTTATAATAGTAGTCTATGGTGTCACACTGCAACATGCTGCGACGCGACAGTCGCAAAAAATCCATTCGAGATGGATTTTTCTGTGACTGTCGCGGTATGTTGCAGTGCGACACCATAGACTACCATTATAAAAATTTGCGCGACATTGGTGCAACAAAGGTTGCAGTGTAGTTCTGCCCTATCTGTCGCGCGGCAAATGTCGTCGTGTAGACCTAGCCTAAAATTAGCCCTGCGTATTTCATTCGTCCGTTTTTCGCTTGCAGACTATTTATTAAAAGCCTCGCAGGCGTTGATGAATTGGACCAGTCGTAATGCTATTAGCCTGACCTCTGGTGGTCATTTTTCAGTACGGCAGGTTTATATTCACTTAGACTGGTCTAATGTACTTGTGCATGAAAAAAGTTGCATCTTTGTGGAGAAAAGTTGCACGTCTCCCGGAAATTGCGGCCCGCAGAAAAATAAAAATAAACATCACACTTCACCACTGAAAACAAATTTAAAAAAAGTCCACCAGCCCTGGGGTGGAGTAGAAATTAGACTGTTTTTTTGCGACAAATGCAGGCACTAAAAAGGCGTACCCTACATAAATTGGTTGGAAAAAAGTTGCAAAAGTTTGAAAACTTACGAATTAGCGCAAAAGCCTCCAAAACAGTAAATGGAACTTTGGAAATGGAAAAATAAGAGTCTACAGCATTTTTTTTTTACTAAAAACAAGCGCAAACACTTTAGTGAATGTGCCCCACTGACTAGTAACATCATCATATGGTCCATGTGACGGCCGCATTTCCAGAACTGACCACATGGATCAATGATGCTGTAAGTTCCATCTGAGCCGCAGTCAGTTTATGGTGAGAATACTTGTATTCTCCCTATAATAACAGTTCTGAAGCGTCTGCACTGTGCTGTTCCTCTGTTACTCCTCCTGGAAGTGAATGACTAAATTGACACCTGGGCTCATTCACACGTCAGTGACTTTGAGCCAAAACCAGGTGCAGGTCTTTCCCTTATACCTGATGTCTGTGGAGGCTCCAATCCTGGTTTTGGCTCAGAATCCCTGATGGAAATAACTGACCAAACCGCTGATGTGTGAATGAGGCTTAAGACCGCACAGCGCGGACGTGCTGCACTCGGGATGCCGACACGAGTAGGAGCTGCATCCTATTAACTAATTACCACTGCGTTGTTCCTTCTCGTCTTGATTGGTAATGGCCACGCGTCTTTGCGGGTTACTGCGCGTCCATTGCCAACGAAGACAGTAGAAACAATGCAGTGGTAATTAGTTAATAGGCTGCAGCTCTCACGTCCGTGTGTCCACATCCCAAGGGCAGCACGTCCGCTCCGTGTGGTCTTACCCTCGCCAATAGCGCATGTCCCTGCACAGTCTGACACTGTCAGTGCTAACGATTCAGTAGGTACAGGCCACACAGTACATTTTCAAGAGGAATAACAGAGGAACGGCTCCATCCAGACTAATCTCCGTCCTGGGGATATTGTGGATCGGCTCCTACATAATCCTGGGAACATGGGAAGAAGAAAACAGATAAAGAAAGTCTGTCGAGACGGATCACGGATTACGTCGTGAAATAACAGATGTCGGTTTCTGTTGTTTCTCAGAACCACATGTTTTCCAGTGTGACGGCGCCAGGTCCAGACATGCACCCCTGGGAACCGTTACACGCACCCGCCTCCTTCCTCACACGGCTGTTCTGTTGATATTTGCTGCATTGGGACCTGGCAGTTGCTCCTCAGCATCTGACGAGCAGCCGTCGCTTTCTTATTACAGAGGATTTCTGTACCTGAAGCTTAATCTTTGTTTACCGAGAAGTTTTGCAACTTTCTAACATACGTGTCATTTCACTTCGTGACTTTTGTCAAGATCTTTGCTTGCTGTCAGTGAATGCATGCATTCCTTGACTGAAAACCTGCTCTGGTCATGTCCTGCTTACCCCCAACGTGAGCGTGCAGTCACACAGGGATGAGTTTGAAAACCCGCAAGCGGTTTTATTGCCACAGTTTTGCGGTATGGTTAGTCGGCGACATTTAGGGGTACAACTACAATGCGACGCGTGACATTTTTTGTAATAATAGTTAATGGTGTCGACCCTGCGACAGGCTGCGTGATCGACAACTTGGATGGATCCAACTTGGATGGATTTTTTGCGACTGTCGTGCCGCACCTTTGACTATCATTATAAAAATACGTTGCGTGATTTTCTGTGAGACATGTTGCCGTGTAGCCCTAGCCCAGGGATGGCCAACCTCAGGCTCTCCAGCTGTTGCAAAACTACAACTCCCAGCATGCCCAGACTGCTTACAGCAGGGCATGTTGGGAGTTGTAGTTTTACAACAGCTATAGTGCCGGAGGTTAGCCATCAGAGCCCTAGCCTAAGGATCTGAAACAGTGCCGCACCACGCAGGGCTTCAAAGTAACTATGACGACACATAGGTCCGCATAGCAGCTGTATACACAAAACGGTAAGAGATTTATAATGAAGACTATCTGCAAAGTCGCTTTTTATATATATATATGAATTGGGGCTGCTATGAAGATGCTGCGGCTCTAGGACAGATTCCTGCTTTTTGGGGGGGAGAACAACATTCACATGCAAGAGGCAAGCACAGGGCCTGGCGCTGGAAGTAGAAGTCTTGCAGCAGGGGGAGGTGCAGACCGTGCTGTGCTGTGCTGTGGAGGCTGCTGCTAATTAGCTCATAACGAGGCGATTCCTGCCTGCGTTATGTGCAGCCTGCAGGTCAGAACTCAGGAAACAGAGAGGTAAGTGTCCTACCTACTGTATGGCTATAGGACCAAGTTCAGACTTTACCGTAGCCGCACACCTACAAGCGTCCTCCCCTTTTCCGAAGAGTGATACTGTGCAGCAGTTTGTACGGGGTTTAGGTTTTTGTCTTGCACGTTTCACACGAGCGAGTCCATTGCGGCAATCATGCGCCGTGTGTGAGCGTGGTCCTCCGTTCTGTTCTTGCATGAGCGCAGGGCGTTATCAGGATTATAATGCTGTGTGTCTCTGCATGACCTTATTTCTACAGAATCGTACTGACCGCTTTATGTCACTGTGATTCCGTAGAAGGAAGGTCATGCAGAGGCTCACAGCATTATAAATCCTGATGACGCCCTGCGCTCCTGCAAGTGGTAGGGCTGCACGAACTACCAAAGATGTGTCTAGTTTATGATGAGGTGCACGTTCCAACATAAATTAACCGCATCTTCCGGCAGAAGTAAGGCTACTTTCACACCTGCGGCAGAGGATTCCGGCAGGCAGTTTGGACGCAAACGGATGGCATTTGTTATGCGGATCCGTCTGACATGCATTGAAATACCGGATCCGTCTATCCGGTGTCATCCAGAAAAATGGATCCAGTATATTTATTTTTTTGCATTTTTAAAGGTCTGCGCAGACCGGAAAACCGGATCAGGCAAATTTTCTGTATTTTTGGCCGGAGAGAAAACTGCAGCATGTTGTGCGGTATTTTCTCCGGCCAAAAAAAAAACGTAAGAGGGATTGAACTGATGCATCCTGAACAGATCGCTCTCCATTCAGAATGCATTAGGATAAAACTGATCCGTTTTTTCCCGGTATTGAGCTCCTGTGACGGAACTTAACGCCGGAAAAGAAAAACGCTAGTGTGAAAGTGCCCTAAATAGACAGTCACAAAATGACAGTCTTAATAATTGACCCCCTTGAGTGGAGTAGTTTTTCGCCAACATTAACCCCTGTTTCCAGACATAAATGTTAATAAATTTGCCGGTGCCAATGTTCCAGCAACAAAATATTGCGCAGGGCAAGGGCTTTTTTGTTTATATTATTACACTGCTAGGCGGAGGCTTCTGCCTAGCAGTGTTGCCAGTGACGTCACCGGCACTGATGGGCGGACTTTAGAGCTAAAGCCCGCCTAGTAGTGCTGGTGACGTCACAGGATCTCCAGAAAAAGCCCTTGCCCTGTGCGATTGAGCAAGAAATGCTCCGATGCTCATGTCAGAGGGGCTGCCTGGGTGAAAACAGGGATATGTCCGCCCCCGCTCCATGCACAGTTTTTCTGCAGCGCGTGGATGAGATTTAAAAAAAAAAATCTCCCCTGTTTTGCTGCTGCTGCAGAGGTTGTGACGTCCGGTACGGAAACCCACATCCCAAATGCCGCGGATTTAGAACATGCAGCAAACGTGCGGAGCTCAGTGCCATTTTACACGGCAAAAAACACGACCATAAGCTTTCCATGGATTTGAATAGGACAAATGCAAATATTTAACATGGTCGCTTTTTTTTCCTTTTTTTTTTTTTTTTTTTCTGACGTTACTTCTTTGAAGCGCATTTTAGCTGCGTTCCCTGTTGAAGTCAGTGGGGAAGCGCTAAAAAAGGACACGGAATTGGGCGGCTTTTGGTCAGCAAACACGTGAGGGGGTCATTTACAAACAGTGAAGGGCTGGGGTATTTTTTTATTACACCTGGTGCACACTTCATCTTGAATAATGTGCTTCCTCCGCCAGTGCAAAGGGGAGACGAGGACCAGCCTAAAAGGCCGAACTTTGTAAATGACCCCCTCTGTTCTCATAGGCTGATCATCCTTTCCTATCCGCCGCTGCTTTTTCATCCCACGTCTTTTTGCCGTGTGAACATAGCCCCAGGAAGCATTGCTTTTCTCGGCACGTATCATGGCAGCAGATGGAGGTTGTGCAGCCCTTGGCTCTGATGGGAGGGGGTCCCAATAAACAAAAGCAGCTTGTGAATAATGTATTTTTCCCTTGAATCCGCCGCTGACTTTTTTCCCAGTGATACTCCGCTGACTATTGTCCCATTTATGTTTTTTTTGCTATCTGTGCCCTTGAATTATAGGAAACTCATTATTATTATTTTTATTTTTATCATTTTATTTCTAAACCGGTCGTTGTCCAGCTACATACAAATCCTGATGGTCGGCAGTGGGGGATGTGGGCGCTGTGGATGACAATGGCGGCTTCCCTTCCGCCTTGGGCTGATAAGCTATCTTCTGCTGCAATGTGCCCAGCGCAGGGAGGATGTGGTCCCCGGATTTAGACTTAAATTAGAATAAAGTTATCAGAAACTGGAAAGTTTTGTTATAAAAAGCCATGTACAAAAGTGAAGGGGTTTAATATTTTTGCTGGCAGGGCCCGGAGTCGCTGGGGAACGTCATTTAAAGTGACGGTACCTCATTGTGCACAAAGTAATTTAAAGGGGTTCTCCGGAATGTACATATCGATGACCTATTATCCGGCTAAGTCAACAACATGAGATCGGCTGGGGTCTGACGCAGTTGGCTGTGCGAAGAGGCCGCGTGTGACGTCGCGTTCATCGGTCACATGGCCCAGGTGCTGTTCATGTGAAAGGGGCTGAGCTGCATTACAAGCACGGTCACTGTACAATGGATGGCGCTGGGCTTAGTAAGCCAAGGAGAGGTCGTCACCCACGTGGATTTTGGTGTGGAATGGCCATGGATGTACAGTGGAAATAATCTGCCACGTCTAAACCCTTACTAGTGGATGGTGTGACACAGTGAGAGGTTTTGTCTGGGAAAACAGGTATTTCCCTACCCTCGTCACTTCCAGTCGCACCGGACTCGACGTGAGGAGGTGTGCCGCGCCGCGCAGGAGCACAACGACAGGGTAGGGAAATTTCACAGCAGAGTGCGCATTAGCTGGGAGCCTCGCCAGCGGTTAGGGAAGGGAAAAATTACGTATTTTTCCCTTCCCTAACCGCTGGTGAGGCTCCCGGGACATGCGCAGTGTCGGCCGGTGTCCAGCTGAGAACATCCATCCGATCACTGCGCATTGGCCCATAATTTTTCCCTACCCTAACCGCTGGCGAGGCTCCCGGCGCATGCGCACTCTGCTGTGAAATTTCCCTACCCCGTGGTTGTGCGCCTTCGCGGCGCAGCACACCTACTCACATCATGTCCGATGCAACCAGAAGTGACGAGGGTAGGGAAATATAACGTTACACCGGCAGGGGAGGGGCAGATTATTCACGCCCACAAATATTTATGAGGGAGAGCATAGTCTTTGTTGTCACACGCCCCCACAGTTTTGCTGCAGCATGTAACCAAAGCATGAATAACAGAACCATGCAAAGGTGTAAGGCTACTTTCACACTTGCGGCAGAGGATTCCAGCAGGCAGTTCCGTCGCCGGAACTGTCTGCCGAATCGTGGCGCAAAGGGATGGCATTTGGATCCGTCTGACAAATGCATTGAAATACCGGATCCATCTCTCCGGTGTCATCCGGAAAAACGGATCCAGTATTTATTTATTTTTTGCATTTTTAAAGGCCTGCACTGGATCCGGCACTAAAACATTTCATTGGAAATTAATGCCGGATCCGACATTCCGGCAAGTGTTCAGGATTTTCGGCCGGAGAGAAAACTGCAGCATGCTGCGGTATTTTCTCCGGCCAAAAAACGTAAGAGGGACTGAACTGATGCATCCTGAACGGATTGCTCTTCATCCAGAATGCATTAGGATAAAACTGATCAGTTTTTTTCCAGTATTGAGCCCCTGTGACGGAACTCGACACCGAAAAAGAAAAACGCTAGTGTGAAAGTACCCTAAGTATGTTTTTTTTTTTTTTTTTTTTTTTTTTTAATATATATATATATTTGTGGTCAGGGCGACGGTCCCTGGACGAAGGAGCTAGCGCCGACCTCTGGCTGGTTAATGCCGGAAGCCTGTAACGAGGATAGGCCTAAAAGGGGGCCTATCTTAAGGAAGAGCTAAGAAAAGGGGAGGGAGGGAGGGGCACTGGCTGCACGTCCCGTCCCTTGCACTCCATGGGATTTATAGCCAAGGGGCGGGACCTATGCCCCTCCCACAAATACAGGCTGCACGGCAGCCTTATCTACTTGTGGTCAGGGCGACGGTCCCTGGACGAAGGAGCTAGCGCCGACCTCTGGCTGGTTAATGCCGGAAGCCTGTAACGAGGATAGGCCTAAAAGGGGCCAAAAAGGAGACAATCATACGGACAGATACTTATGGTACCGTTACAGGACAAGAGAACAGAAAGCATTACGGATCTCTGATTGAGGATTTGGAACGTATCTAGCAAAACATGACGACCTCCAGCGCCCCATGCACCTGATGACATGAGGAGGTATCTGGTGCCTAGATGCCGCCTCACTACGAAAGAAGTGTCCCGAGATGCCCTTCGGGTCCTGACCTAGCCCCGCCACTAATGAGCGCACATGTGACATGAAGTGAGGCGTGGACAACGGCCCTCCTTTGAAGGGGAGTAGGGGACTATCCGCTGCCGCCGCCTGCAGGGTCACAGACAACTGTCGCAGCACCTTGACCGGGCACCAGTCGTGGTGCGAGGGCTAGAAAGAAACCAGGGTTGGAGGCCCTGTCTGAGCGGTCTTGGTAGACGGAATGCTCAGTACAAACAGGTCGTGATGCCAGGTCAAGTGCTGCTTCTGGAGATGACGGACTTTCCGGACGGAGGCGGTGAATTCCCCCGGACGAAGGAACCCGTAACACCCTAGGTAAAGGGCGGCTTTAATGATGGTGCTAACCAAGGGCCCAAAAAGATCACCATCCAGAGCCAAGGACAACTGCCTTCCAACAGGGAATACACCAGACCTTGGGGACATGACACCTGCGATTTGGAGAAAACATAACCTGAGCGATTCAGGGAAGACATGACACATGCGATTTTGGGAACATGACACCTGTGAATGGAGAAACATAACCCTGAGCGATTCAGGGAATACTTGACATCTGCGATTCTTGGGGACATGACACCTGTGATTTGGAGAAAACATAACCTGAGCGATTCAGGGAAGACATGACACATGCGATTCTTGGGGACGTGAAACCTGTGATTCGGAGAAACATGACACCTGAGCGAAACAGGGAACAAAAACCTGAGTGATTCAGGGAAGCCAGACCACCGGCGTGCTTCAAGAAATACCACAAAACAAAAACACAAGCGCCTGAACGGTTCAGGGGACGTATGGCCCCTGACTGATTCCAGAAATGCGCATACTGAAAGAACCTTGGAATAAAACACAAAACATACCCTTGCGCAATTTGGCAACCTCAGTGCCTTGGGGACACCGGGCACTTCCTTTTTTTTTTTTTTGAGGTCGCAGCTGGCCAGCAGAACCCACCCCCTGATCTGTGGAGGACAGAGGAGCGGCGCCCGCAGCGGGCCGGCTGGCAGAGGACTGTGACTCGCCGTGCCGCCTGCTAGCCACCCCAAGCTCCCCGGGAACAGCCTGCCCCCCCCCCATGCTGACCCTTGGTGACAGGGACAGCTGGGGTGCTCGTTGGAGGACCAGGCATGGCCAGCAGGAGCGGCGCAAGCCCCAGGAAGACAGGGGGTGACCGGGACGCTGCCGCCTGACTGGATAGTTAGGAGGCCATATCCACAGAGAACCTGTCCCTCACCTGAGGACCGCGGCGTCGACTAGTGCCCCCGTGCTGCCGTACCGCCCCCCCCCCCCCCCGTACCAGTGAAGCCCGACGGAGGGGGGGGAACGCAGGAGACGCCGTGCGGGTCCCACGACCGGACTTGCTCTAGTCTGCAGGGAGAGAAGCGGGGGTGCGTCAGCACTGCCAATAGGGCTCGGGACCACTTACCGGAGGCGCCGCGGTCTGGATTCCACGAGGACGCGAAACCGGAAGTGGCATCACGGACGGGCAGGTAAGACCGACCCTAGACTATGGCCGGGCCTGACGGACCAGAATTGATACTCACCTGGTTATGGAATTTGATGAAAATTGAATAGATACCGTACTGGAGGCCGGCACCACCGACCGAGGTGGAGGCCTTGTTTATGGAAGGCCGAAGGCACTGAGACCCCCCCAACGTGCTGCCGTACAAACAAAGAACAATGTATGAAAATCTAAATGCACTGGGAATATTACCAACCTGGTTGTGTCAGGCCGTGCAGTCTGCCCCTAAGGGTAAAAGAAAACATGGCCTAAATGCTTCAGGCAAACAATGATGAGCCAACAAACCAGGATGACATGCCCCCCGGGCGTGCTGCTAGGTCATGCATGCTGCTATGGGCGGATGTGTGCCAAGATTGGTGAAAAAGACCCCTTGGACGTACTTAGACAGGACACCATGCCGACGGGGCGGCTGACGTGACTTTGCCTGAACGCTTCAGACAGACGTGCAACAACAGACGAGTAAGACAACCTGGACGTACCAGACAGGACCACGTGCCACCGAGGTGGCGGACGTAACATTTGCCCGAACGTTTCAAGCAGACGTGCAACAGGAGATGAAAATGACACCCTGGACGTTCCAGGCAGGACCACGTGCCACCGGCGTGGCAGACATACTTTGCCTGAACGCTTCAAGCAGATGTGTAACAGGAGACGAGTACGACAACCTGGACATTCCAGGCAGGACCACATGCCACCGGCGTGGCAGACATACTTTGCCTGAACGCTTCAAGCAGACGTGCAACAGGAGACGAGTATGACAACCTGGACGTTCCAGGCAGGACCGCGTGCCACCGGCGTGGCAGACATACTTTCTATGAACGCTTCAAGCAGACGTGTAACAGGAGACGAGTATGACAACCTGGACGTTCCAGGCAGGACCACATGTCACCGGAGTGACCAACATAATAACGCCTGAACGCTTCAAGCGGACGTACCACATGAAACGAAAAAGACACCCTGGATGATCCAGGCAGGACAATGTGCCACTGGAGTGGCGGACGTAACATTGCCTGAACGCTTCAAGCAGACATACCACAATAAACAAAGCGACAACCTGGAGTTCCAGGCAGGACCACATGCCACTGGAGTGACGGACGCAACATTGCCTGAACGCTTCAAGCAGACGTACCACAATAAACAAAGCGACAACCTGGAGTTTCAGGCAGGACCAAATGCCACAGGAGTGGCGGACGTAACATTGCCTGAACGCTTCAAGCAGACGTACCACCATAGACAAAGTGACAACCTGGACGTTCCAGGCAGAATCATGTGTCACCGGGGTGGCTGACAGAATAGCGCCTGAACGTTTCAAGCAGACGAGCAACGAGAGAGAGACGAGTATGACAACACGGACGTGCTAAGAGGGACAACATGCCACTGGTGCGGCGGACATAACATATGGGGAAACCACCGGATACCTGTTGGATCCTGTTGTACTGTACTCAATGGGACCACATGGTGCTCGGTCGTATCTAGACATGCCTGATATGGTAACTTCGGTAGTGTGCTCCTCTGCCCAACAGCCAGCGGAGTTTGTGCAGAAGATATAAACATGGCCTCAGGTACAACTATGCCGGCATGAGTTAAACTGTCATTGTATTACAGAGGTACTAATATATAGTGTGGAACAGAGTGAGAGAAAAAATGGAGGACCACTGACTCAACGCTCACCAATGAACCCAGTAATGCGCCTGATGATGTGTACGTGCTGGTAACATCGTGCATCCGACAAACATTTGTCACTTTCTTCTCTATCCGACAAGCATGCCCGCAGATCCCCTGGTCCTAATGTACGGCGCGTGCGCTGCCGGGGGCGGAGCCGTCGAGGGTGCCTAGCAACCGGCACACGCGGCCGCCCCCGGAACACACGCCCGCACGTGATCGGCCGGCGCCGCCCGGCCTGCCCCGCGTGCGCTAGTTCTAGTGTCTACAGCAGAAGTGCGGTGGACCCCAAGACTGTAACTGTCATGTACCGTATGATAAGAACAACACATGCCTCAAACAAGCAATGATAAGATGGAAGTGAGCCGGGACCACGGCACTCCCCCCAACGTACATACACCGCCCCCGCAGCGGGGTAAGGACCCGACCAGCCGTGCGCTCGCCAACGCTGCCGATGCCCGGCACCGGATTCCCCGCTTACCTGAGCCGCACGAGTTGCTGAAAACGCCGACCTAATACTTACCCAGACCGAGGCTTAAAGGAGTGGGACGTGCAGGAACCAGACGTGACCGGAAGTAACAGGCACTGGCTGCACGTCCCGTCCCTTGCACTCCATGGGATTTATAGCCAAGGGGCGGGACCTATGCCCCTCCCACAAATACAGGCTGCACGGCAGCCTTATCTACATATAATATATTTTTTTATTTTTTTCGAGAAATCAAGCTTAAAGGGGTTCTACAGTTATTTTAAACTGATGATCTATCCTCTGGATAGATCATCAGCATCTGATTAGTGGGGGTCCGACACCCAGGATCCCCGCCGATCAGTTGTTTGAGTAGGCAGTGGCGCTGGCAGTAGTGCCGCGGCCGCCTTGCTATTTACCGCAGGCCCAGTGACGTCACGACTAGAATCAATGGACTGGGCGGGGCTAAGCTCTGTTTACTTGAATGGAGCTTGGCCCCGCCCAGGCCACGTGACATCACTGGGCCTGCAGTAAACAGCGAGAAGGCCGCGGCGCTCCTGCCTTCTCAAACAGCTGATCGGCAGTTGCAGATCTACACAGATGGCACAGTCAATGTACAGGACAACCCCCCCCCACACACACAGCAACAGGAGGCAGTTTTCGGTTTCCATGAACAAGGCCTTACTCGCCTCCACCAATCCACTGCCCTTCTGAATCTGCTCCAGTCCCTGCTCATCTGCACTTCCTGTCCCGGCTCAACACACCAGAAATGCTACAAAAAGGTCAGCTCGACCAACTGATCTTAGCGTTGACCTGCCTCAGTGTTTGGCAGAGGGTGGGCCCTTTCTAGCGGTTCTCCCCAGAACACCCCTTTTAAGCTTAAAGAATAATGAACTCTAAACTATACTTTTTTCTTTCCTCATGAAAAGGTTGTTAAAGGGAATGTTTCACCTCTGACGAGTCATAAGTAGTACAGTAATACATGTATAGAACCCCTGCAGCTGATTTTGGATCAGTAAATTGTATGTTGATAGACACCCCCATCCCCCTGCTGTGCACCCACAAAGCAGACATGTACTGAGAGGACTCCTGTGCGTGTGCACTTATTGGTGAGGAGTCCAGCAGAAGTCCTCTCTCTGCATTACACGGCCGGTTTGTAGACGCTTGGCGGGAAAAAGGGGTGAGAATCAATATTTAAATTAGGCTACATGCATACGAACGTGGTTTGGTTCCGCATCTGAGCTGCATTTTTTGCGGCTCGGGTGTGGACCCATTCACTTCAATGGGCCCGCAAAAGATGCGGACAGCGCTCCGTGTGCTGTCCGCATCCGTTGCTCCGTTCCGTAGCCCCGCAAAAAAAATAAAACATGTCCTGTTCTTGTCTGTTTTGCCGACAAGGATAGGCATTGTTACAATGGATCCTCGGATGCAATGCGGACGTCAACAGTTTTATTTTTTTGCAGACCGCAAAACACATACGTCGTGTGCATCTAGCCTTACTAATCTGGAGCCAGCGGCAGCTAGTCTCTATTAAGAGTCTGCCGGAGGTTGCTAAAAAAAAAAAATAATAATCAGAAAAGTGATAGCCCCACAAATAAATAAAATGAAAAAGGGCCCCTAAATCACCATGTGCGCAAAATCACTAAAAAGTCCCAGGTCCCTTAGGACTGAATGACCGGGGGGTGGGGGGTCATTAAGCGGATAAAGGCACGCCTGTCGCATATGTCTATTATAAGGGGCCAGTTTGTGGCTGCGCGATACAAGCTGGAAAGCAGAAGCCAAGATCGGCCACCTCTATACAGCTAAAAGTAATGGGAAAGCGCACAGACCCCCTGACCCGAGGTTTCCTGCGAATCTGTGGACATCTCAGCGCTGTCTATATTAAGACCCAGCGACATGATAGCAGACATTTGTTCTCTGTGCTAATGACTGCTGGTATCCAGGGAAACAGGGGGAGGGGATACCACCTTTAACTCACCCTTGGCCCCTATACCCCCTTGACCCATAACAAAAGACACCGACAACTGTATCACTTTATTGCTGGATGGTGATCGGCCACAGCTTCTTTATTAAAGCGGCAAATTTTAATAAACCATAATATCGGAACGGTATGCCAAAGGCTGGACTCCCAGCGGGCAAGTTAAACCGTAATCATCAGAGCTGTCTGCCAACCGCTGGACTCCCAGCGGGCAGTTACTCCATCTGCTACCACCATATCTCCGCTGTACTCAAATGCCGCCAGCTGTGACTTCATAAACTCGACCAAAATTCGCAGCTCTCCAAAGCCGTAATCATCGGAGCAATATCCAAAACTGCTGGACTCCCAACAGGGTCTCTTAAGAATAGAAAAAACAAAACAGAATAACCAAGTATCCATAACTGACCAGAACCGTGCACTTCGACCCGCCTCCCAACAACAACCGCAAAGGGAGGGAGGGAGGGCCAATCTGCTTCCACTTGCAAGAGGAAGTGACCAGGACAGAGAGGAGGTATATGTGACCTTCAGGATTTCCTGCACCGCCCCCATCCTGTCTAAGGAGGATCCCCAGGGATTAACCCTTAATGACCCTAATCTGCAACCTACTTAACCATTACTGAGACGGGGCCAGATTCCTGAATGCCCCTAAGGGGAAAAGGGGGGGGGAGGACCATCAGTCCCTAAGCACCCTCCCTATACAGTCAGGCGCTTACCAGACTGCTGGTATCCAGGGAAACAGGGGGAGGGGATACCACCTTTAACTCACCCTTGGCCCCTATACCCCCTTGACCCATAACAAAAGACACCGACAACTGTATCACTTTATTGCTGGATGGTGATCGGCCACAGCTTCTTTATTAAAGCGGCAAATTTTAATAAACCATAATATCGGAACGGTATGCCAAAGGCTGGACTCCCAGCGGGCAAGTTAAACCGTAATCATCAGAGCTGTCTGCCAACCGCTGGACTCCCAGCGGGCAGTTACTCCATCTGCTACCACCATATCTCCGCTGTACTCAAATGCCGCCACGGAGGAGGCCCGTTCTCCCAACGGGGCTCCGACCACCACCCAGCAGAACCGAGTCTGTTTTAGCTCACGTACAGGCCAGAAAAGGAATTGTCCAAATTAACACCCAAAAGGAAGACACCATCAGGTCCCATTAAAAACCAAGGCCAATAAGGCCTGTGATGAGAGCATAGTCCAGCCCCTTTCCAAATCACTAGGCAGACCACACATGGAGTACTGTGTACAGTTCTGTTTCCCAGCAGAACTAGAGAGGGTCCAGAACTAGAGAGGGTCCAGAGGAGGGCAACTAAAGTAATGACTGGAATGGGGAAACTACAGGACCCTGAGAGATTGCTCCCACCATCCGTTCATCCCCAGGACTGTGACTGTGACAAGGGGAACATTCTCTGCGTCCGGAGGTAAGAATGTATTTTCACAACATAGAAGAGGATTATTTACAGCAAGAGCAGTGAGACTATGGACTCTCTGCCTGAGGAGGTGGATGAGAAAGGGATAACCATATGTCAGGACACATGAGGTCCAGAGCTCTGGAATGGACAAAGGCGCATTACCACAGCGCGGGTCACCAGCATCACCGCGCCTCCGGCGGAACTGTATACCAACCACCTCCAGATAGAGTTATGACCACCTGAATTCCAGGATCCCTGTCCAAAAGACTTCCACCTCTCGAAAAACCAAAGAGCGTCCACCAGCCTCCGATCCTCTCACCACACCGCACAGAAGGTATACGAAAGCCAGCCATCGAACCGCCAAACGCCACAAATCTGAAAGAAACAACAATTAGCCCGAGCCACAACAACACGCAAAAGAGGATCGCACAACTAGACACAGAATAGTTATATTTCACCCAAAAGTATTTTCTTTTTTGTTATCATTTATTATTTCCTTCATTTTTTTTTTTTTTTTTTTAAAGACCAAGGTAAATTGTCAAACCATAGTGCACTTGGAAAGAGTAAACTGATGGCTCACTGTGAGTGATCACGCTAGGTGCCCTGGACGAAGAGAGCCACCCCTCACTCTGGAGAAGGTAAGATACACGCATAAAATTAAAAAGCAACTAACAAAACAATATCCTTAATTGATAAATACTCGATTTTTCTGGAGACCTAGATGTTTCACACAATTAAAGTCCACAATTAAAGTCCCAGTGTAATAAGCCCATATCATATGGGTGAGTCCCAGTGAAGATGAAAAAAGCTGTGTCCCAGTAGGAGTAATCAGAATTGTAGCCTCAAAGCCCTATAAAGAGAACAGGGTTTTTCCTATTCAGGCTAGCATAGTTAAATGCAACCAGATTTATTTCATTTTACCGTACCCGAACAAACCAGTCCGGAACCACACCCCCCCGGCGCCCCGAGCGCCGGCCCGAATCACCCACAAATTGTCAAACCGCCTGGGGGAAACCTAACCTAAAGGGAAAAACAATTGGAGCCCCACCATGTGTGAAGTCATTACAGAATACCAAACGAACTGACTAGCTGGACCGAAACCAGGCGCAGGGGAGGTACCCACCCCTTTATATTAACCGGATCGACATGTATAGACGGACCCCAATCCCAAGTACTATTACCCCATACAAAAATTCTGGAATAACAACCCCCCGCGCAGTGCGGCCTTGAATGAAGAGACAAACACCTTGGAGAAAATATCACTCAGCCAGAACAGAAGGCTGAATGAGACGGGACATGGCTATCCAAACTAAATACTCCCTAACTATACCCGTATCGCCTACCGTACAATGAAAATAATGCTTGGAGGGTCACCATGCCGACCTGTGAAGTCCTCTCAAGAGGACCCATCAGTGGGTCTGACGCGCATCAAAACTTAGATCAAGGCTGCAGTTTAACTGTGTAACTCCATGAATGGTGTTGTATCAAGGCTCCACCCTGAGCGATGTCTACTAACGGACCTGGTTATCCGCTCCTGGCTGACCATTTAGTTATACCTGCGACTACTGATCCCACAATATCCACTCAACAAGGGGCAGCCCTGCATCGTACAAACCATGCGGCACCAGTATACTAATACCGCCCTACTGGCAACCAACCCAGCTGGACTAGGTATCAACCAAACCAACGGAACCTTGGGCCGGCGGACCAGTACCATAGACTGCAGAAAGAGAAAACCGTAATTGCGGCTGTGATGATATGAACTCACAACCATAAACATTAAAGGAAGGTCCATAGCCACGGGCAATAGAGCTGAATGCTAGAGGGATTACTACTAGTGATGAGCGGCAGGGGCAATATTCGAATTCGCGACATTTCGCGAATATTTTGGACGAATATTCGCCATGTATTCGAGAATTTGCGAATTCATGATCTCCAGGCATTATTCCTTGATTGCGAAAATTTGCATAAAATTCGCATACAAATTTTCGCATAAAAATTTGCATGAACTAGCATTTTCGCAAAAATCGAACCTTCGCAATTACGAATATAATTTGCGATATTCAAAATATTCGCGAATTCTCGAAGTGCCGATATTCGCGATTAAAATTCGCAATTCGAATATTCGTGATCAACACTAATTACTACTACTGCATCTCGCCTCCGTATATACGTACTAACCATGCCCTGTATGTCATAATTGAAAGCCCAAATAAAACGCTTATATTTTATTTTTATTTTTTATATACACACGGCCTAGTGCCCGCAGATAGGAGCAGAACAGACAGTACTACTTTATTATTATTTTTTTTTTTTTTTTAAACTACTACACTCCATGCTGAAAGGGAAATTGGGAGAACACCCGGCAGGACTGATCTATCCTGAACAACATCCGCAAAAAAGGCTAGCCAATAAACAAGACACAAGATAGAAGCAAGGCTTCTCATGCAGGAGAATATAAACATACATAATAAATATATACATTGATCAAACCTGATTATGTATTTACATATGTATTTATTCATTCTTTTCATTATATATATTTTTTTCTTTTGTTATACATCGTAATATATATTCCATTATTTTTTTTTTTATATCCATAAAATTACATTGTTAAATCATTTATTATTAGTATCATTTCATTCTTTTTAATCCCGTTTTATTTAAATTTTTTAATGTTCTTTTTTTTTTTTTTTTTTATAATACCTAGATATATACATATACACTCAGTTCCATTTATTTATCTTTTTTTTTATTTTTTTTATTTAATACCCTCTGTATATTTTAATGCCTATAATATATTAATTCGGCTAGTAATTTTCTTTTTTATTCTTTATTTTATCGTATAAACAGAGAAAACCTCCATATATGCTAATGATATCCTGTTGTTCAGGGCTGCACCAGAGTTGCCCAATCTCCAGGAAAATATGGCTCTGTAAACCCACCCTGAAGCCATTGAGCGGCCATCGAGATTTTAAATTTTTTTTTTTTTTATATATATATATTTTTTTTTATTTGTATTAAGGCAGGGACACCGCCTCTACCAGTGATTCTAACTCTGCACAAGAACCATCCTCCCCGCAGTACTCACCAGTCACGGAGAGGGACGGAACCTCCAAAGGAGCGGGTACGGGCTGCAGCGACCAGGCCGAGCCCTGGAGTGACGGTCAGGGAACAGCCTCGATACGGTGATTGTATAACCAGACTCCTCCGATGCGCCTGACATCCGTCCTAAAGACGATGATAAGCGCCACCTGAGGATCTGGAGCGCCCACTTCTCCCTGAAACCCAGGAACGGCGACGAGACTGGCGCATGTGGAATCCATTATGGCCATGCCTCCAGGCAACCTAAGGGAAGAAAAAAACGCACCTGTGCCTGCGTGAAGGGGAGGAAGGAGGGGGGGTCGCCATAATGGACTACAAATAAGACCCAGAGAGTCTCATAGTACGGAAGGGGCTCTGATCGCAAAGCTGGGACCGTAGGAATACCCCTGAGAAGCCATAGGCACAGGTGCACCACAATCGGACATGGCAAGCGCGAGGGGTTAATCTATAATACTGGACAGGAGACTGGGGGAAGCTAAAACAAGCACCACATATAAAAAACTCGCCTGCCCAGCGGTGCCCGGTAAACGCTGCAGGGGAAGGGGGCGGGGCTAGGCAAAGCAACCTAGCTTGCGCCATGGGAGCTAAAGAAGGCCGTCCAAAGCAGCAGGGGGAGAGGTGAGGACCCCATACTGCCCTACATTACCGGGGAGACAAACAATCGCGCCCGTCATGCTTAGCCCTAACGCCATGGAACAGAAGCTGGGAAGGGGGGGCGGAGACACAGCGCAGCGCCCCAGACATCACAGGATGGGCCGAAAGAAACGGCGCACACACGCGGGAAGCTGGGGGATAATAAGAGTCGGGGGGAGGGGGATTAGGAGGAACGGCGAGCAGACCGCCGGACCTTCGCTGAAGCGCTGGAGCCGCATGCATACCGCAGCAGCTCCACAATGCCCCAGAAGCAGGCACAGGGGAGGAGGATGGCAGGGTAGAGCTCAGGCTGCTCTAACAGAGCACAGCTAACCCTCCCCTCCTCATGTAACTCACCAGGAAGCAGCCAAAAGGGCAGAACCACCTGTGGACTCCTGGTGTGGACAGAGCAAAGGGGTATGTACATACCAATCTGCTTCCACTTGCAAGAGGAAGTGACCAGGACAGAGAGGAGGTATATGTGACCTTCAGGATTTCCTGCACCGCCCCCATCCTGTCTAAGGAGGATCCCCAGGGATTAACCCTTAATGACCCTAATCTGCAACCTACTTAACCATTACTGAGACGGGGCCAGATTCCTGAATGCCCCTAAGGGGAAAAGGGGGGGGGAGGACCATCAGTCCCTAAGCACCCTCCCTATACAGTCAGGCGCTTACCAGAAGCGGAGGGAATTTGGGCTGAGCTTTTCTTGCAAGTTCAATTTTCTTATATTAACTCCTTATGGGTGTGTATACTTTTGCAACCAGTTTATTATTGCCAATGGTGCATCTAAAATAAGAAGTAACTTTGCTCAATCTGTGAGGGATCAGGGGTCCTTGCGCCCACCTAGGTCTAAAAAATCTTGTGCACACAGCTTGTACGGAGGAGGAGCGGGTGTTGTCTGTGTGCCCTTTTCCCTCCCTGGTCGTCCACCTGTGTGTCTTGACTACCAAGCTGCTGTGTGTGGTGGCAGCCCGGAACACGGGCAGCGCCACTCGCTGCCAGGAAATGGAGTTTCCTGACTGTTAGTTCGCAGGCGAAATAGTCCTGCACAGGACCGTGTCCAGTGAGCCCCTGAGGAGCCAAAGCATTAGATGGGAGTGGTAGTGCCTCTGATTAAAGTGTTATGTCATGGTGTCCTGCCTCAGGCCGTTGCTCCCTGGGGTTCGGTGCAATGATGTGATGTGAAGGAACAAGGCAGAGATTATAGAAGAGAGAATACTTTTCCTCACTCCAGCAGCAGTTTGGGGTATGGTGCCTGGCAGTCTGTCAGAAGATGACATTCAGAAGTTTTGGTAGCTGACAAAATTTCTCTCCTGATTCCCTTTCCTATGGATTTACACTGGCATCTGTGGCTGCAGGTGTCAGCTATGCCTGTCCTGAACTGTGGTGGTGGTGTCTTGACATGTTTCCCCCCACCTTGCAGCAGAGTCTGTGTAGCTTGATCACTTTGCTGATAATAATATGCTGTGATCTCCAAGATTTCTGTAGCCTGGGACTCTGCAGGATCTCAGGAGTAGTTGTCCTCCCAGATGAGCAGACTCTGTGGTCCTCATGGCCTGGAGGAGCAGGAGCTAGATCGCATCCTCCCTCACTCCTTAATCTCCTTTCCCCTCTAACTAGCTTTGCTCCTTTGTAGTACCCATGTAGATGCGGCATTAAAGGGGTATTCCCATCACAGACAATGGGGGCATATCGCTAGGATATGCCCCCATTGTCTGATAGGTGCTGGGACCCGCACCTATATCGAGAACGGAGCGCTGTGGCTGGAGGACCCCAGATTTCCCGGGTCCGTCCACCACCAAGCACTAATCCCCGCCTCTCCCATAGAAGTGAATAGGAGCGTGCCGCGCATGCGCGGTCCATGCGCCCATTCATTTCTATGGGGCAGACGGCAATAGCCGAGCCAGCACTCGGCTATTTTCGGCGGCCCCACAGAAATGAATGGAGGGCGGCTGCGCAGTGCACTCTCCTTCACTTTCAGGGTTCCGTTCTCGATATAGGTGCGGGTCCCAGCGGTGGGACCCGCACCTATAAGACAATGGGAGCATACCCTAGCGATATGAGAAAACCCCCTTTAAGCGCTTAGCTGGAATTTTTGGGCATGAAAGACCCAGCGGTTGAATTTTCGTTAAGAACTCAATCTGCATTTGCGGAATATTTTACCGTTTTCTTTGGCGTATAATTCATCCACCCTTCTGATCAGGAGTGGGAGTTTAGGTAGAGTCACAGAAGCCTGCTGCTGCGCATGAGTCATAGCGGCAAGCCTGTGCAGCCGCCATGTTACAAGCTGGTGGACAAACCAATTGCCACATACTCACGGGAATGTATTTTATGTGGGTTTTGCAGCATTTCTGGGATGGATCCCATTTTGTTGTGGCTTCTTCCTGGGTTTCACCCTTTCCTTCGGTAGCATTCCTCCTCAGTGTAAAGATCTGCACTTTATATTCTATTCCCCTTCTGCAAGTTTGTTTTTTGTGGCGTTGCTGTTCAATTCTGACTGCAGGTCCCTAAAGAGACTTGAACTGGAATTTTATCTGCCATTATTTTTTTTGTAGGGTAGAGGGTGGCTCTTGCATGACCCGCTGAGTCACATAGGTTTCGATAGACCCTAAGCCCTTGGGGTTGAGCTCCCCAGCTGGAACCTCTGGACCACGGGGGTGAATGCTCTCCAATAAGATCCTGCTGGACGTGGCCGCTGTCAGTTTTTGGCCTGGTTACAAGCGCCTATGCTATGTATAGTTATAGCGTGAGGTCTGGGGAGGGGTAAATGAGTAGCTTCACGGCTCCGACGTTACTCGTATGGCAGGGAGATTGATAAAAATCTCATCCACTATATAAATAGTATAATAATAAGTATATTAATGAGGAGCAGGGGCGCTAACTTCTGGGGGTCCACGTGAACGTGTGTACCCTTCTCCACCACTTGCACACTGGACACATGGCACAAGCGCCACTCACTCATAGGATACATGCCGCACTCATGCCACATACACTGGACACACGCCACGGATGGCCTACCTGAGGCTCTCCAGATGTTGCAAAACTACAACTCCCATCATGCCCGGACAGTCTACAGCAGGGCATGGGTTGTAGTTTTACAACAGCTGGAGAGCCGCAGGTAGTGCATTACCAGATCTTTCGCCCAGTGCTGACCCCCGCAAGGTGGAAGGAAACACTCACTCCATATGCCCAATACTTGTAAGCCACTCCCTGATACCAATAAGCCACGCCCCCTCCCATCAACACTATAAACTCCCCCAGTAACGGCCGGCCCCTGCTGCTGTATTGTGTTGCAGAGGGACCCCCTCCCTTCAGGCCCCTATGCAGCTGCCCCAGTGGCATGTCCGCCCCTGATGAGGAGCCATTTTTATGGACATGCTATTAAAGTTTGTGAGGAAGTTATATAAAGGGTTCCTCCTCCCATAGATTTTTATGACACACCTGTCCCTGCACTGAGCTCCTATGGGTCCATATTGCAGAGCCATATCATTCGCTGTAAGGGAACGTTCACACTGAGAATATACATGTCTGAAAAATCCGGCTGGATCTGTATGTGGCTTTATGGGTCTAATATGGACATAGCAACACTATAATATGTCGCAGATTCCCACTGACCATATAACATAGCCGATTTAGCTGTTGCCTATAGCAACCAATCACGGTGCAGCGTTCATTTTCCTAGAGGAGAATATGAAATGAAAGCTGCGCTGTGATTGGTTGCTATCGACAGCAAGGCCAGTTCTTCTTTTAGGCAGATTCCTCGATGTCCTCTGTGTGTCCCGGTCTTCGTGTCAGGGCCGCGTACTGTTTACATGGCGGTACATCGGAAAGTAAACATCGGATGCGGCCATCTGCACTAATCCCTGGAGATTACATCCTAACTGATCCCTGTGGAGTCAGGACACATTAGGGACTGCGGGCGATACATTCGGTTTTCCACATCCAGTTCCTAAATTGGACAGTTTACGGCTGGCGAGTTTGGCTATGACATAAGTGTAGTCTGAGGGTATGTTCGGACAGAGGGTCTTAGGTGAGGATAAGGTGCCGAAAACCGGGCTGAACATGCTCTGAAATGATTGCTCCGAAGTGTGGGGGCGCGAAACTCGGGATGCATGCAGCCCCAACCCTCCTCTAATTTTAGGCACTGGTCCCCTGTCTCTAGCCCCCCCTGATTCCGGAAAACCGGGGCTCGAAAGAGGGTACCCCTAGAAGGGGTTCACCGCATGGAACCGGAGCAGAGGTGCACTTCTCATGGGGTCCTGGGGGATCCCTCTTCCAAGCCCTGGTTCTGGTGAAACAGGGGAGCTAGAGACATGGGACTGGGCCATGATGTGGGTTTGGGCTAAAAGTACCGCGAGTTTCATGTTTCTAGGTACCACCTAGAACCACCTATTCATTTTAAAGTCCAAAATGATAGTGGCACCCAGAAACGCACGGTGCATGTAGAACTCGCCCTTCTCTAATTTTGGGCACTGGTTTGGTGTCTCTAGCCCCCCCTGGTTCTAGAGGATCGAGGATCAGAAGAGGGCCTCCCTGGGCAAGGTGCACTGATTTCGGGGGAGTGACACTCTTTGTAGCCCTGTTTCTCCGGAACCATTGGGGCTGAGGACTTTTGCTGCGTGGTTTTCAAGATTGCACCAAGAATATACAGGTCCATTCTTGGCGCGGTTACAGGGCGGACCCCTCACTGAGCCAGCTTGCGGTTTAGCTCCAAACTTAGAGGGGGTCCGCATAAAAACCCTCAGCTGTGCTGCAGTCCCTGCTGTAGGAGACACTCAGTCTGAACATACCCTAAGGCTACATGCACACGTTCAGGATTCATGTGCGGAGAATCCGCACTGAAATCCGCAGGTGTTCACAGGTAAATCCGTGCGGTCAATCCGCATTAATTGGTGCGGATTTGCATGCGGATTTGCGTGCGGATTTGGTGCGGATTTTCTGCATGCGGATTTCACTAAGTGACTTAAGAAAATCCGGTCAGGAAAAAAAAGATTAATTGACATGTCGCGGATTTTAAAATCCGCACCGCAGGTCAAAATCCGCACGGAAAAAATCCGCATCGTGTGCATTGAGAATTTCAAATTCTCATAGAATACAATGTACATGACCTACGGTGCGGATTTTCCGCACGCAAATCCGCGCGGAAAATCCGCACGCAATCCTGATCGTGTGCAGGGGGCCTTAGGGGTTGTTCACACGATGGATTTTGAAAATGCACTGAAGAGAATCAGACCAGAACCCCTGCAGATTTTCTGCATGGTTTTTGTCGTGTTTTTTTTTTGTTTTGTTTTGGCTTCCTATTTTCTCAACTTTCCATTCATTTCAATTGGAGAATCGTAAGGGGGGAACTAACTCTCCTTAGGGAGAGAGCACCTTAATCAGTGTGAGGAGACTTATAGGTCTTACATGCTCCTCTGGAATTCTGGGAGGGAAGGGATGCAATGGGAGAATCGGCATGCAAAGAAAAGAAACTTCTGCCTCTCATTCAAATGAATGGGAGTCTTTTTAAAGGCATTTTTTGGCGTGAAAAACTGCACCAAAAAAGTTGTATGAACGGGTCCTAAGGAGTTGCTCGGCCTTGAATTAGTATTTGGGATAGAACTTGTAAACTTGCTAAAGGGGCATTCCACTAACTTCAAGGTATCCCCCTATCCAGTTGATAGGGGATAACTGACTGATTGCTGGGGATCTGACTGCTGGGATCCCCCAAAGAATCCTGAGAACCGGGGTCCCGCAACACAGTCCTCGGTATCATAGAGAATTAATAGAGGAGCAGGGCGCATGCTTACCGGCAGTCAGACCCTCGCTCATCAGTTAGTTATCCACTACCCAGTGGATAGGGGATAGCTTGAAGTTGCAGGAATACCCCTTTAACAAGTGTACATGCTCCACCTCAATGACTCAATCAGTGACCAGCAGCAGCAGTAGACTTAGGCCTCATGCACACAAACGTATTTTGTTTCCGTGTCCGTTCCGTTTTTCTTTTTGCGGCTAGGATGCGGACCCATTGATTTCAATCGGTCCGCAAATAACGTGTGTGCTGTCCGCATCAGTATGTCCGTTCTGTTGCCCCGCAAAAAAAATAGTGCATGTCCTATTTTTTTCTAGTTTGCGGACAAGGATAGGCATTATTACAATGGATCCGCAATTTGCAGACCGCAAAACACATACGGTCGTGTGCATGTAGCCTTAGGGTATTTTCACACTTGCGTTGTGAAGATCCGTCAGGCAGTTCCGTTACCGAGACTGCCTGCCGGATCCGGAAATCCGTATGCAAACGGATGTCATTTGTCGACGGATCCGGATGCAGATCCGTCTGGCAAACGCATTGAAATTCCAGTTCAGTCTCTCCGGTGTCATCCGGAAAAATGGATCCGGTATATTTTTTTTCGCATTTTTAAAGGTCTACGCATGAGCAGACCAGGAAACCGGATCCGTTTTGCTGGAACACTAGGTAATACAGTTCAATGGAAATTGGTGGATCCGGCGTTCAGGCAAGTGTTCAGGAATTTTGACCGGAGAAAATACTGCAGCATGCTGCAGTATTTTCTCTGGCCAAATACCGTAAGAGGAACCGAACTGAAGACAACCTGATGCATCCTGAACGAAATGCTTTCCATTCAGAATGCATGGGGATAAAACTGAAGCATTTTTTCCGGTATTGAGCCCCTAGGACGGAACTAAATACTGGAAAAGAATAACGCTAGTGTGAAAGTACCCTAAGACTGTGATCTATGGTCGTGCAATGCATCGTGTCCAATCTCGCCATGTAGCCCTATCCAGTTTATGTGAAATGTCACCTCTCAGGGTGAAAAGTTCAGCCATCTTTATATCACCTCAGTATGACACTCCCATTGAGTAAACACCGCAGGAACAACTCCCAGCAGCTCGCGACTAAAGCCTCATGCACACGTCCGTGGAACACGGACCGTGAGATACCGGCCTTGATTCTTGCTGAGTGCAGGAGCGCACGGCGTCATTGGTTGCTATGACGCTGTGCGCAACGTCCCGCCGCTGCTGTACAGTAATACATTCGTATAGATCATACGAATGTATTACTGTACAGCAGCGGCGGCACGAAGCGCACAGTGTCATAGCAAGCAATGACGCCGTGCGCTCCTGCACTCAGCAGGAATCAAGGCCGGTATCTCACGGTCCGTGTTCCACGGAGGTGTGCATGAGGCTTAAGACCAGAAACTACTACTACACCTAATAATTTCCTTTGGCGATAAGTAAGTAAGTGCAGCAGCGTGATGGCTGACACTCCAGAGCTGAAATCCATAAAACACTTATGGGAATTTTCCAATTTCATGTCAGTGAAAAAAGTTCTGCAATTTTCAATAACCCCTTGTAAGATCTCTGCTTACTTCATTAAATGAAAACCTTCTCTTTTAGAGCGGTTGGCCACCTTTTGGGGGGGGGCTGTGGTTTGGGTTACACTGACAGCAAGCAGAGTCTACCGGTGTCAATTTTGTTAGCTATTTTTATATAATTTAACAGAGGAGTTTAATACAATACCTAAAATTGCTAAATTTCACTTACATTTTGAAGAGATACACGGTCATAAGAAGAAAATGTCTGGCGGTTTCTACACTTACGTTAGACATTTTTCTGGTGGATTTCTTGGGTCATGCGATGTTATGGCCACAGGTCACATAAAATAACCAGTTAACTGAATGTTGTATCTTGTATACATGCCAAAAATCATTATCTGGAAAGGGAAAAATATTGTCATAATGATCTTCTGATGGGTCATAGACAAGGTACAAAGATAGAATTGTGGGGCTAGTGCTACTTTGGTGGTCATCAGAGGGGCTGGTGTTCTTGTGGTGGCCATGTTGGGAGCTGGTGCTCTTGTGGTGGCCGTGTGTGGGGCTGGCGCTCTTGTGGTGGCCGTGTGTGGGGCTGGCGCTCTTGTGGTGGCCGGGTGTGGGGCTGGCGCTCTTGTGGTGGCCGTGTGTGGGGCTGGCGCTCTTGTGGTGGCCGTGTGTGGGGCTGGCGCTCTTGTGGTGGCCGTGTGTGGGGCTGGCGCTCTTGTGGTGGCCGGGTGTGGGGCTGGCGCTCTTGTGGTGGCCGGGTGTGGGGCTGGCGCTCTTGTGGTGGCCGGGTGTGGGGCTGGCGCCCTTGTGGTGGCCGGGTGTGGGGCTGGCGCCCTTGTGGTGGCCGGGTGTGGGGCTGGCGCCCTTGTGGTGGCCGGGTGTGGGGCTGGCGCCCTTGTGGTGGCCGGGTGTGGGGCTGGCGCCCTTGTGGTGGCCAGGTGGGGGGCTGGCGCCCTTGTGGTGGCCGGGTGGGGGGCTGGCGCCCTTGTGGTGGCCGGGTGGGGGGCTGGCGCCCTTGTGGCCCTGACAGCCTTAGGCAGGGAGTTGCGCCCTTGTGGCCCTGACAGCCTTAGGCAGGGAGTTGCATGTGCACAATAGCTAGAGATGAAAACCATGAGGACTGCAGCTTTAGAAGACCCATATTTATTACATAGGGGAAATAATCTGCTGATTGGTCCCCTTTAAGAGAGACGTTGTTTTGCCATCTTCATTGGTACTTTGCCATATTAAATGGAGATTTAATCAGATGCTTATAAACTGGAATATTACCTAAGATAAATGTTAGTGCAAGGAAGATGACCGCAGAGCGTGAGAATGGTAAGGGCGGGGGTTCCTGGCAGCAAAACGGAGCATTTACAGACCTTTAACTGTGCCTGAAGCCATTTTATTTATATCCATGTGATATCTCTCTAATAGCAGTGAAATTTCAATGGTGCTTGTGCCCGTCCTTCAAAGAAAAGCAAAATAGGGACACTCCAATTATATTTTTGAAATTGGTACATGCAGGGGATGGGTGTAGGAATGTGTCTTAAGGGTCTGGTTCATGCAGGTTCTCATTCTCTTTTCCCTTGTTTCACCTATTTGAGAACAGAAGTTTGTTCTCCACAGCTGTTCTTCCTACCAAAATTGGAAAGAAAGTTACAACCAAGGTCAGCCAGTTTGGAGTGAATGGAGTTGAGTCACCTTGCCACCCTCTTATATATACACAGACCCAGGAGCGTAGCTAAAGACTCATGGGCCCTGGTGCAAGAGTTCAGCTTGGGCCCCCCTTTCCCTCAATGCTTTGTGGCCAGGGGCAGGGTAGCACATGGTTTTCATGCTCCCTGAGGCAAAAATTGAAATGGCCCCCTCCACCAATGCCAAATTTTTTACCTAACCCCTTCCTAAAGCCAGAGGTGTAACTTTACCAGCATGCACTTTCTATAATACTGTTGTCTTCTTATGCACCACAAGGGTCTTTGGACCCCCTCAGGCTCCTAGGCCCGGTAGCGACTGCTTCCTCTGCACCCCCTATAGCTACGCGCCTGCACGGACCCCTTCTAGTTGCTGCTTGGTATGTTATGTCCCAGGATCTCCTATGCCAGGAAAAGTGAAGGCCTCCCTTCAGGCAGAAGTTCTAGAGAAGATCCATATCTTGATGCCAGAGGGGAAGTTCAGAAATTGGCCCACACCACTTGCCATAGCAGTGGAAACGGACAATGGTGGCGATGGGGCGGAGGGTGAATAATCCAATGGAAAGAGCAGTAAACTTCCTATCTTTTATGTTTTGGTGTTGTATTATGGGGCCCAGGGACCTTTGAACCGTCATGGTCACCAAGGCCAAGGAGCAGCTGCTGCTCTGCACCCCCTGGAAGCCACAACTTGGAATGAAAATCAAAATCCTACAGTATATAGGGCAAACGTGGTGGAAAAAACTGGAAGCTTGAGCAGCATGTAAGAATAGTATTGTGGGATTTTACAGTGTTTTTTACTATTTAGATTAACACAAAAGTGAATAAACGTGAGTGATATCAAGATTGAGACTTTAGATTTGGCCTGTTTCCACCTTGTCTGGCCTCCTCAGAGCAGGATAGGTTACACTAGTACCCAGACCTCTGTTCCCCGTCAACTGACACATAGTTTGATGAAGAGCGTCTCGGTTTATAAAAGAAGAGTTTCTGTTGTCTTGGGTAACGAGACATGAGCCTCCACATTAGTGAGAGGATCCCTGCGATCTGTAAATATAGTTCAATTAAAAGTTTTAGCGCACGTCAGACCTCAGCAAAGCTGTTTACTTTTACAAGAGACCTGCTCAGAAGTTCTGTAGCCGCAGAAAATTTTGAAGTCCTCCGTGTCAAGGAATTCATTTGGTGCAAGACTGCAACATTAGGCCTGGATAAATATTGGATGAAGCCCAGGATGGTACTATTAGCGGGATGTCTGTCTATATGGTCATACAGTGAGTGTACAAATCCTTCATACCATAGTGTGTCTATTAATAAGCACCCAAATAACTGCCAAATGTTGGGCAAATAAATCTATACAATGCTCAAATAATCCCGCAATAGTGTTCAAATAATACAACTGTAGAGTGCTCAAGAGAGCCGCCGTAGAGTGCTCAAGAGAGCCGCCGTAGAGTGCTCAAGAGAGCCGCCGTAGAGTGCTCAAGAGAGCCGCCGTAGAGTGCTCAAGAGAGCCGCCGTAGAGTGCTCAAGAGAGCCGCCGTAGAGTGCTCAAGAGAGCCGCCGTAGAGTGCTCAAGAGAGCCGCCGTAGAGTGCTCAAGAGAGCCGCCGTAGAGTGCTCAAGAGAGCCGCCGTAGAGTGCTCAAGAGAGCCGCCGTAGAGTGCTCAAGAGAGCCGCCGTAGAGTGCTCAAGAGAGCCGCCGTAGAGTGCTCAAGAGAGCCGCCGTAGAGTGCTCAAGAGAGCCGCCGTAGAGTGCTCAAGAGAGCCGCCGTAGAGTGCTCAAAAAATACCATCATACATAATATTGTTGCCTTCTTATGCAGCACAGGAGTCAATAAAGCACACTCGGGCTCCTCTGCATTTCCTATAGCTTTATCCCTGGAAGTAAGCCACAACCTGTAAACGACACATATAGAGTGCATTCTGAGCAATATGATGCTCAAATAATACCGCTATACAGTGCCTATATATAAGCCCCCAAATAATAATGTGATATGTTGACCAAATCTTAAATCTATACAGTTCTCAAATGATACCACCATACAGTGTTCAAATAATACTGTCATACAGTGCTTAAATAATACCACTATAAACTGCTCAAATCATTCCCCCATACAGTGCTCAAATAACTGTTCCATATAATCCATATTCTATATAGACTTGTGGTGAGTACTAGGGATGAGCGAATCGATTCGCATAAAACTTGGTTCTAATACTGTATGGAGCAGGAGCTCCGTACAGTATTAGAATGTATTGGCTCTGATGAGCCGAAGTTATTACTTTGTGAAGTCTCCTGAGACTTCAGGTAATAAATCAATTTGCACTGTAAAAAACACTTTCCCGAACTCGGGTTCGGTTCCAAGGTACCACTTGGCTCCTGCTCCGTACTGTATTAGAATGAAGTTTTATGTGAATCGACTTCGGATGTTTCATCCCTAGTGAGTACAAATCCCTGGTGCCAAGCAATCTGTATTGTGTAAATGAGAGCTAAAAGGACGTTTATAAAATAACAACCCATTACGAAAAGTTTTGAAATTTTTTATTGTGGACTTGCAACTGCCCAGAGGACAAGAACAGCCATGCGTACGGCACTTCCCCTTTAATTGCAGAGCCTATGTATCTGTGTACAGCGTGGGAATCCTTGGAAAGTCCTATAACCCGTATGGGATGCAGGATGTATAGCGTGAAGTGTGTCATCTGCCACTAAAATGGGAGCTAGAGAATCCATTACAAGACGGACAGATGTTTGCAGGTCCCATGAGAGATTCACTTGGCAAAAGTTAAATGTTTTTTCAGGAATCAAAATTTCCTGTAAGGCAAGCAATGGGAGTCAGAGTGTGCAGAGAATGAGGAGGGTACGTACTGGATATCTGAGGACTGTGCGGATATTACATGTTATGAGACCCAAAATAGGTCTCTCTGTGTTCCCCACTAGCTAAGCCTTAAAGAGGTTCTCTGGTTTCATAGTGTTTTTGTTTGTTTTTTTTGTTTTTTTTCTGCAAGGATTTCCCCAAACACTGCATAAATTTGCCCTATGCACCTGTTTTCCATGTCAGCACTTTTTGTTCCCGTGTTCTCAGCATCACTGCATCCTGGCAGGATGTTTACATGCAGAACTTCCTGTTTTCAACAGCTTCCTGCTGGGTTTTTGACAAGGTTTTCTCTGCCTAACTAACATGGAGAGGGGAGATGTAGGGAGTGTGACAACTGCAGAGGGAACAGCGTGGCAGGGGGAGCAAGCCCTGTTAAAAATTACAGTGCAAAGCATGCTGGGATTGGTTCAAAAAACAGGAAGTTCTTCATGTAAACATTCTGCCAGGATGCAGTGATGCTGAGAACATTGGAAGGAAAGTGATGACATGGAAAACTATGTGGGGGCAAAAACATGCATTGTTTGGGGCAAGTAAAAATAAAATAAATTGCAGAGCCCCTTTAAAGGGGTTGTCCAAGATTAGAAAATCATGGTTGCTTATTTCCAAATTCGTGTCACCCCTGTCCATGGACTCTGTCTGCTCTTGCTGTTAACCCCATTTACATCAGTGGAGCTCAGTTGCAAAACCAGACAAAACATATCGGCCAGTGTGGTGCGGTTGCCTGAATAAAGCAGCCACTTTAAAAAGAAAATCTTGTGCAACCCCTTTAAAAATGCTTGTCCTCCTTGAGCAGCCCCTTCCACGGGTCATTATCTGGCAAGCATCTTGTCCTGCTTTGTATTAATTCCTAACATCTGATTAAAAGAGTATGGCTGTGTCAGTATCTCTGTAGAAGCTCTCTGGCCTTGGTTCCTAGAGGGGGTCATCAAAAGAATGGGCATTGGCTAGAAAAGCCAAGCTCTTGGTTCCTCTATCTCAGGATAAGTGGAGTGTGTATGAAGTGGCGTGAACTAACATCGGGAGAGGTGGGGGACCTCATATTTTTGATAGGGACCCTTCTTTATGCATGTTCTATGATAGGTGACCCTCTTTGTAAGTTCTTGGCTTCTGTAAAATGGTCAATCCAGCGTCTTTCCAGTGCAGTTCCTCCTTCCACATTGTGTCTTCTGCTTCATTTCTGCAAGAAAGAACTGGGAACAGCAATGATATTAGATCTAGATGATGCCGAAATTGTCAGAGGCCTCGCTGCTCGCTTCCTGTGTTAATCTTGCAACGTTAAGGTTTCCTCAAACCATCGGTGGACCTGAAAATGAAAGGCTCTGAGGTTAGCTACGGTTAGGGCCAAAAGTATGGGGGGTGCCCGCCCATCACCTCTGTATGAGTGTCTCGTTACATGGGTCGTCGTTTTTATCACTATATCGCCCTTTACCCTCCCATCTGGTGATGGATCTGGACACAGACCTTGTGCCCATGTATTCACCTGCTAGAAGTCATTGAACGAAGTACTGGCTGAGATCACAAGGATGTTAAAGGGGTTGTCACACAATAGGCACCGCTTTGAAGGGGTTTTCTGGGAGTTCAATGTAGATGGCTTTTCTTTAGAATATCTGATTGGTGGAGGTCCGACACCCAAGCTGATCAGCTGTTTCGAAGGGCCTGCGGCCTCCTCACAGAATACCAAGCACAGCGCCGTACATTGTATAGTGGTTGTACTTGATATTGCAGCTCGGCCTCATCCACTTGAATGGGACTGAGCTGCGCCTAGGCCATGTGACCGATGTACATGACATCACTGGCGTAGGAAGAGGCTGCAGCGCTCACTGGAGCGTTACGGCCTCTTCAAACAGCTGATCGGCAGGGGTGGCGGGAGTTGGACTCCCATCAATATTTAAACTCCTGGTAAACCCCAATGAAGGGAGTCTGTCACCATAGAATTCACTGATAAACCGGACAAAGTGCCATGTAGGGCTAGCTCAGATGAATGCAATGATACCTTTCACATAGCGATCTGTTGTGTCATTCTGGAGAAAAAGTATTTTTCATTCATACGCAAATGAGTATTTAAGTGCACAGAGGGCGGCCCGAAGCTACTCTGTGCACCCTTAATCCTCCTGCTTCCTCCATTAATAGGGACAGGTGAAATGACTATGCGAGAACGGGGTCCTGTCGCAGGCCTTGTTATATGGTTTCATTGTGCTCTTTATTACCCGCTGTTAAAGGAATACTCTGGTCAAAAATGACAAACCATTGCGGTGCAATGGAGAACGAGAAAATCTCTGTGTCACGCTCCACCCTCAAACCCCACGCTAAAAGTAACATAAGGTATATGTTAATACAAGTCACTTACTAATGTATTGTGATTGGCCATATTGCTTCCTTTTCTGTCTGGCTTCATTTTCATCACATAATACACTGCTCACTTCCATGGTTACTACCACCCTGCAGTCCATCAGTGGTGGTCGTGCTTGCACACTATAGGAAAAAGCACTAGCCTATGTGTGCTCCCATGGTCCCAGCTACCAGGAGGCTAGCGCTTTTTCCTATCGTGTGCAAGCATGACCACCGCTGCTCGATTGCCGGGTGGTCGTAACCATGGAAACTAGCAGTGTATAATGTGATGGAAAAATTAATCCAGCTAGCAAAGGAGGCAATATTCTAGATCTTCGCGAATTCACGAAGTGCCGATATTCGCGATTAGAATATTAGCGATCAACACTATTCCTGAGAACGCTCATAACCTCAAGAATTCTCTCATTCTTGCTTTTATCTTAAGATGGCCTCCTGACATTTGGTGGTTCATCTCATTTTTTAGCTGCTCGCTCCAACCTAATATTTGTGCATGGAGCAGATAGACGAGGTCTGAATATGATGACCATACTGGGACAAGGCCAGATAAGTCCAGCGGAGGAAGCTGTTGACTGACAGGTCGCGTGTTGTCATGTCAGCTGGAGCAATGATTCAGGGTTTCTGAGGAACTAAGTCATGCTAGCTACAGCATGTCATCTACTGGATGGTGCAACCAAAGACGCTAGTCATGCCATGGGTTCAAGGGTTCATAAGGGCTGTGATCCCCAATCTGCTGATGCAAAACTACAACTCCCATCCTACAACTCTCATGGCTTTCTGGAAGTGCTCTATGTTGACTACAGCACCACTCAAATAGGTTATTGCTTGGTTAATGTGGCCTATAGTGTGCTGGAGGGACAGCAGGTTTCACTATGGTTTAATTATGCAAAATCAACAAGCAGTACTGCAATGTAAAGCATGGTGGAAAGAAAATTCAGCCGCCTGACTGGGTCATGAGACCTGAGGTGGGTTTGAAATTTCCGCAGCGCCTCAGCTGGAGTCGCTGATCATAGCCATGTCCTAATGGAGCAGGCCGAAAAACACAGAAGGAAAGCTTCGATGTCAATCTGGATATCTGCTGGAGACGTCTTTAAATAAACCTTCGCTTTGTCTTGTTTGAATCACTTTTATTAGAAAAGAGACACTCAACACACAGACATTAAATTAAATAACACTCTTTGTATAAGTGTAGTCAATAAATCATGGAAAAATACAGGGTAAGTGCCTTGTTTATAATTTTTTTCATTTCATGAGGTAAATTCACCAGTTTTTATTTCCCTTTACTTGTGTTTTCACAAAATGGGGCCTCGTCTGTCAATACTTCCACAGGGATACTGGCCTTGCTGCCCCTGGCAACCAATCAGAGCTCAGTTTATACTTTTTACACTGCTGTGGTAAATTGTAAGCTGTGCTGTGATTGGTTTCTGGTTTTGTTGCCTTGACCATCCAATCACAGTGCGGCTTTCGTTTTACCACAACAGTTTACAAAATGGTAGCCAAGCTCTAATGGGTTACTAGGTCACAAAAAAGCGATTTTTGCGGATGAAAGTGTATGTACACCCACCCGAAAACTGGCCTTGTCTTCTGAAATTGCCCAGTAGTCCACCTCTTTTGAAGGTAAGCCATACGTGCTTCAGTTCAGAACCAAAAAATAGCTGAAAATTAATTTATAAGGCCTCATGCACATGGCCGCTGCCTGGTCGTGGCAAACAGCGGGTCCACAATATGCGGGCACCGGCAGTGTGCTCCCCGCATCACGGATGCGGACCCATTAACTTGAATGGGTCCGCAATCCGGAGCTGCTGTGCGGAACGCAGGCACAGAACCCCACGAAAGCACTATGGAGGCACTGCAAAAAAATAGAACATATTCTATTTTTTTGCGGTGCGGACAGATCACGGACCCATTCAAGTTGAATGGGTCTCGATCCGTCCCGGCTGCGGCACGGACGTTGCCCGTTCATTGGGGATTGCAAATTGCGGTCCCCAATGCACGGAATGGCCGCACAACGGCTGTGTGCATGAGGCCTAAGGCTTTTGATCTGAATTCTAGTGGTCCCATCCATGCGGGGTTAGCTGCATTACATGCTATATAAATCGATAATTATGTGTGTGTCCTGCAGCGCTGTGTGCCGCCATCAGTCCTTGGCTCTATAAAGTGCAAACATAAAGACACTAGAGGAAGATGAGCCGTTGTTATAAGAGCTTACAATCTAAGAGGAGCATGAGGAAACAAGTGGTAGCACTACGCCAGGCATGGCCAACCTGCGGCTCTCCAGCTGTTGTAAAACTACAACTCCCACCATGCCCTGCTGTAGGCTAATAGCCGTAGACTGGGCATGATGGGAGTTGTAGTTTTGCAACAGCTGGAGAGCCTTGGGTTGGCCATCCCTGCACTACGCAATACTGCCAGCTCATGATTTCTTGGAAGAGAGATGCAAATAATTTATTTAGGGTGGGTTCACATCATGTTTTATGCCTCCGTTTGGCGTATACTTTAGAAAAAAGAAAAAAAAAAAGCATACAATGGAACTCTATAGTGAATGGATGCCAGTGTATGGCATCAGTCTGAGGAATCCGTTTAATGTATACGTTTTTTGTATAGGTTAAATGGATGGGAAAAACGTGATGTCAACCCAGCCTTAAAGGACGGCCGGACCTGGTCTGCAAGCCTGGGGGGAGGCCTGCATGACTGCGTTTGGAGGGAGTGGGGAGAAAATGGCAGCTAAGGGGTTAAGGATGGTGCTAGGAGGGGAGTGACTGGTAGGAGGGGGAAGATAGTTTAAAGGGGGGACCAAAGGCGGTAAAGGGGCCATTTTTAGTGGGCACAGTGAAGGGATCAGTCCCACCCACCCGCCCTGTTGTATGTCAGGGGTCACAAGTGGGGAGGGGGGGGTTGTGTTGGTACAACTGGGGGTCTGGTCGGTGGCTGCCATTAGTTGGCTGGGTCATTCTTTTGTCATGGCGGTTGGGGGGTCCTTGGAGGTGGTGGTGAGGGAGCCAAGTGGACTCCTCAGGCCTTGGAATCGGAAGGGTGAGATTGCGGGAATCTGCCCAGGTGTAGCCCAGGTTTGCACAATTCTGCCTCTGAGCTGGCAGCTATACGGCTAGAGGTAATTTAGTTGAAGGGAGGGGCAGATTTCCGCCAGGTTTTGGAGCTCAAAGGACCCTCCCCGTTTAGGAATGTTTTGGGGTCGTTGAGGGGCCTGCATGCGAAGCCGGCCTCCATTCATTTATATGGGGCTTCCTAAAATAGGGCCTATTGAAGTGAATGGGAGCGATGGCCGTGCATGCGCAGTGCGCTCCCATTCACTTCTGTGGGGTGAGCGCTTGGTGGTGGCCTGACCCGGAGTCCTCCAGCCATCACTTTGCCTGCTCTGTTCTCGATTTAGGTGTGGGGGTGACCCACACCTATCAGACACTGGGGGTATTCCCTAGCAATACGCCCCCATTGTCTCAGATGAGAATACCTCTACTTCCGAAAGTCTGAGAGGCTCCTAAAAGGGGAGACTTCCAGGATTCCTGGAAGAGCTCATGAACAGCTGCTTCCTCCTGGAAAACATTCCTCCATGAGCGCTAATTGTAGATGGCGCCAGGATACTGCAGTCTCTGTGGCAGTGCGGCCTGCAGTATCCCGGCACATTGCCGATGCCCATAACTGTCCTGAGGAGTGTGTGATGCATCTCAAAATGAAGTGTGATTACATAGGGAAGGGGGGGTTAAAAGGGGACAGGCCCACGTGTGGAAAAATGTTGGTGCACCACTTTGTGTGCCATACTATCTGTTCTCCCACGAGCCAAAGTTGTCAAGTATGATTTAAAGGGTTCGTAGTATCAGGACAGTCCTTGTTCTATATCCTTTTAGGGCTCATGGACACCAAAGAGGGCGTTTCCCTTCAGGGTCGGTCTTGCCCACCAGAGTACAATCTGGTGAGCCCAAGCTCTGACAATAATGGCCCCCTGATTAAACAGGGCCCTTAAGGTCCTATATACACATAGGGTGGGCCCTCAGAATAATTTCCTCTGGTGGGCCCAAGAGACTTCAGTCCTTCGATGTTTCCTTTTACAAGCCAGTATGGAGGGCCAATCTGGTGGACCAAAGCCACCCATGTATTTCATGGACATGCGACCATGTAATACTACAAAAATGTCTGACTGGTTGTGGCTTCTCCTGGTCATGTCAACTGGTTGTTGAGGTTACTGATACAATGGCGGTCATCTCAATAGGGGTTGTCTCTGAACCGCCTTAAATAATGCCCACTGAGAAGTCAAGTTTTTGCGTTTCGGATCTGGTTGAGCTGGTCCACACTATTCTCAAGCGTCAAAAACTTTTTCCATATGAACAGATACTGTATATTGATATACTAACCCAAAAATGAATGCCCCTCTCCCCTTCCTGCCCTGTGGTAAGTGATCTGCTGCAAAACCAGATTCAGGTGGGGTTGTCTTCTGACTCTACTCCCACCTAGGTTCTCCTCTGGACCAGTCGACCATGTTTAACCTTGTACTGTTGTATAACTACCCAAAGTTTTGTAGAAATGCCCCTTTTTTATGACCATGTGACTTTTGTGGACCAGTTCGTAGAACAAGTCAAGTGGATACTGGGAACGTTGACCAGTATGCAGTAGGTAGGAGGTCGCTTGTGATGAAGCCATTGCTGATGTGAAGGTACCTAAAACCAGCCTTGGGAAACCATAAACGTGGAGATCTAAAATGGCTCGTGTCCCTCACTTATGCTCTCCCGTTGTCTGTTCCACAGCCCAAACCATGTTCCTCCATGATGGACTCTGTGGCCGCTGACTGTGTGAACCGATTTATTATAGCTCCTCAAGGTTCTGATGATCTCTCATGTACTTTCCTTGGCCATGACCCGAGTACCTTCGTCTGTCATATATTATGCACTATACATGGAACCTTTGTAGTTTATTATACGGTTTAAATGACTAGGTGTCTGTTTGTTTTTTTTCTTCCCATGCAATTTTGTCATTGTCAGCCATTTTGTCCCCATGCGATTTTGTCATTGTCAGCCATTTTGTCCCCATGCGATTTTGTCATTTCTTCTGGGAAATCCCATACGTAGTGTCGAGCTTGTTGGTGGTGGACAGTCGAGTACTGAGCGAAGGAGAGTTTCTGATGCTCCTCATGTTAATCGAGCTCCGACAGCACAGAACCGAGCGCATCAGCCGGAGCACAGAGGGTCGTAGTATGGTAAAGATCCACGGGTCAATAATCGAATTGACCGATAAAAATCTTAAGGCTAAAAGGTCCATTTTGTCATCTCCTTTATCGCTATCGACTCTGTTAATGTAGGCCCGTACCTGAAAAACATAAAGTGCAAAATTCACGTAAGGATGGTTGAGCGATATCTGGGTGGCAGAATACTTCATTAAAGGGGTCCTCCGGGACTTCATTAGGTCATCAATATCGGGGCTCTTACTCATGGCACAGCAAACTGAATTGATGTTGTTGAGGCACTGTATGGTATGTATGTCTTTGCTCCGTGGCACTGTAGGACACTATTACCAGGTCACAGTACAGTACTACTAGGTAAGCTGTATACAGTACAATTATACACCTGCATGAGTTTCTTTAGAAACTGTATGGCACTACAATGTCACCACTATAGAGTACTTTTTATTGGCATTATATGGCGCCACTTGTGCAACAATATTATGTGAACACCATATGACGTATTATTTGGCCTCATAGCTCACCATTATTTGGGTTGAGTTAAGGCAGTTCATACCGAAAAGGATATTCCCTGATTCCCCTCCTTTTTAGCCAAGTTCCCCCAGTCCTGCAGCTGATATATTTTGATTAGATGTAGGTTTTTGATATTTTTGTTTTGTTTTACGCACTATATTAAAGGGATTTCTCGAGACTTTCACTGGATAGGTCATCAATGTCTGATTGGTGGAGTTCTGACACCCCTACTGATCAATGGATGGAGCTGGAAGCAGAAGGCTCCTTCCTCGGTGTAGTTTCTGGTGCCCACATATGAATTCACATGAATGGGCGTTGAGCTGCATGGTTACTATACAGTGGATGGAGACTTCTGATTCCAGCTCTGCCTTCTTTATAGTCTCAGGTGCCACAGCTGAACAGTGGGGGTGTCAGATCCTCACCAATCAGATCTTGATAACCTATCCTGTGGAAGTCCTGAGAAACCTGTTTAATATATTATAAACCTACAGCGAATCTAAACATATCAGACGCAGGACAGAATGGCCCTTGGCCAAAATGAGGTAAGAGGTGTAAAATCCTTCCCAGTATGATTTGTCATAATTCAGCACAAATGAATAACGTTGAGCTATGTGCCTAAATAATACCGCCATATAGTGTTCACATAATATTGTCAGTGTCTGCATATTCGCACCATAGAGTGCCTGTAAAAGTGCCCACATCATAGTGCCATAGACAAGTACCTAGGTGTATAATTATACCATATAGTAGTGCCCAGCTTAGGCTACTTTCACACTAGCGTTTGGCTGTCCGCTCGTGAGCTCCGTTTGAAGGGGCTCACGAGCGGACCGAACGCTTCCGTCCAGCCCTGATGCAGTCTGAATGGATGCGGATCCGCTCAGACTGCATCAGTCTGGCGGCGTTCAGCCTCCGCTCCGCTCGCCTCCGCACGGACAGGCGGACAGCTGAACGCTGCTTGCAGCGTTCGGGTGTCCGCCTGGCCGTGCGGAGGCGTGCGGATCCGTCCAGACTTACAATGTAAGTCAATGGGGACGGATCCGTTTGAAGATGCCACAATATGGCTCAATCTTCAAGCGGATCCGTCCCCCATTGACTTTACATTGAAAGTCTGGACGGATCCGTCCAAGGCTATTTTCACACTTAGCTTTTATATGCCAAAATAATGCAGACGGATCCGTTCTGAACGGAGCCTCCGTCTGCATTATTATGATCGGATCCCTTCAGAACGGATCCGATCGAACGCTAGTGTGAAAGTAGCCTAATAGTGTCATATAGTGCCACATAGGAAACACATAGCCCCGCTACACAGTGCCTAAACAGCACCAATTCAGTTTGCAACGAGCTTCTAAGGAGGACATTTGAAGCAGACCTACCTGTTGGAGGGGAGACCTTTGTGGATGCCATAGAACAATGACCCATTTTTTGTTATTTTTGTGTCCCTAAAATGTAATAGTTTTCCTCCTGAAATTTAGAACCAGGATGCCTTGCTGCAAGGTCACAAGCTAAAATTTTTATTAGGCCTCATGTGCACTACCGTGTCTGTACTGCACTCGGCAAACCACGGATCCCCAAAATACTGATATTTTCCATTTGCAATCTGCATTTTTCTCACTCCTGTTATACTGACAAGAATAGGACATGTTCTATAATCTGCAGAATTTTTAATTGTTTTTCCTTACCCATATATATGGCCTGATTGGGGTCGGGAAGGAATTTTTTATTCCCCTAAAGTGGGGAAAATTGACTTCTACCTCACAGTTTTTTTTTTTTTGCCTTCCTCTGGATCAACTTGCAGGATAACAGGCCGAACTGGATGGACAGATGTCTTTTTTCGGCCTTATGTACTATGTTACTATAGAAATGAATGGGTCTGTGTGTAATCCTCCAAAAATGCAGATGGGACATGGATACATGATACGGCCGTGTGTGTGAGGCCTTAGGCAGTAGACTGGGGAGTACTCCATGAGCTGTTAAAAAAAAAAAAAAAAAAAAAAAGGGAATGGTGTCAATTTAATTATCGATTTAAGCCTCATACTTATGGAGGTTCTCGTCCAGTTTCATTAATAAATAAAGGAGAAAGAGAATGCATTTGTTGATTAACCCCCGGAAGAGCTTTATGGTCCTAAAACCTCATTAACAGGCTGGAAAATAACCATAAAACCGGTCACAGGAGATCTGGTCGCTCCCCATTACATGATGCTTTTCTTTGCTCAGACGGCTTTACATAAGTTGTCTGCAAATAATTGACATATAAATAACCCATTAGTCTTTCCGGGAAAAGTTTGAAAAGATTTTCTTCTGTAAGGATTTCTAATGTCTATTTTATCCGGTTAAGTAGCCCAACATCAATTCTGACACATTCCATTTTTGAGAACATTTCTTGTCTGCTGGTTACCCTTGGAAACAGACAGCGGTTTAGCTCCACCCTATTGTCAGTCATGTGATCTAACTGCTAAGACTGTCATCTGAGTTCCCACAATGCACTGCTCTCCACAGAGTTTCAAATGTTGCTTTAGACCTGATTGGAGAAGAAACATCTTGTAGTTTAATACTAGTGTGAGATAAACAGGCCAGACCCCTTCTGTACAGCAAGGTGGTACGTCCTAGCAATGTACAGGCATGGGGACACCCCTTTAAAGTAAAAGGTAAAATTTGACTGGTACTTTCAATGCACGCATATCACACAAAAAATCTGAAATTTTATTGCATTAAGTGATAAAATGCCCTAAATGAACTTTTATTTTTTATTTAGGTGACTAGGTAAACACCTCTGCCATGGGGTCTGCCTCTGTTCTCCTGCTATTGGACGCTACCTCCCTTTTTACCTCTACTATCGGATTTCACATCTACCATTGAGCCTGGCCCTACAATATCACTCCGGCAGGTAGGTGTAATACATTCTGTCAGTGCAGCAACCTCTGGTACCACTGGGTGCTGTCCGCATCTGTAGTTCCATTCCGAAGCCCCGCAAAAGAATAAGGCAAGAATAGGCATTTCTATCATAGGGCCGGCTATGATCGATCCGAAAAATGCGGAATGCACACAGCCGGTATGCGCAATTTGCGGACCGCAAAATACTTAGATGTCTGAATGGATTCTATCATTTTGTGGTCTTGATTAATTATTATTTTTTTATTAAAATAATGAAAAGCAGAAGTCTGAATGTGATGCCATGTGCTGTGCTGTTGCTATGTGCGTTCATGCTTTGCAGACAGAGTTCAGGTTGGCACTCCACGGAGATGGCACCCTGCCCTCACTAACCTCCAGAGACCCTGCCTGATATACCATTCCACCCTTCATTACCACACTGGTACTGTACAGTGATCCCTCAAGATACAATATTTTCAACATGCAATTGTCTTTTCTGACCCATCGTAAGTTGAAACCAGACTCAACATACAATGCCTCAGACTCAGATCCAAACAATCAAGGCCACTTATTTGGTAAAATAGCTGTATGAGTTGCTAGTTAGCAGCTATGCCTGACTTTTATATGTAAGGACTGGTTTTATTTGTCTTAGTTTTCTGCTTATTTTTCTTAGATCGTCATTTTCTCTTATCTTGAATGACATTTTGGGGCTTTGGAACCAATTACTCAACTTACAATGGTTTCAACATACAATGGTCGTCCTAGAACCAATCAATATTGTATCTTGAGGGATCCCTGTATATAGCCAGAGCAGAGAGCCCGAGGACAGGCACTGGGGCATTTGCAGGCTCTCCTCATGTTGGAGGTTTCTTGATTTGGAGGCACAGCTTGAAATGTCTCGTGTATGTGCCACATCTGTAAAGCGCACGTAACATTTTACAATAATCTGTCTGGGTCAGATGCTGTGGCCAATATAGAAAATTTAAAGGCTATGGACACCTTTTTGGAGGCAATTTGTTTATGATGGCATTTTGAAAATTTTTCACAAAATCATTTTCATTTGGCCTTTATTAAAAATATTGAGCCATTCTGTCACAAAGGGTTAACTGTTTTTTTGAACTGTGTGACTTTCACTTTCACTTTATGCCCAATAAACCTCATCTCTAAACTACCGAGAGGTCATAGACAACTATTTAAGCCACATTCTAAGCAGTAAGATAAGAACTGAGCTATAACGAGTGTTTATAATGTCAGAGAGCAGAGATAAGGAGCCCATCAGCTCCATGATTTGAAAGAATGATTTTTAGCTTGAAATAAGTACAATGCAATCATAAAGGTGCACATAGCCTTGAAGGCACAAATATGTCTCCGATGTGACATTTTACTTATTTTGCAATACTTCTGTTTGCCTTTGATGTGGAGCTGTCAGCAGTGACTGGCCTGCTTGTTGACGGCCTCTGCATGAATATCACTGACATTTAAAAGGTACTAATGAATCAGATTTTAAATTTGATAGTCATTTTATTACCTCTTCACTGACTGAGAATGAATCCATCAAAAATTTCAATACAATTCATGTTAGTGGATAGGGGTCAAAATAAAATCTATAAGCTTTATTCATATGCACAAAAAGCCTATAAACATACAAAAAAGAAAATGATAATGGAATAAAATAGAGAGACACCAACCCTCAGAGGGGAGACCACGTTATGTATACAGGGTACTCGATAAGTAGCAAGGAGCTCAGACAGGGGTGCACCACCAGATGAGGCAATTGTCTCAGGCAGCACCAGGTAGGGGCAAGAGGGGGGCAGCGGAAGGGCCATGGGCAATAAGCGCTTTCATTGTGGCCGTTTCAGTTTTCGCCTCAGGCAGCAGAAAGGCTAGGTGCACCCCTGAGCGCAGATATGTACTGAGCTGCAATTGCAGCATCTCAGATTTAATTCTCGCGCCATACTGCCACTGTCAGAAATCTAAAAATTGCCAATCCACCATATAGGATGTGGACTCGCACGGAGCGCGGCCTTCTCCTCAAACAGCTGATCGTCAGGGGTCCCGGGAGTCAGACCCCAGCCGATCTGATATTGATGACCTGTCCTGAGGATAGGCCATCAATAGTAAAATTCGGACAACCCCTTTAAGGCTAGCAGGATATTGACGGATATAAGGACTGCACAGCCGCATCCAATCCACTCCACGATGATGACTTTTTGGAAAGGAGGAAGTCTTGATTTTTTTCCCAGATGAAGAGCTTTTATTAAAAAAGAAAATGAGCAAAACAAAGAACTGGAAAATGCCTGAGCCGGATAAGACTTTTCTGTAAACTTTATTTTTTTTTCAACTCGCCTTCAAAAACAATATTTACACGGGACGAAATACAAATCTAAAGAACAAACCCGCGTTCTTCTGCAAGTTAGGACATCATAGGGAAGCTGGGATGCATTCATTATTATTTTACATTTCTCTTGGCACAGTGAGGTTCTTTTAATCCAGCACTTGATGATACTCAATGTCTGATAAACCAGTGCTCTCATTGTGCCTTACACATGACTACAGGGCATGCACAAACTGTACCCTCGCTATAGCTTAAGGACTTCTGGTTGCCGTACACAGCCAAAACGCAGAGTATATAGTGTATCACACATATTGTGTAGGTGGTAAGGCTGAGGGCCTTGCACTTGGGGCCCAAGACCCTTTCTCCTTAAAACCCTCTTCTGATTCCCCTCCTGTATCCAATCCACCCATAGAGTTGAGCCCAGCACGCTGGTGTCAGATGGTGGTATCATGCCAAAATTCTGCATGAACTGCTGGAATTGGGGGGGGGGGGGGGGGGTACACAGAAGTAACAGGGCCCCATATCAATTGGTAACATAGGGCCCCAGCGGGTGAAGTTCAACCCCTTAAAGGGAACCTGTCATCAACTTAGGGCTGACCTCACTGAGGGCAGCATAAAATAGTGACATGAGCTAAAAGTAAGCGTTTGCTGAGAACCAGCATTATAATCATTGCAGCCCAGGCCTTAAAAAAAGAGTCAAATCTACTTGAGAAGAGTCCTGGTTATTCATGAGCTCCTGCACCCTCACCCGTCTGCTGATGATTGGCAGTTCTCTCCTAGAGAGAAAGGGAGAAAACTAGGTAGAAGCCTGTCAGACATCAGCAGGTGGGCGGGAGAGCAGGAATTAATGAATATCCATGACTCTTCTCAGGTGGCCGGGACTCTTTTCCAGGCCCAGTCTGCAATGATTGTGAGGTTGGTTCTCGGCAACCACTTACTTTTAACTTTTATCATCGGCACGTGGTGGATTCACAGCCTTAACTACCGTAATTTATTTGTAGGGCTTCCAAAATAGTGGTTGTGACATTTTTCATTAATGCTTTCTTAGAGATTTTTTATTTATTTTTAGTTTTACTTGGGTGTATCTGTGCACAAAAATAGTCTTAAATATGCAAACCCACACCGAAATAGATTGTAGGGTTATTTCCCTATTTTTGGTGTTTTCATTTTTTTATTTCCCCCCCCATATATAGTATTAATAGTTTTGCATGAACGGGGTGACTATAGTGACTATATTTTTGTTGGCATGGGCATCTTTTTTTTTTCTAATTTCTATTTTATATTTTTTAAATTTTAACAAATGGTTTTTTTTAATACATTTTACATATATGTCCCCCAAGACATAATTTAAAGAAATTTGGGGGACAATTGCAATTTTTTTTTTCCTCTTTTCTACTGTTATTGGGGTAGGCAGAGAAGCCCCACTTAAAGGGAAAACACCCCCTGTTGGGGGATTGTACACAGGCAGAGCTGATCAGGGTTTGCTTAGACCAAGCCCTACTCGAGGACACCCGGCGATCACATGACTGGTCGGTCCATTAGAGGAATCTCTATAGAGGAGTGTTATGCACCAAGGAAAGGAGAAAGTTTAACTGGTTATAAACCACTTCTGTCTCCTCCTCGGGGGTACCCTCCATGCTTCTGCTAGATGTACAGGGCTTCGGATTAATGCCCAGCCCAAGCAGTGCTAGTCGCTGTGAGGTTAATACCGCCATACTCTTAACCACCTCTTAACTACGCCATGCTCTTAACTATGACCCCCTTGCTTGGCTGTTCTCAGAACGCCATAAAAATGAATGGAATATGCTGGGAGTCGTAGTTTCACCACAGCTGGAGTGCAGGAGGTGAGCCGTCACTGACCTAGGGGTTGACTTTGTCCGTGTCTGCTCTCCCAAAATACGACCTATTAAAATGAGAGAAGGAGCCGACCTGGACTAGGCGCAGGCAGCATGCTCTGCCTCTGTGGTTTGTACTTGGCTGGTGCGTAATGTGCAAGAGAAAGTTCTGCCACATTAGAGGAAACCCTGATCTACACAATATTACATGTGTTTTATGTGTCAGAATTCCATCTTTCTAAAGCTCTGGAATCATTCATAGATGGAGCCTGAAATATCATCCCTTCCCAGACTGACCAAGCCAGTGACTCCTCTGAATCATAGATGACTAGTCGATGTCCTCTCCCCTCCTGCCCTGACACCTCTGCACTTATTCATATCTTTGGTTTAGAGCCATGCAGGGGGCTTACTGTTACAAGTAGTAATTACACCGCAAACTCCCCCCTCCCCATTACTGACCACGCTTATGGCAAAATGATTTCCTTTTTTTATGAAAAATTCCTGGCCGCTAATTTCCTGTTTCTTTGCTTGCGTAGTATGTGAAATATTTAAAGTAACGGTTTGTGTTTGAGCACCATTTTATAGTTTACATATAGATACAGAATAATCTGAGTATATTACTTATTCTGTACTGATCCTGAGTTACATCCTGTATTATACTCCAGAGCTGCACTCACTATTCTGCTGGTGCAGTCACTGTGTACATACATTACTTATCCTGTACTGATCCTGAGTTACATCCTGTATTATACTCCAGAGCTGCACTCACTATTCTGCTGGTGCAGTTACTGTGTACATACATTACTTATCCTGTACTGATCCCGAGTTACATCCTGTATTATACTCCTGAGCTGCACTCACTATTCTGCTGGTGCAGTCACTGTGTACATACATTACTTATCCTGTACTGATCCTCAGTAACATCCTGTATTATACTCCAGAGCTGCACTCACTATTCTGCTGGTGCAGTCACTGTGTACATACATTACTTATCCCGTACTGATCCTGAGTTATATCCTGTATTATACTCCAGAGCTGCACTCACTATTCTGCTGGTGCAGTCACTGTGTACATTACATTACTTATCCTGTACTGATCCTGAGTTACATCCTGTATTATACTCCAGAGCTGCACTCACTATTCTGCTGGTGCAGTCACTGTGTACATACATTACTTATCCTGTACTGATCCTCAGTTACATCCTGTATTATACTCCAGAGCAGCACTCACTATTCTGCTGGTGCAGTCACTGTGTACATACATTACTTATCCTGTACTGATCCTGAGTTACATCCTGTATTATACTCCAGAGCTGCACTCACTATTCTGCTGGAGGAGTCACTGTGTACATACATTACTTATCCTGTACTGATCCTGAGTTACATCCTGTATTATACTCCAGAGCTGCACTCACTATTCTGCTGGTGCAGTCACTGTGTACATACATACATTACTTATCACGTAGTGATCCTGAGTTACATCCTTTATTTTATTATTGTGTACTATAGTGAATGCAGCTCTGGAGTAAATAGTTCAAAGGGTCCAGGATTACAAAAGCATGGCTGCTTTCTTCACGGACCAAACTAGTGCATATCTATGTTGTTTTTCCATTGACTTACTGAATAACATGGGCAGCACAAGCAGAATTTCTTGCATTGTCTTGGTTTACCGCATGTAGAATAACATAATGTCATGCTTGGTAAATGTGCGTGACTTATGAGAGCTGCAGTGATGAATGAACCACATGAAAAAACATCGTAAAATGATATAATTGCATCTCAGACCAACCAGGAATAGACTCTATTGAGTCTTTGGTCTGGGTATGCTGCTGGACTTAAAGGGGCACACCACAAAAACAGACAAGTCATTAAAAACATTTTACAGGGTTTAAACCCCAATTTGAAATTCCTTATTACCTATAAGGGTACTTTCACACTTGCGGCAGAGGATTCCAGCAGGCAGTTCCGTTGCCGGAACTGCCTGCCGGATCTGGCAATACGGACGCAAATGGATGGCATTGGATCCATCTGACAAATGCATTCAAATACCAGAGTGTCATCCGTAAAAACGGATCCGGCATTTATTTCTTTTTCCACAGATTTAAAGGTCTGCACATGCACGGACCGGAAGAACAGATCTGTCAATGCGGCAATTTTAAGGCACTAATACATTTCAATGGAAATGAATGCCGAATCCGGGATGTCGGGAAGTGTTCAGGATTTTTGGCCGGAGAGAAAAATACAGCGTGCTGTGGTATTTTCTCCGGCCAAAAAACGTAAGAGGGACTGAACTGATGCATCCTGAACGGATCTCCATTCAGAATGCATTCGGATAAAACTGATAATTTTTTCTGGTATTGAGCCCCTAAGACGCAAGTGTTAAAGGAGAGGGCAGAGACTTGGGTCTTGGGTTTCATTTCGCCATAAGATCTCATAACAGACCTCCGACCATTCCACACCAATTAGTGATAGTTTTTTCCTTGCTGTGACCACCCATGGGGATTCTACCGATGTTATCATCTGACATGCCAGATGTTTGAAAAACTGGAAACTTCCCTTTAAGTAAACATTGTAGTTAGATCTCAATCTTAAGAAACAGACCACATGCCGCTTATTACACTGATGTTAAAGCTGATAAGCTGGAGTAGCAAAGACTTCCATATGTGATCTGCTAATTACATGCCATATGACTCCACCCCTCATAATATTCGGTGACAACGTTTAATTAAAGGGGACCTTTCATTAGTTTTGATGACCCTGAACTGCTGTAACAGCTATATACTACCATATAGTGCTCAATTAATACCACCACCATACAGTGTTCCCTGCATAAAAAATGTCCCTCAAGACCAGAGAGGAGGGGTGGCCACTAAAATCCCAAGGCAGTTGTCTGCTGAATAGTGCATAAGTGGCAATGCTATCTAATGCATAATGCTACCATACTGTGCTCAAATAATTCCACCGTCATACAGTGACCAAACAAAAAACAGCAAAACAGATGTTTTAAAGGGCACTTGTCATCAATTTTGACAATCCTTAAACACTATAATCTCTATATAGAGACCAGGAGAGATATTCGGAACATAAGTATAGATATAGAGACTTCTCCTTAAGTGTCCACAGGGTGGTTCTTCAGCAGACAAGTGTCTGTCATCTTGAAAATTACAAAAATTGGTATACTACATTGGTTTTTCTGCCTTTTGTGGCCACTGTGTTCTGTTTGTCTGTATGTCTGTCATCTTGGCAGAAAACCCTCCCATCCAGTCTTGATTGGCATCTCTTTGCGGGGAACTTGAATTATGCAGGATGGGATTCTCACTGAGATCATAGGACACTTGTCTGCTGAAGAAACACCCAGCGGAGGGTTTGCACATGGTGCAGGAGTTGGGGAATCTGTCACCAGTGACCTCTATCCAGCTGTTTACATAGACGCGTAGCTATGGTTCCCCTGATTAAAACACTGTTTTTCTTTTGTTGATCGGAGGCTCCGTTCCAGAGTTATGCAAAAAAAAAAAAAAATGCAAATTAGGCCCTTTAGTGCAATGAGGGTGTCGCTGTTGCTCTTGTTGCACCCAAGCTACACTCCTTTCTGTGGCCAGTCCTTCCCTCACTGCTTTGATTGACATGACCAGGCAGTGCTAAAGCAGCGAGGGAGGGGCTGGCTACAGAAATGTGTGGAGTTTGGGTGCAGCAAGGGCAACGATGATGCCCTCATTGCACCAAAGGTCTAATTTACATGTCAAGAAAAAGTATCATATCTCAGGAACGGAGTCTCAGATCAACAAAACAAAATCACTGTTTTAATCAGGTGACCCTAAACCACAGCTATGTGTCTATGCAAACAGTTTGATTGGAAGGTCTCTAGTGACAGATTCCCTTTAAAATGTTGTTATAACCTGTTGGTTTAGCTCTTATTTGGTCACCATATGGTGGTGGTATTACTTGAGCACTGTATGGTAGTATTATGTTTTCTGTGCCACTTAGGTAACATGCAGTATGTTATTTTTGCAGTGCATGGTTATGTGGGCACTGTATATCACTGTTGTTAGGCAGCTGTGTGGCGCTGTTATTAGGGTACCATCCCGAATGGTGAAAAAAAATTAGGTGCTAGATGGTTATTCGTACACATGGGGGGGCTTTTGCCAATATAAGGCCATTTCTGCCCAGAATCTTTGCAGTATAGTTTTTGCTTTGGACTCTTGCTATGACCCTGCTGATAACCTTAGCGGGGGCTTTTGCGTTCGTCAAAGTAGTTGACTCTTTAAAGGGGTTCTCCAAGGTAGTGTTCTTTTTTTAAATAAAGAGCTGGAATGGGTTAAAAAAATAATATATAGATCAATGCAAATAATCTAATTTCCCACCCACCTGCTGACTTTGCCGGTCCACAGGCTCGATACACAGGAAATCGCTTGGACCGCCGACTTGACCAATCACTGGCTGTGGCGGGTCACTACTGTGGTCAGCGTGGATCAGTGCATTATAATGACTTGGGGGGGGGGGGGAGGTTTAAATCATTGTGGGTGAGTATTTGATTATTTTATTTATTTTTCCAACCCTGTTAAAAAAAAAAAAAAATCCTGGGAAAACTCCTTTTAATGATTGACGTGTCTGTGAGAAAATCTAGGAATGATGGATGTAATAAAGAAAGGGTGCTGAAGTTTACTGCCAGTGAGCGCTGGTCTGCAGCCAGAATCCGACGGCTTCAAAGCCAGCTATTTCACAACGGACATAAAACCGCTTGTGTGCGGAGTGACACACAGGAAGACGCGTGTCTCATTTAATGATGTCCCAAGGTTAAGTAACGCGAAGAGCAATTCCCCCCCGAAATGTTCTCCTATACGGAGGCCGTTGGTCGTGTTCACACGTGCTGTTTGTTTTCCTTTTTAGCTGTGGTTTATGGTTCATCAAAACTGCCGAGGACGGGGATCCCGCTCACTGTTTGGGATATACTGGCATTTTTAAAGGGACCACGCCTTATTCTTTTGTCAGGGCTGGCCTTGGAGCACATTAGTCTCCCCTACTGAAGGGGGCGCCACCTGATGCAAAGCGTTTGGTGGCGGCAGCGCTGTATAGCTTGATCATCCAGTGGGGTATTGGAACCACAAGGGAAATTGCAAACATTGGGTTGATGTTTAGTGGCAGTAGCCTCCAGTCTGTGGCTCTCGAGCGGAGGGAAATATGTAACTCCCAGCATGTCTTGGGTCACGTTGGAAAGCTACAGGTTGGAAACTACAATTCTATGGGAACACTAGGGGCATGGGTCTAAGGGCTTGTTCTGTGTGAAGTCTGTGCCCGTGCTGTGGAGCGCACATTGCAGTCCGCAATGCACGGGCACCGTCCGTGGGGCAGGCGCATGGGGATCGCAGACCCAACTTCAATCCTTCCGTTCACCAAAAAGATAGAACAACTCATATCTTTTTGCGGTGCGGAAGCACGGAACAGAACCCTAGAAAGCACTCCGTAGTGTTCCATTCTGCACCGTTCCGCATCTCCGGATTTGCGGACCCATTGAAATGAATAATGCGGAATGGCCACGGAACGGTGCACGTGTATTGCGGATCTGCAAATGCGGTCCGCAATACGGCAATGGGCATCACACGTTCGTGTGATGCCCAGGGGCAAAGGTAAGCAAGTTCATTGCTGCAGGTTATGATGCTGCGCTGATGTTTTTAGTTGTTTTTTAGTATCTTTAGCTTTTCCTTTAAATGACCTACATTTTGCCTGGCTGTTAACCACAGCATAGTGATGTATCGATGGCAAATCACTTGCATGCAGTTCAAAGAGTAGGAGGTAGGTGTTGTCGATGTTAGACAAGTAGATGATAATCTATGATATACTGTGTGTGTATATGGTTTACATGCCTTTATGCTTTTTTATGCTGTTGTGCCGAAAGTAAGGAAATTCTCGGTATGATCTGTGCGTTTTTAACAACGCGTAGCATGGGGACTTAATGGCTGCGCTCATACCAGCAGACCCTCCCTTCCCCCACACAGCAGTGAAGGGAACGCAGTTATGTCCATTTCGGCTGAGATTTTACTTTGTTATATTATTGCTTCAATGCATGTCAAGTAAAAACTGTTTGGATTACAAGTCTACCGCCTTGTGTATGCAGCTCTAATGCCGTTCTTCAAACCCTGTGTAGTTTGAACCCGCACTTTGTTATTTCACGCCCTCATCTTGATAACGTTCAGGCAGTAGGAGTGATGACTGCAGGATCAGACGACACAAAGGGCTTGTAACCACAGAGGCACATAGTTCTGCACCAGAGCTGTGGACACACAAAATTATTTTTTTTTCTTTTAAATGTGCATTTGAGCAATCAAAAATGTTGGTTGCTTAGGTGGGTATATCCATACAGGTGATACCTGTGACTTTGAAAGGTTCATTTATGGGCCATGGAGATTGGTCATCAGATTGGGGGGGAGGGTGGGGGCGCGGGAAGCTTCATTTGTATTGTATTGCCTGTTTTACAACATTTTTCTGAACACCTGGCAAATTTAGTATTTCAGCAATTGCGTTTCGTGAATCGTAACTGTAGTTTCCACACCAGCTTCGGGTGAATTCTTAAACTGTTTATTTTTATAAATATTCTTTAAAATAAAAATTCTTTTCGTGGTTTTTCTGGTTCCTGCTGAAGCCTGAATTGTTCCTCTACCAAACTATCGAGGCTTCATAAGATTAAGAGGGCAGCGACCTTCTGAGGTGCATGAGAAGATCACTTAATTTGGGTTGGTGGACTTCATGTGGCCATACAAGATAGATGAATATTGGTCACACATGTATCATCATCCAACCAAGGAACAGTCATCAAGGGTGTCCCGACCTTCTCCCTATGGTAGATGTGCAGCGTTCCGCTCCAGAGTTGGGGCACACTGCAAAGTGCGCGAGAATGTATTTGTGTGTAAAACATATTTACTGCATTTTGTATGCACAAGGTATTGATAGGCCATATCAATAGCCACCACTAGATGGGGCTGATGTCACTCTCTCTCTAAATATATATGTATTATGTGACACAGTAAAGGGAGTTGTATGGGGAGGCAGGTATTTTACTCCCAGTGTGTGCTGCTGGACTGATTAGCGGCCAGATCATGTGCCAGTCCGGGTTTTGGCAACACCTAGCTGCCTTTTAAAAGACAGCTGGGTTCAGCAGAGAATATCTCTGAATTGGGATCTGAGGCTTGTGCTGGGCTTGGAGGTCTGAGACCCGTGTGAGGGGAAACAGGCTGACTAAAGCCTGTTCATGGACTCTTTGAGGCAGAACTGCCAGCTGGGTGTGAACTAACACCAAAACCACAAGGTGACTTTTTTGTGTTGAATGTGAATTTTTGTTTATGAACTTGCCAAGAGTGTGAATAAACACTGAACTGTTTGATTTAGGAACTCTGAACTGCGTCCACTTATCCTGTCTACCAGAGCGAATCCCCACAAAATATATATATAGAGAGAGAGAGAACGTTCTAGGGGGAGTACAAAGAACACAGTTCTGGCTCAGTGATGACTCATGAACCAGCATGGACCCGGATTCATTCAGAGATGGGTCCGATGGAACCACTACAAAAGCAGGCCAGATGTAACAGAAGGATGTAGAGAGAACCTGTCTAAAAGGACTTTTTGAGCTGATGGCATCTATGTTGAGCTGTTGCCTCCAGTGCCTGAGCATAACAGTTTGGCCAATTGTGAGAAATACCTACCTACATACCAAGGCGGTGGACATGGATTCTGTGGACATGTAAGTACACCAACCTGTTCAAAAAAGGAGCAGAGTTTTTGGCTGCCATTATTGGGGACTGCCCTGTGGTTGCATCGTATTGCCTAAAGTGTACACCCCATGCCTGGATGCTTATGTCAAAGTCAGCAGCTAGTAAAGTGCAGAGTAACATTCGTGTGTCCTGTTCTCTGACCCCCACGTAGCTGCTTGGTTACTGAATACTCCATCCACTGCTGTCCCTGGATGGCACAGGGGGGTGATTGCATCTACTTCTCCAGGCTGCCTGTGAGGACCAGACATAAGCTCTCTATAGGAAAGGACTTAATCGGTGGTAATGCAAAGTTGGACAAAACTGTCCAGACGTCCTTCCTGGGGAGCGCTCCGACAAAAGGGTCCTGTCCTTTTATACTGATCTTCCTGCAAAGTGCAGAGTACGGAAGAGACACTTTGGCCTGTTAACTACCTGTGCAGCCGTAAGACCTGTAACTACTGTCCATTGCAGGCTAAGAACTGAACTGATCTGTTTGCATTAGAATTCTTCAGTGAAGAACTGGTCTTCTGCACAATGGCCTCCTCATTGCTTCCTGCATTGCTACTACACTGCAAAGTGTTGGCATCATGACTGGCACCCTGCCTTGCACCTCAAAGCACCACTGCCCATTTATTATGGAAACCAGGGGCCCCTCGAGCTTGTGGTCTCCGGCGTCTTCTGACATGCTGCCAGTAACAAGTAGACGTAGGTCATTGGGTGGTAATCCGTGTGAGCTACTTGGGTTTCAGAACAAATTATGGTCATGGAGGCCGCCTCTTTGCAGAACTAGCGCCCCGACGGAGGCCCAGTGTATGTAATAGAGCAGCCATGAAACTTCACTGTGCAGTCTCCTCATCAGAAATCCTGGGCTTGATGAGTAACAGAACTGAAAGACTGGAAGCAGTTTATGTTGGCGCGGAGAAGTAAAGCTATTTTGAACAAAGACTAAATCCAAAAAAAGTAAAACAATAAGAAATTCCATCTCTGAGACGCAATTGCCATCCAAATCTGCTGTTTCTCTGAGCAAAATCTCTAAGGCTGTGTTCACATCAGGTTTTTGTCCCACATTTAATGTACACACATGAGGTGTACATTTAACATATGCCGTACAGTGGCATCTGTCACCATAGGGTTCCATTGTAAAAAAACAAAAACAAAACACTAATACATTAACTTATACGTTTTTTTCTGTAGTATGGAAACCGCAGTGTACTATGCCTTTGCATCCTGTTTTTCCCAATGTATATGTTAAATGGGATCTGAACGGCCCCTGAGCTACTTTACTAAACTATGTTTAAATGTATACAGTCAGGTCCATAGATATTGGGACATGGACACAATTCTAACATTTTTGGCTCTATACACCACCACAATGGATTTGAAATGAAACAAACAAGATGTGCTTTACCTGCAGACTGTCAGCTGTAATTTAAGGGGAATTACATCCAAATCAGGTGAACGGTGCAGGAATTACAGCAGTTTGCATATGTGCCTCCCACTTGTTATGGGACCAAAAGTAATGGGACAGAATAATAGTCATAAATCAAGCTTTCACTTTTTAATACCTGGTTGCAAATCCTTTGCAGTCAATAACAGCCTGAAGTCTGGAACGCATAGACATCACCAGACGCTTGGGTTTCATCCCTGGTGATGCTCTGCCCGGCCTCTACTGCAACTGTCTTCAGTATATTGGGCAGACTAGATGGGCCAAATAGTTCTTATCTGCCAACACATTCTATGTTTCTATGTCTTCAGTACCTGCTTGTTCTTGGGGCATTTTCCCTTCAGTTTTGTCTTCAGCAAGTGAAATGCTCAATCGGATTCAGGTCCGGGGATTGACTCTGCCATTGCATAACATTCCACTTCTTTCCCTTATAAAACTCTTTGGTTGCTTTTGCAGTATGCTTTGGGTCATTGTCCATCTGCACTGTGAAGCGCCGTCCAATGAGTTCTGAAGCATTTGGCTGAATAGGAGCAGATAATATTGCCCCAAACACTTCAGAATTCATCCTGCTGCTTTTGTCAGCAGTCACATCATCAATAAACACAAGAGAAGCAGTTCCATTGGCAGCCATACATGCCCACGCCATGACACTACCACCACCAGGCTTCACTGATGAGGCGGTATGCTTAGGACCATGAGCAGTTCCTTTCCTTCTCCAGACTCTTCTCTTCCCATCACTCTGGTACAAGTTGATCTTGGTCTCATCTGTCCATAGGATGTTGTTCCAGAACTGTGAAGGCTTTTTTAGATGTCGTTTGGCAAACTCTAATCTGGCCTTCCTGTTTTTGAGGCTCACCAATGGTTTACATCTTGTGGTGAACCCTCTGTATTCACTCTGGTGAAGTCTTCTCTTGATTGGTGACTTTGACACACATACACCTACCTCCTGGAGAGTGTTCTTCATCTGGCCACCTGTTGTGAAGGGTGTTTTCTTCACCAGGGAAAGAATTCTTCGGTCATCCACCACAGTTGTTTTCCGTGGTCTTCCGGGTCTTTTGGGGTTGCTGAGCTCTTTTTAAGAATGTTCCAAACAGTGGTTTTGGCCAGGCCTAATGTTTTCGCTATCTCTCTGATGGGTTTGTTGTGTTTTTCAGCCTAATGGTGGCTTCACTGATAGTGACTGCTCTTTGGATCTCATCTTGAGAGTTGACAGCAACAGATTCCAAATGCAAAAAGAAGACTGGAAATGACCTCTGGACCTTTTATCTGCTCATTGTAATTGGGATAATGAGGGAATAACACCCACCGGCCATGGAACAGTCGAGAAGACAATTGTCCCATTACTTTTGGTCCCCTAACAAGTGGGAGGCACATATGCAAACTGTTATAATTCCTGCACCGTTCACCTGATTTGGATGTAAACACCCTCAAATTAAAGCTGACAGTCTGCAGGTAAAGCACATCTTGTTTGTTTCATTTCAAATCCATTGTGTTGGTGTATAGAGCCAAAAGTGTTAGAATTGTGTCCATGTCCCAATATTTATTGACCTGACTGTGTATATCAAAAGTCAGTCGGTAATACAGAAAGAATATGAAAATAATTCATAGGATTCATGTACACACTGACTTCACTATATTAATTACTTATCTTCTATTGATCCTGACTAATATGATTTAAAGCTGAACTCCGAATTCTGCAGACTTCAGAGTTGAAATCTCTCAATTTCCCTGCTTGTTCTGTGTGTACACAGATCGTACTGTGATGAAATGTATTCACAGCAGTCAGTGTACTATCATCAGATGTATTAAAAACTACCCACTTCCCTATAGCAGCTCAGCTAAGCTGTTACAGAATTGTAAATACAGCTCTGGAGTATAATACAACCTGTAACTGAGGATAGGTACTGCATAATGTAATGTACCTGTATGTACACAGTGACTGCACCAGCAGAATAGTGAGTGCAGCTCTGGAGTATAATACAGGATGTAACTCAGGATCAGTACAGGAGAAGTAATGTATGTACACAGTGACTGCACCAGCAGAATAGTGAATGCAGCTCTGGAGTATAATACAAAATGTAACCCATTATCAGCACATATAAATAATGCATTCATTTGAGCAGTCAAACCCCAGTTTCTGCCAGTAGCTTTCTATTTTTTAATTGAAGCCAGAATTGTAGAATTGAGGACCTTATGCGAGGAGTAGGGGCTAAGTGCCCACTGATACCATACACCTCTTATAGCAAATTCCCTGCACGTCAGTAGCAATGTGCGTGCCTGTGATACATATAAAATATTTTAATTTTATTGGAAAGTTTATGGAAAATTAGGATGACCTAATCTGATTACACAAGCTTCCGATCAGTACATAGGGGATCCTACAAACATGATATACTGGATGTGTTAGAACTCGCCTCTTGATGCCTCGGGCAAAACTGTAAATTGTTATAGAAACTTTGAGCCTAGAATGAAATGGGGAAGACGAGGCGAGCGTTACGGGGCCTGCTGGATCCGACCACAGAAATGGTTGTTTGGAGAAATATTAGTACAAGTTGTGGACGGCTGATTTCCTGTTTATCTGTAGTAAGTGGTCTGTGTTAGAAGATGTTACTTCTCATGGTCGCTCCGGATTTTGTCACATGGAGAGAACGTGTTCTAACAGCTAGACATCAGAGTACATGGCCATCTTGGGGTATACACAGAGGAGAGGAAACTCCGTAGTAAATGATGGCCCCTCCATGCTTATCCACCATCTCTTGATGAGACAGTCCAGCACATGCTCATCTTCTGCTTTCCATCCTCTGGTGAAGAGAAAGGTGACATAACCCCAAGGTTTAATTTCTCATCCTTTGGTTGCTGCACCAGTGGACCAGAAGAGCCTCCTGGTTCTAACCAGCCATGAGGCAAGAGCATAGAAAAAACAGACCTAGCCGAGCAGATGGCCCCTGTTAATAGTGCCCATAGCACTAAACGGGCAATTTCTATGATCTATGACCGTCAAATGCTTATTTTAGAAGCTGGGGTTTGACTGGTCAAATGAATGCATTTATCATGTGCTAATTTGGATTTACATCATGTATTATACTCCAGAGCTGCACTCGCTGTTCTGCTGGTGCAGTCACTGTGTTACATACATTACATTACTTATCCTGTACTGATTTTGAGTTATATCCTGTATTATACTCCGGAGCTTTATTCATTATTCTGCAAGCTTTAGAGCTAAAATCGCCCCAAATCCATCAGATTAGTATAACATAAATGATATATATGTGTCCTTGGACTCCACGGAAGAATAGTGAGTGCAGCTCTGGAATATAATACAGGATGTAACTCTGGATCAGTACAGGACAAGTAATGTTTGTACACAGTGACTGCACCTGCAGAATAGTGAGTGCAGCTCTGGAGTATAATACAGGATGTAACTCAGGATCAGTACAGGATAAGTAATGTATGTACACAGTGACTGCACCAGCAGAATAGTGAGTGCTGCTCTGGAATATAATACAGGATGTAACTCTGGATCAGTACAGGACAAGTAATGTTTGTACACAGTGACTGCACCTGCAGAATAGTGAGTGCAGCTCTGGAGTATAATGCAGAATGTAGATCAGGATCAGTACAGGATAAGTAATGTATGTACACAGTGACTGCACCAGCAGAATAGTGAGTGCAGCTCTGGAGTATAATACAGGATGTAACTCAGGATCAGTACAGGATAAGTAATGTATGTACACAGTGACTGCACCAGCAGAATAGTGAGTGCAGCTCTGGAGTATAATACAGGATGTAACTCAGGATCAGTACAGGATAAGTAATGTATGTACACAGTGACTGCACCAGCAGAATAGTGAGTGCAGCTCTGGAGTATAATACAGGATGTAACTCAGGATCAGTACAGGATAAGTAATGTATGTACACAGTGACTGCACCAGCAGAATAGTGAGTGCAGCTCTGGAGTATAATGCAGAATCTAGATCAGGATCAGTACAGGATAAGTAATGTATGTACACAATGACTGTAGCAGCAGAATAGTGAGTGCAGCTCTGGAGTATAATACAGGATGTAACTCAGGATCAGTACAGGATAAGTAATGTATGTACACAGTGACTGCACCAGCAGAATAGTGAGTGCAGCTCTGGAGTATAATAAAGGATGTAACTCAGGATCAGTACAGGATAAGTAATGTATGTACACAGTGACTCCACCAGCAGAATAGTGAGTGCAGCTCTGGAGTATAATGCAGAATGTAACTCAGGATCAGTACAGGATAAGTACTGTAACGTATGTACAAAACCTTTTATATAGATTATATCCATTCAGTATAAATTGTGAGATGTTGTTCAAAGGTAACATAGGTTGTAAAGTGTCTTTTATGGGAGGGTTATACTAGAATGACTCACTGTGACAAAGTTCAGTGTGATTACTCCAAGAAACAGTTTTGATGGCTGCCTGACAGTCACTACTAGTGCACGGGGTCTCTGACCATAGATGCAGTTGAAGTATCATTGTTTTATGTGAATTGATGTTTAGATACAGATGTAGCAGAGCTGGATGTGTCATTTTGACTCCCCACAATACACAGTGGCACATGATAATCTAGATTTTGACTTGCTCTGTCTCGGTTATAGATCTCTGAAAATGGAGCCAAATCTGTTGAATGTGCCCAACAATCATGTAAAGGGTGCGCAGATCTGCTTAGAGGGTATTTGTCACATTGTATGGGCAATCACTGGTCATTCAAATGTCATTCTGCTAACGGAAAGCAACGATATACAACGGATCAAATCAAGGTCCCAGCAAATATAGACCTTGCCTTAACAGTCCTGTCACCTTATAGCTGTAATACCGCAAAATGAATGTCATGTCATATCTTACAGTGACAGCACGTTACATTTTTGAAAAATTGTTCTCCAGATATGATCTGCCATTGTCTGGATTAAATTATTGGAAAAGTAAAAATGGTGTGCAAGTGTTGGGAGAAAAGGGCGGGCAGGTAAGTGGAAGGACTAACATTATATTAATGTAGTGCACCCTTGTTGCACCAGGATAAGGGTGAAGGATCACAAATGTCTCCAGTTTTACATAAGATAATTGATTTAGGTTTACAGGCAATCCTAACACAAGAGACATCAAAGGGTTAAATAACAAATTTGTCTCTGTTATATCTCCAAGAAATAGAAAGATTTATCACATCCCATAATTTGAACTAAAAACCAGTAGAAAAGCTTCAGAATAACTTACCGTGAAAGGCACTGAGCAAATAATGAAGGTAATGGTCATGATAGACAGTAGTATGAGATGATCAATTTCTTCGGACATGGAAATCTGCTCCCGCTTGTTGGTCACCAGAGAGCCAACCCTCCGGGACTTTTGTCTTTTGTGCATCCTGACCAGACTGACAATGACCGTCAGGTTGCAGGACAGTACAGCTATGATGAGAATGAGAAGAAGGGCAGCATATAGCATGGAGTACACATTGCTGATGTACCCATCCTTTTGTTGACCCCGCATGTTTATAAAGCACCAAGTCCCGGGACAGTATTGTATGAATTCTCCGAATCCCATAACTGGAAAGAGGCAGAATACGATGCAAAAGGAGTAGATAACGGGAAAGGTAATGATTCCACACCGCTTCTTGATGAACTTCTCATAAAAATAAGGATGCCCTATGGCCAATGCACGCTCCAAGGCCATGGCGAAGAGGACCATCATGGTGGCCAAGCTGAAAAAAGTCATGGCAAAGGCGAAATAATTGCAAAGATTCAAAGCCTTGAGTGAAAGTCTTTTAGTATAAGATACCAACACCACGGGGCTGATCATACAAGTACCCAACAAATCCGTGATAACCAGACCAGTCACGAGGATGAAGAACAGTGAGATCTTGCCCCTGTTCCCTCTTCTGTGTGTCTCCAGTAAAACCAGTGCTATTAAGTTGCCCAAGACCCCTGCAGAGAACATCACAGCGCTGATAGCCGGACTCTCGTTGGGTCCTAAATGTATAGTGGACACACATCTGTTGTTGAAGGTATCTAACTGACCTTCGTCCATCATGGTTCCAAAAGTCAACCCTTGGATTCTTAGCCACTACTGGTCCAGATATTCAGGCACATGGCAGGTGAGTCCTGGGAAGACTGTGACTTGGGGAAGAAGAGGCACAACGTGAGAAGCCTCTGACATCACACAGAACTTTCACTCCTCCCCGAAAACACACAAGGAGGAAGAAGGAAAGTAACAGAAAAAAAAAACAATGAGTTTACAGTTCTTGAAAGGTTCCATCCACAAGAACATTTTCTCAGAGTATAGTCAAGTCTTGAGTGCTAGAGAGAAGATCTGGGAGCATCTCTACAGAGACGACGTCTGCTCCTCTGTGAAGAAGTTACAGAGAGTGTTTCAGCAGCTCTAATTCCACGCTGCTTCTATCTCCTCCCACATCCCCTGCCCGCATCACGTTCTGTAGGGCGAGCCCCATTGAAAAGCTAGTCAGTCATCATCCCTAATCACTGCACTAGGTGAAAGCTGAGATCTCTGAGTAATAAGAGGACTTTATAATGATGAGATCTAAAATCTGTCGCTGCAGGCGAATTAGATTGTTGGTTAAGAATTACAGAAGTTTTGCATTAAAGTGAATCACCCGGTGTAGATGTTACTTAAAATTTTGGAATTTGGTCTGGGTGAAGATTTTAACTTTCTAAAGCTACTTTCACACTCGCGTTTGGTGCGGATCCGTCATGGATCTGCACAGACGGATCCGTTCAGATAATACAAACGTCTGCATCCGTTCAGAACGGATCCGTTTGTATTCTCTTTAACATAGCCGAGATGGATCTGTATTGTGTCATAGAAAACCGATCCGTCCCCATTGACTTACATTGTGTCCGTTTGGCTCAGTTTCATCAGACGGACACCAAAACACTGCAAGCAGCCTCCAAAGCGGAATGGAGGCAAACTCATGCTTTCTGAGCGGATCCTTTTCCATTCAGAATGCATTAGGGCAAAAACTGATCCGTTTTGGACCGCTGGTGAGTGCCCTGAATGGATCTCACAAACGCAAAGCCAAAACGCCATTGTGAAAGTGGCCTAAAATATGTTTCCAGTTTTTTTAAAATTTATTTTTAAGGGGTTTTCCAGTCTGTAGATATTGATGACCTACCTTCAAGATAAGTCATCAATATCAGATATATAATTTTTTTCCCAGCTCCCCATTACATTGTGTACAATATTAAATGGTGCCATTGGAAGGTACAACTTGTACTACAAATTGCTAGTCTTTATATGGCTATGTGAACTGAAAAATAAAAAGGTAATGGCTCTGGGAAGGCAGGGAGTGGAAATCAAAAAACCCGTAAATCGCTGCAAGATGAACCTGTCACCTCTTCTGACATGGTGGTTATTGTGGGGTCCAGTGATAAACGGTGCCATCTTGCCCCATCCTCACATAGGTTGTGGATACTTGTCTAGGACTCCCCCATGCCATATTACCTTTATCTACTCAATGAATTGGAGAATATACCCCAAGCCGTTACTTCGATTTGGGAATGTGACGAGGGTATGCCAACCGTAAAAGTAGCCCATTGTGTGCTTCAAGTGAACCATAGCAAATGTGTTGCAGCCTGCCGTGCCTTTAAAACGCAATTTCCAGCAGCCTCCACTCTCAGAGAGACCTTTTACTGTTGTTAATCTCCACACTGATCGAAGAAAATGGGTTAATAAGCTGCAAAACTACATTAAGGGAAACCATTGACATTTTCTTCCTGCATGTAATTTACCTTTAGGGTCGATTGATAAGAAAGTGTTGCTTATCTCCAGATCTTGTACAATTCACTGATATTTTGGGCACCTACAAACGACTCATTCAGAATGGTTTGGAATTACATACATTGCAGTACAGATGTAGCAGAGCTGAATAGTTTTATCTTGCTCAACGAGGTGACGGACTGTGTGAGGAGGACGTGGTAGGTTTACCGCACTCCTGTGGACACAGCAGGATATGACGGCACTTTAAAAATCCTCTCTACTGTATGTGGATGTTTATCAGCCACCCAGTGAAAGAAATCACTCGTGGATGATTTGTCGACAATGGGGCCTTTCAGGGAGTGGGATTTATTCAGTGTCGGACTGGGGTGCCAAGGGCCCACCAGTAAAATTTATTTTGGGGGCCAAGCGTACGGATACATTCAAATATTACCTGCTCACAGAGCAGCACGATGCTACCAGATGATTGAATATGGGGGTCCCTGCAGCAACTTTGAGAAGGTAGGTCCTGGGGAGAAGAGGACACTGGCAGCTATCCTCTGTACCTAGAAGTCATCTCAGCTCTGATTGTGTCTATAATAATAAACTGGGGAGTTTCTTCAGTAATCTATCAGGTGTTTTATATGAACATAGGGTGGTTGAGGTGCTGTACATTGAATATATGCATGTAGTGCAGTAAGTCTACTGTGTTATGTGCCACTTGTGCAGGGGGTGGGAGACTAGGGGCCCACCGGGTGATTCCCCTGTACTCCTGCGGGCCAGTCCGAGCCTGGATATTTTAGACGGCAAATGAGCAGTCAGTTCTTGAAGTTGTTGTGTTGGAAGCAGGAAAAATGAGCAAGCGTAAGGATCCGAGCGACTCTGACAAGAGCCAAACTGTGATATGTAGAGGACTTGGCCAGAAGATCTCCAGAACGCCCAGTCTGTAGTCATGTATTGTTTAGTGCTTGCCAAATATGGTCCAAGAAGGAACTGGTGACCGGTGGCAGGGTCATGAGCGGCCAAGACTCATTGATATGTGTGGGGTGAAGACGAATCGGTCTGGTCCAAGTTGCCATAGGACAAATTGTTGACAATGTTTCTGCTGGCTACGCTAGAAAGGCGTCGGGACACACAGGACATGGCTGTATATGGAGCTGGGCAACTTCAACAAACATGCAAAAATGGCTTGAGGAACGTGACAAAGAGTTCTATCAATGATGGATTTCAATACTATTATTTTTTTGGGCATGTGCAACATTTGCCATTTCTGAATGAATTTCCTTTTAAACTGTTCAGAGAAATTGTCCAGATACTGGGATGTCCATGAGAAGTAAAGCCTGGGGAACGAGGGTCAGGCAGGAAGACAGAGCAGTAGATGCATCTCTTTTGGGACTGATGTATATGTCGGTTTGATGCAAACAATTACAGAATACTTTCCGACTCTCTCCTTTGTGTGAACTGTACACCCCCGTGATCTTTTCCCAGGCCTAAATAGTTGGATTCGATGTATATAAGGCGCTGTATTGGAGAGTGATTTCCATCTTTTAGCTCCAGGGTTCTTAGCGGATTAATTTCTGAATATATATATATTAATAGCGGTATCAGTTTCTTTCTGATACAGAGCTCCCTTTTGAATCCAGATGGAAAAAAGCAGTTTGGCTTGAGAGCTGCCCTTATACAAGCAGACAAACAACACGAGTTTGTGAGCGTTCTCGTGTTTGAGTTCAAGTGTGTGTTTGTATAAAGTGTGTGACTTTAGATTACGTGACTTCAGATTCAGGGACTTTAGGAGGGGACTACAGTAAGTTAGAGTCTTATCACTGCACCATATTGTATTTTTTCTCTTTTCTTGCGTAATCCCCAGTTAGTATGTGTTCCATTATTGACAGTGCAGTCCAGTGTAGTCTTGGAACAGCTGTTTGAGGGTGCATATCTGTGTTCAAAATGTGAGGGGGGGGGGGGGGGGGAGTGGTAGTGGAAGCGGGGCAGATAGAAGAGTGCCAGTGAGGCTAATTTTGCTAATCTGACATGTGTCACTTTATGTGGTAATAGCTTTGGAACACTTTTATTTATCCAAGCCATTCTGAGATTGTTTTCTCATGACACATTGTACTTCATGATTAGTCATAAATTTGAGTCAATATATTTTACCTTTTTATTTATGAAAAAATCCCAAAGTTACCAAAAGTTTTGAAAAATTCGCAATTTTCAACATTTCTATTTCTCTGCTTTTAAAACAGAAAGTGATACCTCATAAAATATTTATTACTTAACATTCCCCATATGTCTACTTTATGTTGGCATCATTTTGTAAATGTCATTTTATTTTTTTAGGACGTTAGAAGTTTAGAAGCAATTCTTAAAATTTTTAAGAAAATTTCTAAAACCCACTTTTTAAGGACCATTTCAGGTCTGAAGTCACTTTGTGGGGCTTACATAGTGGAAACACCCCATAAATTACCCCATTATAGAAACTACACCCCTCAAGTTACTCAAAACGGATTTTACAAACTTTGTTAACCCTTTAGGTGTTCCACAAGAATTAAAGAAAAATGGAGATCAAATTTCAAAATTTCACTTTTTTGGCAGATTTTCCATTTTAATCCATTTTTTTCTTTAACACATCGAGGGTTAACAGCCAAACAAAACTCAATATTTATTACCCCACATGTGGTTATAAACTGCTGTACGGGCACATGGCAGGGAGCAGAAGAAAAGGAACGCCATATGGTTTTTGGAAGACAGATTTTGCTGGACTGGTTTTTAGATGCCATGTCCCATTTGAAGCCCCCCTGATGCACCCTTACAGTAAAAACTCCCAAAAAGTGACCACATTTTGGAAACTAGGGTATAAGGTGCCAGTTTTATTGGTACTATTTTGGGGTACATATGATTTTTAATTGCTCTATATTATGCTTTTTGTGATGCAAGGTAACAAATAAATTGCTTTTTTGGTACTATTTTTATTTTTTACAACATTCATCTGACAGGGTAGATCATGCGCTATTTATATAGAGCAGGTTGTTACAGACACAATGATATCAAACATGTCTACTTTGTTTCAGTTTTTGTGTCTCCATTTTCTAAACGCCATATTTTTTTTTTCTGCCGATCGTCTTGTGCAAGGGCTTGTTTTTTGCAGGAAGGCCTCTTTCACACGGACGAGTTTTCCGCGCAGGGGCAATGTGTGAGGTGAACGCATTGCACCCGCACCCATTCATTTCTATGGGGCTGTGCACATGAGCGGTGATTTTCACGCATCACTTGTGCGTTATGTAAAAATCGCAGCATGCTCTATTGTGCGTTTTTCACGCAATGCAGGCCCCATAGAAGTAAATGGGGCTGCGTGAAAATCGCAAGCATCCGCAAGCAAGTTCGGATGCGGTGCGATTTTCACGCATGGTTGCTAGGAGATGATTGGGATGGAGACCCGATTTTTATTATTTTTATAACATGGTTAGAAGGGAAAATAATAGCATTCCTAATACAGAATGCATAGTAAATTTAGGGATGGAGGGGTTAAAAAAAAAAAATAATAATAATTAAACTCACCTTATCCACTTGTTTGCGCAGCCAACTATGTCCCTCTCTGAATGAAACCCTGATGTCCGCCACTAAGCGGAGCGCATCTCGAACTAAGCCATATGAAGTAAATAATTAATATGCAGAACTGAGCAAAAATACCTTTATCTGGATGGAGGTGAAAGAGGCGCCTGCTCCTCCATTTTCTTATTTTTATTTAAGTTTTACACAATAATAGCATTTTTGAAACAAAAAAAATTGTTTAAGGGTACTTTCACACTAGCGTTTTTCTTTTCGGCGCTGAGTTACGTCCTAGGGGCTCAAATCCGGAAAAGAACTGATCAGTTTTATCCTAATGCATTCTGAATGGAGAGTAATCCGTTCAGGATGCATCAGGATGTCTTCAGTTCAGTCTTTTTGACTGATCAGGCTTTTCAGAAAACCGTAGCATGCTATATTTTTACCTCCGGCCAAAAATCCTGAACACTTTGACTGAACGCCGGATCAGGCCTTTTTCCAATTGACTTGCATTAACATTAACTGTCCCTTCCTTCTCTCTTGGGTGCCCTGCTGTCACTGTCAGTGGTCCCCCCGCTCGGCAGTTGCATGATTAGCATGCAGCTGCCATATCTGAATGGACGTTCTAAAATGTTACAGATGGATCTGGATAGATAGGAGCCTTGGGCAGAGAAGTGGCAGATGAGGTTTAACACTGACAAATATAAGGTTATGCACATGGGAAGGAATAATGCAAGTCACCCGTACATACTAAATGGTAAAACACTGTATAACATTGACATGGAAAAGGACCTAGGAATTTTAGTGCGCAAACAAAGCTGTAGAAACCAGTGTCAGGCAGCTGCTGCCAAGGCCAATAAGATAATGGGTTGCATCAAAAGGGGCATAGATGCCCGTGATGAGAACATAGTCCTGCCACTTTAGACATCACTAGTCAGACCACACATGGAGTACTGTATACAGTTCTGGGCTCCTGTGAACAAGTCAGACATAGCAGAGCTGGAGAGGGTTCAGAGGGGGGCAACTAAAGTAATAACTGTAATGGGGCAACTACAGTACCCTGAAAGATTATCAACATTAGGGTTATTTACTTTAGAAAAAAGACGACTGAGGGGAGATCTAATAACTATGTATAACTATATCAGGGGGCAGTACAGAGATCTCTCCCATCATCTTTTTATCCCCAGGACTGTGACGAGGGGACATCCTCTGCGTCTGGAGGAAAGAAGGTTTGTACACAAACATAGAAGAGGATTCTTTACGGTAAGAGCAGTGAGACTATGGAGCTCTCTGCCTGAGGAGGTGGTGATGGTGAGTACAATATAAGGGTCCAAGAGGGGCCTGGATGTATTTCTGGAGTGTAATAATATTACAGGCTATAGTCGGGAAGGAATTTTTTTCTCCTTAAGTTGGGAAATTTGTCTTCTACCGCACAGTTTTTTTTTTTTGCCTTCCTCTGGATTAACTTGCAGGATAACAGGCCGAACTGGATGGACAAATGTCTTTTTTCGGCTTTATAAACTATGTTACTATGTTACTAAATCCCCTGCCTGAACATACTGTAAATTTAATACCTTGGTGACCACTAATACGCCTTTTTACTGACTTAAACAAAGGGTTTTTTAGCTAAACAGCTTGCTTTAATCAATCATTACATGTACTTAAAATGGTGCATTAAAAACTATATATTTTCCTGCAAAAAATAAGACCTCATACAAGTACATTCATGAAAAAGCAAAAAAGTTATAGCTCTTGGAATGCAATTTTTTTAAATGTGCATGGTCACTAAAACATGCTTGCTACCTGCAGCCACCACTAGAGGGTGCTCACATATTTACCACATACAGTCTTCACAGGGGGACATTCACAGGGCAGTGAAAAGAAAAAGTCAGTTAAAATAGAGGTTTTGTCCGTTTTTCAGTCATTTTGCTTCAGTGTGTGCATCCATTTTCTGGCCAGCTATCCATTTTTAAAGGGGTTATCCTGGAAAACATAATGACTTATCCTCTGGAAAGGTCATCATAATCATATCAGTGGGGTCCCAGCATCTCCGCCGATCAGCTGTTTCAGTGGGGCTCTGTGCTCATTGAAGCTCTGATAAGCAATGCAGGCTCCCGGCAGCTTTCCAAGGACAGCGCCGTACATCGTATAGTGGCTGTGCTTGGTAGTGCATCTCAGCCCGATTGACTTGAAGGTGGAGGTTAACAGGAGGGGACAGGGCAAGTCACATCCCAATAGACTTGCTATGATTTACACAAAAAATTGGCGTAAATTATAGTTCAAATCTAAATGAGCCCATAGCCATCATGGATCTGAATTTCTGGAGCACGGGCTGAAGAAAAATGTGCCATGTGTATTAAGGCTAATCTGCCTAAATTTGGTATATCATACTCCAGCGGTTTTGCTACCAAGACTGGCGTATTAAACACCAGCCTCGGTAAAACTTGATTTAAACAATAGGTTGTTTTCTGTTGACAAATTGGGGATCACGTAAGATAATTTTTATGCCAGCTTTTGGTGTTAAAGTAGTCGCAAAACCCTTTTTTTTTTTTTTTTTTAACGCCCATGTGGCAATATTACGATGCACAGGCATTTATGCCCTTTACTCACCACTAGGGAGTGACAGGGGCTTGGACTTTGGCCTCGACACATTTTACGCCCATCTTTTTCCAGGTGTAAGAGGCGAGTGAAAGCTACTCCAGTCAGGGGCTGGAGTCTTTTTTTACTCCAGGCGCATGGACTGCCGGCTGTGCGCCTAATTTATGACGAGACCCGTACCTCGTCATAAATTAGGCCTGTACCTCGTCATAAATTAGGCCTGTACCTCGTCATAAATTAGGCCTGTACCTCGTCATAAATTAGGCCTGTACCTCGTCATAAATTAGGCCTGTACCTTCTCATAAATTAGGCCTGTACCTCGTCAAAAAGACTGGCATAAGAAGCTGGTCTTTGTAAATGACACCTATTCCCTTTAAAGAAGCTGTCCAGGAGTAGAAAAAAAGGTCTATATTTTCTTTGCCCTGAAATAGTGCCTCCCGTCAGTGGGCGGTGTCCGGTTTTGCAGTTCAGCCCTAGGCCTGTGGTCACATCGTCTTTATGTAACACCACCTCCAGCCCAGGTAAAAGTGTAGTTTATTTTCTCTGTGCAAACATTCCAATCTCCTACACATGATGGACACGCCTTGTACATGTCTTAAGCTACATTCTGCAGCTTTTTTTATGCGTACAATATGTATGCTACATGTACAACACAGGATTTAGGGAGTTGTAGCTTCACAGCAGCAGGAGAACCGAAGGTTGCTGATCCCTGATCTATGGGGAGTGCGGACAAAGCCGGACACTTCTTTCGGTGGCTTATCTCTCGGAGGGGATATTAATTTCGCCCGATCCTTGTCTCCCCTGACACATTGGTTTGTCAGCCAAAATTTGACAAGTTTTATGACCAAGCTGAGAAGCAAGCACATTCATAAATGTGGACCATTGTGTAATGAAAAGTCTTGGAGCTTTTGGTATTTTTCTGCATGCTGTCAGTGAATGTGAACATTACTATTTATATTCAGAGTCTGAAAATGAGTACAGTCCTTATACTTCTCACAGCTGAGGGTTTGCTGTACTTGTAATCCGTCCATATACTCCTGTGTGATGTATCAGTCTGGAATCCAGCCGGATACATTTTACCTGCACTGATACATTGTAGCAAGCTATTAGTACAGGATTGAGATTTGGGCCATTGATGTATTTATCGCAGAGTACAATTGCAACAAACTCTCTGCTGTAAAAGTATTGGATCTCTGCTGGATTTCATCCTCTGGGTTTACATTACATTGTTCCCATTCTCTGACACCCTGCAGAGATCTTAGAAATGATGAGGAATTGAAATGTAAAGCATCTCGGAAAGTTGCAGAAGTTTTTATTATGCATTGCGACTTTCTTCACAGAAAATTGGAAACCGCCCCTCTACAGCTGCAGGTTTATATACACGTAATGTATTCCGTGCGTCGGGCTGGAGCTGCCGGGGGTGAAAGTCAAAATTAATTTAAGTAGACACAAGATCTGTGCATTATCCTGCAGTGTGCCAGCTGTTACTGGTGATGACACTTAGAATAAGCATACACCAAAGCAAACAACCCCGAACGTCACCAGCCCGATCTGTCACGTACTTTCCGCATAGCTTACTCTTTACTGTAAGCTGCTGACAGATCACATCAATCTATTATTTAATACTGAATGTTTCAAATTTTTCCCACAAGGTATGCGCAGTCGGACAGTAAAAAATTGTCAGAGCTCAGCGCCACCAAAATTATTACATTTACATTCAACATTCTCTTACATAGGATGTCAATAGTTAGAGCAGTAGTTTGTGCTTCAGAGCAGCACTTCTTATTGTAATCGACAGTTAAAAACTGCAATGATTTTGGAAGCTTTGGGGAGCAATGTGGGGTCACCCAGGAGCATAACTTAAAGGGCCGAAGACATATGTTATGACCCAGCAGATCTAGGGGTTATCTCGTCTTACAAGAATAGGACAACGATACTATTTTTTTATACCTACCGGACGAGCGCTGTGTAATTCAGTAGTGTCCACTTCTGGGATCATGTGCCGTACATGCTCCCGGAGACTGCCTGAGTGCACATATGCAACCTGCGAGCACTGTGGGATGAAACGAGGCTAGGATCTCGTGATCCCGGAAGTGTCCCCTACAGAACTACATGGGGAACTCAACGCTCGCCCGGTAAGGATAAAAAATGAGTCATCCTATTCTTGTAAGTCTCACCACTGTGGCCGAGATTAAATGAAAAAATATAACAGGATAACCCCGTTACTTTTATGCTAAGAGTTAAATGTTGTGGTTTATTGCTAAAGTTCTCTTGTGCCCTGTGTATCCCAAATGGTCGTGTATGGGCAACAAATAGCTAAGACTGGCAGTCCTAGTAAGGTTGCTTTGAGACAGGCTGGATCGTCCCCCCCTTGGTTTGTAGAGGGTCTACAAGTGAACAAGCTAGAGGCAACACTGGCATGTGTGGGCTCCTGAAACTAGGCCTAGTCCAGGGAATCCTCATCCCTGAAACTGAAAACTGCCAGCGGGAAGCAACTAAATTGAAAGTCTACCCCTGAGAGAAAAGAACCTGAGAACCATTTCAAGGAAATGCTGGAAGGTCCGTCAGGTAGCGCACGTTTATGGCAATAAGACTTTACTGCTGTGGAAAGGTGTTAAAGGAAAAATAGAGGCTTCTGACTCCGCCTCCCTATTAGCATATTGTTTCCTTATGTTCTGACGTGCGTACTAGGACGAAGGATAGACACGCTGTGTACCAATAAAATAGATAATAACACTACAATGTCTTCAGAAAAAAAGATTGTGTTATGTAAATCTATATATATATATATGTACACTAATTTGCAGCTGCTAAAAATATATATATATATATATATATATATACTCAAATAACACTGCGTCTGACAATACAGCACTATAAAATCCCACACCCTCTAAATATCGCTCTACCCACCCACTGTACAATTACCTATCGCGCGCGCACACACACACACACACACACACACACACACACTATTAGTGGCCCCTCCCCCTGCTAGCACTAACTGTCCTTAGTGTAAGATGGGGTGAAAACGGTTAAATTGTTAACCATCTGGTTCTTGTAGGGTCTAGTGGCAAGGAAAGTGTTAATGCAAGTAGTCAGGGAAAGGGTTAAAAGGGTTTTCTCATTAAAAAATAAATAAAATATTCGCCGGCTTTCAAACCAGCACCTGGATACTTTTGTAATTGTACGTAATTAAAAATGTAGCATAGCCACTGAGCTATTTAATAAAATGTATCTGTATAGCGCCACCTGCTGTTTGTTCTTTTTCTTATTTCTTTGACCTGCTCACTGAGAAGGCCGCACACGCTCAGTCTCATCCTTTGTCTCCTGAGCTGTGATAGGGAGAACTGAGACACGCCCCCTGAGCTGCAGCAGAAAGGACACTACCTTTTGAGCTTTCATCTTCATTTAAATCTAGCAGAGCAATGAATGGGGAGATCTCTGAATCCATGTGAGGTACAGGGCTGGTTCTACCTTTGTTAGAAAGAGATTGTCATGTTATATATGATGTCCAATTTATCATTTTTTTACATTAGTCACGGGACAACCCCTTTAATAATGAATGCTCATCTAGGGGATACAATAAAGGGTTAATAATGAAATATGTGGGCTAAATGCAGGGGTTGTAATGGGGGTAAAGTGTTACATTGATATAATGCTCGTTGTCTAGGGGTTCTACTTGGCCAGTTCCAGGGGGTTGCTCGTTTCCAAAGGGATGAGTCTCTCCCTTTCTTCTGCTTGTTGCCCAGAGGACGACACTTGCTTGTGGGACCGCTCAACTGAACTGATGAGACGTCCACTGCTGGGTTATTGAAACCTGGCGGGGCGCGCTCCCTAGCGTCTCTGTATGCAGGCGTGCGCGAGGGCTGGTGTGGTGATATGATGTCACTGAGCAAGCCCACGTACATGCCTGCATACAGGTGCCAGCACATCTGCTGTGCATTATGCAGCACCAGAGGTACCCTGTTGGGCGGGATCTCTTTGAAAAACTCAGGGAGGACTACTACTCCCATCATTGCTACTGCATCTACACAACTATTGGGAAAAGTGCTGAGACCCCCGACAGATCACTAGAATGAGGAGAAATCAGGGCTCAGACAGAGCGCCATATTTCCTTGCTGCAGGAGACACACTCAGTAGAAAGTCTATGGACCCGTCTCGTGGCCCTCTCCTGGGGTGAGCGCTTCTTTCCACTTGTTCTAGTGATCGGTGGGGTCTCGGCACTCAGACCCCCATGATTTACACCTTAGATATGTCACTATGACATACAGGTACGCTTTAAGGAAATAAAAATGTAATAACATTTTCTTCCAGCTCTGTCCACCCACGCTGTGTTGATGGCACGCTGACAGCAGGACTGGGCGGTGGAGAACTGCAGAGGAAGTCGGAGAGAGATGAGAATTTTTGAACAAGGGATGGTCGGGATTATTATAAAGAGCTCCCAAAAATAATAAAACCAAACACAGAATTATCTCCTGCTTCAGGAGGGGCGGTCGTCTGCTCATCTTCAAGGGCCCCACCGAGGCTGTTCTCTTACTAGTATGTTATAAAACGTGCCGACCAGAGGACTTCAGACAGAGGTGGCCATCGGTAGAGAAGGAGGCCAATATCCAGAGATGGCTTCAGGTATAGAGTGACCGAGTCATGGATCACTGTGTCCCCCAAACCCAGTGGGCTCAGGATTCTGTGGTCCTGCCAACATCTGCTGTGAGATACAGCGAGTATAAATGCAATCAATGGTGCAGGTCTCTGGGATTGGGTGGGACATCAGCTGTCAGCACATTACTGATTTAATTCTGCTGAATAGACAGATGCCTCCGTATGCAGGGATTACAGTGTGAACAAGTCTAAAAAGGATCTAGTTCTTTAACCCTTAACAACCAGACACTTTTTAGGGATTTTGCACATGCGGTGGTTTAAAGAGGACCTCTCCTGGCATGTCTCGTTTCATCTCCCATGTAATAATTCTGGAGCATCTATTTTTAGGACTCTATGATGTGCCATTCCTTTATTATCCCTGCTAGAATTTCCGAATGAATCTCCAGCAGTCTGCAATGAAGGTCCAGATGGGTGTTACCAGATGGGGGCAGGGGGTGTCCTCCTTGCACAGTCTGACACTGGCAGTCCTGATTGGTAACTGGCGACACCCAACTGAACCTTCATTGCTGACTTCTGGCAATTTATTCAAAAACTTTTTGTAAGAATAACAGAGGAAAGGCACAGCCCTGAGATAGATGGAACGATTGGATATGTTCAGTCACGCTCTTTAAAGGGGTTGTGTCACTTCAGCAAGTGGCATTTATCATGTAGAGAAAGTTAATAAAAGACACTTACTAATGCATTGTAATTGTCCATATTGCTTCCTTTGCTGACTGGATTCATTTTTCCATCACATTATGCAATGCTTGTTTCCATGGTTACAACCACCCTGCAATCCATCAGTGGTGGTCGTGCTTGCACACTACAGGAAAAAGCACTGGCCTCTATGGGGGGTGGGACCGTGGGAGCTAATATAGGCCGGGGCTTTTTCCTATAGTGTGCAAGCACGGCCACCGATGCTGGATTTGCAGGGTGGTCGTAACCATGGAAACGAGCAGTGTATCATTTGATGGAAAAATTAATCAAGCCAGCAAAGGAAGCAATATGGGCAATCACAATACATTAGTAAGAGCCTTGTATTAACTTTCTCTACATGATAAATGCCATTTGTTGAAGTGAGAGGACCCCTTTAATATAAGCCGTGCCCCTCGTAAAGACTACTGCCACCTTTTCTGTGACCCCCTGCACAAGTATCACTCTGAGAATTGCTCTCTTGGGTTGACCGCTCCACTGTAGGTGAGGGGCCCCACCGCTAGTACTTACTACTGGCTATTAGATGGTATATAGGGGACTAATGAACTCATGGCTCACTGCTACTATGGACATTCTGATCTATGATGTGGGGAGTAAGGGGCCCACTTGCTCTTATTTACTGGGGCCCTCTGCTGTCTGTGCCTACCTCTCACATCAAACTGATTGCTTTTAACATCATTTGTTGTATACTTATACATTGTGTTAGTGCCGAGACAGTGACTATCTGGTTATAAATGACAGATGTTAAGCAGATGTGACAAGGGGAAAGCAAATTTTTAGAGAATAATCTCTTTCAATGTTAAACATCAGCTTTTTATTATGGGAAGAGGATGACTTTAAGTTGCTCCATTATGAGTGTGAACTTCCTGGTACGCATGGATGGATCTTATTACCTTGAGCTTCCCCCCCCCCTCTAGGCACTCCAGGAGTAAAGATGAATTAAATAGTGCATTCTTTTCTGCCTCCACTAGAGGGAGCTCGCCACACTCCGAGTGGAACTGGAGCTCTGTAAATCCCTGTGTAGTGAGCTCCCTCTAGTGGTGACTGCAAGCTGGCAGAATTGTTATCGTTTAAGCGGATGTTTGTGTGCATCAAGGGATTTATAACTGTGTATCGGCAAAATATTCTGGGTCTAATAAAATAAAATGAAATTCTAGGAACACTTTGCTGCCTACTATCATGTAATACTAAATGTTAGCCACTATACCACCTCCAGGGATTTTAATCTGACCAGCATGTAAAATAAATCTTCGTATTAACCCCTTCATCACTATAGGCCCACAACCCCCAGGGATTTTAAGCATTAGCTCATGAAGACCCTAGACCACCACGGATAGTAAATCTTAGTATTAACCCCTTCATCACTTTAGGTCAACAGAAATACTACTTATTAACAGTTTTGTTTTGTTTTTGGTCTTTTGTATAGCTTTTGGATGTAATAAACAATACCAATTATCAACCACCAAACCACCAGAAATATAAGAATATATAGCTCCTGAACCCCCTCCCCCCCCCCCCCCATATGTAGAATGTGTAATAGAATACATGTAGGAAGAATGTCACCGTCTCCATTGTGAGCTTCAAAAGCCCTAATAAATCCCAATACTGGGTAAACCGGAAACATTAGCATGCTAATCTTTGGGAATATTTCCAATTTTGCACTGTGCTGGCATGCATTTCTGGTTTTTGTGCTTAATACAAGAGGCTTGGGTAAACCGTCTTTAGCTCCTCTGCAGACCTATGTGTCTCTATGGTATTTAGTCTGGACTGACTAGGCAGGAGTTCTGACCGTGCTTCTTGCTGCTTACAGGCAGTAGGACAGGATGGAAAAAAGTAAAGCATGACCATATGATCAGACTACATATTGTAGTCTGTAACCTTGGAGATGCACAAGTCTGCATAGGAGCTGCATACGCAAACGGGTAGGAGAGTTTTAATTGAGAATTTAATTATAAGCGGATTTTTTTAATTTTATTGAAAGCTGCGGTGCCATTCTTGATGTTCTGTGATCCTTCGCTGCTACCATGTTTGATGTCGGCTGCTGGTCTGGTCGGCTGTATGGCAGCTCTGATACCTGCTGAAGGAACACAGAGACACAGAAACTAGTTCATTAAGAGGTCCTAGGGAAGAGGAATGCTTAATATTCACTTTACAAGGCAAGGTCTTAGGCAGTGATTTAAAGAGCCCAGCCGCGGACTGGAAACATGTGGACCACCCAGCACATCACAGTAGATGAACCATTCTGCCTTATATTGAGTTTTGTTCTGTATTTCTCTGGGCATTCAGACGACGCAGCCTTTTTAAGTTAAGAGGATGGAAATGTCTCCTTTTATACATCATTCCTCCTGAAACCTTCAGTGCTCTGGTACCAGTGACATACAGCATGGTGCCTTCTTCTTTACTGCAGGCAGTAAAGCGTTGTCAGGGCCGGCCTTGTGTGTGACCTGTGCAGTGGCGCATCTCGACCTTTCTGGTGGCAATATTGTTTTGCAGTGTCTGGGGGGGGGGGGGGGGGCAGCAATTTATAGCGATAGATGCCTGTGTTGTGTTGTCAACGTATTGCACTTATAGGAGCCCAGTGCTCACTTATAATCATGCACTGTATGCTATGGTTATGGGCTGGCACTGGACGTCTTTCCTAATTTGCCATTACACTGTCATAGCAGCTGCCTGCATCGGCCACCAGGGGGAGCTCCTTGCAGACAGATTTATTCAGCTCCCCTGGAGTTAAGTACTAAGAGGTACATTTATTAAGACCAGCATTTAGACGCTGGTCTTAATAAAGGCCCATCGCTGGCGGTGGATCCACCAAAGTTTTGAAGAGGTGCAGTCTTCTCTGCTGTCTTCTCTCAAATATTTGCTTTAAGTTGGATAAAGTTGATCTCTCTGGAGAATCTCTTACAGGAACAGGAGCTCAGCAGTGTGCTTCCTCTCCTCTCTGGACAGGAAGCAGGACCAGCCCAATCCTACCAAAAGGGGAGGAACAGGGTGGTTAGCCCTGTTCCTGCCAACCTATGCCCACCGTACCTCAGGAAGTTACGGCCAAAACAATACAAAACACATAACACTACATAACTATATACAATAAAACAACTGGAGATACTGGGATATCAGCAAGATCCCTTTAATAGAAGTGTAGCACATTTGCCGTAGCTCTCATATGAGCCTTTACATACAACCCTATAGATGTCTCTGTGCGTGATGGTCAATCTATTGATTTTAATAGACACTACATAGTCCTCCTGAGTCAAAGGCTGGGTTCACATCATGTTTTTGCCATATGTTTAATGTATACAAAAAAAAAACACATACGTTAAACAGATGCCATACAGTGGCATCCATTCACAATACAGTTTCATTAAAAAAACCAAAAAAAAAAGTATTCTACATTAACGTATAGGTTTTGTACTGTACTTTTGTATCATTTTTTTCCCCTCAACCTATACATTAAACAGATGGCAAAAACATGATGTGAAGTGAACCCACCCGACCCAAAGCAGTATGCCTATTCCAGACATCCGAAGGATATGCCATAAATGTCAGATTGATTAGGGTCCGAAACTCTTGGACCCACACCTGTATCTAGAATGGAGGTTCTCCAACCCAGTCAAGGAGTCCCCTGCCCACTACATTGAGGCTGGGATTGAATAGAAAGGAACAGCCAGGTTTAATGTGCTACTCTGATTGAGCAAATCCAATTCACTTCTATGGCAGAGTGCACTCGGCTGTTTCTATAATCCTGGTCACCTTCTATCTTTCAATCCCAACCTGGATGTGGTGGTCGCAGCCTGGAAGACCCTATTCTAGAGAGAGGGTCAGGTCCCAGAGGTGGGACTCGCCTGCACCTATTTCACTTTTTATAGCATATCCTTTGGGAGTCACTTGTAAAGGTGGGCCTATTAGATAGATCCACTGGTCCAGGATTTGGTGGCCAGCATTCTGGGGGACCCTGTTTTGGAGAGAGATTCAGGTCCCAGAGGTGGAACTCACCTGCACCTATTGCACTTTTTATAGCATATCTTTTGGGTTGTCACTTGTAAAGGGGTGTAGGGTTAGCAGAGAGCCTATTCGGTAGATCCATTGGTCTTGGATGTGGTGGTCAGCAGCCTAGAAGACCCTGTTCTAGAGAGAGATATTCAGGTCCCAGAGGTGGAACCGACCTGCACCTTTTATAGCATATCCATTGGGAGTCGCTTGTAAAGGGGAGCCTATTAGATAGATCCACTGGTCCAGGATGTGGTGGCCAGAAGCCAGGGGGACCCTGTTCTCGAGAAAGGTTCAGGTCCCAAAGGTGGGACCCACCGGCACCTTTTATGGCATATTCTTTGGGAGTGTAGGGTTAGCGGGGAGTCTATTAGATGGAGCCACCGGTCCTATTACATGACTGTTAACGAGCTCTGTAACCTTTAAAAGAGGAGACATCTACTTCACTGACGGATCTGTCACTGGACGTTTAATACTAGTCAAATATAAAGATATCCTAATTAAAAAGTAGACATTAAGTACACAATTCACACGTCTCGTATCAGCGGCTGCAACGCAAGCTTTTAGGATTTATTAGCAGCGTGTTAGATGTTCTGCTGAGCTTTATCAAGGCTTTCATCACTTGCTTGGCTTGGCCAGGTACCAGGCGCTTCTAAAATGTCATACGGCTGTCCTGTCATTTCCTGCGTGTTGATGACATAGTCACTGATGCGTCAGTTAATTTGGTGAACTCGGTCTTCACGGATTGCACCGTGCAGGATCTGGTCTCATAACCTACATCGTCTGCTCCCGGAGTAGACAACCCAAGGAAATGAAATGCTTAGTTTTTCCTATAACTCTCAAGAACAGCGTCGTTCTGCGTCCCACGCGAGGCGGTTTCCAAACACAGTGAATCATTGCACATCTAATTTTGTATCCTGCCGGGACAGGCAAGTGCCAGGAGGGTCAGATATCTGACTAATGCAAAAACAATCAAAGAAGAGCAAAAGGACTTCTTAAAATTTTTGTCACCCTCTGGCAATGCTAGCTGAGAAGGTTGACGGCCCTTAGGAAGGTATGCATATCTAATATACAGTGGCAGCACCTATCGGCAGGATCAACCCAATTAAGGAAGACATAGACGGATAGGGTTGATTCTGCTGGCTAAAATGCTACTTACCTTGTGAAAATCGGTTTTGGCGTTTCTAAGGAAAAAATACTTTTGTTCTTTATGCAAACAAGGGCTTCACTGCACAGAAGGGGATGGCCAGCACTGGGAATCTGAGTCACACTGAGGCTTGGGCGTGTTCCCTCAGTTCCTTAGCTTTCCAGTGCTGACGGGCTTAAAGGGGTTTTCCCATTGCAGACAACGGGGGCATATTGCTAGGATATGCCCCCATTGTCTGATAGGTGCAGGTTCCAGCGGTGGAACCCGCACCTATATCGAGAACGGAGCCCTGAAAGTGAAGGAGGGCGCACTGCGCATGCGCAGCCGGCCTCCATTTCTATGGGGCCTCCGTCGGCCTTATAGAAATTAATAGGAGCATGGGCAACGCTCCCATTCACTTCTATGGGAGAGGCAGGGATTAGCGCTTGGTGGTGGATGGACTCCGGGGAATCTGGGGTCCTCCAGCCACAGCACTGCCCTCTCCATTCTCGATATAGGTGCAGGTCCCAGCGGTGGGACTCGCACCTATCAGGCAATGGGGGCATATGCTAGCGGTATGCCCCCATTGTCTATGATGGGAATACCCCTTTAAGTCCTCATTTAGGGTCTATTCACACGTCCGCAGTGTTTTGCGGATCCGCAAAACACCAGGCCGGCACACCAATAGAAATGCAGCTGCGGACAAGAATAGGACATGTTCTATTTTTTTTGCGGAGCCGCGGACCGGAAGTTCAGGGCCGTGGACCGGAAATGCTGATGCGGACAGCACACTGTGTGCTGTCCCCATCGAAAATGAATGGGTCCGTACCCATTCCGCATAATTGCGGAACGGATCCAGACCCAAAGTACGGATGTCTGAATGGAGCCCTACAAAGAGAATACGTCTTATTTTCTCAGGAATGCCACAACTGATTTTCACAAGAGAAGTATCATTCTAATCAGCAGGACTAACCCTACCAGGCAGTATGCATTGTTTAATAGGGTTGATCCTGCTGGTGGGTGCTAAAGGCATCAAGGCCCTTTTAGAGTTAGTGGGTGCTTGAATATTCCGCCATACAGTTCTGCGAGGTCTGGCATCCAGCTGAAAAGGAGATTTGGGAGGAACAATGCAAGGAGTCGAGACTCATCACTCAACTGATCTCAGTCAATCAGCATCACCGAGAATGTTGTCAGAGATTGTACTGTAGAAAAACATGGCTGCTTTCTTCTAATAACAGCGTCACGCCTGTCCACAGGTTATATCATTACATATTACAGCTCAGCCCCTTTTACTTCGCTGGAACCAAACTACATGGACAAGTGTGGGACTTTACTTATCTTGGAAAACTCCTTTAACAAAAAGTTTACATGGAATTTGAAAAGTGTCCTTTTTTATGATAAAAAGTGCCCCCCTGGGGCGGTTTCCAGTATTGCAGCTAGTGCAACCGTTTCTTGTAGGCAACAGTGACCTCTTCAGTCTAGAAGACGGTATTGCACTCCACTTTGTAAATTGTTTGCAGATGTGCTTGTAATTTATGAACTCATCATGTCCTTGTAATGGGATGTTATTGATGAGCCTGGACAACCTCTGATACGTGACGCTGCGTTGTAGAGGAACAGCCATATAGCGTTTATCATGGTGAAAGCCACTGATAAAGAGCTATGAGCTCAGATGGAAGGGAGCTTTAATATTTAAGAAAGTCTATGACATAGGGAAGATCTGTTTGGAGATTGTGGAAGGGGATGGCAATGCTTAGGTTAGTGGTCACCTAAATATGTGCCCAGAGCCCCTCTCTAGATGAAGAGTAGGGGAGCTGGCCAGAGGGGGTTGACTGAAATCAAAATGATTAGGGGAGAAATTATGGGTGGCCGTACCCCAGCCAACCTCGATCATCAAGAGGGCACATGAACTGTATTGAAAGACATCCAGACCTCGGCATCCATAGCCTTCAGTGGCAAGGCCTCACAGACTGGCTGCCGCACGACTATTAAAGGCTCCATCATCTTTAGACTAAATATCCGTAGACTCTGCAAACTGGAATCTGTAGCAGGGCAACTGGAGAAAACACCCAGGCAGTGACCGGGAGGTCCCCAATTTACCCTGCGTCTCCTGTACATGCCCAGAGAGTAAGCAACACTGACAGACCGACATAAGGCACAGGCCGGATTTAGATTTTTCACCAAAGGGCCCTTTTTGCAAGAACATGCAAAATTCCCTTATTTCCCTTCTCTGAAGAGCCTGTGGCTGCAGTGATATTCAGGAATACATGCAGTTGTTACGGAGCGGATAAAATTGACCTTTACAGGACTAAGCACATGTCCAAAGAGTGACTGGCCCGGTTCCCACGCAGATGTTGAAGAATATTTATCCTACAAAGGTGATGACCAGATGCGGAGATGCGATGTACCATGTTGTAATCCTAGATCCTAGCATGAAATTCTCAGGAAAATCACATTAACCATAGTCGGGATATCTGGAGCGCACATGGCGTGGTTACTCCAGTGCATGTGTACTGGATTTACATTCTTTTCTGGAGCTTTTAAGTTTCTTGTTCATTTTTGGCACATTATCACATACTCATGTCTGTCTTCCCCCTTTTTTTTTTATATAGCTTATGGACTGGGATATTTCTAAATGTAAGGGTACTTTCAGCTTCTCAGTCATTTCTATAATTGATCCAATGCCTCCTAAAAGGGTTGTGCCACGAAAAATATTCTACGTTTTTCATACCAGTACCTGGATCTGAATACTTTTGTAATTGCATGCAATTAAAAATTTAGTAGCTATTTAATAAACTGTATCTGTATAGCGCCACCTGCTGTCTGTTCTCTTTCTTATTTTTTTGTCCACATCACTGAGGTGGTCACAGATGCTCATTTTAAAATCTTTAACTGTTACCAGCCATATCTTCATTTTTACATCAACCATGGAATAACCCCTTTAACAAAAAAAAAAAAAAAAGCCACGTTATGTCCTACTGTTTGCGTTTGCAGCCCCTCTGCCGAGCTATGGGTCTCCATGATTACTGACTATCCTCAAACCCTGTGACTCTGAAGTCTTACCCCCTTATGTTCTCCTTCTTCTTTCTAATTTACATGTGGTTAACAGAAGTCGGAGCCATCTGGAAGTGATCACAGGATCATAAGTCACTGAAGTTCCTTTTTTTTTTTAACTGGTTGAGGTCCAAACTCGAGGACTCCTTATTTGTGGATGCATCTATGACCCGTCGGAAGATCCATTTAAGATATAGGGTTAGCTAGCTACTTTATCCATCTCTCTAAGAATTCCTTGTAAAACATTTAAAAGGGGTTCTTCATAACTTTACTGTTGATGACCTCTCGTAAGAGTAGTCTACCAGTGGCCCATTTATGTATTATGCAAGTGCCTTCACTGTCCTTCCTGGTCCATCACCTTCTACAGACTGTAGGGATTTCTAAATGACCTCCCAGGCACTCCTTCTCACTGTCTACACTGACAATACAAGGAGGACATGTCTATCTCTAGTATAGACAATACCAATAAACAAATAAATACTGTAGCTACAATGTAAAAACATGTGGAAGCAAAAAGATGGGATATTGCCTGGCCGATGAAACTAAAATCAGATCTGATACATTCCATTTAAAAAGAAACATTATTTTAAAGATCAGATTGCAAGTATCTAGTTAGTTTTTTTGGTAGAGGTGTCTAAAAAGGGCAAAGAAATTATGTGAAAGGGTTAGGAACATTCACAAACTGTCGCTTTCACTTTTTATCATCATAACTTGTGCACAATCTGTAGCATCTCTGTTAGGTTATAGCAATCCGCCGGGACTTGTAATTTCCTTATAATTTACAGTAATGGAATCATCATGATGTCTGTAAAGCAGACGGAGGGTTCCTGGTTTCACATAAAAAATGGAATTCTGAAGAAAACCAGTCATACAAATATGGAAATGATTACTTACTTGTCAGATTTAGTAACACTTGTGGATTAAAAGGGTTTCCGAGATAATAAAAAATCCCGGACGAGACCCCACAATTGTTGTAAAGTAGAAAATGATGCTATAGTTACTTACCTCTTACTTCGGAACATGACAGTGATTGGCTGCAGCTGTCACATTCTGTATAAGTGCACGCCACTGCTGCAGTGTGTAACTAAGCAGCGGCAGAAGGACAGGCAGCATAGAGAATGGTGACGGAGAAAGAGGCGAGAATAGGTATAGAATCATTATGTATTTTCCAATAACTTGTGTGAAATGTTTAATTTTCTGGGACAACCTCTTTAGTAAAATCCAAATAAACACTTTTACGGCCCATTCCCACAGTGAATTTTGTCGCTGTCAAAATCCGCTGTTTACTCAGGGACAGAAACGGCCTCAGTTTCTGCCACAGTTCGCTTTAAATACAGCACACGGGTGCGCGGCTTGGGCTACTTTCACACTAGCGTTGTTTAAATCCGGCGTTCAATTCCGACACCGTAACTGCCCGCCGGATCCGGAAAAACGTGTGAAAACTGATTTACATTTGAATCCTGATCAGGATTTTCATCACAATGAAAAAATGCATTGGAAAAAACGGATCCGCCATTTATGGACTTTCACTTTTTTTTCTAATTTTTCGGGGTTAATGCAAGTCAATGGGGAAAAGGCCTGATCCTGCGTTCAGTCAAAGTGTTCAGGATTTTTGGCCTAAGGTAAAAATACAACATGCTACGGTTTTCTGAAAAGCCTGATCAGTCAAAAAGACTGAACTGAAGACATCCTGATGCATCCTGAACGGATTGCTCTCAATTCAGATGCATGGGGATAAAACTGATAAGTTCTTTTCCGGATTAAGCCCCTAGGATGGAACTCAGCGCCGGAAAAGAAAAACGCTAGTGTGAAAGTAGCCTTACCTCCATTGAATGGAAGTAGACCGCAAGTGGAAACCTGCCGTGGCTTCAGGTAGTGTTCATACAGACCCCGCATCAAAAAAGGGGGCATGTCTCAGGTGTTGGACTTAGGTCTGCCCCTAGCTTAGTGAGTTCTGTGCTAGTGGAGGAAGTGAGAGGAAGCCACATATTCTTACTCCTCAGGGAACTAGGCTTGATCTCCAGGGAACCACTACTTCTGAGAGATCGATTGTGAGGAAACTATCTCTACTTCACAGTACTTCAGGAAAAGAGAAAAGACGCGGGCCAGAATCTGCATGGTTGAGCATTGGAGTCAGTCAGTAAGGTATTCACTATTGAAGGCTAATAGACTCTTTAGTACACTGAGAGGGATATTGCTAAAACACCTTTTACACTTGGACATGGTGTGACCCACCTTATGTCAATCCTGTACCCCTCAGCTGGAAATTAAAGCCACCATTGCAAGAATTATATTGCCAGTCTTAGATTCTGCAGAAATAAACATGGTGGAGATAAAGGGAAGGAGAACTACAAACCCCATCCTGACCTATATCTATACTTTACTATCTCTGGGAAGATTTTCACAGTAAATTGTTTGAAACTGCATTGGATGCAGTTGGATGTACTACAACTCCCATTCTACAGTTTAGTAGAGGCTTGTTTGTTTTCTGCAAACAGCCTGGTTATTGACTCCAGCACCATGCACCGGCCACTGCACCTACATCTCCTGTCCTGCACCATAGCGTGCAGGCTCACAACATCAAGGACACCCCAACTACCATCAGGCAGTAACCCCAATATTAGGGTTTGCCCTGAGGAAAGAAAGGATGTCCCTCCTGTCACTGCCCTCGCAGTAAGGAGCATCGGTGTGAGGATTGCCATTGTAAAGGATTATCTCGGCCAGAGACGCTATCCCTACCATCCTCTGCTCCGCTCCTCCGGGACGGGCGTCAGTTACGTCACTTTATGATATGGGATTGCCCTTTACTCCTTTAGTTTCCAATGAGAGTGTAATTTTCATTTTTCACAAACTGATTTAGTTCTGTCTTTTTTTTTTTTCTACTGTCCACCAGAGAACACACAATCTGCTGTTATTTCCTGTATTCTTTAGCCCTTTTTCAGCTTTGCTGTGTAGACTGGGACAGGGTCAGCACTGGCATCTCATAATCATTAGAGCGTCAGGGATTTAAAGGTATTGTCTCATCGCTAATATATGCCACCAATGTCTGATAGGTCCCGCTTTTGGGACCCGCACATTTCTCCACAACAGGAATGGAGAACAGCCGTGCATACAGGGCTATCCGCCTTCAATTTCTATGGGTGTTTAGAAAATAGCCGAGCGCTGGCTCAACTATTTTCTGCAGTCCCATAGAGGTGAATGTAGTGGTGGCCGCGCGTGTGTGGTGTGCTCTCCGTTAATTTCTATGGAACCTCCAAAAATAGCCAAGTGCACTTGCTTGTTTTTTTTGGGGGGCACTCCCATTGAAATTCAATGAAGAGCACGCTGTGCTTTCATTGGTGCGCTCTCCTTTACATTCGGGGGCCCAAAAGGTTAGGTTCACCTGGTGCTGATGGTAGTCATGATCTATCCTACAAAGGTTACCTGAATTTTTTTTCAGCGGGATTACTAAAATGAGGTTCAGCACAGTGAATTATTTGGAACTTAAAGGGTTTGTGTCACTTCAGCAAATGGCATTTATCATGTTGATAAAGTTAATACAAGGCACTTACTAATGTACTCTGATTCTCCATATTGCTTCTTTTGCTGGGTGGATTCATATTTCCATCACATTAAACACTGCTTGTTTCCATGGTTACGACCACCCTTCAATCCAGCAGTGGTGGCCATGCTGGCACACTACAGAAAAAAGCACCAGCCTATTGCGCTCCCAGGGTCCCAGTCACCAGAGAAGCCAACACTTTTTCCTATAGTGTGCAAGCACGACCACCGTTGCTGGATTGCAGGGTGGTCGTAGCCATGGAAACGAGCAGTGTATAATGTGATGGAAAAATGAATCCACCCAGCAAAAGAAGCAATATGGAGAATCACAGTACATTAGTAAGTGCCTTGTACTAACTTCATCAACATGATGAATGCCATTTGCTGACGTGACACAACCCCTTTAAGTTCCAAATAATTCCCTGTGCTGAACCTCATTTTAGTAATCCCCCTGAAAATCTTTTCAAGCAAAGGAGGCAATATGGAGAATCACAATACATTAGTAAGTGACTTGTATTAACTTTCTCTACATGATAAATGCCACTTGTTGAAGTGAGAGGGCCTCTTTAAGTTTGAAAAGTAGCAGGAACTTGTACATATATTTCCTGGATATTTTTAGCGGCCGTCATTTAGAACATTTACAGAAAGCGATGCAGTCCTTTTATTGTTAATGACACCTGGAGTGCAGCTCAGGAGAATAACCAGAGACTTTTCTTAGATCCAAAGGCCTCGATTATAGAGTCCCCGTCAAGCTCGGCCTCGTGTGAACCACTCAAAGCATAAAAAGCAACTGAAGCACCAATCGCCGTCTACAACTGGCACAAGCAGACGTCTCGTGACGGGTATAACAGCTCTGAAGACGGGCACAGAAGTCATCGTTAATGAATAGAGGAGACATAGGCGGTGCTGGGCTCCTTCACAGGTGGGCGTGGCTGGGCACAAGTAAGGTTCATACAGCCCCTTGGACACATTCGACACTCATTTACATATCTATAAAATCCTTTTTTAACCACCTCCCGACCACCTAACGCGCCGATGCGTCCGGGAGGTGGTTGATTTGTTCCTCCTGGACGCATCGGCGCGTCATCTCGCGATACCCGAGATGTCCTGTGAACGCGCGTGCGCGCTCACAGGAACAGAAGGTAATCGCTCGCTGGCAGGCTGGAGATGTGATTTTTTTTAACCCCTAAAGGTATATTAGACGCTGTTTTGATAACAGCGTCTAATATACCTACTACCTGGTCCTCTGGTGGTCCCTTTTGTTAGGATCGACCACCAGAGGACACAGGTAGGTCAGTAAAGTCGCACCAAACACTACACTACACCCCCCCCCCCGTCACTTATTAACCCCTTATAAACCCCTGATCACCCCATATAAACTCCCTGATCACCCCCCCTGTCATTGATCACCCCCCTGTCAGGCTCCGTTCAGACGTCCGTATGATTTTTACGGATCCACAGATGCATGGATCGGATCCGTAAAACACATATGGACGTCTGAATGGAGCCTTACAGGGGGGTGATCAATGACAGGCGGGTGATCACCCATATAGATTCTCTGATCACCCCCTGTCATTGATCACCCCCCTGCAAGGCTCCATTCAGACGTCCGTATGATTTTTACGGATCCATGGATACATGGATCGGATCCGCAAAACACATGCGGACGTCTGAATGGAGCCTTACAGGGGGGTGATCAATGACAGGCGGGTGATCACCCATATAGATTCCCTGATCACCCCCTGTCATTGATCACCCCCCTGTCATTGATCACCCCCCTGCAAGGCTCCATTCAGACGTCCGTATGATTTTTACGGATCCATGGATACATGGATCGGATCCGCAAAACACATGCGGACGTCTGAATGGAGCCTTACAGGGGGGTGATCATCCCATATACACTCCCTGATCACCCCCTGTCATTGATCACCCCCCTGTAAGGCTCCATTCAGACGTCCGCATGTGTTTTGCGGATCCGATCCATGTATCCATGGATCCGTAAAAATCATACGGACGTCTGAATGGAGCCTTACCAGGGGGGTGATCAATGACAGTGGGGGATCACCCATATACACTCCCTGATCACCCCCTATCATTGATCACCCCCCTGTAAGGCTCCATTCAGACGTCCGCATGTGTTTTGCGGATCCGATCCATGTATCCATGGATCCGTAAAAATCATACGGACGTCTGAATGGAGCCTTACCAGGGGGGTGATCAATGACAGGGGGTGATCACCCATATACACTCCCTGATCACCCCCTGTCATTGATCACCCCCCTGTAAGGCTCCATTCAGACGTCCGCATGTGTTTTGCGGATCCTATCCATGGATCCGTAAAAATCATACGGACGTCTAAATGGAGCCTTACCAGGGGGGTGATCAATGATGGAGGTGATCAGGGAGTCTATATGGGTGATCACCCCCCTGTCATTGATCACCCCCCTGGTAAGGCTCCATTCAGACATTTTTTTGGCCCAAGTTAGCGGAAATATTTTTTTTTGTTTGTTTGTATTTTCTTACAAAGTCTCATATTCCACTAACTTGTGTCAAAAAATAAAATCTCACATGAACTCACCATACCCCTCACCGAATCCAAATGCGTAAACATTTTTAGACATTTATATTCCAGACTTCTTCTCACGCTTTAGGGCCCCTAAAAAGCCAGGGCAGTATAAATACCCCACATGTGACCCCATTTCGGAAAGACGACACCCCAAGGTATTCCGTGAGGGGCATATTGAGTCCATGAAAGATTGACATTTTTGTCCTAAGTTAGCGGAAAGTGAGACTTTGTGAGAAAAAAACAAAAAAAAATCAATTTCCGCTAACTTATGCAAAAAAATAAAAATTCTATGAACTCGCCAGGCCCCTCATTGAATACCTTGGGGTGTCTTCTTTCCAAAGTGGTGTCACATGTGGGGTATTTATACTGCCCTGGCTTTTTAGGGGCCCGAAAGTGTGAGAAGAAGTCTGGGATCCAAATGTCTAAAAATGCCCTCCTAAAAGGAATTTGGGCCCCTTTGCGCATCTAGGCTGCAAAAAAGTGTCACACATCTGGTATCGCCGTACTCAGGAGAAGTTGGGCAATGTGTTTTGGGGTGTCATTTTACATATACCCATACTGGGTGAGATAAATATCTTGGTCAAATGCCAACTTTGTATAAAAAAATGGGAAAAGTTGTCTTTTGCCAAGATATTTTTCTCACCCAGCATGGGTATATGTAAAATGACACCCCAAAACACATTCCCCAACTTCTCCTGAGTACGGCGATACCACATGTGTGACACTTTTTTGCAGCCAAGGTGGGCAAAGGGGCACACATTCCAAAGTGCACCTTTCGGATTTCGCAGGCCATTTTTTACACATTTTGATTGCAAGGTACTTCTCACACATTTGGGCCCCTAAATTGCCAGGGCAGTATAACTACGCCACAAGTGACCCCATTTTGGAAAGAAGACACCCCAAGGTATTCCGTGAGGGGCACGGCGAGTTCCTAGAATTTTTTATTTTTTGTCACAAGTTAGCGGAAAATGATGATTTTTCTTTTTTTTTCCTTTTTTCCTTACAAAGTCTCATATTCCACTAACTTGCGACAAAAAATAAAAAATTCTAGGAACTCGCCATGCCCCTCACGGAATACCTTGGGGTGTCTTCTTTCCAAAATGGGGTCACTTGTGGCGTAGTTATACTGCCCTGGCAATTTAGGGGCCCAAATGTGTGAGAAGAACTTTGCAATCAAAATGTGTAAAAAAATGGCCTGCAAAATCCGAAAGGTGCACTTTGGAATATGTGCCCCTTTGCCCACCTTGGCAGAAAAAAAGTGTGACACATCTGGTATCGCCGTACTCAGGAGAAGTTGGGGAATGTGTTTTGGGGTGTCATTTTACATATACCCATGCTGGGTGAGAAAAATATCTTGGTCAAATGCCAACTTTGTATAAAAAAATGTGAAAAGTTGTCTTTTGCCAAGATATTTCTCTCACCCAGCATGGGTATATGTAAAATGACACCCCAAAACACATTCCCCAACTTCTCCTGAGTACGACGATACCAGATGTGTGACACTTTTTTGACGCCAAGGTGGGCAAAGGGGCACATATTCCAAAGTGCACCTTTCGGATTTCACCGGTCATTTTTTACAGATTTTGATTGCAAAGTTCTTCTCACACATTTGGGCCCCTAAATTGCCAGGGCAGTATAACTACCCCACAAGTGACCCCATTTTGGAAAGAAGACACCCCAAGGTATTCTGTGAGGGGCATGGCGAGTTCCTAGAATTTTTTTATTTTTTGTCACAAGTTAGTGGAATATGAGACTTTGTAAGAAAAAAAAAAGAAAAAATCATCATCATTTTCCGCTAACTTGTGACAAAAAATAAAAAGTTCTATGAACTCACTATGCCCATCAGCGAATACCTTAGGGTGTCTACTTTCCGAAATGGGGTCATTTGTGGGGTTTTTCTACTGTTTGGGCATTGTAGAACCTCAGGAAACATGACAGGTGCTCAGAAAGTCAGAGCTGCTTCAAAAAGCGGAAATTCACATTTTTGTACCATAGTTTGTAAACGCTATAACTTTTACCCAAACCATTTTTTTTTTGCCCAAACATTTTTTTTTTATCAAAGACATGTAGAACAATAAATTTGGCGAACAATTTATATATGGATGTCGTTTTTTTTGCAAAATTTTACAGCTGAAAGTGAAAAATGTCATTTTTTTGCAAAAAAATCGTTACATTTTGATTAATAACAAAAAAAGTAAAAATGTCAGCAGCAATAAAATACCACCAAATGAAAGCTCCATTAGTGAGAAGAAAAGGAGGTAAAATTCATTTGGGTGGTAAGTTGCATGACCGAGCGATAAACGGTGAAAGGAGTGTAGTGCCGAAGTGTAAAAAGTGCTCTGATCATGAAGGGGGTTTCAGCTAGCGGGGCTGAAGTGGTTAAAGAAATTAAAACCACACAGCCGTATAGGACACATATATTGCGGACATGCTAGCGGCGATCTAGCATCTCTATAGCCCCAAACCTGGTGACAGAATACCCTTTAAGTTAATTTTCATGGCAAAGAAGGACTATGCAATTCATCTGATCACTCTTCATAACATTCTGGAGTATATGCAAATTGCTATTTTAAAAACTTAAGCAGCAACTTTTCCAATTTCCAATATTTATGTAATTCTCAAAACTTTTGGCCACGACTGTAGACACATCATGTACTGCTGTAACCGAGGTACAGTATGGGGCCATGGCAGTCTATAAGCCCCTTATTACAGATTTGTGCAACAGAGATCCAAAATTTGGCCATGTGCATGATGCTATAGGCAGTAGCGTACTGCCAATGTAGGCAGACCATGCAACTGCTAAGGGGCCCATGGCATGGAGGGGCCCATAGTGGATGGAAGGCTCCGCCCCCTACATCTACAAAGATAGGGTAGAGAACCGTCAGGAAACCTGGGAGCCAAAAATGTGTTCATACAAAATCCACTATCGCTCTGCCGAAACATCGGATGCCAGACTATGTGTGTTTTCACATCACAGCTATAACATGTTCATATCCTTCTAATGGATAGGAAACCGAACCCAAGGAACAGTCCATTCATTAAATGTATACTAACGATTTGCATGTCCTTCCAATACTTGATTTTTTTTATTTTTTTTTACTCCTTGAGTTCAACCTGCTGAACAGACGGTTTATGTGGATGTGAAATTTTGATGTTCGTAAAATGATGAAAACCCAGGGGTCCACTATAGAATTGGAGCTCAACAATCTGAGGACTAAAAGGTCATATTATTCGCTTGCGTTATCTGAGAATACGCCCACGTAGACACGTCCCTGTGAAGAGAAGCGAAGAGTCATCAACCTTCATAATAATGCAGGGATGCAGATGAGTTGAGCCATTCGAGTAGACCTTACGTTGTGTATTGTAATGATGTTTTGGGACCTGAATTGATGAAACCGTGTAACATATCACATTAGAGGGACGTGGTATCTTCTCACCAGCCTACAGGAGCTTAGTCAAAAACATCCTGCAAGGTAAAAGAGAATGGAGATGGGCGAATGCTAAAGTAAAAAGAAAAAAAAATGATGGAGTCCGGGCAGCATCAGATGGAGATATTTGATTGGCAGTACATAGAGGGGAGGAATGGATGACCTCGTGATTCTGCTGTAGCGTCAGCATAGCCCATCAGTTACGGTTGTCCTGCCCATATAGTTATGGCAGTTGCGGTCCATTTATAGGCGATTCAGGGAACACTTAGGAGATATTCAGATACTAATAGACAGGAACAAGAAATAATGCTGAATTAAGCGCAAAGAAAACGGAATTTACCTCATAGCACTGAAAGGCAGTGTAAATTGTCTTCACTGACAGCTCTTTCAGCGAACGGAGGGTGAGGATGGGAGGAGCGGTAGTGGCTATGATGGGAGTAGTAGTAATCACAGTTCACAGTAGCATATCTCACCCTGGCACTTCCTGGGCCATGCCGTGATAGGAGGGCACACCCTTTATTCCCTTAGGACAGTTCCTGATATTGGGGCTCCTGCCAGATGGTAGTTGGGGTGCCCTTGGTGGTGGATAGTTGGCAGGGTGCAAGGCAGGAGATCAATTGCACGCGGTCAGTGATGGAGTCAATAACCAGGCCGGTTTGGTTGCAATACATTAAGTCTCCCTTTACTGAACTGATGATAGGATAAGTAGTACAAATAGCATCAAAGGCACAGGACAGAGGTATATGTATCTATTTATAGGCTGTTTCCCCAATAGCTGTATATAGGCCGCAGTGATGGAAGTAGTAGTCCTCCCTGAGTGTCAGTCTAAGTTCACTTTTCGATCTCTCCAAATAACCACAGGCGTGCAATCCTATTCTAATTAACTTCTTCTGCAGTTCGCAGACTGTGGGGTGTAAATTTAAGACATGGATGGCCAGTCCAGCAGCAAAGACTTTTTGCCATAAATGAGCGAATACCTTACTTTCTGAATCCTGCATCGCCTTGATGGTTATTGACCTTCCAAGATGTCTGTTCTCTATAATCAAGAGTCGCTGAGAATATTATCTGACAAGGCATATTATAGAATTCTGAACGAAGACCCTACCCCACTTTAAAAAAATCTCTATCTGAATTTATCGATTTAGGTTTCAAGATAGGGATTATTGATGAAAATGGGCTAAAGTCAAAAGTGCGGGAGCCGCGCTCTAAATATGGGCTATCCACCCATCAATAGCCCGTTTTTACTTTTCTACCTAAAATCCATAAATCCCTTGAGAACCCACCAGGGAGACCGATAATATCAGGAATAGGATCCCTTACATCCAATCTTTCAGCCTATGTAGATAACTATCTCCAAAAATATGTTGTACTACTCCCCTCCTACCTGAAAGAGACAGCGCACCTTTTAAACACACTGGATCTTTTAAAGTGAAAAGAGTCCTTTATTTGGGTCACCTTAGATCTATCATCACTGTATAGTAATATTAAACATGAATTGGTACTTTTAGCAATACATTTTTTTCAACATCAGACCCTTTTATGCCTGACCCCCAAAAAGTTTATTTTAGAAGCTATTAAATTTTTATTAACACACAACTATTTTACATCCGAGAAAAGGGGACTGCCATGGGGACCAAGTTCGCTCCATTTTATGCAAATCTCTTCATGGGGTTCTTTGAGGATAAAATTGGCTTGCTTTCTCACCCTAACATTAGTAGTTTTATAGACGACATCATTTTTATTTGGGACGAAAGTGATTATATTAAAGAACTGAATACCAATGACTGGAGATTACTTTTTAGCTTGGAATACAGCCATACTGAAGCAATTTTTTGGGGGACATTCATCTGACCATTTCCTCTGACAAAATCAATACCAAAACCCATTTCAAAAAGGTAGATGCCAACAGCTACCTTGACTATACAAGTTGTCTCCATCAGAAATGGCAACAAAATATTCCGTCAGATGAAAAGGGTCAGAAGAAATTGCACTATGAGAGTGCAACTCGAGACGATTAAACATTGTTTTGAGAAAAAGGGCTACCCTAAAAAACGAATAAGAGTCCACTAAAATAATCAAAAAGAAGTCCTAAAACCCAAACACACGGAACCCAAACAATAGATACCAATGAATTCCCAAGTCAGCTTAGTAACCAGATATAATTTGAAAACATATGATGATCCGAAAAATATTAACCAAACATTGGGTTGTACTACAGAAGGAACTACTACGTGCCCCAATAATCACTTACAGAAGAGCACAGACATTAAAAAATATTTTAGCACCCTCGTGCCCCAAAAATAAACGAAAGAAGGATGATCGATATTCCTCACTAAAGAAAGATGTTCCGGCCAATAAATGTGCACATAAACGTAACAACAAAAATTGTAAATGCTGCAGTATAATCGCACACAATAAAAAAGAAATAAATATCCCTTCGTCTGATGAAACTTTTTACCTCGAACATGATATGAATTGTGGAACGAGTAATGTAATTTACCTGCTACAGTGCCCTTGTCATCTACAATATGTTGGGAGAACAACCCAAACAATACGTAAAAGAATGAATGAGCATCGTTCCAGTATTAACCGGAAGGTTCGCACACACACACACACACTGTCTCTAGATACTTTTCTATTTATCACAAGAGCAATCCCTCCCTCCTCCAAGTAGCTCCTATTGAATGGATCTCCCAATCGTACCAATTACTTTTGCAGAAAGGAGATGTGTTGGATCTATCGGCTTAATACCCTATCCCCTTTTGGATTGAACGAGTCCCTTGAGTATACCAATTATTAACTCACTAACTACCATCCCTTTTAATAGTTAATCTATCAAGAGATTCAGTCATCAGTCTGGATTAATAGATATATTGATACATGTATCACAATGTCCGTATTAGACTACTTATTCTCCATAGTTTTATCTGGACACCCGATAGTAGGAGGGTCAAATACTGCGCCCACACAGTAATTTTACCATACATTTATACCCTTTTTGCTATTTATTATTTATACAGCAATTTTACCATACCTTTATACTCCTTTCACTATTTATTATCTATGCATTAACATTCAGAAGCACCTCATAATAGGACCGGAAAGTTGCATGCGTTGCACCTCGAGCAGGACTGGAAGTTCCCTCCTGTCCCGCTCGTTTCATGATTTTTTTTGCCTCTCTATCCCCTACAGAGATCCCTGGTGTTATCCTCAAACACCAGGGATCCAAATATAGACCTGTTGACACTGAACCACCAATTATATTTTAACATTTATATGATTCCAATATGCGTTCCACAGTGGAACGCACACTTCCGGTCCGCAAACCGGAAGTGACGTCCCTTCCCCCCTCCCCACCACACGGCACCCACTAAAGGTACAGTATATAAGGCCTACCAGTAAAGATACCTTTTTATGCTGTATTTTTATTTTTATTCTGACTGCTTCTGAAGAAGGGGGCATTTGTGAACCCCTGAAACGCGTTGAGCCCACCTGTGATGACAATAAAAGGAAACCACCAGAAGTAACCCTTGGGTACTGCCGTGTTTATTCCCAACATACTACAAGCGATCCTGGCGGGGGAGGCAGAGTCAACGGGTGTCTTGAGCTTTATCCCTTTGACCTCCTCAGTGAAGTGAGTCAATTCATTTTAATTTCTTTTATTATTGAAATTACTTTTAATGTTGAAAGAGCTTTTATAGCTACTACAATATTTTTATCAGCATTTTTAGTGCACATTCAGTGATTATTAGAGTCTGTGGCGCCTCCTTGGTGGCTTTTTCTCTTTGTTTTTGGTTTGCACATTTTATTGAGTATTGGGTCTACTCACCACCGGCAGCCTCCCGCTCTATCCACTCCCTGTATCACCTCTCCCTCCTTCCCCCCCCCCCCCCCCCCCCCGATGCCCCCTTTGGCGCCCTGCCTGGTATTCTGAGATTCCTTTTGGTATTTTCTCCAAAAGATTCTTCTGGTTAACACTTTTTTCTTTCTTCATCTTCTCACATAGGGCAGGGATGCCCAGTATGCCTGTACAGCCTACAGCTATTAGCGCATGCTGGGAGTTGTAGTTTTGCAACAGCTGGGATAATTCTCTCAGTTGAGTTGTTCTCAGACGGCTTCTATCTCAGGAATGGTGTTTCCTTGATGAGGCTTCACTTCGGGCCTACGTGGTTTGTAGCACACACACCTCTTGCCTCTAGCTCTGAAGACGAGACACTCCCCAAGAGGCAAAACTAGCCCATCTCCTAAGCAAATTAGCCATTGTTAACTATATTGCCCATACATTGCTATTTGGTGTACATAGTGCATAGAGACATAAGTGTTTTTACATTGAATTATAGCATTTAACTTGGTAACATTAAATGAACCCTTTGCATTGGTCCATTGGGGCACTGGGCTTTAGGGCCTGACTGCTGGGATTTGTAGTCTTGTAGCTGCTGGGGCACCATAGGTTGAAGAAGGATGTTACCTCCTAGTATGGAGTACTACATTTAAATATGACAGTTTCCACTCAACTTCCCTTACTGGGGACCGTGACGCTCAGTATGAACAGTGCTTAGATAGTTAAATGAATATCCACACTCTCTAATGGGTTTTCAATCTTCTGGGGCCTCCTGGAACAGCAGTTACACATTTCACAAGGTTACACTGACCTCCAGTGGTCAGCCAGCTATGTGACTATGCATCGGTACAGTCCATTCTCTGGTAGAGTTTATGTAGGATATGAATGAAAATAAAGGTCATTTTAATATAGAAAATATTAATAATCCTATATGCTGAAGGCTGCACCATATTCCTTTGCACCAATTCTTTTAAATCTTCTTCATTCCCTTCATTATACGGCCAAAAGGGTTGACTGGGTTAAAGGCTCAATAATCAAATATCCTGTTAGGGAAATCTAGATAATATAGCAAACTAAATCCTGCTATCTTCTCCACCTAGTGGTAATGCTTGGTGCTGCAGTCTCTTGTACAGTAAGGTTGTCAGGCAGGCATATTTTGCCTGTAAAACACCCATGAAAGCAGCTAACTAAAAATGTTTTGGATGGTGCAGAAATTGAAACATTTACAAACATTCCCTGTTGAAGAGTAGACACAAAGATATCCTTACTTAGCATCATTTAGCTCATGATCTAATCGTAAATCGTGCAATTTGGAGAGGTGGCCGTGTGTCCCATGGGTGTTCAGATGGAATGACCTCTTTAATGCTATTTACTTAATCCTCTCTTTCCTACAATCGGCTTCTCCACGCACGGTAAACTGCATTTTTGTTTGCTGAGGAAATTATACTTTATACCTCCAAATGTTTCTCAGAGCTGGAAATGATCTTTTAGATCTGTTCACGATCGCAGTCATAAAGTCCACCCACAATAAACCTAATCTACCTTGTCATCTGTTCTTTTACTTAATTAAAGATTAATCAGAAACTTCTTTAAAAAGAAATAACTGTATGATGAGGTCAGGCGGCACTGCGTGCTGGTCGGTGGGTGCTCGGTTTATGCGGATGTAATCCCGGGATCAACAAAATAGAAAAGAACCGCCACTCCAGTAATCTTTGCTTTTAAGACATTTATTGGTCACTCATATTTAGAGTCACTCACAGGTGCCTTTTTCAAACAGAGAGTGAGCAGCTGGTGTGAGTTTCTTTTCTAAAAAGAAATAACTGTCTAAATCCAGGCTTTGGGTCAGATTTACATATTAAAGTCACAAGACAGGGACTTCATAGAACCCCATGGTGATTTAAGTTTTGGTTCAATAACTCCATGGGGGTCTTAGTTGAAGATCTGTCATCTCTCCTGTGTGGTGTAGTATAGAGGATCTGTCAGCTCTGCTGTGGTGTAGTATAGAGGATCTGTCATCTCTCCTGTGTGGTGTAGGATAGAGGATCTGTCAGCTCTGCTGTGTGGTGTAGTATAGAGGATCTGTCATCTCTCCTGTGTGGTGTAGTATAGAGGATCTGTCTGCTCTGCTGTGCGGTGTAGTATAGAGGATCTGTCATCTCTCCTGTGTGGTGTAGTATAGAGGATCTGTCAGCTCTCCTGTGCGGTGTAGTATAGAGGATCTGTCAGCGCTCCTGTGTGGTGTAGTATAGAGGATCTGTCGGCTCTCCTGTGTGGTGTAGTACAGAGGATCTGTCGGCGCTCCTGTGCGGTGTAGTATAGAGGATCTGTCAGCTCTGCTGTGCGGTGTAGTATAGAGGATCTGTCAGCTCTCCTGTGCGGTGTAGTATAGAGGATCTCTCAGCTCTCCTGTGTGGTGTAGTATAGAGGATCTGTCGGCTCTCCTGTGTGGTGTAGTATAGAGGATCTGTCAGCTCTCCTGTGCGGTGTAGTATAGAGGATCTTCAGTCAGCTCTCCTGTGTGGTGTCGTATAGAGGATCTGTCGGCTCTCCTGTGTGGTGTAGTATAGAGGATCTGTCAGCTCTCCTGTGTGGTGTAGTATAGAGGATCTGTCAGCTCTCCTGTGCGGTGTAGTATAGAGGATCTGTCAGCTCTCCTGTGCTGGTGTAGTATAGAGGATCTGTCAGGCCTCTCCTGTGTGGTGTAGTATAGAGGATCTGTCGGCTCTCCTGTGTGGTGTAGTATAGAGGATCTGTCAGCTCTGCTGTGTGGTGTAGTATAGAGGATCTGTCGGCTCTGCTGTGTGGTGTAGTATAGAGGATCTATCAGCTCTGCTGTGTGGTAGTATAGAGGATCTATCCTTGTATAGGGTCTGTCAGCTTTCCTGTGTGGTGTAGTATAGAGGATCTGTTACCTCTCCTGTGTGGTGTAGTATAGAGGATCTGTCAGCTCTCCTGTGTGGTGTAGTATAGAGGATCTGTCAGCTCTCCTGTGTGGTGTAGTATAGAGGATCTGTCAGCTCTCCTGTGCGGTGTAGTATAGAGGATCTGTCAGCTCTGCTGTGTGGTGTAGTATAGAGGATCTGTCAGCTCTGCTGTGTGGTGTAGTATAGAGGATCTGTCAGCTCTGCTGTGTGGTGTAGGATAGAGGGTCTGTCAGCTTTCCTGTGTGGTGTAGTATAGAGGATCTGTTACCTCTCCTGTGTGGTGTAGTATAGAGGATCTGTCAGCTCTCCTGTGTGGTGTAGTATAGAGGATCTGTCAGCTCTGCTGTGTGGTGTAGTATAGAGGATCTGTCAGCTCTCCTGTGCGGTGTAGTATAGAGGATCTCTCAGCTCTCCTGTGTGGTGTAGTATAGAGGATCTGTCGGCTCTCCTGTGTGGTGTAGTATAGAGGATCTGTCGGCTCTCCTGTGTGGTGTAGTATAGAGGATCTGTCGGCTCTGCTGTGCGGTGTAGTATAGAGGATCTGTCGGCTCTCCTGTGTGGTGTAGTATAGAGGATCTGTCAGCTCTGCTGTGTGGTGTAGTATAGAGGATCTGTCGGCTCTCCTGTGCGGTATAGTAGTGACTCCACCAGCAGAACAGTGAGTGCAGCTCTTGAGTATAGTACAAGATATAACAGAATGTGATTATTGAAATGACATTTTATTACATCAGAGAATCTACAGTCTAGAGATTTTTTTGTACATCTCCAAGCAGTTACAGGAATATATTTGAGGCCTGTGTTCTCTGACGTATGTTTTTGAGTATAATAGGAACTTATCCCATTGATGAGGAAGAAGGAAATTCATTGATGTGGAGAATATGCTTCCTTCTACTTTCCTATGAGAATGGGCTTCTGAATATGAAACTATGCACACAGCCATATTTCTACATTTCTAAACATTAAATTTGCATGTATTTCTCTAGGTCCCAGTCGTGCTGCGCTACATTGAATGTTTTATGACGGCACAGAATCAATGCAGCTTATATTTTACTTCCTTATGACAGAGGGATCTGCGATGCTGTTAGTTCCAGTAGAACCACAGGGGTTTGTCAGCATTTAGTTCTGTATGAAGTGTGAATGAAGCCTTTGTAGCACTTGAAGAGGTTGTAAACTGATCCTAAATTCTTAAAGGGGTATTCCAATGTTAGACAAGTATTACATAGTGTTCATTTCTAAAGGGGGTGGGCTCAATTGAGACCCTCACCAGCTTGGAAAATGGGCTCCTGTTGCTGGTTATAACTTGTCAGCAAAGGGACAGAGAAGTGGGGAGGAGCTGGCCATGCATGGATCTGGTGTTCACCATTATAGTCTATGGTGAATTATGGAATGTGTGGGGCGGCTATGGGGGGGGGGGGGTGCAAAAGGTCCCATGCCAGATGTGACCCAATGGTCCACTCTGCCATATAAGAAGGACCCAGTGTAATAAATGCCACTTGATAGGTGAGGGAGCTTGTTACAGATTTTGCATTGGGACACAGCAGCCTTATATAGGACTTGGCCCCCACCCATTGTCTCAGTCACTGAGGGTCCCAGTAGTGCTCCTTATTGTACAATTGCCCATTGATAAAATACCCCTGTATACCACCTGCAGTGTTCATACGTCCATACTTTGTAATATACATACAGCTAAAATCATGCTGCTACCTGTAGCCTTGGGATATTAGTAATTGACAGAAGGCGTGTTCACACGCACAATTTTACCCGTTCAGTCACTGCAGGTTTTTTCACCGCTGTGACCAGATGATACTTCTTGGTCAGCAAGATTTACAAGGGTTTTCCGAGACTTATATACTCATGACCTTAGGTATAGAGGATCTGTCAGCTCTGCTGTGTGGTGTAGTATAAAGGATCTGTTACCTCTCCTGTGTGGTGTAGTATAGAGGATCTGTCAGCTCTCCTGTGCGGTGTAGTATAGAGGATCTGTCAGCTCTGCTGTGTGGTGTAGTATAGAGGATCTGTCGGCTCTCCTGTGCGGTATAGTATAGAGGATCTGTCAGCTCTCCTGTGTGGTGTAGTATAGAGGATCTGTTAGCTCTCCTGTGCGGTGTAGTATAGAGGATCTGTTAGCTCTCCTGTGCGGTGTAGTATAGAGGATCTGTCAGCTCTGCTGTGTGGTGTAGTATAGAGGATCTGTCAGCTCTGCTGTGTGGTGTAGTATAGAGGATCTGTCAGCTCTCCTGTGTGGTGTAGTATAGAGGATCTGTCAGCTCTCCTGTGCGGTGTAGTATAGAGGATCTGTCAGCTCTGCTGTGTGGTGTAGTATAGAGGATCTGTCAGCTCTGCTGTGTGGTTTAGTATAGAGGATCTGTCAGCTCTGCTGTGTGGTGTAGTATAGAGGATCTGTCGGCTCTGCTGTGTGGTGTAGTATAGAGGATCTGTCAGCTCTCCTGTGTGGTGTAGTATAGAGGATCTGTCAGCTCTCCTGTGTGGTGTAGTATAGAGGATCTGTCAGCTCTCCTGTGCGGTGTAGTATAGAGGATCTGTCATCTCTCCTGTGCGGTGTAGTATAGAGGATCTGTCAGCTCTCCTGTGCGGTGTAGTATAGAGGATCTGTCAGCTCTCCTGTGCGGTGTAGTATAGAGGATCTGTCAGCTCTGCTGTGTGGTGTAGTATAGAGGATCTGTCAGCTCTCCTGTGTGGTGTAGTATAGAGGATCTGTCAGCTCTCCTGTGTGGTGTAGTATAGAGGATCTGTCAGCTCTCCTGTGTGGTGTAGTATAGAGGATCTGTCAGCTCTCCTGTGTGGTGTAGTATAGAGGATCTGTCAGCTCTCCTGTGCGGTGTAGTATAGAGGATCTGTCAGCTCTCCTGTGTGGTGTAGTATAGAGGATCTGTCGGCTCTGCTGTGTAGTGTAGTATAGAGGATCTGTCAGCTCTCCTGTGCGGTGTAGTATAGAGGATCTGTTAGCTCTCCTGTGCGGTGTAGTATAGAGCAGTGTTTCCCAACCAGTGTGCCTCCAGCTGTTGCAAAACTACAACTCCCAGCATGCCCGGACAGCATTTGGCTGTGCAGGCATGCTGGGAGTTGTAGTTTTGTAACAGCTGGAGGCACACTGGTTGGGAAACACTGGTATAGAGGATCTGTCGGCTCTCCTGTGCGGTATAGTAGTGACTCCACCAGCAGAACAGTAAGTGCAGCTCTTGAGTATAGTACAAGATATAACAGAATGTGATTATTGAAATGACATTTTATTGCATCAGAGAATCTACAGTCTAGAGATTTTTTGGTACATCTCCAAGCAGTTACAGGAATATATTTGAGGCCTGTGTTCTCTGACGTATGTTTTTGAGTATAATAGGAACTTATCCCTTTGATGAGGAAGAAGGAAATTCATTGATGTGGAGAATATGCTTCCTTCTACTTTCCAATGAGAATGGGCTTCTGAATATGAAACTATGCACACAGCCATATTTCTACATTTCTAAACATAAAATTTGCATGTATTTCTCTAGGTCCCAGTCGTGCTGCGCTGCATTGAATGTTTTATGATGGCACAGAATCAATGCAGCTTATATTTTACTTCCTTATGACAGAGGGATCTGCGATGAATTCAACACCAGCAAGAAACAAACCAGCTGCTGTTACCACACGTGATGGCTTTACAGACGGCAGGAGCGTCCCAGAGTGTCCATGATGTCCGGAAAGCGGTCCGTGCGGCGATCCCCAAGATTACACCATCAGATGACGTCAAAACTTATCTGGCGATGTATGAGAAGGTAGCATCTACTCCGAGATCAGTGGGCTGAGGTCATCGCTCCGTTCCTGACATCCAATTCCCAGCGGGTGCACACTCATCTAGAGAATTATTAGGAACACCTGTTCTATTTCTCATTCATGCGATTATCTAGTCAACCAATCACATGGCAGTTGCTTCAATGCATGTAGGGTTGTGGTCCTGGTCAAGACAATCTCCTGAACTCCAAACTGAATGTCAGAATGGGAAAGAAAGGTGGGCTACAACAGCAGAAGACCCCACCGGGTACCACTCATCTCCACTACAAATAGGAAAAAGAGGCTACAATTTGCACGAGCTCATCAAAATTGGACTGTTGAAGACTGGAAAAATGTTGCCTGGTCTGATGAGTCTCGATTTCTGTTGAGTAGAGTAGAGTCCGAATTTGTCCGAATTTGGCGTAAACAGAATGAGAACATGTATCCATCATGCCTTGTTACCACTGTGCAGGCTGGTGGTGGTGGTGGTGGTGTGGGGGATGTTTTCTGGGCACACTTTAGGCCCCTTAGTGCCAATTGGCCATCGTTTAAATGCCACAGGCTACCTGAGCATTGTTTCTGACCATGTCCATCCCTTTATGACCACCATGTACCCATCCTCTGATGGCTACTTCCAGCAGGATAATGCACCATGTCACAAAGCTCGAATCATTTCAAATTGGTTTCTTGAACATGACAATGAGTTCACTAAAATGGCCCCACAGTCACCAGATCTCAACCGAATAGAGCATCTTTGGGATGTAGTGGAAAGGGAGCTTCGTGCCCTGGATGTGCATCCCTCAAATCTCCATCAACTGCAAGATGCTATCCTATCAATATGGGCCAACATTTCTAAAGAATGCTATCAGCACCTTGTTGAATCAATGCCACGTAGAATTAAGGCAGTTCTGAAGGCAAAAGGGGGTCCAACACCGTATTAGTATGGTGTTCCTAATAATTCTTTAGGTGAGTGTATTTCGACTTGCCGGATGACCAAGTGGCCGACTACCAGAGAGTCAAGGGTGAGATTCTGGCAAGACTGGGGGTGAATGTGTTGGTCCGGGCCCAGCGGGTGCATCAGTGGGGGTTTAAGCCGGCTGAACCCTTAAGACCCCAGTATTATAACTTGCTTAATCTCTCTGGTAATGCTCTTGAGATGGTAGACCTGGTGGAGCGCTATAAGGCTACCCGGAATCTCCGGGGGGGCTCTTTTGGGAGGGGGGTAGTCAAAACCCGTAACTCTCTACCCCAGACCCTGTGATTTGAACCCACCTGGGATGTGCCCCCTGTGGACCCAGCTCTGATAGTCTTCTGGCGGTGTCGTAAGCCTTGCCATGTACGAGCTGTCTGTCCACATCAGGTGGAACCTATGAACACGAACTATTGCTTCAGCCAGTTGTTATATGCTAGGAACCTGTGTGCAGGGGGTACCCCAGAAACTCTAAATCACCTGTGCCAGGTGGAGGTGGAAGACACTCCAGCAGAGGCTTTGTTGGACTCAGGGAGTCTGGTGACCCTGGTAAGGGCTCCCTTGGTACAGACCCCTGAGTATACTGGCCGAAAAGATGGGGTCATGTGTATTCATGGTGACTTAAAAGACTACCCCACTGCTATGGTGTCTCTATCCACGGTTGCCGGCAGGTGGACCAACGAGGTGGCTGCCAACGAATGGCGTTTTTTTGGGTCGTTGTCATGCTGAAAAATGAAGTTCCTCTTCATGTTCAGCTTTCTAGCAGCAGCCTGAAGGTTTTGTGCCAATATTGACTGGTATTTGGAACTGTTCATAATTCCCTCTCACTTAAGACCTCAGTTCCAGCTGAAATAAAACAGACCCTTAGCATGATGCTGCCACCACCATGCTTCACTGTGGGCAGTGGCGTACCTACCATATAGGCAGACCACGCAGCTGCTAGGGGGCCCGTGAGAAAGAGGGGCCCGAATTTGATGAGCGGCCCCTAATTGCTGCTGTCTATCTAAAGCTAAAGGACCTTTGATGATGTTATCACAGGTCCTGTAAGGGAATTTGCACAGTGTAAAGTGTAGTTCCCAGGCTAGAACAGAGCATCAGCCAGGACCTGTGATGACCTCATCTTCAACATCACAGTTCTTGCAGAATCTAGCAAAGGAACTACGCCAAAAATTGTGTAGTTCCTATGTTTGAAAGGTACATCTAGCAGGACCTGTGATTACATCATCACAGGTCCTTCAACCCCTAACAGCAAGTATTAGAAGTTCACAATCAGGCTTTTGGGAGACTTCAGATGTGTTTTTGCAAAATGTAGCCTGGCTTGGATGTTTTTCTTCGTAAGAAAAGGCTTTCGTCTTGCCACTCTACCCCATAGCCCAGACATATGAAGAATACGGGAGATTGTTGTCACATGTACCACACAGCCAGGACTTGACAGATATTCCTGCAGCTCCTTTAATGTTGCTGTAGGCCTCTTGGTCGCCTCCCAGACCAGTTTTCTTCTCGTCTTTTCATCAGTTTTGGTGGACGTCCAGTTCTTGGTAATATCACTGTTGTGCCATATTTTCTCCACTTGATGATGACGTTCTACACTGTGTTCCATGGTATATCTAATGCCTTGGAAATTATTTTGTCCCCTTCTCCTGACTGATACCTTCTAACAATGAGATCCCTCTGATGCTTTGGAAGCTCTCTGTGGACCATGGCTTTTGCTGTGGGATGCGACTAAGGAAATTTCAGGAAAGACCAACTAGAGCATCTGAACTTTATTTGGGGTTAATCAGAGGCATTTTAAATGATGGCCAGGGTATGCTGACCCCTATTTAACATGATTGTGAATGTGATTGCTTAATAATTCTAAACACAGCTACACCCCCAGTTATAAGAGGGTGTGCACACCTATGCAACCACATTATTTTTTATTTTTTTTTTTCTTCCCTCCACCTAAAAGATTTCAGTTTGTTTTTCAATTGAGTGGTACAGTTTACAGGTGACATTAAAGGTGGAAAAAGTTCTGAAATTATTTATCTTTGTCTCATCTTTTTACAGCACAGAAACCTGACATTTTAACAGGGGTGTGTAGAGTTTTTGTATCCACTGTACATCGGTCAAACTCATAGGAAAAGAGTTAATGGAGATGTTTCCCGAGTGGGGATACCCAAAGAGGTTCTGACTGACCAGGGGACCCCTTTTATGTCCAAGGTCAAACAGATACGTACATCCGTCTATCACATGCAAACTGACGGCCTAGTTGAAAGGTTTAATCAAACCTTAAAAACCATGTAAAAACGAGTAGTTGCTAAGGATGGGAAGGACTGGGACCTCCTTTGCCCTATCTTATGTTCGCAGTGCGAGAAGTGCCCCAGGCCAAAGAGGCGTGGGAGCAACAACCCACACCATATAAAAGTGTTGTTGAATACGTCACCCAGATGCAAGTACTTTTGGAAACTGTGTTGCCGCTGGTAAAGGAACATATGGAGGCAGCTCAGCGAGCTCAAAGTCGGGTGTATAATCGGCAGGCTCGGGTCTGGATCTCTAACCCTGGAGATCGGGTTTTGGTTCTAGTACCGACAGTGGACAGTAAGTTACTGGCTAGGTTGCAGGGACCCTACGAGCTGCTCGAAAAGATTGGAGAAGTAATCTACAAGGTACACCAGCCAGGGTGGCGGAAGCCAGAGCAGGTGTACCATGTGAATTTAATCAAACCATGGAAGGATAGGGAGACCAGTACTGACGATGGCCCTCGGCCGTGTTTTATAGGGGGAGAGGTTCCGACCCCTAAGTCTGATGTAAGGGAAGCGGTTGCCAGAGTGAATATTGCTGACAGCCTCTCCTCTAAACAAACTCAGGAGGCCAGGGAGTTCATCAGCAGGAACACGGATGTGTTCTCAGATCTCCCTGGACACACTTCCATAATCCAGCTCGACATTGTCACTGAGTCTCAGGCCAAAATCCGGTTGAAACCATACTGGGTACCCAAGGCTCGGCAACAGGCCATTTCTGAGGAATTGCAGATGATGCTGAGACTAGATGTCATCGGGGAGTCTAGAAGTGAGTGGGCCTGCCTTATAGTACTGATACCCAAACCGGACGGGATGTTGCGGTTTTGTAACGATTTTCGAAAATTAAATGAGGTATCTAAGTTCGACGCGTATCCCATGCCCCGGGTAGATGAGTTGATTGAGAAGTTAGGACAAGCGCGGTATTTCTCTGTTTTGGACCTCACCAAAGGGTACTGGCAGGTACCCTTAACGGAGGCTGCCAAAGAGAAAACTGCCTTCATCACACCGGAGGGGCTGTACCAGTATAAGGTGTTACCCTTTGGTCTGCATGGCGCTCCGCCACTTTCCAAAGGCTAATGGACATTGTGCTGCGACCACATCATCGGTACTGTGGATATTGTCATCCACAGTACCGACTGGGAAAGTTACCTGCCCAAAGTTCAGGCTGTAGTAGACTCCCTTCGAAAAGCTGGACTAACCGCTAACCCAAAAAAATGCGCGATAAGGTTGGAAGAGACAAAATACCTGGAGTTTGTCATTGGGCGCGGAGTGATCAAACCCCAAGTAAACAAAATAGAGGCGATAATGAATTGGCCCATGACCTGTCACCACTAAACAGGTAAAGTCATTCCTAGGAATGATAGGCTATTACATGAGATTTGTTCCCCATTTTGCTACTGTAGCCATGCCATTGAGAGGGTTATTGAAGGTTCACTGGAATGACCGGGCGGAAGAGGCTTTCTCCGCTTTGAAGTCGGCCCTGTGTGTGTCCCCAGTTTGGTGACGCCCGACTTCAAGCGGGAATTCATAGTACAGACAGACGCCTCTGAAGTAGGCCTCGGTGCTGTACTGTCTCAGGAAGTCTCCCTAAGCTGCAAGCTCACCCCAGCCGAGACCAGGTACAGTATAGTGGAGAGAGAGTGCCTGGTGGGCACTCCAGTCTCTCCGCTATTATTTCTTGGGGAGAACATTCCGCCTGGTGACTGACCACTTCCCTCTCAAGTGGATGAGCCAGGCCAAAGAGAAAAATGCCTGAGTTACCAGGTGGTTCCTGTCCTTACAAAACTTTAAGTTCTCCGTAGAAGACAGGGCAGGCTGTTTGCAGGGAAACAGGGATGCCCTGTGCCGAGTATACTGTATGGCATGTGTTCACCCCCTCAGGGTTGAACAATTGAACAAAGGGGGGAGGTATGTAAGAAGGTACAAGGAATCATTGTGGATAATAGGTACGTATCACTGAGGTTCCTGGCCTCGGTGGAGTAAGAGCCGGTTTTTATGTGTCAGCAGCAGTTGCTGTTTGACACCTTGATACTTAGTATGGCTGTACTAGGTGATCTGGGACGGCTCTTACTGGGAGTAGTCTAAGTGCTGGGTGGGTGACTACTCCCCATGTTCCAGGCTGGGTTTTGCCAGGCATAAAAACCAGCCAGCACTGCCATGTGGGAAGGATTACCCCTGTCAGACAGTCGAGCTCAGGAGGTCTGTGTGCTGTGATCTAAGGGCTGTGTTGGGATCCGAGGCTTGAGCCGGGCGGGAGGTCTCAGACCCCTGTGAGGGCGAACAATGCCTGCCTGTGGACTTGACAGGGCAGAACTTCCAACAGGGTGTGAAGTAACACCCTGGAGAAAAGGTGACTGTTTTGTATATGAACTTTTCATGTGTTGTGAACGATCACCAAGCAAGTTACGTTTTTGTTTTGCTTTCACGTGTGAATAAACACTGATGTTTTGAACCAAGAACTTGTACTTTGCCTCTGTGCTGCACCTGCAAACTACCAGAGCGAATCCCCACTATATATATATAAATAATTGGTAGTGAACTGTATACTTGTTTTAATACGTATATTTTATTAATAAAATCCAAGTACATAGTCTTTTGTCGCCATAGCAGTCCAGTATAGTTCAGTGCACGCAGTTCAGGGAAAGTAGAAATAGGAAATAGTCGGAGTTATTAATATTCCCTTTAACAACAGGTTATTAAATTCAAGGGTTCACTTTGCCCGCCTAAACTTTGGATGCTTCCTCAGTGTGCTCAGCACAACCGGTTGTGTTATTAGTTTAGTTACATTGTGTTTGTCTATCGTTGTGACTTTGGACCACAATTTATTAGTCATCATCAATGCAGAAATCTAGGTCCGCCCAAAGGGTTCACTTACTTTTTCTTGCAACTGTGTACTACTTTGATAAGATTTATTTTTACTCTTTGTAGTACATCAAGCTTTTGTCCTACTGCCTGTTTCCTGTGAATTCGACTGGGATATCTGCCATGATTACCATGTCTTGATCACTAGTAGCCAGTACTTTTTATTATAATTTAACTATTTATGGTTTTATTATGAGAGAGGGTGGAGCTATGTATACCGAGGGACCGTGAACACGGAGCTACAAGAATCAACAGGGTTTATCGCTATTGATAAGGAAGGTTTTAAAGGATACACCTTTTTATTTGCCTTGCAGCGTCTGGGTGTAGGTTATAAACACATGCACCAACTGCACAAATAGAATTTACGGTCGACTACTTCTCATCATCCACTTCATCTATAACTGTTATCATTCTTCTCATTTTTTACCATTCTGTGAATGCTACCCGTTACGCTCCTATAAAATTACCTACCCTACCTCTCCATATTATTCAGCTTCTTCTGTATTATTAACTTCCCCCTCTTACTCCTCACTATTTTACTTTCCTTCTGTGCCATCATCAGCTGAAATCATTAAACAAAATCCACTACAATCGTAAGTTACATAGCAAAACTCAGAATGCACCCCACTTCTCCACCAAATGTACTATACCTTAGTTTTTAGGTACGAAATTCAATGCCCATCAAAGTCATAGTATATGTGTATATGAGAACTCTGGTTTTCGGACTCCGTAAATGAGAGAATTGTGGTTGTATGCAGCCACCACTAGGGGGAGCTCACTGAATATGAATTTATACAGCGAGCATTAAACTCAATAGTAGTGTAAAAAATCTTTGTGGTAAGCTCCCCTTACTGTCATCACCTTTTGAATGTAGATTAGAAGCCAGTAATGAGCCAAAATGCAACACAGAAGGTTAGAAAATGTATTTTTAAGTAGGAACTGGGTGACTGGATGTGGCATAAGAAAAAGCTGTTTCTCAAAAACACTTTTATCATCTCTTCCCAGTAGGTTAATGTGAAGAAAGAAAATAAAAAATTGACTTTGGGATGGGGGGGGGGGGGTCTGACCAATGGAACCCCCAGAGATGGCTAAAACAGATCACCCCGCCCCTACTCCATAGGACCGCCGCTGTGGTGAGGAGTTGTATTGAGTGGTGGACGTCTGTGCTGCAATTCTGTGGTAGGTATGAAAACTTCTCAGTATGCTCACTTTTCTAGTGAATGTGTGGATGGATGGGGGGAGTATGGCTCTGCCGGTGTGGATGGATGGGGGGAGTTTGGAGCCAATAGTCTAACATCTATCACCTATCCCATTGCCCCTTCTGATCGTGACAATCCCCAGAGTTGAGACCAGCCACTGATCACACAACGATGGTCTATTCTAAAGTTCCTTTTACACACGTGTTGATAACTGGGATTGAGCATTTGTAGGAACATTAGTTTGGCTCATCTGAACGCCCCGCCAATCAAGGGGACAGCCAAGCAAATGCTCATTTGTTGGCTGATCCAGTCTTTTATGCAACTGGAAACAGTACATTGTCCGCAGCACATCTCCAAACCAGATTGGGGGGGGGGGCGGGGGGGACCGTGTAAGGGCCTAATAAATGAGCGCCAGTTAACTGTTTGTTTATCATGGCCCCACATCAGGCTGTGCAAAAGGACCCTTAGAAAAAGTTATTTATATGAGCTCTTGGATAACCCCTTTGTTTTTACTGCTTGGCCACAAGTTTATCTTTTTCCCAATGTGATCTCTGTTTTCTTTCTCAGAACATAGCTGAAAGTTTCCAGGCCCTGAAAAAAATTACGCCTTTGGAAATTCAGAACAGATCTTTATAAATTAAATTCCAAAGAAACAATAAGAAAAATCTAATCTGGAGTTAATTTTCTGCTGGAGGAAATGGTGCAGATCTTGAGAAAACCTTTGGTCGATGATACTATTTATGTATTAGAATAACACTTGCATTTCGCATGAAATGTTCTCGATGGTTGGTCTACTTTCAGGCCGGCTTTACACGCTTCAGCTGCCAAATGTGGTCTAAACCCTGCTCACCCGTAGCAGCCAATGATGACACGATGATGTGGGTGAAACCAAGGTATTGCCTGCAAAATTGCGCTCTCCTGTTGGTTTGGTTTACATGTGGAACCCAGAGCGTGTAAACCCAACCTTTCAGAAGAGGATATCCATGGTGTTCATTCAGCCAGGAATACCACCAGATCCACGATAGTGCACTCTCTCCTGGACAATGCCACAAAGAGATTTCCTTCAGTGGAAGTCTCTGAAGCAGTACTTGTGATAGAGTAGACGTCAAGAGATGCATTAAGGTAATAATCCTCCCTTAGAGTAGCAAATCTGACAAGTATTTACCTACAAGAACCACGGCACAAATCCAAGGCTTGCTCTAGTGCTTCAGTGGGGTTAATTCTCAGCGCTTTCACCTAAAAATATGTTGCATGCTTAGATCTGCCCACAAAATGTATGTAGCATGTGAATGTGGTTGTAGAGACCCCATTCACACACAGCATGCAGATTGTTGTTGGATCTAGTATGTCAAAGGAGACGTGACCGTAGAATTCAAGGCCTCCACTGGAGCGTTAACATAGGACATAGTGACCTGTAAGGCTACAAACCTGTTGACTTTTGGAGTCAGTTATGATGCAACCCAGAATGGACTCGAAGCTTCTGGACATCTGGATCCTAACAATCAGCAGTTGGGTTATTAGGACATCTTTGGATTTCTTGGTGGATTTTACTAGAAGTCACAGAGCACCTCCACCTTGTCAGGACCACACAGTGTGATTAGAAGGTTCCTGACACGAGATCGCCCCTATCGGGGCGGCTATTCCGTTTTTGTAGGCAGGGTTATAGAGCAAGCTGGAGGGTCAGATATTTTTCCTTTCCCCAAAAATAGTCCATATACACCCAGTGGATAGAGATTTTAGGCACAAATTGGGGTATTTTTAACAAATACCATTAAAGGTTATGTTTTATACTGGTGAAGGTGCTCTGTGACTTCTTTGAATAAAACGACACCAGTAAAAAATGTAGACTTCTGATGTCCGTATTGATCAGAACTGTGATTTATTGTGGATTTTACTAGAAGACAGCTTCAGACACAGAAATATGAAACTAAAATACAGAACCCAGTCTTCTCTTCCCAGCAGCACCACAGTGTAGGGGACATAATTCAGGGTTACACCAGAAAGGAAGGACATCACAGTGGCTTATCTTTGCTGTAGTGCCTAGGGAGAAGGAAGACGTCAGGTGACTTATACTGGTCCCTCATTGGTCTGTGAGAGAGTATGGCCACTTGTTTTCGCCAGCTTGTCTTGGAGACCTCTACTTTTTCCAGGAGTCATTTGGACTTTCAGGGAGAATGACAAGTATGGGTTACAATGGCCATTAAGTATACCCATGGCGGCTGCTGTGGGGCTTGGTGCTTGATGAGGCCTGCTCAGATGCAATACCCTTAGGTGGCTTTCTACTGTCTAATATATGTTATTACTCTCCATCCCAAACTGACAGTTGCTGTTGTCCAGACTCGTTCTTCATGGTAAGGGACGGTCCTTGTCTTAGGTATGGGGCCCTAATCTCACCTCTAGAAGTCATCCAACCCTTCTAATATCCATGGTGTCGTAGACTGGATGAAGGGCACCATCTTTGTAGAAAAATGTGTGGCGATTGATGCACACTTAGCAACATTGTAGTTAGTAAATTTTAAGGGCATGCAAGCCCCGCTCTGTAAATGCCAAACACAACAAGACCACCTACTTATAGTTGGGGCTTAAATAAACCCCATCCAGTTTCATCCCTGGACAGCCTGAATTTCTTTGAACTGTCGTTGAAAATTAGGTTCAATCCTTGCAAAATCAGGACTTTCGGCCATAATGTGGAAGTGGTGGGATTTGTTAATATTCTTTAGTTCTCATACGTATTATTAGTCTTTGCTTCCAACGTGAGTACGACCTAAAATAATATAGGTTTATAGGTGGATGAACTGAATACTTGGATACTGCCTACGATCAATAGGTCTGGCCTTGGTGGATCTGACTTGCTCCTTGCCAATCTTGAGGGTCTCGATTGGTCATGTAGATATCTCTTTATATAATAATTACCTGTTTGGCGTCATCTTTGGTGAGTGCTTATATAGAAAATAAAGCTGCCACACAACACGATAGAGATTTATATGGTTTCTATATTGTGCATGGACACACATGCAATGTAGTTGGGCGGCATAGTCATACAGTATGTAGCCGTGTGCATGCATGTTACCTGTCATATAGTGACATAATATAGGTTCCCTGTATTACCTCACAAGGTCTAGGCTTTCTAAGGGCCTGTTTACATGGCTCTGAAGCTTGTCTTCTATTCGAAGATGGCATCTTGGCAGAGAGAAGAAAACAAACCACTCCCATGGGCATATGCTACAAGAAGAAATAAAGTGCAACTGAGTTATTTCAAGTGCTGGAACTATTTTCTTCTACACTCCCCATGGGATCTTTTCCTATTTTTGGCAAAACAAGTCTGTATGGAAAGCAATAGAGACATTGGCTATGGCTATGTAAACAGACCCTTACTAACTACAGCACTGGCGTAAATTAACCGCAAACACAAGTCAAACCTCATTCATTCACTTCCATTGTTTGTCTTAAAGGGTCCTGCCATATCGCACATGGTGTCTTATCTGCAGCGTTCATGCTATATCGCAGGAGGGAAAAGATTTAGTATTACTTCTATTTTTGTTCCTTTACATTCCTGCTTTTTCTTTACTTAGGAGTCCAGTGGGCGGTCCTAACATTGACTGGTAGTTATCTATGTATGCACAGTTATATAGGGAAGTCAAGGAGAGTGCAGCCCACTGGACTCCTAAGCAGAACAAGCAGAGATGTAAATGAACAAAAATACAAATTTTATTGAAATTTTCATAGGAATAATTATGGGTTCCCTGGGTATCCCTGAGGTTGGAGGACTAGCAGCTGCAAGTATTAAATCTAATGAGTCCCCTGCTTCAGTACATCGCCTGGCAGGAATATGTGATCCTAGGACTGGATTTTTTTTTTGTTTGTTTGTTTTTTAGCTAGGGCATCTTTAGGCTCAGGTCCATCAGGTGCCCCCCAAGTAGCTAACATGACTTGTCCTATTGACAGGATGATATTGACAGTGGCAGATTTGGTATTTCTGGGGCCCCAAGCAAAGTTATATTTGGGGGACCCTAGAGCACTGAGAAGCACCACTCCATCAGAGAGCAAAACCTGCCTCATCGGTCACGAAGCTCTGCCCCCGTCAGCCCAATAAGCCCCACACTTATCTTGGCAGTGCAGTCTGGACATTTTTACTACTGCTCTACAGCTGGGAAGGGTCCCACTCCCACCTGGGCCCCTGTGTAGCTGAACCTGCTGCATAGGCGGTATGTCCGCCCCTCTAGTCATTTTTTTCAGCCAACGGCTTGAGGCCCCCTGCCAGGTCTCCTCTGGTCTGTACTTTTTGGTCCCACCTCTACACAAGGAAATGCCCACTCAGCCAATCACTGGCACCAGTGGTGACCCGCCTCCGTCAGTGATTGGCTGAACAGACATTTCCTGTGTGCTGAAGGGATCAGGAAATAGAGACTAGTGGGGATCGGTAAGGCCAGTATTGTTTCTTTTATTTTATAACCCACTCTGTCCAACAATTTATGTATAGGGTCCTTCCTTACCTTTCCTCTTGGTTTGAGATATCCTGAGATGTGTGAAGTGAGATGAGCAGATTTAAAAAAAAATTGCATGGTTTACAATGTCAAACAGATTAATGCAAATAATCTCATGCTGCACATCTCGGGATATCTCCATTAAAGGTTAGGAAGAACATCCCTGCCTGTACACGGCCATTTGTGATAAAAAAAAAAAAAAAAAAAGGGCAGCTGCCATCATCTTGTCTCAAGATCATATGAACAGTCTAAAGTAGTAGTTAACAGGGATGGTCCCACTGGATTCCAGGGACTAGATTACTAAACCAATGGCCACCAGGGCCATAGTTTATGAAAAATAAGAGGTCCTCTGTTGTCCCTCATTCACAGTTCACCTCCTTCCCTCTTATCTTTCCTGATATCATAGTATCGAGCATAGAGTTCCATGACGTCACCAGACGGAGTTTCCAGGACAAACATCCACATTGTTTCTCATGTGTCAAGAATGCATGCACCCTGCTTGGAATATCTCTGCGGCCCTCGTCGCCTCTCAGTAGAGTTATACATTGTAAATACATTGAGTGCATCTTCTGCATGAAAGAGCGTCGGCCCATATTTCCATAGTCAACTTTCCAAAATCTTGGCTACTTCCTAGAAATCCCAACCAGGTCTTCAGCTTACAATTCACTCTTAAAGCTCTCATCCAGCAGCTGGCTCGGGGGATTGCTTATAGAGTGAATCCTGCTGCAGAGTCTATGCAAATGGTGGTGAAACCTTGATGTCCTACAGATGATAAAAATCCAAGGGTCCACTATGGAGTTCATAGAGAGAAACCTCAAGACTATAAGGTCGGCGTATTCGTTATTCTCTTTCATGAAGGCTCCAATGTAGACTCTGAACTGGGGGAGAGAAGAAGAAGATTGATTAATGGGGTTTATCAGTCAATCATTGGAAACATTTTACTTTAGAAAGATTTTTGAAAGAAGAATTACAATTTCCTATATTTTGGCTGGAATTTACCTCAAAGTTGTCATTTAATTACACATAGAGAGGTCGAAGGTAAAATTTTTCATGTTTCATTTTCCATCTAGTTCCATGAAATTCTATTTTACAGTTTCTTAGGTTTTATGGCTCAAATAAGAAAAGTCCACTAGACTGGTCCTCCACTGGTCCAGCAGCCCATGTCTCCAAACTGCTGCTCAACTAGTGAGGCTGGGAAGCACTGGTGCCTACCCATGTGAGAGAGGTCACTGTGATTTTTACACATCGGTCAGAAATTCACGCGACTTAGGGTACTTTCACACTTGCGTTGCTGGATTCCGGCATGCAGTTCAGTCGCCGGAACAGCCTGCCGGATCTGACAATCTGTATGCAAACGGAAACCATTTGTATGCGGATCCGTCTCACAAATGCATTGCAAATACCGGATCCGTCTCTCCGGTGTCATCCAGAAAAACTGATCCGGTATATTATTTTTTTTAAACCTTTTTAAAGGTCTGCGCATGCGCAGACCGTCAATGCGGCAATTTGGAAAAAATGCCAGATCCGGCATTCCGACAAGTGTTCAGGATTTTTGGCCAGAGAGAAAAATGCAGCATGCTGCTGTTTTTTCTCCGTCCAAATACCGTAAAAGGACTGAACTGAAAACATCCTGATGCATCCTGAACGGATTGCTTTCCATTCAGAATGCATTAGGATAAAACTGATCCGTTTTTTGCAGCATTGAGCCCCTAGGATGGAACTTAATACCGGAAAACTTTGACGCAAGTGTGAAAGTGCCCTAAAGTTACCCATACGTTTTCTATAATGGACAGATTTTCATCCTAACTTCCCCGTACACTTGCATGCTCAGCTTGGCTGAGCATGCACATGTGTACTCAATAGGGAGATGAGAATAAGCTCTGGCCAGACACGTATGGTGATAACTTAACTTTCTTGAGATCAAATGGATTGGGCATGTTGAGAGCCGAAATGCCATAGGCCTCTTGCACACGAACGATACAGATTCGGTCCGGATGCGTTCAGGAAAACTCGCATTATTTTGCAAGCAAGTTCAGTCAGTTTTGTTTGCAATTGACCTGGAGGACATAACATGTCCATGCATTACATGATCAGCCTGTGTGTAGTGCTTTATTACACCTGCGGGGGCACTGTACATAAATTGCCCACTTGCTGTCGTGTTCCTCTGCAGAACACAACTGATTGCCTGGGTTTCCAGCAACATAAGCGACGACCATAAAAAAAATGGCTGACCCAAAGTGGGTGGGGATGCATGCAATACTTAGACACTAGTCTGTGTGTGGGTGGATAGAGACCTAATTGTAGGGCCATTTAGGGGAAACCTAAGATGCTGTTTACGGATACCCTTTTACAAGAATCTTGCAGTCAATCATGATCAGTAAAACCTTTTAACATGATCTGTGAGTTCTCTGCTGTCAGTTCATTAGGACAGATGGATGGATTATATCACCCAGCATTAAATTATATAGTTAATGGGTTGCTTCTAGGAGGAAAAATAGATGGACAGCTGCCAACAAGTGACAGTGCCACATTCCTCCAAGGAAAACAAAATGGAACATGAGAATAACTTTATTCATCAAAAATGTAAACGGCTCGGGAAAACATGTTTTTGCATGAAATTCTATTTTGCTGTCTCTTAAGTTTTACGACTCCCACAAGAGAAGTCCCCTAGATTGGTCCTCCACTTGTTCGTCTGCCTCGTTATAGCCCATTCTCCAAACTGCTGGTGAGACTGGGAAGCAATGGTGAGAGCAGTCATCATGGTGTTCACACATCGGTCATAGAAATACATGCCATTAAAGCCAGCCATACATTTTATATAACTGACAGCAATTCATCCTAACTTCTCAATACTCATGCATGCTCAGCTTGGCTGAGCATGCACATGTACTCAATAGGGAGAGGAGAATAAGCTCCGGCCAGACACCTCTGGTGATGACTCAACTTCCTTGAGATTAAAGGGATTGGACATGTTGAGAGCTGACATGCCTTATGCTTCGTTCCTCTGACAGCTGCCATCAAGGGAAAAGTTGTAATACTCCCAGCCCTGTGAAATATAACAGAAGACAAATCCACAGCTTGGCGAGAAGTTGCTCCTTGTTCTGTTGATCCCCCATTTTGAAAAGACTGTCCGATTTCGAAAGCTCATTCAGAAAGCGGAGTTTATAGAGCAGGACCTGGAGGACCTAACGTGTCCAACCATTACCTGATGTGTAGTGCTTTATTACACCTGCGGGGGCACTGTAGGAAAATTGCACACATGCTGTCATATTCATCTACGGAACACAACTGATCGTCTGGGTTGCCATAAAAAAATCTGGCTGTCCCAAACTGGGTGGGGATGCATGAGAACAATATTTAAAGACGCTAGCGTGCTTATGGGTGGAGGGACACCCAGTTTAGGGAAAGATGCTGTTGACAGATAATCTTGCAGTCAATCATGATCAGTAAAACCTTTTGACATGCTCTGTGAGTTCTCTGCTGTCAGTTCAGTAGGACAGATGGACGGATTATATTACCCAGCATTTAACCATATAATGTATTGTTTGCTACTAGGAGGAAGAATAGATGGACAGCTGCCAAGCGATTGTGCAGCTTTCTTCCAACGAAATCAGAATGAAACACGTATATGTATTAATGTATTAATCAGAATTGTTGGAACGGGTTCCGACAACTTGTTTTTGCCAAATTGGAATTTGTCAAGATAATTACTTGCAGGTAAGAGAAAGGTGAATAAGACGGTAACAGGAGGTAATAATGAACGTAGGGACAGGCGATCAGGACTGCTGATCGGTAATTGATAGGGTTAAGTCAGGAGGGTGTCCTGCCAATGTCAATAAATCTCTTTAAATAATCCTGCATATTTGTCACAGCCTTTAACTGGGTTTCCCATGAATTTCTAATGTAGTTCTTCCTTGTTTGTACTGGATGGACTTTCCTTATATTGACTTGGTAATCATATCTTAATCAGGTTTTGCATATATTTCCATTACGATTTTTCAAGCGGGCCATGTCGTATCAGTAGGCCATGGATTGTAATGCTTATCTGTCACTTTTCTTCTATAAAGGATAACCCCTGTAACTGAGAACCCATTGGCGATCAGCTGATTGCCTCAGGTCCAGCTGCTGAAACTCCCCGTGATGACAGCTGACAGTGGCCACTGCAGGAGAAATGTGGTATTACATGGTGTCCATTCAATTAAATGGGTAACTGATTAATATATGGTTGCACAGAGTCCTCCAGAGCGGGCAGCTGTGGCTTTCAGTGACTATTCACTTTAATGGCACCAAACTTCTAGACTATTTTGGGTGAGAAACATTTCATTGCACTAAAAGTGGGTCTTGCGTTTAGAGGGTTTAGCATGATTACACTACATATTACATGTCTTTATTTTACCTGGTATCATGTAATAATACGTTTTCCCTGCTTGCAGCAGATGGATCTCAGAAGGCTTTCTTTGAGGAGTGGATGCCCAGGTTACAATCTATGTTCCTTAACACTGTATTACACAGCCCGATTCTGCAGGCGATTGACGGGAAGGAAGCTTTCTGTTACATACTGCAGCAATCTCCTCCTCAGTATGGGAAGGAGCGATCGTTATTCCATTGCTCATCTGTCACCAGAATTTTAAGCATGCTGAAAGATTCTGATTGCCTGATGAACAAGTGTTTGGTAGTTTATTGGGTAATCGGTGGCAGTATTGGACTGCCAGATCATTGCTAACGAGTGTTCCTGCAAGCGCTCGTAAACGATAAACCGTCCGACAATTGGTCAATGGTGTGCCTATGGTATTTGGCAACCCCCCCCCCCCTCCCCATACTTTAGAACACCTTTCCCCCTCACAGAAGTTAAGCCCCACTGTGCCCTCACACAGCAGTAATGCTCTCATTGTGCCCCTTCACAGCAGTTATATCCACATTGTGCCCTCCTCACTGTAGTTATGCCCACACTGTGCCTCCTCACAGTAGTTATGCCCACATTGTGCCCCCTCATATTTATTATGCCAACACTTTGCCCCCTCACAGTAGTTATAGTAGTTATGCCCACATTGTGCTCCTTCATAGTTATGCCCACATTGTGCCTCCTCATAGTAGTTATTCCCACATTGTGCCCCCTCATAGTAGTTATGCCCACATTGTGCCCCCTCACAGTAGTTATGCCCTCTGCACCCCTTCACAGTAGTTATGCCCACATTGTGCCCCTCACAGTAGTTATCCCTTCATTGTGTCCCCTTCACAGTAGTTATCCCTTCATTGTGCCCCCTCATAGTAGTTATCCCTTAATTGTGCCCCCTCATAGTAGTTATCCCTTAATTGTGTCCCCTTCACAGTAGTTATCCCTTCATTGTGCCCCCTCACAGTAGTTATGCCCTCATTGTGCCCCCTCATAGTAGTTATCCCTTAATTGTGTCCCCTTCACAGTAGTTATCCCTTCGTTGTGCCCCCTCACAGTAGTTATGCCCCCTCACAGTAGTTATGCCCTAATTGTGCCTCCCTCACAGTAGTTATGCCCTCTCTGCTCCCTTCAAAATAGTTATACCCACACTGTGCCCTCTCACGGTAGTTTTCACCTCATTGCCCCACCTTCACAGTAGTTATGCCCCCTCACCGTAGTTATGCCCTGTCTGTGCACCCTTTAGGGTAGTTATGTCCTCATTGTGCCCCCCCCCACAGCAGTAATGCCCTCTCTATGCCCCCTTCACAATAGTAATGCCCTCTCTGTTCCCCCTTCACAGCAGTAATGCCCTCTTTGTGCTCCCTTCACAATAGTAATGCCCCCTTCAAAATAGTAATGTCCTCTCTGTGCCGCCTTCACGGTAGTAATGCCCTCTCTGTGCCTCCTACACAGTAGTAATACCATCTCTATGCCCTTTTCACAGCAGTAATGCCCTTTCTGTGACCTCGACAGTAGTAATGTGCAGTGTTAATTAAAAAAAATATATAGTACCTACTCCCATTGTCCCTGATGATCACGTCCAGCGTTCCCCCACAGCCCGGCAGCACAACCTGTGTCTGCAAGAGGGAAGGAGCGCAGGGAGCTGAGCGGTCAGTAAGTGAAATGACCGCCAGCAGCCCGCCGCTCTAGCAATGAGCCCCTCCGTCTGTATTGATGCAATCGCTCATTGCTTCTGTGGCACCCCCCTGACAGCTAGCACCCGGGGTGAACTGGACCCCCTGCATCCCCCCTTGACATGCCACTGATACAGGCGTTAGTACTGAAAACAGAGACGTAACTTGAAGATCCTTGTCCAAGTGCAAAATCTTTTTGCTCGTTTGACCTCCGGCATATTTACCGTTTGGCCTAACGTTTGTTCCTAAGTCTTTAGTCCTTGTAAAGAGGCTCTTAAAAGGGTTATCCAAACCTGGAAAACCCACCCACAATGCCCGGCCCCTCATACAGAGAATACTTACCTGAGCCTGAGGAGGCGCACAAAGTATTATAGAAAGTGCATTCTGGTCAAGGTATACCTCTGGCTGGAGGGAAGGGGTTAGGTCAAGAGCATGGGGGAAAGTGCTGTTTCAATTTTAACCTCCGGCAGCACGAAGGCTTCCCTGCCCCTGGCCACAACGCAAGGGAAGGGGGGCCCAAGCCAAACTCTTCCACCAGGGTCCGTGAGGCTTTAGCTACACCCCTGCCTGCTCCCCTTGAGTCAAGTATGATGTCACACATCATGCAAGGGGGCAGGTCACCGTCTGCTATTGGCTGCACCCCCGTTGATGGATGTTGTGATCTACGCGCCAGGGAGATGCAGTGACGGCTGTGGATGGATCCGGAAGGACACAGGCTTTTTTTGTATGATTGGCCCGGGCATTGTGGCCGAGTTTTCCAGGTTTAGATTACCTCATTAAGGTCCCTGTGCACATTAGTGAATTGGTGGCCAAACCCACAAAGAATGGTGGGTTCAGCCGACAGTCTAATGTATGTGGGAAGGGGGCCTGAATCTCCTTGGGGGAGAGAAGGACCATGCAAAGCAAATATTTTTGACCGATTTTTTTATTTATTTATTTATTTATTTTTCTCATGGGAAATAAGTGGCCACCATAAGTGTCTGGCAGCGGCTTTCTCCCCTCTCCTCATCAGGGTTGCCAACCAGAATTTTTCATTTTTTCTCGACAACTAAAATCACAGGCAGCCAATATTCTTCACGGACAGTTTAGAAAACCATAACTAATGATAAAGATTATAAGTAATACATGTCTATAGCTCAGTATACTGATCGGAACTCATTACCAGCATTTACTGCGAGCTGTTTAATTATGATTTACAAAATAATCTAGTTAAGTACCGCCAATCTCAAAAAAATCACGGACATGTCTTTTTTTTTTTTTCACTGACACAGGAAAAAGTCACCTATTTCTGCAGACTGTCTAGAAATTTCTGGATGGTTGGCAACTCTTCTCCCAACTGAATACTTATACCGAACACTTATACTGGCCGAGCCGAATATGTATGTGCATGGGGGAGTCGGAAGAGATTTCAGCCAAACAATTGTTCGGTTGATACCTATTGGATGTGCATGGCTGCCCTTAGGCTCAAGCACTTTGGTTGATTCCTACTTCTGCGTCCTGTCTAGCTGCGCCCCTGGCTGGAGACCACAGAGCCATTTTTTTTCCCCTTTTAAGACGATGCAGAGTATCAGCAGGAAAAAACCAACAGAGTAGACCAAAATATTAGTCTCCCTCACGCGTTGGCATGGAGGATGGATGAGCCTTCCCAAAAAACAGCAGGCACCATCAGACTTATTCGATCAGTCTCATATATAGAACACAGTGTTCAGTCCCATACATCGTAATTGGTAGCGACCTATAATCTTTTCCATCTTGGGAACTGTGATGAATACCACCCCTCGTGTCCGCTGACGTCAACCACGTCGAGCTCACGAGACCTGGTATGATCACGGGGTTTACCAAAAACGTGAAGTTACGCCCTCCAGAGGAGCACGTAAGGTCAGGCTGGTATAGTTTACACACACACCTCCTGTCCACGCGGGCACAGAGAGGCAACAAGCTGGAAGGGCCTTTTCACTGCCGCAGTGAAAACAGCCCACACTCAGCCCGGGTAACTGCCACCAGTTTCTCGTTTGATATAAGCCCGGTCCGCTAACGGGATTATATAGGGTCATAAACCAACCCGCGGTAGCTTATAACTAGGCCAAAACACGGATGTGGGGATTCGTGATCGAGATACAAGATAGCACAAGATTAAATTATAGATTTAATCGCTATAAGAGCACACTAGATATAACACACTATACACAGACAATATATACAGTGGTCTGAGGTTACAGATTACAGGGTATATGGTTACAATAGGATTAAGCAGTGTGAAAGTAAGTTACCAAGTATGATGAAAGTTCCTTGGCGATGTCCTGAGCTGGAGGCCACACGAGGGGCTGTGATCTCCTGCTATTTCCTGGGTCCCTCTAAACACATGTGTAGGATGTGACCCCTCTTCAGAGAAAAGACGCCGCCTACTTGCTGGCACCAGGCTTTTAACCTGTAGCTGGCCCATCCCCTCCCTGCCTCAGGGAGGGGTCAACTCCCCCTCTTCTGGGCTGACCGCAAATGACCCACAAAACCCTTTAGGGGTCATAGCTCCAGACCAGAGGGTCACAGGGAGATGGTTCTGGGACTAATGGACCTGCCTGGGTTCCGGCTACAAGTAGAGCCCAAACCTGGTACCGGTAGGTGGTTTCTATGGGGAGATATGGGTATCTCCCTACCCCGACTGGGTACGAGTAAACCAAGACCATGGGACCGTACCTCGTGGCCACCGTGACACAAATATGTATCCGGTTTGCGCCTGCGATGGCCAGGTGATTCATAATTCCTTATGAGAGGTAGGTGCCAATATGTCTAGGAAATCTCATTGATCCAGGCAAAAGCAGATACCCACAGCAGGGGTTTTTCCTGCAGATTCAGGTGGCTCCCAACTGCTGCACAGAGGTGTGAACTTCTCCTTGAAGCTTGGACCCCCTGAGGGGTGTCTTCCTGGCCAACTGACACTCAGTTGGCTGGGGGGGCTTTGAAGCAGGGAAATCCCTACCTCTGCTGTCTGTCAGCAAATGGGGGGTGTGAGGACATGGCTGACAGTAAATATTAATCCATATTCCTCACACCTCCCCCTTTTAGAGGGCGCCAGGTGGCAGCACATTCCTGTGCTCCCCCGTGCGCCCATCCGCCCCCTCTCCTTGTCGGGATAGCCCATCGGCGTTCCCGTGGTCACGGCCCCTTTTGTGGCGAATGGTCAAGTGATACTGCTGGAGAGCTAGGCTTCAGCGTAGCAGCCTCCCATTCGTCCCGGATACGGTGTTTAACCAACTGAGGGGGTTGTGGTCGGTCTCCACTGTGAAGCGGCGCCCGTATAAATACGGCTGCAACCGTTGCAGTGCCCAGACAATTGCCAGGCACTCCTTCTCCATTGTGGAGTACGCCACCTCCCTCGGCAGGAGCTTCCGACTTCCTTCAGCGCTCGGAAGGCCGTCTCGCAGTCGTTCGTCCAATCGACTGCGGAGGGCAGTTTCTTCTTGGTGAGATCCGTCAAGGGCTTCGCTAGGCTACTATAGTGGGGAACGAACCTCCTATAGTACCCGGCGGTGCCCAGGAAGGACATCACCTGTTTCTTGGTCCTGGGGGTGGGCCAGGATGCGATAGCATCCACTTTCCCGGGCTCTGGCTTAAGAGTCCCCCCGCCTACCCGGTGCCCCAGGTAGTGGACCTCGCTCATGCCCAGCTGGCACTTTTCCGGCTTGATGGTCAAGCCTGCCTGGTGGATCCGCCCCAGCACCTGCATCAGGTGCTGTAGGTGATCCTCCCAGGTGGGACTGAAGACGGCAATGTCATCCAGGTACGCGGCCGCGTACTTTTCAAGTCCCTTAAGCAGCGTGTTGACCATCCGCTGAAAAGTGGCAGGGGCATTCTTCATGCCGAACGGCATCACTGTGGATTCGTACAATCCAAAGGGGGTGATGAAGGCAGAGCGTTCCCGCGCCTCCGGGGTCAGGGGAATCTGCCAGTACCCCCGGCTCAGATCCATGATGGTCAGGTACCGAGCCCCGGCCAACTGATCGAGCAGGTCATCGATGCGTGGCATAGGGTACGCATCGGTGACCGAGACAGCGTTGAGTCCCCTGTAGTCCACGCAGAACCGGGTGGTCCGGTCCTTCTTTGGGACGAGGACCACAGGCGAGGCCCAAGCGCTGTTGGATGCCTGGATGACCCCCAGCTTCAGCATCTCGTCAATCTCCTGGCGCATGTGCTGCTGCACCTCCAAGGAAACCCGATATGCTGAACGCCGGATTGGGGGGTGATCCCTAGTGTCCACGTGATGGACAGCCAACTCCGTCCTTCCGGGCTTGTTGCTGAACAACTCCCGGAAGGGGTGAAGGGTGGCCCACAGCTGGGACCGTTGGTCCGTCAAGAGCTGTTGGCCCACCTCCACATCCTCGATGGACCCACCTGCCTTCAACTGGGTGAGCATGTCCAGGAGGGTTTCCTCCTCTCCCTCCTCGGGGAGGTTGCAGACAGGGAGGGCACATTCCCCCCTCTCATGATGGGCCTTCATCATGTTCACGTGGAAGGCCTTCCGCCTTCCTCGGGCGTGGTCCAGGGTGACCAGGTACGTCACGGCATTGAGGCGCTGATGCACGAGGTATGGGCCTTCCCAGGCCGCCTGAAGCTTGTCCTGAGGTACGGGGACCAGTACCCATACCTTCTGACCCACCTGGTAGGTCCTCTCACAAGCGTTCTGGTCATACCATCGCTTCTGGTCGGCCTGGGCCCGCTCCATATTATCGTGCACCAGCTGCGACAAGGCCTGCATCTTGTTCCGGAAGCGCGTGACATATTCGACGACCGACACTCCAGGGGTGACTACCTCTCCCTCCCAGGCCTCTTTCACCAGAGCCAGGGGCCCCCGCACACGTCGCCCGTACAGGAGCTCGAAGGGGGAGAACCCCGTGGAGGCCTGTGGGACCTCTCGGTAGGCAAACAGCAGATGTGGGAGGTACCGCTCCCAGTCACGCCTGTGGGAGTCGACCAACATCTTAAGCATCTGCTTTAAGGTGCCATTAAATCGTTCACACAGGCCGTTTGTCTGTGGGTGGTACGGGCTGGTCACCAGATGTTGCACCGGTGTTTGCCTACAGAGGGACTCCATCAATTGTGACATGAACTGGGTCCCCCGGTCGGTGAGCATTTCCTGGGGAAAGCCCACTCTGGAGAAAATCTCCAGCAAGGCAGTAGCCACCTTGTCGGCTCGAATGGATGACAAGGCTACCGCCTCCTGGTATCGGGTGGCATAGTCTACTACCGTCAATATGAAGCGTTTCCCGGAGCTGCTGGGAATGGACAGCGGTCCAATCAGATCCACAGCCACCCTCCTGAAAGGCTCTTCAATTATGGGCAGCGTTACCAGTGGGGCTTTGGGGCGCCGCCCCGCCTTCCCCACCCGCTGGCAGGTGTCACATGAACGGCAGTAGGCACCCACATCAGCCCCCATCTTGGGCCAGTAGAAATGCTGGGCTAATCTGGCCCTTGTCTTAGCGATCCCTAGGTGTCCCGCCATCGGAATCTCATGCGCAACCTGCAACAACTCCGTCCTGAACTGATAGGGTACCACTAGCTGTCGGTCCCTAGGCCACGCCTCCTGTGAGCCCGGCTGGACCGTGACCCGGTACAGCCGTCCTTGGTCCCAGACCATCCGCTCGAGGTCTGAGTCCGAGGGGGGCTGTTCCGCTTGCTCCTTGAGAGCGTTCAGGCTGGCGTCAGCCGCTAACGCTGCCTGAAACTCCTGACTGGACGTGGCCAGAATAGACGAGACTGCCACGTCCCCTGTCAGGTCCCTGGGACCTGTCTCCTGGCCTCCCTCTGACTCGGCAGCCACTTGGTCGGAAGGGGGAAAGCCATCAGACCCCTGAGGGGCCCCTAGGGCCCCAGCACTCACACTGCGCGTGACAGCAGCTATGGCCGCTGCCACTGCTGGTAGTGCCTGCTTTCCCTCGGCTCCTGACCAAGTCGCCAGTCCAGACGGACTAACCTGGCCTTCTGACATCCCAGTGGGGGAGGAACCCTGCACTGAGAGTTCACCTGGCAGTCCTACTTCTCCTGGGACAGCCCTGACCTCATTTGCATCCTCCCCCCCTGCAGCTGTCTGCCCCCTGCTTGTCCCCCCAGTCACCACACTGGAGGACAACAGGGTCCAGCAGGCTTGCTGGCTACACCCTGGGGCTTCAGCCCAGCTGGCAGGAATGACCCCCTCTCCACTGAGGGGAGAGGCACACATCACATCCCCCACCTCCCCATCAACAGGCATAATGGGTACATTCACAGTATTATCAGGGGGGGACATCACATCACATTCTGGGGAATCGGACCTTGGGGTGTCAGCGGCCACGTACTTAGACACAAGCCGCCCCAGGTCCGTCCCCAGCAAAACACTGGCAGGGATATTTGCGGATACCCCCACCTCCCTTACTCCTCGACCGGCGCCCCAGTCCAGATAGACCTTGGCGACGGGCAGCTCCGGTTCCACTCCTCCAATCCCGGAGACAGTGAGGGATCTCCCGGGCAGTAAATCATGGGGTGTCACCAGTTCAGGCCGTACCAGTGTCATTTCAGCGCCGGTGTCTCTAAGTCCCATGGCCACGGCCTGGCCCACGGTGACCGGTTGAACATTGTCAAGGGACCTCCCCCACCCACACACAACACAGTGGACGGTTTCCGGGTTGATGACTGGGACGGATCCCTTGGGCGCTGGGGACACATGGCTTGGAAGTGTCCTGGCTGCTTACACAGGTGACAAAGTCGGGGTTCCCCCACCGACGTGGAAAGTGCAGCAGGGGCCGGTACCCACTTGGGCCTAGGGGCAGGGGTAGCAGGGGCAGCGTGCCTCTTACCCCCTCTCCAGCCGACAGGTTTCCGGGCCTCTGAAGTCCTGTTGTTGGTGTATTCATCGGCCAGGGCTGCTGTTGCGGAGGCCCCCTTTGGCTATCGGTCACGGAGGTACTGCTGGAGATCCTCTGGGCAGTTTCACAAGAACTGTTCTGTGGCGATGAGCTCCTTCAGCTGCTGGACGGTGCTGAGCTCCAATCCTGTGGTCCATTGGTCAACCGCTCTCAGCAAGGCCCGCATGTGATCGGCCCAGCTTTGGGTAGAACCCCGGTGCAAACTCCTGAGCCTTTTCAGGTACGACTCAGGGGTTAAGGTGTACTGCCTGACCAGAGCCTGTTTGATGTCCTCATAGCTCAGGATGGTCTCGCTGGGCAGGTACCCGAAGATTTCAAGGGCTTTTCCCCTGAGCCGTGGCGTGAGGAATCTGACCCACTGGTCCTCTGGCAGCTAGTATTGATGGCAGGCTGTCTCAAATGCCAACAAAAAGGTGTCCAGGTCCCCATCTTTGTCCAGTAGGGGAAAGTCCTCCGCCCGCAGTTTCGGAATCCGGACCTCTGGAGACTCACATTGGGCTGGGGATGGCTGCTGGAATTGGAGCTTTAGCTGGAGCATCTGTAGCTGGTGCTCACGCTCGGCCCGCTCGCGACGCTCTGCAGCCTCTGCTCGCTCGCGGCGCTCTGCAGCCTCTGCTTGCTCGCGACGCTCTGCAGCCGCCAGGAGGAGCTCCGAGGCTACCTGGTCACCAGCCTGGAGACGGTCCATGGCAGCTTGTAGGAGAGCAGCTGAGCCAGCTTGGCTGGGGGGATGGGCAGGTGGATTGAGGCCCGCTGCGGACCTCACCTCTGGCGACTGGCTCCTTGGGGAGCTTTGGCTGTGCTCCCCCTCGCCTTCCACCTCCTCTCCGCCCCCATTTAAAGCATCGGCCATCTCCTTCAATTTGCTCCTTGTGATACTGGCCGTCATTGCAACGGATGGTCACTGACACCACTGCAACCTGATGCACACACACCTTATTGTATCTGCACTCAGACGGTCTAGTGTTGAACTGATCTTAAGACTCCAGCAGCAAGAGCTACTGCTGGTCGTCTTTAGTGTCTGGAAGTATGGGTCTCACACTCACACACACTAGTATCTCGATCCCACTTTGCTGCCACCAATATGTGATGAATACCACCCCTCGTGCCCGCTGACGTCAACCACGTCGAGCTCACGAGACCTGGTATGATCACGGGGTTTACCAAAAACGTGAAGTTACGCCCTCCAGAGGAGCACGTAAGGTCAGGCTGGTATAGTTTACACACACACCTCCTGTCCACGCGGGCACAGAGAGGCAACAAGCTGGAAGGGCCTTTTCACTGCCGCAGTGAAAACAGCCCACACTCAGCCCGGGTAACTGCCACCAGTTTCTCGTTTGATATAAGCCCGGTCCGCTAACGGGATTATATAGGGTCAGAAACCAACCCGCGGTAGCTTATAACTAGGCCAAAACACGGACGTGGGGATTCGTGATCGAGATACAAGATCGCACAAGATTAAATTATAGATTTAATCGCTATAAGAGCACACTAGATATGACACAATATACACAGACAATATATATATACAGTGGTCTGAGGTTACAGATTACAGGGTATATGGTTACAATAGGATTAAGCAGTGTGAAAGTAAGTTACCAAGTATGATGAAAGTTCCTTGGCGATGTCCTGAGCTGGAGGCCACACGAGGGGCTGTGATCTCCTGCTATTTCCTGGGTCCCTCTAAACACATGTGTAGCATGTGACCCCTCTTCAGAGAAAAGACGCCACCTACTTGCTGGCACCAGGCTTTTAACCTGTAGCTGGCCCATCCCCTCCCTGCCTCAGGGAGGGTCAACTCCCCCTCTTCTGGGCTGACGGTGAATGACCCACAAAACCCTTTAGGGGTCATAGCTCCAGACCAGAGGGTCACAGGGAGATGGTTCTGGGACTAATGGACCTGCCTGGGTTCCGGCTACAAGTAGAGCCCAAACCTGGTACCGGTAGGTGGTTTCTATGGGGAGATATGGGTATCTCCCTACCCCGACTGGGTACGAGTAAACCAAGACCATGGGACCGCACCTCGTGGCCACCGTGACACAAATATGTATCCGGTTCGCGCCTGCGATGGCCAGGTGATTCATAATTCCTTATGAGAGGTAGGTGCCAATATGTCTAGGAAATCTCATTGATCCAGGCAAAAGCAGATACCCACAGCAGGGGTTTTTCCTGCAGATTCAGGTGGCTCCCAACTGCTGCACAGAGGTGTGAACTTCTCCTTGAAGCTTGGACCCCCTGAGGGGTGTCTTCCTGGCCAACTGACACTCAGTTGGCTGGGGGGGCTTTGAAGCAGGGAAATCCCTACCTCTGCTGTCTGTCAGCAAATGGGGGGTGTGAGGACATGGCTGACAGTAAATATTAATCCATATTCCTCACAGGAACCAAACGTTGTGAGTCTTCTCTGGGGCCACAATTCAGTTTTATATTAATAAAGAAAGAATTTGGATTTGAGCCTCTCAAACATTCAGTAGAAAAAAAAACTGATCTCGCCATGGGTTAAGAGTATTTTTATTTTGTATTTTTGTTCCTTTTTTTATGCGGGCACAGACCACATTCTCGGGTGAAGTCACTTTGTGCTTTCCAAAGTAGGCGTTTCTGTGGTTAGAGCCGCTTTCACAACGTATTTACAGTCAGAGGCATTCCATGTGGTTAGCATTTCTCTGTGCTGGCGCTGAGGGGGTTAATAACGTGACCAAAGAGACATTCTGAAAATTGTTATTTTTAGGGAAACGTAATTATTAAAATAAATGTCACTGTGCGACGGCATTAGTAAAAGCGACCTAGCCGGGGGTCTCGTGATATTGGGAAATGGTGCTGCTTGGAAATTGCATTAGAGAGTTTTATTAAAAAGAAATAAAAATTATGGAGTTAAGGGAAACATTGCTCCTAATATGCAAATGACTATGAAGTTGTCAGAGCTTCACCCCTATTTTTTTTTTAAAGGGGTAGTGTATTTGATTTGCAGCACTAGAAACTCCATATTTGGTGCACCGAAATCGGAGCAGGTTTGTATTAGAAACTCCAATTCTTTCTAATTCTCACTCTCAGCGGCCATTTATCTTCAGGGTAATTGATGGCCATTCATGTAGATGACTGGTAAATACTGTAGTCCATTAAGAAGCCTGTGGGCCGGTGAGACTGTCCCGTGGCTCCTCACTAACAGCATGGCTTCCCAAGCAGACTCCTCCCTATGAACCAATCATCCCAATTACAAGAATAAACTTGGTAAGATGCATTAGCAGAATTAATGGCTGCAGATCTAATATACTGGAAGCCATGAAGCAGTTACTTTCATAATGTCTGAGGCAATTTACAGTGGCATTAAGTTTCCAGAGATACTTTATCTGAAGGCTTTTGTGGGTTTCTGATTTACAGGCAGCTATGCAAATAGTCTCAAAATACATTCAGCTACTTAGTTTACTTACTTTAGCTTCTATTTCCTGCACTGATACCACATTGTACGTAAACTTTATGCATATAAGAGGCAGTACAACTCCCAACATGACCCAAATACTGAACGTGTCCTAATACAATTCTATCATCCTCTATACAAAGCACACTACAAGCCATGACTTTACTTGACCACTGGACATGACCATAATACAGTTCTACTATCCTCTATACATGGAACACTACAACTCCCATTGCATTAAACATCACATTTTTAGGGCTTTCCTCATTAAAGGGCTTATCTGCTTTAGGAAATGCATTGTCTTATTAGGAAACTTCTGTTAAATTGTATCAATTATTATTACCTCCAGTAAGGACCTTCATTTATTAGTCAGAGCGGCTACAAAGAGTGTTTCTTGTACTGGAGGACCCAGGATGTCCTCACTTTATGTGGACAACCCATTGAATTCTATGATCACAGTGTAATGCTTCATTCCGCCTGTGGAGGCACTGCAGGGAAACTGAACTTTGATACTTTTGGTTGATCTTACTGAAAAAGTTATGTGGCCAGGTAACTCAGCTTATTAAAATGACTGTCCCAATAGTCTTGAAAGGGTGGTCGACAGGATAGAGAATAAGTGTCTGATAGGTTGGGATCTTACTGCTTGGGCCCCCTCCGATCATAAAAACGAGGTCCTGTGGCCAAAGCCCCTTGCCTTGTATGAACAGAGGAGCAGTGGTTAGGCATGTGTGCCATTACTCCATTCATCTCTAAGGGACTGCTGGTGATAGCCAAGCGCTGTACAGTAGAGATTCATATGGGGAGACACAGGACCCCCCTTCTAGTGATCAGTGGGGTTCCCAGCAGTCAGACCCCCATCAATCAGACAGTTTAAATCTTGGCACCTCCCATTTATCTGATTATTGGTGTCACCTTTGGGTTACACACACCCTTCAACCCATGCCAAGGGGATCATTTCCATGCAGCCCAATGCAGCCACGTCCATTGACAGGGGATGCCCTACTTCCATACACAAGCCCACAGAGATTTGCAACCTGCATCTGCCCGGCTGTTGCAAAACTACAATTCCCAGCATGCCCTGACAGTGGCATGCTGAGAGTTGTAGTTTTGCAACAGCCATAGATCCGCAGGATGGGGATCACTGTCATAGAGGCTGCCAAATAGGTAAAATGCATATCCAAATCAAAGGATAAATCATGCCCATAGAGTACACCATATTAATTCTGAGCAGATGATTCTCCATACTTGAGACCAGCACTCGGGGTTCATCCTAGAGGTGGAGCTGCAATACCAGACACAACCATTAACAAGAGGGGCGCTGTTTTAGGTAAACTTGAACTGTGCTTTTTAAATGCCTGATCCCAGAGGGGGCTGATTTTGCAGATGCACCCTCCCCTTGTGCCAGAGTGGACCCAGGTACACCCTAGAGGACACCACTGTAGTAAATGCCTGCCTCCTCTGTCTTACCCCTACACTTAGCTGTGAACAATCTGCTGTGTTTCTCCCATCAGGAACCTCCTAAAAAAACCTCACGGATACATCTTAGAAACACCTCTGTGCTGGCCGTGTGGTATTAGGATTGTCTATAAAGATTGTTTTGGTCGGTCCTTTGCCTCAAATTTAGGCATATGATATGAAGAGTATGGGTAGAGACCAGGTATCCCGAGGTAGGAGAGCTCGGTAAATTGCATTCAGATTGAACGATCATCTTGCAGTGGTTCTTCTGAAATATCTAACTTCTGGTTGGTATCTTTGAGACCATGATTGGAGGATTGCGGTATGGATGAGCCACCTATACAGACACTTTACGCTATGTCCTGTATAACCTGTCCCCTCCCTACATCTCTGAGCTACTTTCCCGATACATCCCCACACGCAATCTCCGATCCTCACAAGACCTCCTTCTCTCATCTCCTCTTATCGCCTGTTCCCACAATCGCCTCCAAGATTTCTCCCGTGCATCCCCCATACTCTGGAACTCGCTGCCCCAACATTTCAGACTCTCACCTATAGTGGAATCCTTCAAAAGAAACCTAAAAACCCACCTCTTCAGACAAGCCTACAACCAGTGACCCTGCTGCCTCTATACCGCCAGGACCAGCTCCACCCGCACCTACTGTGTCCTTCTTCTCTCCATACCATTGTAGATGGTAGGACCTCATGGGCAGGGCGCTCTCTCCTTCTGTACCAGTCTGTAACTCGTCCTGTTTATGATAAGTGCAATTGTCTGTATTATGTATGTAAACCTCTTCTCATATGTACAGCGCTATGGTAGTGAATGGCGCTTTAATAATAAATAATAATAATGTCCGTCTAGAGTACAGACACAGACCCCAGAGGTATAACTATAAGGACATTGCATTTAGAGCCTAAAAAAGACCCAATGGTCAGTCTGCAAAACTAGAGGCCCCCAGTGCTATAAATGGTGCAGGATAGTTGGGGGACCCTGTTACAGAATATACATCCTGAACCCCAGAACCACATGTTCCCCCTCTAGTGTCCCTCAAGATCTCTGTTAGAAGACAGAATATCAGTCAATATCAACTACAAAGCAATTTGCTATTCCTAGAGAGCTCCTTAAAAGAATGATATTCGGCTATGCCATGCTGTGGCATAACATCTAAACTTCACTCAGGGTCAGGAAGCTACGTAGATGTCACAATCAGTATTTTGCAGTGTTACTGCAGTAGCACTTTGCACAACAGTTTGCACAAACATTTTAGCAGGTGTGAATACGTACAGTTAAAGGAAGAGAGCAAATCGAAAAAACAACTGTCATGACTACCAAGAGGATTAGATGATCGAGCGCCTCCATGCCGGACTGCTGCTTAACAAATTCTACCTTGGGTCCAACTTTGAGGGAACTCTGGTTCTGGTACATCTGGTAAAGGAGTCTCATGGTAGCCACGTTGCAGATGATGATGGCTACAACTAGTAGTCCCATAACTGTTCCATAAAGTAAAGAATAAGCCAAAACTTTAGGCTGCGAGTCCTCCACGGTCATTTGTATAAAGCACCAGGTCCCTGGACAATACTGTTCAAACTTCCCAATGCCGAAGAACGGCATTGAACAGAATCCAGCGCTGAAAGCGTATACCACCACCGGGACCAGCATGGCAAATTTTTTGGTGATGTGCGTATGATAAAAGAATGGATTTGCCAAGCAATCCAACAGTCCAGAGCCATGGCCAGAAGAATAAGCATTGGGGCCAAGCCAAAGAAAATCATGAAGAAGCTGAAGACATCACACATCTTCCGGTCTTTTGCCATCTCCACCAGGGTTTGGTTTTTGGAGTAAGCAGCAGACACCATGGGGCTCACCAAACATTTTCCCAACAGGTTAGTTACAGTCAGACCAGTAACCAAGATATAAAAGACGGAGGTTTTTTCTCCTTGCGCTTAACTTGTGTTGCCATAGGATGAAAATGGCGATGATATTTCCTAGTAGACCGGCAGAAAACAGCAAGGAGCTTGGGATCACCGAATAATCCCCTTGGATGGCAGTCCTGTTAGAACATGGGTAAAGCTCCATGTGAAGACTAGTATGTAGACGAGACTTGTCCAGAAGTCAAGATGAGGCAGAAGCCGATGTCCGTAAGGTCTGGTCTACTCATCTGTCTGAAACCAGCTCTTCTATAAGTGTGCTTCAGCTCCCAGGAAATCTGAAGGAGGTGGGGAGCAATTGACAAGTAAAATAAAGAAGGCATGAGCAAGGCGTATCCTATTCTGCTGCCACTGGACTGGAGCCAACGAAGTGGAGTTTTCAAAGAGGAAGTGTTGTAAATCTAGCCAGACGTGTTTTTGAAAACCGTAATATTGTATTATGATACTGCCGATCCTACCAAGAGGATGTGATTGTTCTGCCCGTGGTTTCTGAAGGATGATGATGTATTTGAGGATCCAGTTTCTTAGTACAAAACAAGGTTTCTGTAGTTTCTGAGATAGATATTGGTCATTAGCTGAATGATCTCCTTGCACTGACTGCAATGCTGTGCTAGCTGAAACAGCTTCAGATACTCCATGCACTACGTGACGGTGTATTACCAGTCCTATATAAACCTCTAACGAATCATTAAGCTTGGGCTTTGATATGCGTCTTTACTTTCCATAGCCTGCATAAACAGGGGTGCTCCAGCGTATCGGGGGCCCACCTGTTAACACTTGCAGTCCTGGGTTCAGATGTGAACCCACATGTAGTATGACATCATCTTCATGCAATTTTCATGTTTTGATTGAGTTTCTGCAGGTTTTTCTGGTTTCCTCCCACACTCCAAAACCATAACGATATGCTCATTGACTTCCTATGAATTGCCCCTTATGTGTGTGTTTAAGATAAGGAATTTAGATTGAGAGGGAAGAGTGATGACAATGTCTGTACTGCGCTGTGAGATATGTTGGAGCTCTGTAAGGACTAGGAAGGAATATATGCTGGGAAGTTATGGGAATGGTGTCTCTGACCAGCAGGATTGATCTGATAAAAACCCAGTCCTCAAGTTTCTTGCTGGTGTCAATTGAAATATACTGCAGCAGCTTCTAGTCTGTCTACCGAGCAGCCAGACATGTACATAGGGCTCATCATGAGGGCTCATGCAGACAGCCGTTGCCCGGCAGTGGCCATATTGCGGCCTGCATACACAGGGTCTGCAATACACGGGCACCTGCCATGTGCACCCCACATCACGGATGCGGACCCATTCACTTGAATGGGTCCGCAATGCGGGAGATGCGGTGCGGAGTGGAGGCACGGACCGGAAGCCCACAGAAGCACTACAGAGTGCCTCCGTGGGTTTTCTGTCCGTGCCTCCTTACAGCAAAAAAGTAGTGCATGCACTACTTTTTTGCAGTATGGACAGTCGTATGCGGATCACGGACACCATTCAAGTGAATGGGACCGCGATCCGCATGCGGCTGGCCCCACGATCGTTGCCTGTGCATTGTGGACCGCAATTTGGGGTCCGCAGCACGGGTCCGACCAGCACACGGTCATGTGCATGAGCCCTGAAAGTATTAAACCTAGGACCTGTCTGCTCTACTGACATCATCATTAATAAATATTGTATGCCCCTTAAAATAACAAGCCTGGAGGCTATTTTCCTATAACTCTGCCTTGTACCGTTCCTCTGTTATTCTCTCTAGAAATGTACGAATGAATAGACAACTGGGTGTTTCCAATCCCCTTCTCAAGTCTGACACTGATTGGCTAGCCTCAGAGTGTATAAGGAAACACCCCCAACTGGTAACACCTAGTTTTTAATTCGTTTATTTCTAAGAGGAATAACAGAGAAACAGCCAAATGCAGAGTTAAAAGGAAAGCGGTTCCAGAATTGCTATTTCATGTAGAATGCAAGTATCTAATAAAACACGTCAGGTGGGTAACAGGTCCTCATTAATGTCCTCCATCCTGTTTAATTGCACAATTATCTGTATAGGAGAACTCAGTTTTTTTTTTACTTAGTAATTGATGGAATTCTGGCTGCCTGCAACCTCCACTAGGGGGAGCTAAGAGCATGTGATTGTAAGGATGCAACCCACCGGCGGCATTCACAAGCGATGTTAGAAGTGGAGGGATTCCCATTTCAGCAATGTACCGAACTGGGCAAATAGATGTGATACTTCATTTGCTCTGTGGGGTAATTGGGCACTCATTGCCCCTGTTTTCTGTAGTGTCCATGAGAGTTCAACATGTTTTTATGGGACTTTTCTAACAAAAAGGGAGATACCCTTTACTTCCCAGGTTATGCATGTTATCTTTATACATGGGGGTTTCTCTCCTGCCTACGTGTGTTGATTATACTGAGTGTTTGATTATTTGCACTGCACACGCTCTGCTATTATGTTACATTAGTACAACCTGCCTTGTTGTATCAAGCCAGTCTCCTCATTATCTTGTGGTCACATACCGTATGTTGCTGTTTTGCTACCGCCGATCTCAACCCCACCCCGTATGTTCTTTCCTTCTAATCTCCTGCACCCAGTTAGTAGCTCCATGCTGTCCTCAGACACTTGCTCGCTATGTATGGCAGGTTTTAGGACAGTAGTGGATGATTAGAGCAGAGCGGACAGTCTACGCTTGTTAAAAATTGTTTACAATATGCAAAATTGAGTTATCCCTGTTTTATTGAACCCAATTGCTACAATTTGCTTTTTCTTGCTTATTGAATTTTGAGCCAGTATGAAGTTGACGTAGTTAGGGACTTGAGCATCAGACAATGCAGTATGGGCGGCACGGTGGCTCAGTGGTAAGCACTGGGGTCCTGGGTTCAACTCCGAGCAGAGGCAACATCTGCATGGAGTTTGTATGTTCTCCCCATGTTTGTGTGGGCTTCCTCCGGTTTTTCAGTTTTTTTCTCACTCTCTAAAAATACAAAAAGAAAAATTGACTTCCCATGAAAGTGACCCTAGTGTGTGTTGGGGGTGAGCGCCTATATGGCAGCCTCTGACTTCTCAGGGAGTCGCCCCAGCCACACAACTATACATGGCTCAAGCAGTACAATAGACAGCCAAGGACCAGCCAACAATTTAATGTATGTGGGGAGCACAGGACTCTTTCTGGTGTTGAATTTCTGGTCCCCAAGTTCCCATCCTTTTGTTCTCCCAGGAGATAAGTCCCTGTCAGTGGTTTTATCCTTTTTTTTTTTCCCTACTGAAAACAAATGTACACTTTGCAAAGCCAAGTGTGTATGGAGAACTCAGGTGACAGAGTTGTTGACCAAGTGAGGGTATGGCCAACAGCTATTGAAGGTACATGGGAACCTCAACCCTAATGATATTTAGTTTCGCAGCAGGCTGTAAACAAGGTTTGTCTGGCGTGTAATAAGTTGTTCTGACATCTAGTGGTTAATATAAAAACTGCAGTATGATCATAAAAGGGGTTATCCCATGAATTAAAGGGGTTCTTTGTGATTCCTCTAGTAAATAGCACTCCTAGATGCAAAGCGTCCGCCCCGGTTTTCTTTTCCACGGTCTAGATCCCTGATGGTGAACCTTTTAGAGACCAAGTTCCCAAACTGCAACCCAAAACCCACTTATTTATCGCAAAGTGACAACACGGCAATTTAACCTGAATACTGAGGTTTTAGCTTAGAAAAAAACAACCTGGCACACAAACATAAAATGGCTACACAGTGGTTTGGGCCACGACGTTGAGCTATGTATTATACTGCCCTGTATATAGATTCCATGTACAGGGCAGTATAATACATAGGTCATTGTCTTCTCCTTACATACATCCTCCATAATACATATCTTCTATTATATATAAATATATTGTATATATACTGTGACACAGTGAGAGGTTTTGTCTGGGAAAACAGGTATTTTCCTCCCAGCATGTGCTGCTGGGCTGGTTTCCAGCCAGGTGAGGTCAAATACCGGACTGGATTTTAAGTGCTGGTCCGGGTTTGGGCAGCACCTGGCTGTCCTTAAATAGGCAACTGGGCTCAGAAGCCGTGTCTCTGTGTTGGGATCTGGGAGCCTTGTGTCTGGATGAAGGCTTGCTACCTGTTTGGCGTGAAAACGGGTTGGTGCTGCTATGGTCAAGGACTCTTTGAGGCAGAATAGGAAGTCAGAATAGTAGTCTGGGCTTGTCACTGGACCATTCACACAGTGTAGGGCAGTTCTGTATTGACTAGACACACCTGCCCACACTGTAACACCACCACCAAAGGCTGGTCTGGTGACAACAATGGCTGAAGCACAGCGCTCTCCTTGACGTCTACAACATCGTTGGCGGCCATCATTTCTGCTCAGCGTGAATCGACTTTCATCAGTGAACAGCACTGAGGCCCACCGGTCCCTCATCCAGCGTAGATGCTCCCTGACGCCTGTGCCTGGTGGTGTGGTCAGGTACCCTTGCAGGTCCGTCTAGCACACAGGCCACTGCTGATGTAAACAGTTTCGAATGGTCTGACGTGACACTTAGGGTGCCTCTCACCTCCCTTGAATGTGCCTAGGAGTTGCGCAGCATTCATCATCCGGTTTCAGCAGGGCATTGTTCACAGTGAAGTGGTCATCAGTATGGGATGTGGCCAAAGGACGTCCACTTCTGTGCACTCCTTCCTGCGGCCCACACAGTGCTAGTGGAGGACGGGCATTACTCCAGCCAGAACCGGTCACCAGTGCCTCACATTTAAAGAGTGGACTGGCCGCCAGAGCTGAGAAGAGGAAGACGGCAGGAAAGTTATTGAGCATGTGGGTCCACCGCTAAATGCAGGAGAAGGTGAACAAGAATTTTAGCCACAGGATAAACATCAGGGGGCGTCGCGTAGATAATAAAAACATAGCATTATATAATTGTATGTGGATTGCAATAATACGAAATAGCTCTACTCATCGCATAGTAATACTATCTCACACATTGGTGACCTATCTGACATTGATGGCATATCCTAACAACAATATGCCACCAATGTGTGAAATGCGCCAGCCCCTTTAAGGGCCATATGTTTACTGCAGTGTCGGCAGTAGAAGATGTAGAATTACTTGTTGAATGGGTAACTGCTTGTAAAGGCTGGTAAAACGGATTAACTATTTTAATGCTTCTGCAGAGGACACATTGCCCAGTGTCTTCTGGCTTATCTGAAGCTAGTAATGAATAGGAAACTAATTAGAGGAAGAGAGGTAAATGAACGGTAGTCTCCGCACACAGAGTGCTGACCCAGCTGGGGACCCAGAGCAGGAAGGAGCTGACATGAAATCTAAATGTTTTCACGTTCAACAGAGCATCTTCTGGCTAAAGGAAACCGAAATCTGTCACACCAGTGGCTGAAACTGACACAGAGCCAGATATTACACAAATCCCTATACAGCGCAGAGCAGCGGTCCTGGGAATCGGCTTACAGTTTGACTCCAACTATGAAAATGCAGGACATGACCGCTCTCTCAAGGCACTAAATGAGTATATAAATCAGTATATAAACTAATACACATTTCATATGATCAATAAACATGAGGTTCTTAGCAAATTTATTTTGATGAAAAAGTATCTGTGGCCACCCACCACGGCAAGGTGACCTCAGTCCAGGTGGTAACCTACAGTGTAAACGTGATCATGCCTGCCTATCCCTGTCAATCAAAGTAGAGAGGGTGCAGCAGTTGCAGAGAGAGCTGAGCCTCCAGGTGTAACGGCAATGCCCCCATTGCTCCTAGAGGCTCATTTGCATGTATTAAAGGGGATGTCTCACTTCAGCAAATAGCATTTATTATATAGAGGAAGTTAATACAAAGCACTTACTAATGTACTGTGATCGTCCATATTGCTTCCTTTGCTGGATTCATTTTTCCATCACATTATACACAGCTTGTTTCCATGGTTACAACCTGCTTGCAATCCATCAGTGGTGGTCGAGTTTTTGCACTTTAGGAAAAAGTGCCGGCCTCTCTGGTGACCGTGGGAGCGCACATAGGCTAGTGCTTTTCCTTATAGTGTGCAAGCACGACCACCACTATTGGATTGTAGGGTGGTCGTAAACCATAAATATGAGCGGTGTATAATGTGATGGAAAGATGAATCCAGCCAGCAAAGGAAGCAATATGGACAATACATTAGTAAGTGGCTTGTATTAACTTTCTTTACATGCTAAATATTAATTACTGAAGTGAGAGAACCCCTTTAAAATATTATATTTCTCAGCAATGCGGCCACATATAAACATAGGACCAACACAGATGCCTTCAGCTGCCAAGCGCACATGTAACAGGTCAGCCGGTGTCAGAGGGACAAATCTGCTGACAGATGCCACTGTACTTTCAGTAAACATTTGATATGTCATAAGGTCTGAGTGCTGAGACCCCCCACGATCTCTAGAACAAGGAGAGAGAAGCACTCGCTTGACGCGCTCTCTCTCCTCTAGCTTTTCTCTCCCCCTTTCTAGAGATGAGTGGGGGATCCCAGCGCTCAGACCCCCACCGATCTAAACTTTTGATATGTCCCTATGATTTTATGAGTTTACCATAAGTACAATGACCCTTTAAAGTTAAACATTTCCAAGACCCTCAAGGTTTTGCAATGGTGAGAATTCACCGAAGCTTAGATTCCCATAGAAAAGCATTGAGGTTGCATCATAGCAATCCCACAATTTCCCGCAACTTGTACTCAGATATTGCCATTTCGCCCCCGTCCAAAGGAGGTTTTCAGGATTTACTATAGATAAAGCTGAATCACTGCGCAACAGTCTAATATACTTGGGGGCCAAATTTATCAAAACTGGTGTAAGGGAAATGTGGTACTTAGGGCAACCAGTCGGATGTCACATCTCATCTTTTAGATGCCCTTTTAAAAATTAGTGGGTGCCACTCAGCTCTGCCCTTGCCCTAGTTATAAATCTACACCTTTGTTTTTTAAATTCCCACTATTTCAAGATCTCTGCTAGCTGCCACAGAATGGGAGCATTATTGTTTACATGCAAGAGGATGCAGACCTGTGCTTTCCATTGATGGAGGGTTGTTACAGTGTATCACGTCTAGCCAGTACTCTGTGAACTAAACACATCTCGCCTGTCTGATAGTTTGCTACAATGTACCAGAGCAGATAAGATGCAGCAAGCTTGGGTGCAGGACACCTACTTTGCAGTGGATTATGTACACTGGATACAATTGTGGCAAACCCTCATCCGTGAGCAATCTATAGTCTGTACAGGCTTTAAGTAACCCATGCACACGACCGTAACAGGTCCATGCCCGTATTGCAGCCCGCAAACAGCGGGTTGACATGGACTTGAATGGGTCCGCAATCCGGGAGATACAGTGCAGTGCGGAACGGAGGCACGGATCGGAAGCACTACGGAGAACTTCTGTGGGTTTTCTGTCTGTGCCTCCACACCGCAAAAATATAGTGCAGGCGCTACTTTTTTGCAGTGGGGAGCGTCGGATGCAGATCGCGGACCCCATTCAACTGAATGGGTCCACACTCGCAGACGGCGGCCACACGGCCGGTGCCTGTGCATTGTGGACCGCAGCATGGACACCACACGTTCATGTGCATGAAGCCTTAAAGAGATCCTCCATGGACCCGTTCTTATAAGAATATAGGTCAGAAGGGGTTAAAAATAACGAAGAGGCGATCCCTCACCACTGCCATTCCGATGTCGCTGCGGTCTCTGCTGATCTTCACTTCCTGGTCTTGAGATGACGCTTTGGAAATTGTAGGTAAGACCCACTTAGCCATAGCCATGACCAAACCCCAGCCAGTGAGTGGCTAAGCTGGCCTTTCCTGGTATTTTCAGTCTGTCAAATCGAAGTGGAGAGCAGCGGGGACTGGACCGGACCAACGTTGGAATAGCAGGGGTGGGGGATCACTGGAGGAGAATAATGATTTATTAATTTTTTTATTCAGAATTTTTTTTCCCCCTTGGACAATTCCTTTAACGTCCATTCACTCATGGCAAGCAGAGATATTGAAAATAGTGAAAAATGCAAGCACCATGCATACATATGAAAAATCCAGATGGCGTCTGATGGTTTCCATAGACATAACGGAGATAAATGGAGGTCAGGTAACTACTTTCAATAGTGCTGCGTTATAATGCCGACACAGTCTAACGAAATATTCTACTACTGTCAGTATCACGGGGCCCCTTTCATCTCTAGCTTTGTGCTGGCACTGCTGAGGAAATTCTGCCTCCCGTTAAGGGCTCATGCACACAACCGTCTATATTTTGCAGTCTGCAAAAAACGGATCCGCAAAAAAAATACTTATGACGTCTGTGTGCTTTCAGAATTTTGCAGAACGGAACAGCCGGCCCCTAATAGAACAGTCCTGTCTTAGTCCGTAATGCGACACAATAATAGTACATGCTGTATTTTTTTGCGGAACAGAAATACGGGCATATGGAAATGGAATCCTACAGTCATGTGTTACACTGGTCGTACATATTAGATAAACCTCAACCAAACCTGCCGATTTTGGAAGGACTGGTGGACTGTTTAATGTGTAGGGGGTCTCCCGACTGTCCCCTGATGATGTTTAGGAAGATAAGGATCGGGCAGTTGGATTTCAACATGTCCAATCCTTTGGTACTCCGGGAAATAGGACACCACCAAAGGTGTCTGGAAGCAGCTTTCTTCCCTCTCCCCTTATCAGCCGAGCATGCATGTGTGGGATCAGGAGAAGCGGTCAGCTGAATGAGCATTCAACCTACAGCTATCTACTGTGAATGGCCGGGATTAGGTTCTGTTCACATTTATGTGCCACAAATCTCAGCTGGATCCATTTACATACAGTAGGTTCATGGGGTATCACCGTATGCGCTACCTTAACTAAGCCTCCAACATAGATTCGAATAGAGGACAGAGAACCTTAAATCACTGCAGGACCTGACTACAGGGAACTTATTTGTGGTCTGTAACCATGGGCACAAGTAGATCTGCATAGGAGCTGTATGCATAAAATGCAAAATTATTTGCAAAGCTGCTCCATGTTTTATTGTAAATGCATAGGCAAGAAAACTGTCTGCAAAAGTAACACACACCCTAAAATTCTCAGCTGCCACATGGTGTAATCACAGCACACACCCGCTATCTGTTTACGATAATAGACTTTTAGGTCTTGTCAATAGTGGACTTTTCCCAGAGATAATTTTTTTTATGAAATATGGTTGCTCATATGAAGCCAGTTCCCAGGAAGCTATGGTTACCTATGAAAACAGTCCAAAGGTATATGCACACTACTGTATTCAGTGCTGTGGTTAGCGTTGTGCATTCTCCTGGCCATAATAGACTGAAAAATCACAGAAAATAATGCACTAGATATATGCAAATAGATGCAAACATTATACTATATATATTTACATTTTTTTCAGTGATTTTTGTTTAGTCTTAGTATACACTTGAAGGTGTGACAACTTCAAGTGTGAATGTGCTTCTATTATCTTGGGAGCAGCATTCCTGTGAACTTTTGCCCCGCCTGGCCCACTGACCTTGATAAGGTGGTACATATAGCTGTGCGGGCTCCCGCAGGCAACCTTGATTAGGTGGTACATATAGCTGTGCAGGCTCCCGCAGGCGCCCTTGATTAGGTAGTACATATAGCTGTGTGGGCTCCCGCAGGCGACCTTGATTAGGTAGTACATATAGCTGTGCGGGCTCCCGCAGGCGCCCTTGATTAGGTGGTACATACAGCTGTGTGGGCTCCCGCAGGCGACCTTGATTAGGTAGTACATATAGCTGTGTGGGCTCCCACAGGCGACCTTGATTAGGTAGTACATATAGCTGTGCAGGCTCCCGCAGGCGCCCTTGATTAGGTGGTACATATAGCTGTGCAGGCTCCCGCAGGCGCCCTTGATTAGGTAGTACATATAGCTGTGCGGGCTCCCACAGGCGACCTTGATAAGGTAGTACATATAGCTGTGCAGGCTCCCGCAGGCGACCTTGATTAGGTAGTACATATAGCTGTGCGGGCTCCCGCAGGCGACCTTGATTAGGTAGTACATATAGCTGTGCGGGCTCCCGCAGGCGACCTTGATTAGGTAGTACATATAGCTGTGCAGGCAACCTTGATTAGGTGGTACATATAGCTGTGCGGGCAACCTTGATTAGGTGGTACATATAGCTGTGCGGGCTCCCGCAGGCGACCTTGATTAGGTGGTACATATAGCTGTGCGGGCTCCCACAGGCGACCTTGATTAGGTGGTACATATAGCTGTGCGGGCTCCCGCAGGCGACCTTGATTAGGTGGTACATACAGCTGTGCGGGCTCCCGCAGGCGCCCTTGATTAGGTGGTACATACAGCTGTGCGGGCTCCCGCAAGCGACCTTGATTAGGTGGTACATATAGCTGTGCGGGCTCCCGCAAGCGACCTTGATTAGGTGGTACATATAGCTGTGCAGACTCCCGCAAGCGACCTTGATTAGGTGGTACATATAGCTGTGCGGGCTCCCGCAAGCGACCTTGATTAGGTGGTACATATAGCTGTGCAGACTCCTGCAAGCGACCTTGATTAGGTGGTACATATAGCTGTGCGGGCTCCCGCAGGCGACCTTGATTAGGTGGTACATATAGCTGTGCAGACTCCCGCAGGCGACCTTGATTAGGTGGTGCATATAGCTGTGCAGACTCCCGCAGGCGACCTTGATTAGGTGGTACATATAGCTGTGCGGGCTCCCGCAGGCGACCTTGATTAGGTGGTACATATAGCTGTGCGGGCTCCCGCAGGCGACCTTGATTAGGTGGTACATATAGCTGTGCGGGCTCCCGCAGGCGACCTTGATTAGGTGGTACATATAGCTGTGCGGGCTCCTCCTCTCATCAGTTGCTGGATGCACATAGAGGTGACTAGAAGCAACACACTATATGTGCAGGGTTTGAATGTAAATGCCCAAGGGCATAGGTAGGTTTAGAGTAGAGCCTGCCTGACTGAGACCACCGTGGCGCGGGTAGGTGGGCACAGATGTGTTTTGATCAAAATATATTGGCTGAGAGTCTCAGATTTTATCAAGGCTTAGCCTATATATAATGTTTGCATCTATTGTTTTAGTGCATTACTATCTGTGATTTTTCTTTTATAAACGTAGCCATGCACATCCGCATATTAATTTATTACATTGCGCAGGAAGTTATCTTTTTCTCTGATTTTTGTTTAGTCCATAATAGACTGAGCAACCAGAGCTTGCGCCCTGATCTTCCACTTGGTGCCCAAAACTATAGAATGGCGGCTGCACTGGATGCAATTACTTACACTAGTTTATTTATAGGACATTATTATTTAGACACCTTACAGCAGTGGTATTTGGGCACTGTATGCGGTATTATTTGGGTACTGTATTGGTACACAATATGACTGAGAGTCCATAGAGGGTACTGCGCAAGGCACTAACTAGCCAAAGGCCAGCCCTGACTTAATTATGGCTCTTAGTAATCTGCATGCTGGGGAGAACATCCCTGTAAAGTGTTGCCATACAGAGGCACCATATGGCAGCACATCGCTTACCTATGGCTCCTTAATACATAACCATAGGGACAAACCATGTGCTGCGATATACAGTCTTTGTCATGTGAATAAGACCTAACATCTCACACAATTTTTTCCCCTCATCTTGTGATGGATCCTGTGATTTATCCTGTGATAAGCTACCACCCCTGCCCCACTTTTATATCAATATAGCAATTGCTTTTTGCTTGTTTGCATCTCCTTCTGCCTCATTGGAAGACAATACATGGATTAACTTTCAGGATTTAGTAAATCTATTTGTGGATTTTCTTTGTGGTGATTGCTCTGGTTTGGGTTGGTTTTATTCATAGGAAGCCACATCTTTATACTCTGTGTTTGCGATGTGTCATTCATTACCGACTGTTAATTTCCTGGTGATTTGTGTACTTTGTTGCTATGATTTTTCATTGATCTATTTCATGACGTTCATTTGTAGTTAATGTTTCTTTTAATTAGGTTCTGTGTAGCTTCAAGGATGCAAATTAGAAAAATGTAAGTCTCATTTGTAGTCCAGGTAAAGATGTGTCCATCCTGTTTATGGAATGATGATAACTGATATGATGACAGTAATAGGATGTTATTGGTGGAGGGGATGATAGCATGAAGAAAAGTTCCTGTAACTCCTGGGCTCACTGGAGGCTTTGTAGAAAGATTGCAGTAACTTATGAGTAGTTATAGGGGTGATAACCTAAGAAAAAGTTCCTCTATCGCCTCCTGAGGTCAGTGACACATACTACAGATGACAGTAAAATGGGATTGGTAAGAGGGATGATAACTGGAAGAAAAGTTCTCACATATCTCTAGGTGTCGCTGGAGGAGAAATTACAGGTACACATACATCTTCCCAACTCCTCCATACACATGTATGCTCGGCCAAACATGCGTGTCTTCTGAATGAAGACAGAAGAATAAGTAGCTGTTCATCTGTGAACAAAAGAATTGGACACTAAACTTCAACATGCCCAATCCTTTTCCCTGAGTACATGTTTGATAGCTGGTTGGTCCCTCCCAAATCACTGGGTTCAGTCAGCTGTATTCTTGTATGTATGATCAACTTAGGCTACTTTCACACTAGGGATTTGGCTTTCAGTTTGTGAGATCCGTTCGGGGCTCTCATAAGCGGTCTAAAACTGATTCGTTTTGCCCTAATGCATTTTGAATGGAAAAAGATCCGCTCAGAATGCATCAGTTTGCCTCCGTTCCGTCTCCATTCCGCTCTGGAGGCTGCCTGCAGCGTTTTGCTGTCCGCTTGACGAAACTGAGCCAAACGGATCCGTCCTGGCACACAATGTACAGTCATGTGAAAAAATTAGGACACCCTTTGAAAGCATGTGGTTTTTTGTAACATTTTTAATAAAAGGTTATTTCATCTCCGTTTCAACAATACAGAGAGATTAAAGTAATCCAACTAAACAAAGAAAACTGAAGAAAAGTCTTTTCAAGATCTTCTGTAAATGTCATTCTACAAAAATGCCTATTCTAACTGAGGAAAAAGATAGGACACCCTCACATGTATTCCCTCTTAAATTGGCTCAGATCTCACACAGGTATATCACACCAGGTGCACATAATTAGTAGATCGTTACTCTGCATGTTGAATGAGGCTTGCCCTATTTAAACCTCAGACATTTAGTTTGGTGTGCTCCTGACTGTTGAAGTGAGAGTGAGCACCATGGTGAGAGCAAAAGAGCTGTCAGAGGACTTCAGAAAAAAGATTGTAGCAGCCTATGAGTCTGGGAAGGGATTTAAAAAGATCTCAAAAGATTTTGAAATCAGCCATTCCACTGTCCGGAAGATAGTCTACAAGTGGAGGGCTTTCAAAACAACTGCCAACATGCCCAGGACTGGTCGCCCCAGCAAGTTCACCCCAAGAGCAGACCGCAAGATGCTAAAAGAGGTCTCCAAAAACCCTAAAGTGTCATCTCGAGAACTACAGCAGGCTCTGGCTACTGTTGATGTAGAAGTACATGCCTCTACAATCAGAAAGAGACTGTACAAGTTTAACTTGCATGGGAGGTGTGCAAGGAGGAAACCTTTGCTTTCCAAGAGAAACATCGAGGCCAGACTGACATTTGCCAGAGATAAAGTTGACAAAGACCAGGACTTCTGGAATAATGTTCTTTGGACAGATGAGTCCAAAATTGAATTATTTGGACACAACAGCAGAGGACATGTTTGGCGTAAACCAAACACAGCATTCCAAGAAAAGAACCTCATACCAACTGTGAAGCATGGAGGTGGAAGTGTCATGGTTTGGGGCTGCTTTGCTGCAGCAGGACCTGGTCAGCTCACCATCATAGAATCCACGATGAATTCTACTGTGTATCAGAAGGTGCTTGAAGAACATGTGAGACCATCAGTTAGAAAATTAAAGCTGAAGCGGAACTGGACCATGCAACATGACAATGACCCAAAACATACTAGTAAATCAACCAAAGATTGGCTGAAAAAGAAGAAATGGAGAGTCCTGGAATGGCCAAGTCAAAGTCCAGATTTGAATCCCATTGAGATGCTGTGGGGTGACTTGAAAAGGGCTGTACGTGCAAGAAACCCCTCAAACATCTCACAGCTGAAAAAGTTCTGCATTGAGGAGTGGGGTAAAATTTCCTCAGACCGATGTCGAAGACTGGTAGATGGCTACAAGAACCGTCTCACTGCAGTTATTTCAGCCAAAGGAGGTAACACTCGCTATTAGGGGCAAGGGTGTCCTATCTTTTTCCTCAGTTAGAATAGGCATTTTTGTAGAATGACATTTACAGAAGATCTTGAAAAGACTTTTCTTCAGTTTTCTTTGTTTAGTCGGATTACTTTAATCTCTCTGTATTGTTGAAACGGAGATGAAATAACCTTTTATTAAAAATGTTACAAAAAACCACATGCTTTCAAAGGGTGTCCTAATTTTTTCACATGACTGTAAGTCAATGGGGACGGATCCGTTTTCTGACACAATCTGACACAATAGAAAACTGATCTGTCCCCTATTGACTTTCAATGGTGTTCAAGACGGATCCATCATGGCAATAGAAGACATAATACAACCGGATCCGTTCATGACGGATACATGCAGTTGTATTATTGTAACGGAAGCGGTTTTGCAGATCCATGACGGATCCGCAAAAAAAACGCTAGTTTGAAAGTAGCCTTAGGCCTCTTTCACACTTGCGTTGTCCGGATCTGGCGTGTACTCCACTTGCCGGAATTACACGCTGGATCCGGAAAAACGCAAGTGTACTGAAAGCATTTGAAGACGGATCCATCTTCAAAATGCGTTCAGTGTTACTATGGCACCCAGGACGCTATTAAAGTCCTGGTTGCCATAGTAGTAGTGGGGAGCGAGGGAGCAGTATACTTACCGTCCGTGCGGCTCCCGGGGCGCTTCAGAGTGACGTCAGGGCGCCCCATGCGCATGGATGACGTGTCCATGCGATCACGTCATCCATGCGCGTGAGGAGCCCTGACGTCACTCTGGAGCGCCCCGGGAGCCGCGCGGACGGTAAGTATGCTGCTCCCCCGCTACACTTTACCATGGCTGCCAGGACTTTTGCATCCCGGCAGCCATGGTAACCATTCAGAAAAAGCTAAACGTCGGACCCGGCAATGCGCCGAAACGACGTTTAGCTTAAGGCCGGATCCGTATCAATGCCTTTCAATGGGCATTAATTCCGGATCCGGCCTTGCGGCAAGTCTTCAGGATTTTTGGCCGGAGCAAAAAGCGCAGCATGCTGCGGTATTTTCTCCGGCCAAAAAACGTTCCGTTCCGGAACTGAAGACATCCTGATGCATCCTGAACGGATTTAACTCCATTCAGAATGCATTAGGATAAAACTGATCAGTATTCTTCCGGCATAGAGCCCCGACGACGGAACTCTATGCCGGAAGAAAAGAACGCAAGTGTGAAAGAGCCCTTAGCGAGCTGATTGGTAAGCTCCTTTATTTTTTATATTTGTACACACATTTTTTTTTTTTATCTAAATAATGTAACTTTTTTAAATGTGAAACATGTTCCTGATTGCACTCTGGGCTCAATGATTACGGGAAATGGTGAATCAGGTGTTTGGTGAACTTATAGGGCCAGATTTATCATGACTCTGACAGTTCACTCCACTTTAACATATGGCTAAAGTCAGATTTATGATCGGCCCTTTAAGACTGTAATAAATGTGGTTTGACGGTAGCAGTTTATCCGTCAGTAAGCAGCTTTACAAAAGTCGCACATCTTTACGAAAAAGTCGCACGTTTTTATGAAAAAGTCGCATATTCTATTAAAAAGTCTCATAAGATAAGCATGGTCCTCACTGGAGTGAAATTGCGACTTTTTTGCGACTTTTTAAATAGTCCCAATAGTAAATCTGTCTAGAGATTAATTTACATAAGAAAACACGCCCACTTTCAGAAAACTGGCGAGCATAGCGCAGAGCAGAAAAAAGTCGCAAATTTATGCGCAGTTTTAGCGTTTGGGACTTTTTTGGGGACTTTTTCACTCCATTATTCTGACCTGAGCTAATGATAAATCTGGCCCATAGTGTGCAGTCATTTGAGGGTCTCCTTTGTAAGGAACAGAAAACCTAAGGTCTGAAACGCGTAGACGAGACTGTCCTGTATTGGAAGTTTTTATCGCTTCAATAAAGTATTCCTCTTTGCTACAAGATTGAGCTGGATCTTACGTTTTTGTTTTGCAGTTTACAAGTCAGCCGTGTCCAGGAGCTGATTCCGTGCTCACGGCAAAGAGAAGCAGGTGAGAGCTGCTTTTTCCTTTCTATGTGACTGTGATAAATTTGGCGCGTCTCTAAACGCGTCCAGTCTAAGTTTATGCTCTCTAGAGGACTAGTGAATCTGCGCAAGTTTTTCACAACTTGTTTTACTTCCTCTATTTACAATGATAGCCATAGAATGCCTTGGAGTACATCACACTGACCACAAGGTGGCAGCATTGCCTTTTACCCAATTAGAGCTCAGTGACTCCTGATCCTTCTCTTCTGTAAGGATTCTCCAAAATACAAATCACTTTATTTGGGAGACGGAATAAAGTTCTTTTTACGCTGCGAGCTCAGAGGTATATGTCGGTGTGACCTGTATACCTCCAATGGATCCACAGTAGGGACACCTTCATAAAAGTGTAAACACAATGGAGGGAATTCAGCTATACCCTGGTTTATGGCACATTTGGGAATATTTTTGTTGTTGCTGTTTTGCATTCAGAAAAGTGGACGTGGTTCAACGGGAAGGGGCGTGGCCTCTGCAGCAAACAGAACAGGACCTATCCTGAGGATACTACTTGTAAAAATCATGGAATACCGTTTAAAGGGAACCTGTCACCGGGATTTTGTGTATAGAGCTGAGGACATGGGCTGCTAGATGGCCGCTAGCACATGCGCAATACCCAGTCCCCATAGCTCTGTGTGCTTTTATTGTGTAAAAAAAACGATTTTATACATATGCAAATTAACCTGAGATGAGTCCTGTACATGCGATGAGTCAGTATGTCCGCCATACTGAACGTCATCAGTTTTTTTTTGCGGATCCGCAATTTGCGGACAGCAAAACACATATGGTCGTGTGCATGTAGCCTAAGGCCTCTTTCACACTACCCTATGGCTTTCAGTGTTTTGCAGTCCGTTTTTCACGGATTCGTCGTTTTGTTTTTTGTTTCCGTTGTGTTTCCGTTCCATTTTTCCATATGGCATATACAGTATACAGTAATTACATAGAAAAAATTGGACTGGGCATAAAATTTTCAATAGATGGTTCCGCAAAAACGTAACAGATACGGAAGACATACGGATGCATTTCCGTATGTGTTAGTTTTTTTTTTTTGCGGACCCATTGACTTGAATGGAGCCACGGAACGTGATTTGCGGGCAATAATAGGACATGTTCTATCCTTCAACGGAACGGAAAAACGGAAATACGGAAAAGGAATGCATACGAAGTACATTCCATTTTTTTTGCGGAACCATTGAAATGAATGGTTCCGTATACGGAACGCAAAAAAACGGCCCGCAAAACAGAAAAAAATAAAATAAAAAAACGGTAGTGTGAAAGAGGCCTAATACTGAGATATATATGGCAGTGTTATCTGGACCTGGAACCATCTAAAACATAGGCAGCGTAAATTTAGGCCGGGTAGTCTGAAGAGGCACCAGATCCTCACCGTGGTTCACACATCTTGTCGGGCTTTAAAATCAAAACCAGCGAGCTATGCGCAGCGGATTATTCTTTTTGGTGCGTTTGTTGCATAAATGGGTCTAGAATATGATGCAACATTACACCAGAAATGCTCCAAATGTTGGCGCGTGTTACGACAAGGTCAAGGCGCAGTCACTGTAAATTTGCCTCATAGCCTTACATGGCCAGTGCTCCATACATAAACTCGGGTGCGGACCCATTCACTTCAATGGGGCTGTAAAGATGCGGACAGCACTCAGTGCTCTGTCCGCATCCGTTGCTCCCTTTCGTTGCCCCGCAAAAAAAATATAACATGTCCTATTCTTGTCCGTTTTGCGGAAAAGAATAGGCATTTCTACAATGGGCCGCCTGTTCCGTTCCGCAAATTGCGGAAGGCACACGGGCGGCTTCCGTTTTTTGCGGATCCGCGGTTTGCGGACTTAAAAAAAACGCAACGGTCGTGTGCATGAGGCCTTACACTGAAAGTCAGTGGGGGACGGATCTATTTTCAATTGCACCATATTGTGTCAGTGAAAAACAGATCCGTCCCCATTGACTTACATTGTAAGTCTAGACGGATTCATTTGGCTCCGCATAGTCAGACGGTCACCAAAACACTGCAAGCTGCGTTTTAGTGACCGTCTAAAAAACGCAACGGAGACTAAACGCAGCCAAATTGATGCATTTTGAACGGATCCATATCCATTCAGAATGCATTGGGGCTGAACTGATCCGTTTTGGGCCGCTTGTGAGAGCCCTGAAACGGATCTCACAAGCGGACCCAGAAATGCCAGTGTGAAAGTAGCCTTAGGCTCCTTTCACACGGGCGAGATTTCCGCGTGGGTGCAATGCGTGAGGTGAACGCATTGCACCCGCACTGAATCTGGACCCATTCATTTCTATGGGGCTGTGCACATGACCGGTGATTTTCACGCATTACTTGTGCGTTGCATGAAAATCGCAGCAAGCTCTATATTGTGCGTTTTTCACGCAACGCAGGCCCCATAGAAGTGAATGGGGCTGCGTGAAAATCCCAAGCATCTGCAAGCAAGTGCGGATGCGGTGCGAATTTCATGCATGGTTGCTAGGAGACGATTGGGATGGAGACCCGATCATTATTATTTTCCCTTATAACATGGTTATAAGGAAAAATAATAGCATTCTTAATACAGAATGCATAGTACAATAGCGCTGGAGGGGTTAAAAAAAATTAAAAATAATTTAACTCACCTCATCCGCTTGTTCGCGCAGCCGGCATCTCTTCTGTCTTCCTCTTTGCTGTCTAGGAGGAAAAGGACCTGTGGTGACGTCACTGCTCTCATCACATGGTCCATCGCCATGGTGATGGATCATGTGATGGACCATGTGATTAGCGTAGTGACGTCACCACAGGTCCTTTTCGTCAAAAAAGAAAAAAGAAGAGAAGCCGGGCTGCGCGAACAAGTGGATTAAGGTGAGTTACATTTTTTATTTTTATTTTTTAACCCCTCCATCACTATTTTACTAAGCATTCTGTATGAAGAATGCTATTATTTTCCCTTATAACCATGTTATAAGAGAAAATAATCAAATCTACAGAACACCGATCCCAAGCCTGAACTTCTGTGAAGAAGTCCGGGTTCGGGTCTGGGTACCAAACATGCCGATTTTTGCCATGCGCGTGCAAAACGCATTAAAACGCTTTGCACTTGCGGGGAAAAATCGCGCATGTTCCCGCAACGCCCCCGCATCTTTTCCTGCAACCCAGTGTGAACCCAGCCTTACTGTCTGCAGTGTGGGGCAAATATTGTAGAAATGAACTTTAACTTTTAAAGATTTGTGCCCCAAAACCCCTTAAAAGCTATAGCATAAACACAAAAAATTTGCATATTTGTAGTGACCACTAGAGGGAGCGCAGAAGCTCACTGCGTACAGTGTTATTATTGAATTCAATGTATGAACAGTCTGCAGTAAGCTCCTGGGCTCCCCCTCGTGGTGGCTGTTCAGTAAGCTCCTGGGCTCACCCTAATGGTGGCTGTTCAGTAAGCTCCTGGGCTCCCCCTCGTGGTGACTGTAAGCTCCTGGGCTCCCCCTCATAGTGGCTGTTCAGTAAGCTCCTGGGCTCCCCCTAATTGTTGCTGTTCAGTAAGCTCCTGGGCTCCCCCTCGTGGTGACTGTAAGCTCCTGGGCTCCCCCTAATGGTGGCTGTTCAGTAAGCTCCTGGGCTCCCCCTCATAGTGGCTGTTCAGTAAGCTCCTGGGCTCCCCCTAATTGTTGCTGTTCAGTAAGCTCCTGGGCTCCCCCTCGTGGTGACTGTAAGCTCCTGGGCTCCCCCTAATGGTGGCTGTTCAGTAAGCTCCTGGGCTCCCCCTAATGGTGGCTGTTCAGTAAGCTCCTGGGCTTCCCCTCGTGGTGACTGTAAGCTCCTGTGCTCCCCCTAGTGGTGGCTTTTCAGTAAGCTCCTGGGCTCCCCCTAATGGTGGCTGTTCAGTAAGCTCCTGAGCTCCCCCTAATGGGGGCTGTTCAGTAAGCTCCTGGGCTCCCCCTCGTGGTGGCTGTTCAGTAAGCTCCTGGGCTCCCCCTAATTGTTGCTGTTCAGTAAGCTCCTGGGCTCCCCCTCGTGGTGACTGTAAGCTCCTGGGCTCCCCCTAATGGTGGCTGTTCAGTAAGCTCCTGGGCTCCCCCTAATGGTGGCTGTTCAGTAAGCTCCTGGGCTCCCCCTCGTGGTGACTGTAAGCTCCTGTGCTCCCCCTAGTGGTGGCTTTTCAGTAAGCTCCTGGGCTCCCCCTAATGGTGGCTGTTCAGTAAGCTCCTGAGCTCCCCCTAATGGGGGCTGTTCAGTAAGCTCCTGGGCTCCCCCTCGTGGTGGCTGTTCAGTAAGCTCCTGGGCTCCCCCTAATGGTGGCTTTTCAGTAAGCTCCTGGGCTCCCCCTAATGGTGGATGTTCAGTAAGCTCCTGAGCTCCCCCTAATGGTGGCTGTTCAGTAAGCTCCTGGGCTCCCCCTAATGGTGGCTGTTCAGTAAGCTCCTGAGCTCCCCCTAATGGTGGCTGTTCAGTAAGCTCCTGGGCTCAGTGGGGTCAGCATAAAGTTGATGACAGGTTCCCTTTAACTATCTATGTAGCAGTTTTGGATCTCTGTATCGGGAAAACTTAATTCCAATCACTATAAAGACATAAAATTAATAAAGTGACCAAAACATAAAATCCTTTTCACTTTAGTTAGGAATCATTTTCTTGTTCCCATTTTTGGCAAAAAATCGCAGTGAGTGTACATTCTGTGACTATAATCCATTGTACATGACTATGCAGTTTATTGCTTTACAGCGGTATATCCTTCTATACTGTATAGGATTTTTATTACCGTGGCCCCTCTTTTTAGAGCCCCCACCATGACCTGCATACACTGTACATGGCTCTGCCGGTGATTTATGATCCTGCCTCCCTCTCGCTCTGCTGAGTCCTTACAAGGCATTTCCAGTAGAAAACTTTCCATCTGTCCCTGCAGGATAGTCTGTCACATACACCATCATCTACAGGAAGATTTCCAGAATGCCGAAGATTTTATTCTTTGCCCTCGCCGCCGTCCATGAAAGCCGGGGGAAGGCCGCATCGTGCAAATTAGAGATACACCAGCACCTTCCCCAGTCCAGGTTATAGCAGATCTTCCCACACCCCCATTACTGATGCTGCCAATCTTCTTTCCATCACTGGAGGTTTTACTTAATGTTTTTGCCCCTGCTCTTACGAAAACTGGCTGCAGATGCACGGAGTTTCTTCCAAGCTGAAGCTGCAGTAAAAAGCATGGTGGAAAAGAGTAGCAGCCTGAATCTGCAGCAGGAGGTAGACATCAGACAGAGATCTGGTGCATCTTGTTGGACATGTTACAATCTTGCCTGACCTTACAGCGCCAATTGTGCCAATAATTTGCACCAAAATGTTGGCTCATGTTGTAGCATTTTATCTAAAATACGCCCCTTTTCTACTGAGGAGCAAGTGTCTAAAGCCCCCAAAATATGGTGCAAGAATAGTACAACTGACAGAAAATGATTGTGATGTCACAGCAGCTTAGCTGTTATATGCATATTGTGATGTCACAGCAGCTTAGCTGTTATATACATATTGTGAGGTCACAGCAGCTTAGCTGTTATATACATATTGTGAGGTCACAGCAGCTTAGCTGTTATATACATATTGTGAGGTCACAGCAGCTTAGCTGTTATATATACATATTGTGAGGTCACAGCAGCTTAGCTGTTATATACATATTGTGAGGTCACAGCAGCTTAGCTGTTATATACATATTGTGAGGTCACAGCAGCTTAGCTGTTATATACATATTGTGATGTCACAGCAGCTTAGCTGTTATATACATATTGTGAGGTCACAGCAGCTTAGCTGTTATATGCATATTGTGATGTCACAGCAGATTAGCTGTTATATACATATTGTGATGTCACAGCAGCTTAGCTGTTATATACATATTGTGATGTCACAGCAGCTTAGCTGTTATATACATATTGTGATGTCACAGCAGCTTAGCTGTTATATACATATTGTGAGGTCACAGCAGCTTAGCTGTTATATACATATTGTGAGGTCACAGCAGATTAGCTGTTATATACATATTGTGATGTCACAGCAGCTTAGCTGTTATATACATATTGTGATGTCACAGCAGCTTAGCTGTTATATACATATTGTGATGTCACAGCAGCTTTGCTGTTATACGCATATTGTGATGTCACAGCAGCTTAGCTGTTATATACATATTGTGATGTCACAGCAGCTTAGCTGTTATACACATATTGTGATGTCACAGCAGCTTAGCTGTTATATACATATTGTGATGTCACAGCAGCTTAGCTGTTATATACATATTGTGAGGTCACAGCAGCTTAGCTGTTATATACATATTGTGATGTCACAGCAGCTTAGCTGTTATATACATATTGTGATGTCACAGCAGCTTAGCTGTTATATACATATTGTGATGTCACAGCAGCTTAGCTGTTATATACATATTGTGATGTCACAGCAGCTTAGCTGTTATATACATATTGTGAGGTCACAGCAGCTTAGCTGTTATATACATATTGTGAGGTCACAGCAGCTTAGCTGTTATATGCATATTGTGAGGTCACAGCAGCTTAGCTGTTATATGCATATTGTGAGGTCACAGCAGCTTAGCTGTTATATGCATATTGTGATGTCACAGCAGATTAGCTGTTATATGCATATTGTGATGTCACAGCAGCTTAGCTGTTATATGCATATTGTGATGTCACAGCAGCTTAGCTGTTATATACAGTACATATTGTGAGGTCACAGCAGCTTAGCTGTTATATACATATTGTGAGGTCACAGCAGCTTAGCTGTTATATACAGTACATATTGTGAGGTCACAGCAGCTTAGCTGTTATATACATATTGTGATGTCACAGCAGCTTAGCTGTTATATACATATTGTGAGGTCACAGCAGCTTAGCTGTTATATACATATTGTGAGGTCACAGCAGCTTAGCTGTTATATACATATTGTGAGGTCACAGCAGCTTAGCTGTTATATGCATATTGTGATGTCACAGCAGCTTAGCTGTTATATACATATTGTGATGTCACAGCAGCTTAGCTGTTATATACATATTGTGAGGTCACAGCAGCTTAGCTGTTATATGCATATTGTGATGTCACAGCAGATTAGCTGTTATATACATATTGTGATGTCACAGCAGCTTAGCTGTTATATGCATATTGTGAGGTCACAGCAGCTTAGCTGTTATATACATATTGTGAGGTCACAGCAGCTTAGCTGTTATATGCATATTGTGAGGTCACAGCAGCTTAGCTGTTATATACATATTGTGATGTCACAGCAGCTTAGCTGTTATATATATTGTGATGGTCACAGCAGCTTAGCTGTTATACATATTGTGATGTCACAGCAGATTAGCTGTTATATACATATTGTGAGGTCACAGCAGCTTAGCTGTTATATACATATTGTGAGGTCACAGCAGCTTAGCTGTTATATACATATTGTGATGTCACAGCAGCTTAGCTGTTATACATATGTGATGTCACAGAGCTTAGCTGTTATACATTGTGATGTCACAGCAGCTTAGCTGTTATATACATATTGTGATGTCACAGCAGCTTAGCTGTTATATACATATTGTGATGTCACAGCAGCTTAGCTGTTATACACATATTGTGATGTCACAGCAGCTTAGCTGTTATACATATTGTGATGTCACAGCAGCTTAGCTGTTATACACATATTGTGATGTCACAGCAGCTTAGCTGTTATACACATATTGTGATGTCACAGCAGCTTAGCTGTTATATACATATTGTGATGTCACAGCAGCTTAGCTGTTATATACATATTGTGATGTCACAGCAGCTTAGCTGTTATATACATATTGTGATGTCACAGCAGCTTAGCTGTTATATGCATATTGTGAGGTCACAGCAGCTTAGCTGTTATATACATATTGTGATGTCACAGCAGCTTAGCTGTATATACATATTGTGATGTCACAGGCAGCTTAGCTGTTATATACATATTGTGATGTCACAGCAGCTTAGCTGTTATATACATATTGTGATGTCACAGCAGCTTAGCTGTTATATACATATTGTGATGTCACAGCAGCTTAGCTGTTATATACATATTGTGATGTCACAGCAGCTTAGCTGTTATATACATATTGTGATGTCACAGCAGCTTAGCTGTTATATACATATTGTGATGTCACAGCAGCTTAGCTGTTATATACATATTGTGATGTCACAGCAGCTTAGCTGTTATATACATATTGTGATGTCACAGCAGCTTAGCTGTTATATACATATTGTGAGGTTCACAGCAGCTTAGCTGTTATATACATATTGTGATGTCACAGCAGCTTAGCTGTTATATACATATTGTGATGTCACAGCAGCTTAGCTGTTATATACATATTGTGATGTCACGCAGCTTAGCTGTATATGCATATTGTGAGGTCACAGCAGCTTAGCTGTTATATACATATTGTGATGTCACAGCAGATTAGCTGTTATATACATATTGTGATGTCACAGCAGCTTAGCTGTTATATACATATTGTGATGTCACAGCAGCTTAGCTGTTATACACATATTGTGATGTCACAGCAGCTTAGCTGTTATATACATATTGTGATGTCACAGCAGCTTAGCTGTTATACACATATTGTGATGTCACAGCAGCTTAGCTGTTATACACATATTGTGATGTCACAGCAGATTAGCTGTTATATACATATTGTGATGTCACAGCAGCTTAGCTGTTATATACATATTGTGATGTCACAGCAGCTTAGCTGTTATATGCATATTGTGAGGTCACAGCAGCTTAGCTGTTATATACATATTGTGATGTCACAGCAGATTAGCTGTATTATACATATTGTGATGTCACAGCAGCTTAGCTGTTATATACATATTGTGATGTCACAGCAGCTTAGCTGTTATATACATATTGTGATGTCACAGCAGCTTAGCTGTTATATACATATTGTGAGGTCACAGCAGCTTAGCTGTTATATACATATTGTGATGTCACAGCAGCTTAGCTGTTATATACATATTGTGAGGTCACAGCAGCTTAGCTGTTATATGCATATTGTGAGGTCACAGCAGCTTAGCTGTTATACGCATATTGTGATGTCACAGCAGCTTAGCTGTTATATGCATATTGTGATGTCACAGCAGCTTAGCTGTTATATGCATATTGTGATGTCACAGCAGCTTAGCTGTTATATGCATATTGTGATGTCACAGCAGCTTAGCTGTTATATACATATTGTGATGTCACAGCAGCTTAGCTGTTATATACATATTGTGATGTCACAGCAGCTTAGCTGTTATATACATATTGTGATGTCACAGCAGCTTAGCTGTTATACACATATTGTGATGTCACAGCAGCTTAGCTGTTATACGCATATTGTGATGTCACAGCAGCTTAGCTGTTATACACATATTGTGATGTCACAGCAGCTTAGCTGTTATATACATATTGTGAGGTTACAGCAGCTTAGCTGTTATATACATATTGTGATGTCACAGCAGCTTAGCTGTTATATACATATTGTGATGTCACAGCAGCTTAGCTGTTATACACATATTGTGATGTCACAGCAGCTTAGCTGTTATATGCATATTGTGAGGTCACAGCAGCTTAGCTGTTATATACATATTGTGAGGTCACAGCAGCTTAGCTGTTATATACATATTGTGATGTCACAGCAGATTAGCTGTTATATACATATTGTGATGTCACAGCAGCTTAGCTGTTATATACATATTGTGATGTCACAGCAGCTTAGCTGTTATATACATATTGTGATGTCACAGCAGCTTAGCTGTTATACACATATTGTGAGGTCACAGCAGCTTAGCTGTTATACGCATATTGTGATGTCACAGCAGCTTAGCTGTTATACGCATATTGTGATGTCACAGCAGCTTAGCTGTTATACACATATTGTGATGTCACAGCAGCTTAGCTGTTATACGCATATTGTGATGTCACAGCAGCTTAGCTGTTATATACATATTGTGATGTCACAGCAGCTTAGCTGTTATATACATATTGTGATGTCACAGCAGCTTAGCTGTTATATACATATTGTGATGTCACAGCAGCTTAGCTGTTATATACATATTGTGATGTCACAGCAGCTTATCATCTTAGCCCTGTCATCAGATAGATTGACTGTATCATAAATCACTATGATATGAAGAATGGTCCTGATATAAGTCTTGTAGAAGTGAAAACAGCGCCACTCTTGGCCATAGGCCATAGATACCATTCTGTGCAGCCCCCAACCATCTGGAAACAGACATGTATGCCTATGTCTTGTGGCTGCTTACATGTAATTTTCATGTATTTCTCCCATTAGATGGGAGTCCTGGAAGTGTAACTAGACATTAATGGTATATAATGTGTGTTCAATATGCCATAAGTGCAAAATTTCAGTTGTTAATACACCTTTAAATTTTAATTTCGGCCCTCGTCATTGGTTTAGTCTGGCAATGTGGCCCCCAACCAGGAAACGTTGTGCACCCCCTCACCCTGCGGCATACAGAGTTGGAATATCCTCGGCGTGGATTCTGGCCGTGTTAGGCCTCTGACGCTCTTAGGGCTGTTTGTTGTGGGATCTCCTATTAATGTGCCATAAATACGACGACAGGAAGCCCGACTCCCACCCTCTTCCTCCTCACACAAGCCGGGGCTGTCGCTCACACATTGACTCTTTCTTCTGCTCCTCTGCAGGTGACGATCAGCTTCAGAGGGAGCAACCCTCGGATTAGGCTTTTATTCAGTGCAAGACAGAGGGAAGATGCAAAATCGGTATCAGCCCCTCCCCCACCTACCATGCGCCATTTATAATATTAGTGCCTTGTGTATGGCAGAGGGATCTGTGCACCCCATCAGGTGCCATGGCATGGGTGCGCCAGCTGCCTCTGCCCCTTGATCAGCTGTAGGAATAGCGGGGCATATAATATACGTTGTGTTTCAATTCTTCACCATTCTCAAGATCTTTGGTTGCTGTCAGTGAATGGGGACAGTCTTGAGACTAAAAATCTGCACAGACCTGATACGTCTCACAGCTGAGGATTTGTTCCAATTATAGCCAGTCCCACACCGTCTATATGCATTAATGCGGCCTACGGGCATCCTTCAAGATTCAGATACTGTATGAAAGATGCACCGTTCCTAGTATATTGGGGCTATATTATGTACTGGGCAAATGAAACCCCCTCAGGATGGACATGGCTGATGTTCTCCTCCCCCCCTTAGTATCATGTTGGGTCTTGGTTACAGTAGAAATTTGCACCAGGACTTTAGTGGATACATATGGTGTGTTCTGGGAAAACATGTGCAAACGGTTTCATCCCTTAAAATAGTCCAGATTGTGACAGGTATAGAAAACACGTGTCTGGTTCACAGGGCAGGGAGAAGCGTTTGAAGAGTGGACATCAAATGGATGCTCGCTTCTTCTGGAAGTGATTCACAACCATTAGAACATCTGCTGAACCATCAAACTATGGAGGCACCGGGTCAACATTACCTCCACTCCATCCCAAGTCTTAGGGGTCTGCATCGGATGTTTTATGTAGGGCGTTCAACAGACTCATGTCTCTGGACAAACAGGGGAACAAGATTTAAAGGGCTTGTCCATAATTAGAAAGATATGACTGCTTTTTTTCAGAAACAGGGCGGTAGCTGGCCAGCTAAGACCTGTCCTAGGTTGCTAACATAGCTTATATATGTTTATACAGCTAGACCCGCTAATAACCGTTCCTATGTTTGTGTGTTAAAGACAAAAGCAGAGTTATTTATAGTGACTTCATGTTTGGATGTCATATAACTGTTATATTTTGTGTTTGTGAAGCAGAAAAGATAATATGCCTTTAAGATTCATTATATAATGTAAGGTAAGCTTAATGACACAGCGGAAAGAACAGAAAGCATAGAGTTAAACTGTTGTTGCTAAGCAGGAGTCTTGACCAATCCTAGCCAGCCTCACACAGCCCAGGAGTTTTGACCAATTACAGCCAGCCTCGCACACAGCTTGTGTGGGAAATTCCCCTAGCAGGAGCTGCTGGAATTATTATTCATCAGAGACAGGAGCTGAACAAACATTCACTCCACTAAGAGCTGTGTTTTATGGAAGCAGAGAGGCCAAAATAGGTATTTAAAACAGTTATATAATGTTCCTACTGTTAATATAGTGATTAGAACTGTACACTGAACTGGTTATATGTATGTTTACTTACAGTTCCACCATACAAATGAACTATTGAGCCATACAATCATAGAATCCAAACAAATTGCATACAAATGCTAACTGCTCATATCAGATCATAAGCAATTGTATAGAGCAAACTGCAAACCAAGTAGAGCAAGTGAACCATTGGTTAACCTCAGATATACCTCAGAGTACAGATACTGAAGAGAGAAATATATCCACCAGTTTATGTTGAATGACAAGATTGAACAGTTGAACGACCATCTTAATCATACCGCCATTTTATAATACTTTATTCAACACGTGTTTTGTACATGGACTATCTGCTGCGGAGGCGGCAGTGTTATATATGAAGAAAAGTTCAAGTTAATAAAGAAGTTATTTCAAGCATTTGGTGTTCCCTTTACGCTACTGGTGTTTTGGCTTTCCGATTGTGAGATCCGTTCAGGGCTCTCACAGGCGGTCCAAAACGGATCAGTTTTGCCCTAATGCATTCTGAATGGAAAAGGATCTGCTCAGAATGCATCAGTTTGCCTCTGTTCTGTCTCCATTCCGCTTTGGAGGCCGCCTGCAGCGTTTTGGTGTTTGTCTGACGAAACTGAGCCAAACAGATCCGTCCTGACACACAATGTAAGTCAATGAGGACGGATCCGTTTTCACTGGCACAATCTGACGCAATAGAAAACAGATCCGTCCCCCATTGACTTTCAATGGTGTTCATGACGGATCCGTCTTGGCTGTGTTAAAGATAATACAAACTGATCCGTTCTGAACGGATGCAGACGTTTGTATTATCTGAACGGCCCCGTCTGTACAGATCCATGACGGATCCGCACCAAACGCTAGTGTAAAGTAGCCTTAAACCTACTGTTTCCATATAACGGCGCTAGAGGAATTACACAGTAATAGACAGTCTGGTTAGACTAAAAAGTCAGAGATATCAGAATTCTTCTAATGCCACAGCGCAAAAGGCACTTCATAGTGCTGCGCCTGCCACAAGGGCCCCACCTATTCACATGGTAGGTGATAAATGTATGATGGGTGGGGGGGGGGTGTCGCTGATCACTATGAGTTTGAATGGGCGATTGGTGTACTGCAGCGCCATTTAATGTCTATGTCAACATCACCATGGACCATGAATGAAGCAAAGCATGACCACTACTGATCCATTCAAACGCCTCCTTGCAGCGAGGAAGAATAGGGGGGCTCAGAACCCCTATTCTAGTGATCACTGAGGCCCCCACCCCAGCGACCATATAATCACTTAACCATTTTTTTTTTAAAGAGATGACCCCTTTCAGGTTAGTGGCCGCATTGAGCACCAGGTGTGAGCAGCAGTGAATGGAGCGTTCATGTGGCTGTTTAGTAGGTGCTGATCGTCCTCAGGGCCTTGTCTGATGAATGTGGCCCATTAAAGCCTCCATTACTAATGACAGGGCGTAGCATTGTCGTCATGAGTGTCTGGCTTCTCGCCGCTCAGGATGATGGGAGTTGTTCCCCTTGACTATGAGCCTGGTCACACCCATTGTCTATGATTTTGGGACTCAGAAACGAGAAGAAATGGCGGTGATGATGGTTTGGTGTCATTGATTTCAATAGGATTTTGTTTGCCACTTCAAGATCCATCGTGGCTGTTTTTTCACTCCATTTCTCGATTCGTTACCATGCGTTATATTTTACCAAAGGACTATAAGGGGCCATGGGCCTGGATCTGTGATCCATGGATGCCTGATACTGGGCCTGCACGTGGAGGATGTGCCTCACAGATCCCTACTGAATCCCTAACCAAAAATGGTGGCTTGCCCCCATGCATGCTGTATGAAGCTATGCCACTTGGAAGCTGGCACAATAGGGACCCATTTAGTGCACCCAGCAATGCTGCCTTGCTTTCTGTCCGCAGGGTGGCAGCTGCTGTGGGGCCCTCCTCAACTATTAACGGGCCTTCAGAAGTTCAGGATCATATTGGAATGGTGGAGGGAAGATGGGTATATTGTGCCCATAGCTGGGTTTTCCTTTACCCCAAGATATTTTTTGCTGTCCTACCCCCGTATCATAGTACCCTGGCCAAGATAGTGTGGACCCCCGGACCCCCGGACCCAGTAGCTGACCGTCACTAGACTTTCAGTTTCCTGATCTCATTTGCTAATAGGAAAGCTCATTGCAGAATGCGCCATTACTGCGTCCTTACACCCCCAGCCAGGGGCGTATCTATAGGTGAAGCGGCTGCTTTGGAGCCCTGACCCAAAAGGGGCCCATCCAGGAGGAGGACTAAAATATTTTGCCCCCTCAACAGTATGACACAATGAAATTATATATAGTGACAGTATAGACAGCGTAGAAAACGGATGGAACAGCTGCCGGGCCTGGTCTGAGAGAGCGATCTCTACTAGCCACAGGAATGGGGGCGGCATGAAAGGAAGTGGTTGCGAAAAAATTACTGAGGGAGGGGGGTCCCATTCAAAAATTTGCAATGGGGCCCAGTCATTTCTAGCTACGCCACTGCCCCCGGCCCACACATGCAGATGGGACCACTCCCCATTAATTAGTGCAATGTGTCCTCGAGGGTCGGAGCAGCCGCTTCGCGTGTGATGTGACCGCAGATTCTAAATTGCTTGTTTATGTAACTCGTGCTCTCGTGTCAGACGCACTGGAAGGATCTGAATAAACGATAACCTCCCAGCGAGGTCTCAAGCTCCACAAATATGAACTGTGTTTTTTTTATCCCGCAGCACGAGAGTTCAATGGAGATTAATCGCGATGCCCTGTAAGTTGGGTTTAGCCAAAGTTTAAGTGAGATCTTGGCTTTGGAGAGAAGAGGAAGTGCAAGCTTCAGCTTGTCGAGCGAAATGCTTCTCATGACGTTTCTGTGGCCCGGCAGTGACCGCTTGTGTCGCTGGGAAAGTGCCGCTGATGTGTGCCAGTAGGGGGCTAGGGTACATGGCGACGTGCACAGTGACATGTGTCACAGAAAAGCCACCCCAAATTTTTTGTAATGATAGTCAATGGGGACATGAAAGAGGAAAGCACAGCTTCGGTTAAGCTAGGACTACACGGCGATATGTGTTGCGCGACTTCTTGTCGCAGAAAAGTGGCGTAACATTTTTTGTAATGATAGTCAATGTGGTCGCACTGCGACATGTGACATGCCGTGGCTGCAATGCGACAGTCGCACAAAGATCCAACTTGGTTGTAGTTGCAGTATGTCGCATTTTGCAGTGCGACACCATTGACTATCATGACAAAAAATGTTGCGTGATATTTCTGCGACAAGAAGTCACGCAACACATATCGCCGTGTAGTCCTAGCCTAACTGAAGCTGTGGTTCCTTCTCTAATTATGTAAATTTAATTTATAGGAAATTATCCCTTTAAGGGTCCATTGACACGGCTGTAGGCCATCCGTGCCCGTGTTGCGGACCGTAAATGGCAGTTCCGCAACATACTGGCACCGGCCGTGTATATCCTGTATCATGCATGCAGACCCATTAACTTGAAGGGGTCAGCAATCCTCAAGATACAGCGTGGTGCAGAGCGGAGGCACGTATCCGAAACACTCGCTTCCGCTGGTTTTTTTTGGTCCGTGCCCCCACACCGCAAAAGATAGGACACGTCCTATATTTTGCTGTATATTGCAGATCGCAGACCCATTCAAGTAAATGGGTCCGCGCAGCAATACAGGATTCCACCGGCCGGTGCCCGTGCATTGCAGACCGCAACTTGGACGGCTTACGTTCGTGTGAATGTAACCTAAACTTAGCTGATACAGTAATAACACTGCAGGGTGGGGGTTATATTGGCGGCCGTTGCCCTGCAGGCATCAGTAGAATGCGGGCTCCATTTACCACAGCCTATAAACCTACGGTGCACAACCTTTTCTGGTCTGAGGGCCACAATGTGACACTGCGCCGTTCCCAAGGGCCACCATAAAACTTGAAGTATTCCTATCTGAGACAGTTGATCCTTAAAATAGATTACAGCCATTAACCTGTTAGTGTAGGACGTCTCCTAAACCAAACAAGTCTCCCCCCTTCCCCACACCGCTGCTGGGTCCCGCATAAACAGGAATATGTCCGTCAGTCCCTGCGGTTTGGGATGACACCCCTGCTGCATGAAAAGCTATTATCTGTTGACTTTGAAGTTCTGTGAGCAGCATGAAAGCCCCAGCGCTGGGATGTCTCAGGCCAATTAAAGGTGCCCTACAATTTTGGAGAGTCCCTTTGTCCTTTAGAGTAGTGCACAATAGACCCTCACAAGGACATATTACTTACTAGTGGTGGACTACATATTATGGACTAAGGTTATCGAAAATTTGACTTAAGGTCTCCTTAACCTGGCTGGACAGTGTTTTTTTTTTTCTTTTCTTTTTCTTGCATGTTTTTAAGATTCAAATTAAACTCCAAAAGATTTTCACTTAAAGGGAGTCTATCAGCAGTTTTGACCATGCTATACTGCTGAAAGTAGGTAGGGACTGGAGAGAGCAGGACAAACATATATTGTGTGGCACTTTTATTATGCAAGGTAGTGAGAATATGAAGTTTCATTCTGCCAGATTAAGTGCCCAGGAGGCGACGCTTCACTGTGAAGTGCTCTCTGCATTAAGTGGCTTCATAGACCTTCCCCTCTTCTGAGTGACAGCTGTAGTAGTCTACCGGTTGGATGCTACAGCATTTGGAGCAGAGGAGAGGGGCTATGAAGCAGCTCTGTGCACAGAGCACTCTATGGTAAAGCTCTGCCTCCAGGGCACTTAAGGAGCAGAATAAAACTTCATATTCTCACTACTCCTGATATATTTTTTAAAAAAATATAGAAAATTCTAAAAAAAATATAATAAAATATAAATAAAAGGAAAAAATAAAAATAGAAAAAAGTGCAAAATAAAAAATAATCTCCCACACCAACCAAAACCGTCGCCATTATTGCCCCATTCATGTGAAACTATACATATGTAACAAAACGGCCAACAGAAAATAGGGAAATAATTATAATAATGTATTTTGGTGTCACTTTGCATTTTTAAAGATTAAGGATAGAGATGAGCGAATTTCAGGTTATGAAATTCGTTCACGCTTCGTTTACTGGTAAAAGGTGAATTTCGTTATGGATTCCGTTACTATGGACCATAACGCAATTCTATGATGGAATGCCTTTAGAGGCGTTCCGTTATTCATTCCGTCATAATAGAAGTCTATGGGCTGCATAACGCATCCGTCCCGTTTCCGTTATATAGGAGAGGACTCCCTGCATAACCGAAACGGAAAGGACTTCTATTATGACGGAATGATCAACGGAATGCCTCTAAAGGCATTCCGTTATGCATTCCGTCATATAATTGCGTTATGGTCCGTGGTAACGGAATCCATAACGCATTACCAGTAAACGAAGCGTGAACGGATTTCAAAATATGAAATTAGCTCATCTCTAAAGCTACTTTCACACTGGTGTTTTGGCTTTCCATTTGTGAGATCCGTTCAGGGCTCTCTAAAACTGATCAGTTTTAGCCCTAATGCATTCTGAATGGACAAGGATCCGCTCAGAATGCATCAGTTTGCCTCCGTTCCGTCTCCATTCCGCTTTGGAGGCTGCTTGCAGCGTTTTGGTGTCTGTCTGACGAAACTGATCCAAACTGATCCGTCCTGACACACAATGTAAGTCAATGGGGACGGATTCATCTTCACTGACACAATCTGGCACAATAGAAAACGGATCCGTCCTCCATTGACTTTCAATGTATTATCTGTAACATAGCCAAGACAGATCCGTCATGAACACCATTGAAAGTCAATGGAGGACGGATCCGTTTTCTATTGTGTCATAGAAAACGGATCCGTCCCCATTGACTTACATTGTGTGTCAGGACGGACCTGTTTTCTATGACACAATAGAAAACGGATCCGTCCTCCTTTCAATGGTGTTCATGACGGCTCCGTCTTGGCTAGTGTTAAAGATAATACAAACGAATCCGTTCTGAGCGGATGCAGACGGTTGTATTATCTGAACGGATCCGTCTGTACTAGATCCATGATGGATCCGCACCAAATGCACCAAATGCGAGTGTGAAAGTAGCCTTATAAGGGAGCTATATTTTTTTCTAAAAAATATATTTACAAAATGTTTTGTACAGTTTCCCGCAAAATAAAACCAAAAAAAATTAATTATAATGCTCCATGTGCTGGCCTTTACATAACTTCAGCGGATCAACCGCTGCTCCTAAACAGGTGTAGAAAATCGTAAATGAAAATGCCGCTCTCTCTCTTCCACATCACACCTACTTTTTTAACACTGGGCGTGAGCGGGGAAAAGTCGCCGATTTTCGGCGCAAAGTATTTTTGCGCTACAATCTGCGCCTGAAATACGCCTAATATAGGCACATTTCTGTATCATAAATGACCCCCCCAATCCAAGAAGATTGATGTATGGTAGTGGTATCTGTGGTGCTTGCTACATTGTTTCAATTCTGTTATTCTTTGAGAAAGTAGTCATTGAATTACAGATTGCAAATGACATGTGAGCTCAGTGCCCCCCTGACATGTTTTGCCGCATACGCTGCATCATCGGTTGAACGCCATATGTCTGGCACTATATGGCGGCATCTATTTTCACGTTCTCCCATACAATACGTGCATTTGTTGCTCTCTGACTGCATTTAAATCCAAAGCAACTGCAGAATTTTCCAGATTTTTCATGTTGGATACGGGGAGCTGCATCTGTTTGCACCCAAGCGAAGCCTCTGCTCTGACAGTGCCGCCATTCACTGTAATACTGATATACAGACAACTGCCGCAGCAGCTGCTACACCTCGCGGATGTATGTACTGAAGAGTAGGATCTACCAGCAGGTTAAATCCACTTACATTTTGCATCCTGTTTAAGTAAATGGGGTGTTTTATACCCGTTTGCAGGCAGCAGAAAAGAATCCATGTTTTCTTCATACAGTTTTTTTCCGCGCGAGTGCAATGCGTTTTGCACGCGCGTGAGAAAAAACTGATTGTGGTACCCAGACCCAAATACGGACTTCTTCACTGAAGTTCGGGTTTGGGTTAGGTGTTCTGTAGATTTTATTATTTTCCCTTATAACATGGTTATAAGGGAAGATAATAGCATTCTTATTACAGAATGCTTACTAAAATGTGGCTTGAGGGGTTAAAAAAATATATATAATTAACTCACTTCATCCGCTTGATTGCGCAGCCTGCATCGTCTTCTCTCTTCTTCTTTCAGGACCTGCCAAAGGACCTTTGACGTGAATCTTCCATCTTCCATCTTCATTCAGCAGAACCTGTGCTGACGTCACCGCGTTTACCACGTGGTGAGCGCGATTACGTCATCGAAGGTCCTTTGGCAGGTCCTGAAAGAAGAAGAGAGAAGACTACTATCTCTCCTTGGGGAGAGCGCCTTAATCGGCGTGAGGAGACTTATAGGCCATACATGCTCCTCTGGAATTCTAGGAAGAAAGAGATGCAAATTAGCTCTTAGCAAGCCCCGCCTCTGATGCCACCAGATGTAAAGCAGCTATCTTATAATGATATATATATATATATGTTTGACCCTTCAAACAAGCCTTGAGGCATGACTCGGATAATACATAAGCCAGTACCTCATCTGCAGACAGCTGTTTCGGGGTGATTGCCCCTCGTCAGTGCAGATAGCTGTCTTATATCTGGTGACATTAGAGGCAGAGCTTGTTAAGAGCTCATTTCCATCACTTTCCACCTACTGTAATTTTTTATGGCACCTGAAGGTGCACGCGTCCTTACACTCTTTTTTTTTTTATTTTTTACATTCCCAAGTCCTTTTGCTCTTATAAGCAGTGGGATGAGGGACACCCAACAGCTGTAAGAGATCTGTGCTGGGGGTCTATATTGACTATACGTCGAGCCCCCTATAGCGGCAGCTGCAGCCTGTACAAGGCACTCTCTATGGAGGGAGGCATGTTCCAACAGTTTAGGTCTTATCTCTCGAATGTAAATAGCTGCTCTCTCTCTGCTTTGTGAGGATCTGATTAGGCCCCGTCCGCTGCCAACATCAGGTTTAATATGTTCTTTATGTAGCAGAGAGAAGCTCAGGCTTTGAGGTTATGTCATAGGGGTGACAGCTGCTCCTATCCGGCAGGAATTCGTACCATGCCGCCAACATTCCTTCTTCCCCCTCTCTGTTTTACATACAAATGTATTGGAAGTGTTACAAAATAAAATTACAGTGACATTGTACCCGAAACAGGCGACTATTGTTACCGAGGAGGAACCCAAACAGCTTCTAGTATGCCTGGGGCCCCCTGCAAGAGCCCCGCAGAAAACAGCCCAGCAATTATACTGTTATTACAGAAATACAATAGCTAGCAAATGTTTCCTGCCATGAGTAGCTTGAAAGTAAAGATAATTTGTAAAAGTCAGGTCATGAAATGCTAAAGCATATGAACTCCATTTTATATATTTCACAGATTTTTACTTCCAAGTTAGCTTTACAAACATATCTCATTACTTATCCTGTACTGATCCTGAGTTATGTCCTGTATTATACTCCAGAGCTGCACTGACTATTCTGCTGGTGCAATCACTGTGTACATACATTACTTATCCTGTACTGATCCTGAGGTACATCCTGTATTATACTCCAGAGCTGCACTCACTATTCTGCTGGTGCAGTCACTGTGTACATACATTACTTATCCTGTACTGATCCTGAGGTACATCCTGTATTATACTCCAGAGCTGCACTCACTATTCTGCTGGTGCAGTCACTGTGTACATACATTACTTATCCTGTACTGATCCTGAGTTACATCCTGTATTATACTCCAGAGCTGCACTCACTATTCTGCTGGTGCAGTCACTGTGTACATACATTACTTATCCTGTACTGATCCTGAGTTACATCCTGTATTATACTCCAGAGCTGTACTCACTATTCTGCTGGTGCAGTCACTGTGTGCATACATTACTTATCCTGTACTGATCCTGAGTTACATCCTGTATTATGCTCCAGAGCTGCACTCACTATTCTGCTGGTGCAGTCACTGTGTGCATACATTACTTATCCTGTACTGATCCTGAGTTACGTCCTGTATTATACTCCAGAGCTGCACTCACTATTCTGCTGGTGCAGTCACTGTGTACATACATTACTTATCCTGTACTGATCCTGAGTTACGTCCTGTATTATACTCCAGAGCTGCACTCACTATTCTGCTGGTACAGTCACTGTGTACATACATTACTTATCCTGTACTGATCCTGAGTTACGTCCTGTATTATACTCCAGAGCTGCACTGACTATTCTGCTGGTGCAATCACTGTGTACATACATTACTTATCCTGTACTGATCCTGAGGTACATCCTGTATTATACTCCAGAGCTGCACTCACTATTCTGCTGGTGCAGTTACGGTGTACATACATTACTTATCCTGTACTGATCCTGAGTTACATCCTGTATTATACTCCAGAGCTGCACTCACTATTCTGCTGGTGTAGTCACTGTGTACATACATTACTTATCCTGTACTGATCCTGAGTTACATCCTGTATTATACTCCAGAGCTGTACTCACTATTCTGCTGGTGCAGTCACTGTGTGCATACATTACTTATCCTGTACTGATCCTGAGTTACATCCTGTATTATGCTCCAGAGCTGCACTCACTATTCTGCTGGTGCAGTCACTGTGTGCATACATTATTTATCCTGTACTGATCCTGAGTTACGTCCTGTATTATACTCCAGAGCTGCACTCACTATTCTGCTGGTGCAGTCACTGTGTACATACATTACTTATCCTGTACTGATCCTGAGTTACGTCCTGTATTATACTCCAGAGCTGCACTCACTATTCTGCTGGTACAGTCACTGTGTACATACATTACTTATCCTGTACTGATCCTGAGTTACGTCCTGTATTATACTCCAGAGCTGCACTGACTATTCTGCTGGTGCAATCACTGTGTACATACATTACTTATCCTGTACTGATCCTGAGGTACATCCTGTATTATACTCCAGAGCTGCACTCACTATTCTGCTGGTGCAGTTACTGTGTACATACATTACTTATCCTGTACTGATCCTGAGTTACATCCTGTATTATACTCCAGAGCTGCACTCACTATTCTGCTGGTGTAGTCACTGTGTACATACATTATTTATCCTGTACTGATCCTGAGTTACATCCTGTATTATACTCCAGAGCTGTACTCACTATTCTGCTGGTGCAGTCACTGTGTGCATACATTACTTATCCTGTACTGATCCTGAGTTACATCCTGTATTATGCTCCAGAGCTGCACTCACTATTCTGCTGGTGCAGTCACTGTGTGCATACATTACTTATCCTGTACTGATCCTGAGTTATGTCCTGTATTATACTCCAGAGCTGCACTCACTATTCTGCTGGTGCAGTCACTGTGTACATACATTACTTATCCTGTACTAGTCCTGAGTTACATCCTGTATTATACTCCAGAGCTGCACTCACTATTCTGCTGGTGGAGTCATTGTGTACATAGATTACTTATCCTGTACCGATCCTGAGTTACATCCTGTATTATACTCCAGAGCTGCACTCACTATTCTGCTGGTGCAGTCACTGTGTACATACATTACTTATCCTGTACTGATCCTGAGTTACATCCTGTATTATACTCCAGAGCTGCACTCACTATTCTGCTGGTGGAGTCACTGTGTACATACATTACTTATCCTGTACTAGTCCTGAGTTACATCCTGTATTATACTCCAGAGCTGCACTCACTATTCTGCTGGTGGAGTCATTGTGTACATAGATTACTTATCCTGTACTGATCCTGAGTTATATCCTGTATTTTACTCCAGAGCTGCACTCACTATTCTGCTGGTGCAGTCACTGTGTACATACATTACTTATCCTGTACTAGTCCTGAGTTACATCCTGTATTATACTCCAGAGCTGCACTCACTATTCTGCTGGTGGAGTCATTGTGTACATAGATTACTTATCCTGTACTGATCCTGAGTTATATCCTGTATTTTACTCCAGAGCTGCACTCACTATTCTGCTGGTGCAGTCACTGTGTACATACATTACTTATCCTGTACTAGTCCTGAGTTACATCCTGTATTATACTCCAGAGCTGCACTCACTATTCTGCTGGTGGAGTCATTGTGTACATAGATTACTTATCCTGTACTGATCCTGAGTTATATCCTGTATTTTACTCCAGAGCTGCACTCACTATTCTGCTGGTGCAGTCACTGTGTACATACATTACTTATCCTGTACTAGTCCTGAGTTACATCCTGTATTATACTCCAGAGCTGCACTCACTATTCTGCTGGTGGAGTCATTGTGTACATAGATTACTTATCCTGTACTGATCCTGAGTTATATCCTGTATTTTACTCCAGAGCTGCACTCACTATTCTGCTGGTGCAGTCACTGTGTACATACATTACTTATCCTGTACTGATCCTGAGTTACATCCTGTATTATACTCCAGAGCTGCGCTCACTATTCTGCTGGTGGAGTCACTGTGTACATACATTACTTATCCTGTACTGATCCTGAGTTACATCCTGTATTATACTCCAGAGCTGCACTCACTATTCTGCTGGTGCAGTCACTGTGTACATACATTACTTATCCTGTACTGATCCTGAGTTACATCCTGTATTATACTCCAGAGCTGCACTCACTATTCTGCTGGTGCAGTCACTGTGTACATACATTACTTATCCTGTACTGATCCTGAGTTACATCCTGTATTATACTCCAGAGCTGCACTCACTATTCTGCTGGTGCAGTCACTGTGTACATACATTACTTATCCTGTACTGATCCTGAGTTACATCCTGTATTATACTCCAGATCTGCACTCACTATTCTGCTGGTGCAGTCACTGTGTACATACATTACTTATCCTGTACTGATCCTGAGTTACAGCCTGTATTATACTCCAGAGCTGCACTCACTATTCTGCTGGTGCAGTCACTGTGTACATACATTACTTATCCTGTACTGATCCTGAGTTACATCCTGTATTATACTCCAGAGCTGCACTCACTATTCTGCTGGTGCAGTCACTGTGCACATACATTACTTATCCTGTACTGATCCTGAGTTTTACAGCAAGACACGGAGGCTCATATTGCTTTCTCCTTCTTTACTTTCCACCAATAGCAGCAAAGAAGAAATTTACATAATCATAACAACAAAGGCCCCTCCCCTCTCAGATCCTATATCAATCGGCTCCTCTTCAGAATCCTCCTCTTTCTTTGCTGCTCCACCAGCTAAGTACATCTGCATTTTCTCTTGTCATGTTGCTATATTGCTGTGTTTCTTGTAGGATTGTTTGTCTGCGCTGCTTTCATCTAGGGTGACTAACCCTTATGTGCAGCGCTTCCTGGTGGGTTATTTCCCCACTGTTTTTTATCCCCCTTTAGGTTCTGTATTTGCCTTCAGTTATCACTGTCCCCATTTTGGCCTGTGTTTCATTTTCATCCCCTTGCCACACTCCGTTTCTGCGCAGCGTTCCCCTTCAGTTTTCACTGTCCCCATTTTGGCCTGTTTTTCATTTTCATCCCCTTACCACACTCCGTTTCTGCGCAGCGTTTCCCCTTCCCGACCGCTTGTCTCTACATCGGGAGGCGGGGCCTCCCTCCCCGTCTTCCTCGCTTCACTCTGCCCGCGATTCGGGCCTTGCTCCCCGGCCGGCCGCGAGATCTCGCGAAATCTCGGCGGCCATCTTGGATGACGCGATTGTCCCGCGAGATCTCGGCGGCCATTTTTGTTTTCTTGGTCGCGATTTCTTGTGGGCAGTTCATACCCTGCGTTCCCTGCTTGCTGCTCCTGCCGCCCTCGTTCTTCTAGCTGCGCCCCCCCCTGTATTGTGGTACCTTGCGCTGTGCGTTACTAGGCTAGTCATTGCTTGGTTACGTCCCCCTTACTTGCGGCCAGTTATTTTCAGGTCTGATTACCTCATCATGTCCCACCCTGCCCAGTCTCCCACTAATGCCCCCCCCCCTCTTCTCCTGAGGATCATAGGGCACCTGGGGAGGATGCACAGGCGCAGGCTTTTCAGCGCTCTGTGTCTGATGCTATCATGGCTGCCATGGCTCCATGACCACCATTCTGTCCCAGAGCATTACCTAGGCGCTATCTGCGCAGCCTACAAGAGTAGCTCTGCAGGATACCCAGAACACACCGCAGCCTACCTGTATTGAGCCTCCTGTTTCTCAGGAGAACTTGACTGGTGCGCATCCTGCCACCCAAGGTAACGTGCATAGTTCACGTGCAAGGGCCTCATCACGCCAGGCAGAACGGGCGCGAACATGGAAGTGCGCTAGAGCACAATCCCCTAATATGTCTGACTCAGACAGAGCATCGGACGAGGAGGCTTTTGCGGATGTGGATTATGTGTCAGAGGAGGATATTTCTCCCCCATTTGAGGGCCCCTCAGTTTCCGCTCCTGCGGCCTCCTCTGCCAAGGACGTTGCGTCCTCCTCCGCCATGTGTCGGTCAGACATTCTGCTGGACTCAGCGGGTGAACCTATGTTCAACCCCGACACTTTGCGTCATCGGCGGAGTGGCTTCCCACTGAACAGGTGGGTAGCTATTTGGAGCACTGAGTGCGTCGCCCCCTGAGCTGTGAAACACGGAACAAACTTAGGGCCAAGTGCCCCAGGCCACTAGTCCCCATTAAGGTCTGTGACACCCCTGTGGTGGACCCCAGGATGTCTCAGTTTTTGGCCAAAACTGGTTGGAACCCTTAAAAGGGCCTGGACTCCGCCCTGCACAGCTGCCAGGATAAAGTGCTGGATATCTTCGGCCCGCTGGCCGAGATTTTCGAACTAGCTGAGGTAGCTAGGACTGAGGGCTCCCCTATTGACCCTGAAGACTTGCGGGGTTGGACCCAAAGGGCGATCTGCATCTCTGGGAATGCCAACACCACTTTGGCAATCAAAGGCGTAAGGCCATTTTGTTTAAATTGATCCCAAGTTGTCAAATTTGGCGCGCACAGAAGCGGGTAAGGACGCCCAGGGTCTCCTGTTCGGCGATTCCTTTATTAAGATATGGGGCAATTTGTTGGCACCTTCTCCGTGCTAGACAAGGCCCAATAATCCATGCGCAGGGTATTTCAGGGACGGGTCTCTAATCGGGCCGGCAGTAGCAGGGGCTACCTGTCCGGCCATGCAAACTTTCAGGCCCGTGCCGCAGGTAGAGGTTCCTTTGGTCAGCGACCTCCCTTCCAGGGTCAACGCGACCCATCTCCTTTCTTCTCGTCCAGAGGAGGCCAGTGGCGATCTCGCTCCTTTAGAGGCAACCCGACCTCTCGCAGAGCCTTCGGTAAGTTCTCCTCTGATTGGGGATTCTATGGCCCCTTGTGTAGGGGGCAGATTCCATCTTGTTTCTCATGTTTGGAGCCTCATCACATCAGACCCATGGGTGCTGACCACAGTCAGTTTTTGTATAGAGCTCACGGGGTCCCGTGCATGCTTCCCCTCCCCCCCTGCCCATACCAATGTCGCGCCCGGATTGCGCACTAGTAGATTCGGAGCCCTGTATACGGTGGTGCGCTACCGTCATTTCACAATGGAGGGGATTCACCTCCTTCGAGATCTTTTGACACCAGGAGATTGGATGGTAAAGCTGGATCTAAAAGATGCTTACCTGTCAGTCCCGGTGGACCCTCGTTCCAGGGACCTTCTCCGGTTCTTTTGGAGAGGAGGGATCTGGAGGTTCACTTGTCTCCCGTTCGGGTTGTCTTCGGCTCCTTGGTGCTTCACCGAACTGCCGCGTCCGGTCGTGTCATGGTTGAGAAGTCGGGGTGTTCGCCTCATCATTTACCTGGACGACATCCTCCTGATGCACGAATCCAGGGCGGGTCTTCTGGAACATCTGCAGTGGACGGCGGACCTACTGACGGACCTCGGTTTCCTCCTCAACGCGGAAAAAAAAATCATGCCTCATCCCATCGCAGAGGATGGAGTTTCAGGGCTTTAGGGTGGATTCGTTCTCGGAATCCCTCAGCCTTCCAATGACGAAGTTACGTGCGATCCGCAAGGAGTTGAGACATGCTCGTCTTGTCCCTCACCTTTCATTACGTCACCTGGCCCGCATCATTGGAGCTTCCTTCCGGAGTTGACCATCGAGTCGGATGCGAGCCTCCAGGGATGGGGGTCTCATTGCAACGGAGTCTCCACGGGAGGATCTTTGTCGGCGGAGGAGTCTCTCCTCCACATCAACGCCTTGGAGCTCCTGGCCGGTTCCTTCGCGGTCAGGGGTTTTTCCAGTGGGATCGCCAATGCATGCATCAGGCTGCGGATGGACATCGTCTCGGCAGTCCGTTACGTCAACCGGTTGGGAGGTACCCACTCGGCAACCTTGGCGCGGTTAGCCAAGGAGTTTTGGTCGTCTTGCCTCTCCAGGGACATCAGGGTGCAGGCGGAATACCTGCCGGGTCTGAGCAACGTCTGGAACTCTCGCTACCTGTCGGATGGCAGCGATTGGCAGTTGGATCCGGAGGTGTTCTCGGCGATTTCGGACATGTGGGGCCTGATGACCATCGATCTCTTTGTTTCTCGGCTCAACCGGCAACTCACCCGGTTTTACAGTTGGCGTCCGGATCCGGAAGCAGTGGCGGTGGACGCGTTCCTCCAAGACTGGTCGACTTCCCGCCTTTACGCTTTTTCCCCGTTCGCAATGATCCCGCGGACTCTCCTTCGGGTTCGTCGCCGTCGGGCGGATTTGGTACTGGAGGTCCCGTTCTGGGGGTCTCAAGTCTGGTATCCTACGTTGCTGGGGATCCTAGTGGAGGTACCTGTTCTTCTCCCGTCTCTCGTGGACCTCCTTCGCAACCCTCAGGATCTTCTCCTGCTCGGCGGTTCCCTTTGGCTGTTGGCGTGCCGGATCTCAGGACACCTGGAGCTGTCGATGGCATTTCGGAGGCGACTCGACAGTTACTGGACAACGCATGGGCTCCCGGCACCAGAAAGTCTTATCGGGCAGCCTGGAGAAATTGGGCTAGCTGGGGCTTGGAACGGGACTTGGATCCCGTTTCGGCACCTGTAGCTCACCTTTTGCAGTTCCTCACCTCCCTTTTTGAGGCAGGTAAGGCGTACCGGACCATCAACCTCTTCAGGTCAGCTATTTCCTCTACCCATCAGGGTTATAAAGGCGTCCCTGCGGGTCAACATCCTTCGGTTTCTCACCTTTTGAGGGGTTCTCGGTTGGTGCGCCCTCCTCGGCCTCGTTTTTCGACTACCTGGGACGTCTCTCTGGTGTTTCCTTTTTGTCCTCTTGGCCGGAGAATTCGGCTCTCTCTTTGAGACTGTTGTCCGCTAAATTGTTGGCTTATTTCTTGCGGACGGGTCTCGGATGTTCGGGCCCTCGGCTTTGGCGCACGTTCTTTTACCCCGGAAAGGCGTCACTTCCAACATTTCGCGTCGCACCAAGACTTACATCAATTCTGTCTCCTATCCCAGTTTTCCTTCTGCTCTGATTTTGTGTCCTGTGGCTTGTCTGAGAGAATATGCGTCCAGGACTAGAGCCCATCGTTCTTCGATTTGGAGGACGTTTTGCGGTTGGCTGATTGGTCTCATGTTACCACGTTTAGGGAATTTTATTTTCGTCCCCAGTCTCTTTTGTTTTCTTCTATTATAGATCGGCTTTGAACTTGCAATATGAGCCTCCGTGTCTTGCTGTAAAACTTAATGATTTTCCTATTCCATGACGTAAAGTCATAGTTTTATTAAAGACACGGAGGCGAGTATTGCCCGCCCTGTTCCCGCCCTTGGGTCTCCTCACGGTTTTTTATTGCAGTGGATTTTTTCCTTGTTTTTCTGATGATGGTCGTTTTTTGTTAATATTGTTATTGTTATGGTTGTACCTTTTAGTGTTACTGTTATCAGATCTTTTATGCTCTTATTATTTATATTATTATTATAATGCTTATTATTATTATCGTATATTGTTGATCTGTCATTTTATCCCTGTCATGTATGTTTGAGTACCGGGATTTCCGGATGTGACGGGTCTTGACGTGTATGTTTCACCTGGGCCTATGGTCTGTTCTCTTTTTCAGGTTGAAGGTCGATTCGGAATTCGGTGCCGTTTTTCTGGCTGAGTTGCCACGGTGTCTATGGTTCTACGTCGTTCTGAGTTTACAGAAGTTAGCCAGGGTGGCTCGATTTTGCGGTTTGGTGGACCTGAATGGTGGTCGTTCCTCGGGTCCAGTTCCGGTTCCAGTTTCAGTTACGGTGTTATGGATGGTGTCGGATACAAAGAAAGAGGAGGATTCTGAAGAGGAGCCGATTGATATAGGATCTGAGAGGGGAGGATCCTTTGTTGTTATGATTATGTAAATTTCTTCTTTGCTGCTATTGGTGGTTCAGTAAAGAAGGAGATAGCAATACTCGCCTCCGTGTCTTTAATAAAACTATGACTTTACGTCATGGAATAGGAAAATCATTAAGTTACATCCTGTATTATACTCCAGAGCTGCACTCACTATTCTGCTGGTGGAGTCACTGTGTACATACATTACTTATCCTGTACTAGTCCTGAGTTACATCCTGTATTATACTCCAGAGCTGCACTCACTATTCTGCTGGTGGAGTCATTGTGTACATAGATTACTTATCCTATACTGATCCTGAGTTATATCCTGTATTTTACTCCAGAGCTGCACTCACTATTCTGCTGGTGCAGTCACTGTGTACATACATTACTTATCCTGTACTTATCCTGAGTTACATCCTGTATTATACTCTAGAGCTGCACTCACTATTCTGCTGGTGCAGTCACTGTGTACATACATTACTTATCCTGTACTGATCCTGAGTTATATCCTGTATTTTACTCCAGAGCTGCACTCACTATTCTGCTGGTGGAGTCACTGTGTACCTACATTACATTACTTATCCTGAACTAGTCCTGAGTTACATCCCGTATTATACTCCAGAGCTGCACTCACTATTCTGCTGGTGGAGTCACTGTGTACATACATTACTCATCTTATATGTTGAAGCTGCTTATTGCAAAGTGGACAGGGCTCCAAGTTTCTGCCACATGGGGGGATTGGCCATAGGACGTATAGGGAAACTTACTGCTTGGTCTGCTTGAGCCCTCCTTATGGCCACCACTCAGAAGTAATGGGATGGTGGTCGCCGTTTCCCTCTTGACCCCTGAATCTGTATTACCTTCCTGAGGCAATAGGATGGAACGCGGCAGCTGGAGCCAGCCACCACAGAGGGACAAATTCTGGGGATATATATTTTGTACTGCTGGGGCACTTTGCGATGCCCTATTTTATTTCTCTCTGCTGCGGCGGTATATTGTGCTTTAATGCGTTATTTGGCTCTGCTGGGGCGATACTTTGTGCTAGAATATAGTATTGCTGTTCCCACCTACTTGTGTGGACCCCCTACAACATGGGGCCACTTTTATTTTTGTTCAGGGGACACTTTAACTTCCCAATCCGCCCCTGTTCTGCCATGTCCTGTTTGGAGCAGACCAGCTTGTCCACGATGGTGCCCATGCTCTGCATTCTACACTGGTAGACTGTAGCTTGCGGCCAACGGTACATTAGATGCCCCTCGCGGGGCAATAGCTACTGCTGGGCCCCATTCACGTAATGCCATGCTTTCAAGTGTCTGTGGCCCATCCAAAAGATAGTCCTAAGGCCTCCCTTTAAATAATTGATTCCAGATAAGGCTACTTTCACACTAGCGGCAGGACGGATCTGACAGGCTGTTCAACCTGTCGAATCCGTCCTGCCGCTATTTCGCCGTGCCTCCGGACCGCCGCTCCGTCCCCATTGACTATAATTGGGACGGGACGTAGCTCCGGCGTAGCACGGCAGTGCACGGCGAAAGGCCGCCGGACTAAAAGTACTGCATGTCCGACTTTTTAGTCCGGTGGCCTCTCACCGCGAACTGCCGTTCTGCGCCGGAGCTCCACCCCTGTCCCCATTATAGTGAATAGGGACGGAGCGGCGGCACAGCGAAATAGCGGCAGGACGGATCCAACAGGGTGAACAGCCTGTCGCATCCGTCCTGCCGCTAGTGTGAAAGTAGCCTAATGATATTTATTCATTGTAGAAAGAAAACATCTGCAACAATCCCTCAATTTAAATCAGTTCTTGCTGTCAGTGAATAGAAACAGTTTGCATCCAGAAGCTAAAGCATTATAACCCTCTTACTTCTCACTGCTGAGAATGAGTTACAGTTGCACCCAGAGTAGACCCTCCTCTATGAGCTGAACAGTCTGGACTCCAGACTGATGCATTTTATCTGCACTGATACATTGTAGCAAACTCTAAGAAGATCAGCGAGATCTGTGCTGCTGATGTGTTCTCAGAGAACTGTCTAGACTGGATACAGATCTAATAAGCCCTCAGCCTAAACAGCAATATTCCCATTCACTGACAAAAAGCAGAGATCCTGATAAAAGGGAGGAATTAAAACACAAAGGGGGTCATTTATGAATACTTTTTGGCATATATCTGTTGCAGATTTTGGCGCAAAGGTTATTTGTGGCAAAATCTGCGACTTTTGAACATTTTACACCGCTCACACCAAAATAAGGGGGCGTGATGTGGGCGAGTAAGATTGTGGGCCGGCAGGCCCGTCTCATTTATCATCTTCTTTTCCAGCTTTTGGCGTAGAAAATTACTTAAATGTACGCCAGCAAGGGAGCTGGCGTAGATTTATGCTTGGTGTACCCTGGCGGATCATGCGCCGCAGTTATTTAGACGCCTGCACCTTTAGATAACTTTGGCGCATCCACCGCCAGGGCAGGCGTATTAAGACCGGGTCTTTCTGGTCTTATTGAATGACCCCAAAAGTATCTTAGAAAGAACTAATTATTACATAATGATTGAGCTTTACTTTGATAACACCAGAGCCCCCTGCAGCGTGTGCTGCCATATAGTGTAAGGAACAATCGGCATTAACCGCGGCTTCCATGTTGCGTCAGGCGCTGAATGCATGGGGCGGGCAGGGAAGAGGCCATCGCTGCTGTAGCTAGATTCTTTTCAAATGTCAGGATGAAGTGTCCTTATCTTTGGTATTTGGGTTTGTGTCAGACGTTTGTGCAGAGACGATGTGCAGATCTGCGGTTACAATGCCCCTAGAATTCATTGCTTTCTGCTGGATAGAGTATAGGGTCATATTTCTGTCTCCTCAGCACGATATGGTGGCTGTCGTGTTGTGTCTGCGCTCCTGTCTGTGCCTTCCTCCGGGCCTCATCTCTACAGGTTCCCGACTTACTTGTGACAGGATCAATGTCAGACGGCTGTAATACAGCCACACATTATGGTACCTATTACAGCTGAAACACCTGGGTCCCCAACTAAAAATACAATCGTACACAGTGACTTCACCAACAGAATGGTGAGTGCAGCTCTGGAGTATAATACAGGATGTAATGCAGGATCAGTACAGGATAAGTAATGTATGTACACAGTGACTGCACCAGCAGAATAGTGAGTACAGCTCTGGAGTATAATACATGATGTAACTCAGGATCAGTACAGGATAAGTAATGTATGTACACAGTGACTGCACCAGCAGAATAGTGAGTACAGCTCTGGAGTATAATACAGGATGTAACTCAGGATCAGTACAGGACAAGTAATGTATGTACACAGTGACTGCACCAGCAGAATAGTGAGTGCAGCTCTGGAGTATAATACAGGATGTAACTCAGGATCAGTACAGGATAAGTAATGTATGTACACAGTGATTGCACCAGGAGAATAGTGAGTGCAGCTCTGGAGTATAATACAGGATGTAACTCAGGATCAGTACAGGATAAGTAATGTATGTACACAGTGATTGCACCAGGAGAATAGTGAGTGCAGCTCTGGAGTATAATACAGGATGTAACTCAGGATCAGTACAGGATAAGTAATGTATGTACACAGTGACTGCACCGGGAGAATAGTGAGTGCAGCTCTGGAGAATAATATGCATCAGGTATTAGCAGAGGCTTTCCAGGATTTGTTAGACAGCCTGCAGCTAGGTATCGCTCATCCATTCCTGTGACTGTTGTGACGTAGATGTAAGAGACACATTATAACAATGTAAATAAAGCGGGGAGTAAAATAATCACTATACATAAACACATATGGTGGGAGCTCTCATCTGGGTCCTTTCCAATAAACCATAAGCAGTGACGGTCGGAGTTCACATCAGTGCGGAGCGCCTCCCATTTTTCACTTATCCCCTGGACCTGCGCCCAGACTTCAGAGGAAATACCCATTTATGTCCTAAACAATGGAGATTTACAGACGTTTTGCTGTCCTCCACCACACGACTGTGCTCAGGATTACTGTACTGTGCCGTCCCCGTGACATAGCAGCAGCATAAGTCTATGAATCCTGGGAAAGAGAGCTGCAAAAATAGCATTTTCCTTGTATCTGATACTAAAGCAGGAGTGCTTGGTGCCCATGCCTTCCTGGGAGCCTGTTGGCAGGCATAGTGCAGTACCTGGCACAGCCACACCCATACACATGGCGCTGCACCCTAATGGGATGCAGATTTTCCTGTGATCAACAAAAATTGTGATCACTGGCGCTATTTCGCAATGCGGAGTGATAGTGCTGCAAGAAACTGGCGGTACCGCAACCAACTAAAATAATTGCGCAGAAACAATACTGTTTTTCATATTGCAAACTATCAAATATAAACCGTCTCTTAATTGACTCCTGTTGAGATTCCACCACATCCAATATTCCCCTCTACGAATAGCGCAGTTGGTTCGTGATATAAATCGCTCCTACCTTAGTTTCTCCCGGGGTCTTTTCCGTCGTTGGTCCTGCTGTGGTAAAAGCTCCAATGGCTTGGCTCAATCCCGGAGTCCTTTAGAGGCAGTTTAGTTATTTCTTTCAGATGGAAGCGCGCAGCGGCCGGTAGCACGCCTCCTGTTTGATGCTCACGCTCCGCTATGGACAACGGGATTGAGCCAAGCCATTGGAGCTTTTACCACAGCTGGACCAACGAAGGAATAGACCCCGGGAGAAACGAAGGTAGGAGCGATTTATATCACGAATAGTGTTGAGCAAACTTGTGTTTTAAGTTCTGCGTCCAAAGTTCGGGTTCGGGTTATCGAAGAATCTCGTTATGGATTCCAAATTCTGTTATGGTCCGTGGTAGCGGAATCTTTTGATAACCCGAACTTTGGACACAGAACTTAAAACACAAGTTCGCTCAACACTAATCACGAACCAACTGACTATTCGTAGAGGGGAATATTGGTTGTGGTGGAATCTCAACACGAGTCAATTAAGAGACGGTTTATATTTGATAGTTTGCGCAGAAACAATACTGTTTTCCTGTGATTGCTCATTCGTGTAGGTCAGAGGGGTCCCAGAGGTCAGACCTAGGTTAACCCTTTCCTTTCATGTGCAGTAATAGGACAGCTAGTTTATGTGAGCAACTGTACTATTGTAGCAGTGATGGTGCGGGATCAATCGTGCTGCGCCGTCCCTTGTTGGGGCTCCAGTCTCACTGCTGGAACCACAGTCAACTCCGATCCTGACAATTTAACCCCATAGGTGCTGCGGTCAATGATGACCTTGGCATCTAAATGGCTAGATCACTCCATTTGGCCCCCGTGTGTCACAGCCATTGGGTGCCCAAGGGTTTCCATGGCAGCCAGGGCCCTAAAAAATGGCCCCCCAGGCCTTGAATGTGAAAATCCTTTTGGAAGGACATAGTAGTCTATGTGACGTAATACACTACAGTACAGAAGTATTGCAGTGTATAACATGGGTGATCAGAGGGCTGCAAGCTCAAGTCCCCTACTGGTACTTAATTTAAAAAAAATCTGAAACAAAAACCCTGAACGTGATGCAAAAAAAAAAAAAAAAAACTTAAACTATATGTTTGGTATTTCCGTAATCATATTGACCTGCAGAATAAAGTCATCCAGTCTCTTCCCATTGTTGTGGATATCTATGGTGGTTAGGCTGTATATATGTGATGCTGCAGCTCTTCTATGAGGTTCTGCATCCGCTGTGGTTAGAGTTGTATACATACAGTGGATATAAAAAGTCTACACACCCCTGTTAAAATGTCAGGTTTCTGTGATGTAAAAAAATTAGACAAAGATAAATCATTTCAGAACTTTTTCCACCTTTAATGTGACCTATAAGCCGTACAACTCAATTGAAAAACAAACTGAAATCTTTTAGGTAGAGGGAAGAAAAAATATAAAAATAAAATAATATGGTTGCATAAGTGTGCACACCCTTAAACTAATACTGTGTTGAAGTACCTTTTGATGTTATTACAGTCTTTTTGGGTATGAGTCTATCAGCATGGCACATTTTGACAAGATTTGCCCACTCTTCTTGGCAAAAACATAAAAAATCTGTCAGATTGCGAGGGCTTCTCCTGGGCACAGCCTCTTCAGATCACCCCACAGATTGTCGGATTCAGGTCTGGGCTCTGGCTGGGCCATTCCAAAACTGTAATCTTCTTCTGATGAAGCCATTCCTTTGTAGATTTGGATGTCTGCTTTGGGTCGTTGTCATGCTGGAAGATGAAGTTCCTCTTCATGTTCAGCTTTCTAGCAGAAGCCGGAAGGTTTTGTGCCAATATTGACTGGTATTTGGATCTGATTCCCTCGAGCTTAACTAAGGCCCCAGTTCCAACAGCCCCTTGGCATGATGCTGCCACCACCAGGCTTCACTGTGGGGATGGTGTTCTTTTGGTGATGCGCAGGGTAGTTTTTGCGCAAAACATATCTTTGGGAATTATAGCCAAAAAGTTCCACCTTGGTTTTATCAGACCATAACACCTTTTTCCACATGCTTTTGGGAGACTTCAGATGTGTTTTTGCAAAATGTAGCCTGGCTTGGATGTTTTTCTTCGTAAGAAAAGGCTTTCGTCTTGCCGCTCTACCCCATAGCCCAGACATATGAAGAATACGGGAGATTGTTGTCACATGTACCACACAGCCAGGACTTGCCAGATATTCCTGCAGCTCCATTAATGTCGCTGTCGGCCTCTTGGTCGCCCCCCAGACCAGTTTTCTTCTCGTTTTTGGAGGGACGTCCAGTTCTTGGTAATGTCACTGTTGTGCCATCTTTTCTTCACTGTTCCATGGTAGATCTAATGCCTTGGAAATTCTTTTGTCCCCTACTCCTGTCTGATACCTTCTAACAATGAGATCCTCTGATGCTTTGGAAGCTCTCTGTGGACCATGGCTTCTGCTGTGGGATGCGACTAAGAACATTTCAGGAAAGACCAACTAGAGCAGCAGAACTTTATTTGGGGTTAATCAGCACTTTGAGGCACTTTAAACATTTTTACAGGATTCTGAACACGGCTACATCCCCAGTTATAAGGTGTGCACACTTATGCAACCACATTATTTTATTTTTTTGTTTTTTCTTCCCTCCACCTAAAAGATTTCAGTTTGTTTTTCAATTGAGTTGTACAGTTTATAGGTCACATTAAAGGTGGAAAAAGTTCAGAAATTATTTATCTTTGTCTCATTTTTTTTTTTTTACAGCACAGAAACCTGACATTTTAACAGGGGTGTGTAGACTTTTTATATCCACTGTGTGTATACTTTTTATATCCACTGCTGCAGCTCTGCTATGAGGTTCTGCACCAGCTGTGGTTGGGGCTGCATATATATGTGATGCTGCAGCTCTGCTATGAGGTTCTGCATCAGCTGTGGTTGGGGCTGCATATATATGTGATGCTGCAGCTCTGCTATGAGGTTCTGCACCAGCTGTGGTTGGGGTTGCATATATATGTGATGCTGCAGCTCTGCTATGAGGTTCTGCATCAGCTGTGGTTGGGGCTGCATACATAGGTGATGCTGCAGCTCTGCTATGAGGTTCTGCATCAGCTGTGGTTAGGGCTGCATATATATGTGATGCTGCAGCTCTGCTATGAGGTTCTGCATCAGCTGTGGTTGGGGTTGCATATATATGTGATGCTGCAGCTCTGCTATGAGGTTCTGCATCAGCTGTGGTTGGGGCTGCATACATAGGTGATGCTGCAGCTCTGCTATGAGGTTCTGCATCAGCTGTGGTTGGGGCTGCATATATATGTGATGCTGCAGCTCTGCTATGAGGTTCTGCATCAGCTGTGGTTGGGGCTGCATACATAGGTGATGCTGCAGCTCTGCTATGAGGTTCTGCATCAGCTGTGGTTGGGGCTGCATACATAGGTGATGCTGCAGCTCTGCTATGAGGTTCTGCATCAGCTGTGGTTGGGGCTGCATACATAGGTGATGCTGCAGCTCTGCTATGAGGTTCTGCATCAGCTGTGGTTAGGGCTGCATATATATGTGATGCTGCAGCTCTGCTATGAGGTTCTGCATCAGCTGTGGTTGGGGTTGCATATATATGTGATGCTGCAGCTCTGCTATGAGGTTCTGCATCAGCTGTGGTTGGGGCTGCATATATAGGTGATGCTGCAGCTCTGCTATGAGGTTCTGCATCAGCTGTGGTTAGGGCTGCATATATATGTGATGCTGCAGCTCTGCTATGGGGTTCTGCATCAGCTGTGGTTGGGGCTGCATATATAGGTGATGCTGCAGCTCTGCTATGAGGTTCTGCATCAGCTGTGGTTAGGGCTGCATATATATGTGATGCTGCAGCTCTGCTATGGGGTTCTGCATCAGCTGTGGTTGGGGCTGCATATATATGTGATGCTGCAGCTCTGCTATGGGGTTCTGCATCAGCTGTGGTTGGGGCTGCATATATATGTGATGCTGCAGCTCTGCTATGAGTTTCTGCATCAGCTGTGGTTGGGGTTGCATATATATGTGATGCTGCAGCTCTGCTATGAGGTTCTGCATCAGCTGTGGTTTGGGCTGCATATATATGTGATGCTGCAGCTCTGCTATGAGGTTCTGCATCAGCTGTGGTTGGGGCTGCATATATATGTGATGCTGCAGCTCTGCTATGAGGTTCTGCATCAGCTGTGGTTAGGGCTGCATATATATGTGATGCTGCAGCTCTGCTATGAGGTTCTGCATCAGCTGTGGTTGGGGCTGCATATATATGTGATGCTGCTGCTCTGCTATGAGGTTCTGCATCAGCTGTGGTTGGGGCTGCATACATAGGTGATGCTGTAGCTCTGCTATGAGGTTCTGCATCAGCTGTGGTTGGGGCTGCATATATATGTGATGCTGCTGCTCTGCTATGAGGTTCTGCATCAGCTGTGGTTGGGGCTGCATATATATGTGATGCTGCAGCTCTGCTATGAGGTTCTGCATCAGCTGTGGTTGGGGCTGCATATATATGTGATGCTGCAGCTCTGCTATGAAGTTTTGCATCAGTTTCCAAACATTCCAGCCAGTGCATCAATGATTGACTGTAATAACCCATCCTGCTGGCAACTTTTCCCACCCTCCCCCTCCTGCTGCCAGGCAGAGGGTGGGCAGGAGCTGACCAGCCAGCTGTTCTCTGGACCCTCACCAGCTCCCCCCTCTCCCCGCCCTGCTCCCCTCCCACCCTGAGAACTGCTTGGGGTCGGATGTGGAAGGTCCCGGGTCAGAATTCCTGCAGTCAGGCAGTGGGGCGCGGTGCTGCATCCTGTCCTCCAGCTCTCATCATGCGGGCCCGCCTGCTCCCTCTGCTGCTGCTCTGGCACTGCCTGCTGGCCTGCACCGCTGCTATCTCCCGGCAGGAGCTCTTCCCCTACGGGGAGCACAGGGGGGACCTGCTGCTGCCGGAGGGGGACGACGAGACGTCCCAGGTGCTGCCGCTGGATCAACCCATTCTCTTCTATGAGGCGGAATTTAAAGAGCTCTATGTGAGTACATCCCTGTGCAGAGCTGTGCATAGGGCATAGACCAATGTATGATGGTGTATAGACCAATGTATGACTGTATGAGGGTGTATAGAGCAATGTATGACTGTATAGAGGATTGTATGGGGGTGTATAGAGCAATGCATGACTGTATAGAGGACTGTATGAGGGTGTATAGACCAATATATGACTGTGTATAGAGCAATGCATGACTGTATAGAGGACTGTATGAGGGTGTATAGACCAATGTATGACTGTATAAAGGTGTATAGAGGAGTGTATGAGGGTGTATAGAGCAATGCATGACTGTATAGAGGACTGTATGAGGGTGTATAGACCAATGTATGACTGTATGAGGGTGTATAGACCAATGCATGACTGTATAGAGGACTGTATGAGGGTGTATAGACCAATGCATGACTGTATAGAGGACTGTATGAGGGTGTATAGACCAATGTATGACTGTATAGAGGACTGTATGAGGGTGTATAGACCAATGTATGACTGTATAAAGGTGTATAGAGGAGTGTATGAGGGTGTATAGAGCAATGCATGACTGTACAGAGGACTGTATGAGGGTGTATAGAGCAATGTATGACTGTATGAGGGTGTATAGAGGAGTGTATGAGGGTGTATAGAGCAATGTATGACTGTATAGAGAACTGTATGAGGGTGTATAGAGCAATGTATGACTGTATAGAGAACTGTATGAGGGTGTATAGACCAATGTATGACTGTATAGAGGAGTGTATGAGGGTGTATAGAGCAATGTATGACTGTATAGAGGAGTGTATGAGGGTGTATAGACCAATGTATGACTGTATAGAAGAGTGTATGAGGGTGTATAGACCAATGTATGACTGTATAGAGGACTGTATGAGGTTGTATAGACCAATGTATGACTGTATAAAGGTGTATAGACCAACGTATGACTCTATAGAGGAGAGTATGAGGGTGTATAGACCAATGTATGACTGTATAAAGGTGAATAGACCAATGTATGACTGTATAGAGGAGTGTATGAGGGTGTATAGAGCAATGTATGACTGTATATAGGACTGTATGAGGGTGTATAGACCAATGTATGACTGTATAGAGGACTGTATGAGGGTGTATAGACCAATGTATGACTGTATAAAGGTGTATAGACCAACGTATGACTCTATAGAGGAGAGTATGAGGGTGTATAGACCAATGTATGACTGTATAAAGGTGAATAGACCAATGTATGACTATATAGAGGACTGTATGAGGGTGTATAGACCAATGTATGACTGTATAGAGGACTGTATGAGGGTGTATAGACCAATGTATGACTGTATAGAGGACTGTATAAAGGTGTATAGACCAACGTATGACTGTATAGAGGAGTGTATGAGGGGGTATAGACCAATGTATGACTATGGAGGATTGTATAGGGGCATAGACCAATGTATTACTGTATGGAGGATTGTATGGGGGCATAGACCAATGTATGACTGTATGGGGGTATGGACCAATGTATTACTTTATTGAGGACTGTATGGGGGTATAGACCAATGTATTACTGTATAGTAGGCTGTTTGAGGGCATAGACCAATCTATTACTGTATGAGGGTGTATAGACCAATGTATGACTATGGAGGATTGTATAGGGGCATAGACCAATGGACCAATGTATTACTGTATGGAGGATTGTATGGGGGCATAGACCAATATATTACTCTATGCGGGTATATAGACCAATGTATGACTGTATAGAGGACTGTATGGGGGTATGGACCAATGTATTACTGTATAGAGGACTGTATTGGGGTATAGACCAATCTATTACTGTATAGTAGGCTGTTTGAGGGCATAGACCAATCTATTACTGTATGAGGGTGTATAAACCAATGTATGACTATGGAGGATTGTATGGGGGCATAGACCAATGTATTACTGTATGGAGGATTGTATGGGGGCATAGACCAATGTATTACTGTATGGAGGATTGTATGAGGGCATAGACCAATGTATTACTGTATGGAGGATTGTATGGGGGCATAGACCAATGTATTACTGTATGGAGGATTGTATGGGGGCATAGACCAATAGACTACTGTTTAGAGCACTGTATGAGTATATAGACTGTATTACTGTATAGAGGGTTGTACGAGGGTGTATAGACCAATGTATGACTTTATAAAGGGCAGTGTGAGGGTATATAGACCAATTTATGACTATAGAGGACTGTATGACGTTATATAGACCAATATATTACTGTATGAGGGTATAGAGACCAATGTATGACTGTATAGAGGGCTGTATAGTGGCATATACAAATGTATGCCTTGTTGGAGGACTGTATGAGGGTGTATAGACCAATGTATGACTGTATAGAGGGTTGTATGGGGGCATAGACCAATCTATTACTGTATGAGGGTGTATAGACCAATGTATGGCTGTATAGAGCGCTGTACGGGGGCATAGACCAATCTATTACTGTATGAGGGTGTATAGACCAATGTATGACTGTATAGAGGGTTGGTGTGATCCAGTACATTTTAATGTATATGCTGCAGAGCACCTCATAGTCTGAATGTACAGAATCCACTGCAGGACGTTTTGAATGAATGTGGGGTGTGCGCCGCCCCGACCTGCGTGTCGCCGGTATGAGGGTGTATATAATCCATCACAGCGTGACTGTATGGGAGGCCCAGAAGGCATCGTTCTGTATGAAGGCTATTGTAAAAGTGCACAGAAGTGTCCGGCATCACTATATTATGTACAGAGCATAGAGCCATCTGCCTGCATGGAGCTGGGCATTTGGCCCTCTGTGCCAGCCTCTATATGTGCACAAAAATCTATAGAAGCACAGCACCCACATAATAATGACAATCATAACAGTGCCTTCATCCCAGCGGCCATTGGGCCACCATAAAAGTGACACTGGCAACAATATCACTAAAGTATGTAATAGTGTCCTTGGTGCGCCCATAACAGTGACAGCGGTCTTAATGCTCTTATAACGGTGACGGAGGCCCCATCAGAGTGATGGCAGTGACAGGGGCCCCATCAGAGTGATGGCAGTGACAGGGGCCCCATCAGAGTGATGGCAGTGACAGGGGCCCCATCAGAGTGATGGCAGTGACAGGGGCCCCATCAGAGTGATGGCAGTGACAGGGGCCCCATCAGAGTGATGGCAGTGACAGGGGCCCCATCAGAGTGATGGCAGTGACAGGGGCCCCATCAGAGTGATGGCAGTGACAGGGGCCCCATCAGAGTGTTGGCAGTGACACGGGGCCCGAGGGCCGTGGTATAATGTATATTGATGATTGAGTGATCTACGCGGTTTGTTACAATGTATCTTCTAGGTTTCCGTATTTACTGTATCCCATTATTAATATCCTTGTATCACTGGCGTCTGTTGTTGTCCTCCATTCTTTGTGATCCCAGTGAGGCGCCCGTAGCCTCCACCTCTGGCAGACGGCCATGTTTTGTACCTCGGCTCAGTGTACAGCTTCTGTCTCCCACTCTCATTGTTACACTATAGACAGTGTTTGGGCGTTCTCCTCGTGGTGAGATTTCTGGGGTGTAGTAAGTGAAGGGGGAATGTCCTGTGCGGTCTCTCGTACAGGGAAGTTATGTAATATGTAGTTGTCTGGATGTAATAAATCTCATGGACAAGGAGGGATGCTGAACAATGGCCTCCGACACCTGGCACCCCAGCCCATGCCACACTGTCGCATATTGGTGGCATACCGATGGCACACCAGCACTGTTGGTGCTATCTAATGGCACACTGGTATTCGGGCTCCCCAACCAGTGACATAGTCAGGTTTATGTTCCCAGGCCAGTAACATGCTGATCCTTGAGGTGTCAGTGCAATAAGAATGCTGACACGGGGTCCCAGTCTAATGGTCCAGAAGTCCACGATGAGCCCCGGGATTACGAAAGACATGAGGGTCTTACTTAAAGGGGTTTTCCGGGATTTAAGAAAACAAAAATACTTAAATAGGACTTCATTATAAATATATTCCTAAATACCTTACATTAGTTTTAATGGCTAGTTTTATCTGGGGAGCAATCATTAAGAAAAACAAAATGGCCGCTGTCCTATTAGTGCACACAAAACCTGTCCTAATCACACAGCAGGACACGTTACTTCACAACACTGAGGTAATGAGCTCTCCTCTTTACTTGTAAGGGATTATGATCCTGAATACAGATTAGAAGATCTTCAGCTGAATCTCTGTAGGAATGGAGTTCATGTGGAGGCATGAAGTACAGAGAGGACGGTGAGGTGTGGATAATAAGCAGCAGCACTTGTTTACAGTCTCCATTACCACAGTCTGTCCTGTCCGTCTTCTCTGTACTTCATGTCTCCTCATGAACTCCATTCCTACAGAGATTCAGCTGAAGATCTTCTCATTTGTATTCAGGATCAGAATCCCTGACATGTAGAGAGGAGGATGAGGCAGCTCTTCAGCTCAGTGTTGTGAAGTAACGTGTCCTGCTGTGTGATTAGGACAGGTTTTGTGTGTACTAATAGGACAGCGGCCATTTTGTTTCTTCTAATGATTGTTCCCCAGACAAAACGAGCCATTATAACTAATGAAAGGTATTTGGGAATATATTTATAATAAAGTAATATGGGGCATAGATCAATGGCACACGGACACTTGGGGATCCAGATCAATGGCACACGGACACTTGGGGACCCAGATCAATGGCACACGGACACTTGGGGACCCAGATCAATGGCACACGGACACTTGGGGACCCAGATCAATGGCACACGGACACTTGGGGACCCAGATCAATGGCACACGGACACTTGGGGACCCAGATCAATGGCACACGGACACTTGGGGACCCAGATCAATGGCACACGGACACTTGGGGACCCAGATCAATGGCACACGGACACTTGGGGACCCAGATCAATGGCACACGGACACTTGGGGACCCAGATCAATGGCACACGGACACTTGGGGTCTTAAATAAATAGCACACGGACACTTGGGGTCTTAAATAAATAGCACACTGACACTTGGGGACCCGGATGAATGGCACACTGGCTCCTGATACTCCTGTCAATTTTGAGTTCCCAGGCAATACTGTGTTGACACTTGAGGTTTCAGTCCAATAAGGCGTTAACCTTTGGGATCTCAGACTACCACCACCTCGGGTTCTAGGACACTGGACATGGGCTTGATAGCACTTTGTAAACGTGAACATGCCGCGTGTTCCCACAGCCGGCCAGTATTTCATGACAGGAGCCGGACGGTGGGACAGTCCGAGCTCCTGCACACAATGAGAGTCTATGCAGTAATTGAATCACTTGCTGATTTCCCTCCAGTTTGCATTAGTCTTGAAATGGAATTTTTCATCCCGGAAGGAGGGCACGTTCCTCCATGAATGATGCTGCGGGTTGTGTGTCCGCCATTACATCACAACGCCTCTCTGTCTTGTTTGTTGCCATGCAGTTTGGTTTCTAAGAATTCCTAAATCCCACTCACTGAGAACAGCATAGATGGAGGGATGAACTGAGTCACGTTGTCTGTCTCCAGTGTCCAAGTCTTTGCCGTCCCATTAGTAGAATTGAAGATGATGAGGGGGAGACCATACTGAAGCTTTGATCATGAGACCTTCCAGATAGAGACATCCTCGCTTGGAGGTATAGGCCCCCACTTAGTGCAGGTCTGAAGGACAACCACTAGGGTAGAAGGACTCCCAACGGGGACGTCATTGATCTCTGTGAGGAGATGTCTATCATTTATGGTGCATTGACATCTGGGGAAGATTTATATCAACTACTGAACACCATTGGTTCTGCCCAGTGGTCACCGATGGAACTCACTTAGCAGGTGTAGACTTAGGTTGGGTACGGCTGTATAAAAATGTAGCTCTGCCATGGTCAGCCACTCTTTTTCAATAATTGTCCTTACTAATATTTACAAATAGCCAACAATTCTCAATTTTAGAATCTGTATGATTATTAGGGGGCAATGTAATGGGGGACAACATCGGAAAATGAATGCTGGTACCTTGTTCTGAGGCAGAACCTAGTATTCAAGAACCAGAACAGCTATTTCCAGCAGTCCCATGGCAGTGAATGGAGCTCCTGGCTGGCTCTCCATTCACCACTGTGGGACTTCAAAAAGCAACCGACAACCTGAAATCCCATAGGTGGGACCTGCACCTATCTGACATTGATGGTGTATCCTTATGATAGCTCATCGATTTCTGAGATTAGCCAACCCCTTTAAAGAGCACCTGTCAGCAGGATCAACCCCTTTTAAAGCAGCCCTGTTTCACTCTTGTACGACGCCTTTAAGGCTCTCCAGCTGACTTGCAGACGTCTTCTTGGCAAGGAGCTGTAGTACAATCTGTTCTTCCAAGGCCACAGTGCTCCAGAGCAGCCCCTCGCTAACAACTGGAACAGCGTGATTAACATGTGGGAACGTATTGTTTTCTTGTCTGCGTTTCAGCCTTATTTGTAAACACTACAAGGGAGGGAACGATTAGAAAACGAGAAAAAGTCAAATCACGTCACCGAGAAGAGAAGAGTTTCAGATGAGGAGCCCATAAACCTCTGATCAGATTACATGCGTGGGAAAAGGTCTCACTGTGACCCTGGGTTTACCTAGTGGTTGGTCTGTTAGGATGTCTGGTTCCTTTCAGTGACAGCAATCAGAGATCTTGAAAACAACAATAATTAGCTGGGGCTTAGCTGCAGAAATGAGGGAGCAGGGAGTTACCCAACAGCTGCCCTGTCTCCCCCATACACTTGGCTCGGCTTGGCTGAGCATGCATGTGTCCTGAATACGGATAGGGCCATTTGCTTTCAATTCTGTACTGTGCGTAGCGGTATAATGTGTATGGCTGACCACTTAAGGTCCCAGGAGGGTTTGAACCCCTCCAATCAATGTTTTATTCTTGGAGAACCTTTTAAATAAGGACGGGCCATGACCACCAACATAAAAAAAAAAAAAAAAGGTCCATCTCTGTAATATGGCCGCACAGAACGTTACTGGAGAAAGTATTAGGATAAATCTAAATTTAGGGTTTTAAGCCATTCACATTTCTTCTCTTTCTTCTTCAGGTAGGGACCAATGGGATCATCTCCCCTCACGACTTCCCCCGTGAGACACAGTATGTGGATGACGGCTTTCCCACTGACTTTCCAGTCATCGCCCCCTTCCTGTCTGATATAGACACGAGTAACGGCAGAGGAAAGGTTTACTACCGGCAGGACAACTCCCCTGAGACCCTCAGCACCGCGGCCAGGCAGATTGAGAAAGGTTTCCCAGAGGCCTGCCTTCTCCCCTATCAATGTTGTGCTGGTGACCTGGGAGAACGTGGGGCCGTACGAAGAGGTGACCAGACATTCCGAGCCTTCCAATAAGGTAAGAATCTCCAAGAATCGAAATTGAAATACTTGTAACTATGAATCTTTGGTCATAATAGATACACTAGCTCAGTGTTTCCCAACCAGTGTGCCTCCAGCTGTTGCAAAACTACAACTCCCAGCATGCCCGCACAGCCAAAGGCTGTCCAGTCATGCTGGGAGTTGTAGTTTTGCAACAGCTGGAGGCACACTGGTTGGGAAACACTGCACTAGCTGACAACTATAGTTTTTAAGTGGCTTGTCAGGCGGCATTCACTAAGTCATATTACTTAGGTCTTCCGCTTAAAAGCTATGTACATCTTTGGTGACAATTTTTTTAATTAATGCATTGTACTCAATTTGTGCTAAAAATCATTTTTTCACTTGGTGTTTAAAAATGTTGAGCCCCTTTCTCTGTACAGCCTTGAGATTCTTTAGTTTTGCAGGCTCTGTATTTTTACAATTTCCCATCACCTTATCTCTGATCTCTGACCTTATAATCACCCATTATTACTGATAAAAATGTGGCTTAAATAAGTGTTTGACTTTTTAGTAATTTAGAGATAAGGTTTATTAGATAACCAAGATGAAAGTAGGAGTCAAACAGTTAACCCTCTGTGACAGAACAGCTGAACATTTTTAATAAAGACCAATTGAAAGAAATATATATTTAGCCCACAATGAGTAAAATGCAGTCATAAAACAAAAATAACCCCGAAGGTGTACATAGCCTTTAAGGGGCGGTATCTTTTATGGATACGATATCAATTCCTATGGATGTCCATGTAGCCTAATCCAGTAACCGCCGCACAGTAAGACGGCTGAGCCTCAGTAAAGGGGGAGACAGTGAAGACCCTCCCAAGAATCCGCTCACTCTAGCGTTACATTGAGTTGCTCTCCGCTCCATCTTATGGGTTGAGGGGGAACTTCTGAAAGTTAGGGCTCATGCACACGAACGTATTTTCTTTTTGCTTCCGTTCCGTGTTTTTTTTTTTGCAGACCGTATGCGGAACCATTCACTTCAATGGGTCCCCAAAAACAAAGAAAGGCACTCCATGTGCATTCTGTTTCCGTATTTCATATTTCTGTTCCGCAAAAAAGTAGTGCATGTCCTATTGTCCACAAATCACGGCCCGAGGCCCCATTCAAGTCAATGGGTCTGCAAAAAATACAAAACGCACACGGAACACATACATATTTTGCGGATCCATACAGTAGAAATGCTATGCCCAGCCCATATTGCTCATGTGTTTAATGGTGATTAATAAGTTACTGTTTTAGTTTCCGTTCCGCAAAAAAACGGATCGCATACAGAAACCATATGGATATGTTTTGTGGAATAATGGAACGGAAGAGGACTTAAAGCTGAGGGGGAAAAAAACCTCAGATATGGAACAACGGATCTGTGAAAAATGGGCCGCAAAACAACAACGGTCGTGTGCATGAGCCCTTAAAGGGGTTTTCCGGGTATTTAATACTAATGACCTATCCTCAAGATAGGTAATCAATGTCAGATCTGCAGGGTTCTGACACCCTGGCAGCCTCACCGATCAGCTGTCTGAGGGGGCCGCGGTGCTCCAGTGAGCGCCAGGGCCTACTCGCAGCTTACCAAGCGCAGCTCTGTACATTGTATAGCAGCTGTGCTTGGTATTGCAGCTTAGGCTACTTTCACACTCGCGTTTGGTGCGGATCCGTCATTGGTCTGCACAGACGGATCCGTTCAGATAATACAACCCTCTGCATCCGTTCAGAACTGATCAGTTTGTATTATCTTCAACACAGCCAAAACGGATCCGTCTTGAACACCATTGAAAGTCAATGGAGGACGGATCAGTTTTCTATTGTGTCATAGAAAACGGATCCGTCCCCATTGACTTACATTGTGTGTCAGGACGGATCCGTTTGGCTCAGTTTCATCAGACGGACACCAAAACGCTGCAAACGGCCTCCAAGGCGGAATGGAGACAGAACGGAGGCAAACTGAGGCATTCTGAGCGGATCCTTTTCCATTCAGAATACATTAGGGCAAAACTGATCCTGAACGGATCTCACAAACGGAAAGCCAAAACGCCAGTGTGAAAGTAGACTTAGCTCCATTCACTTGAACTGTACCTAGGCCATGTGACCTAGAAAGAGGTCGCAGCACTCGCTGAACTCTGCGGCCTCTTCAAACAGCTGAAGGGTGGGGGTGCTGGGAGTCGGACCCCCCGCCGATCTGATATTGAGAACCAGTTCTGAGGATAAGCCATCAATATCAAAATCTTGGACAACCTCTTTAAAGGGGTCACCCTAGGCCTTACCATCTGCCTTGTTAGGGCATATATGGACATTGTGTAGGGTTCCCCTGCTCATGGCTCCAGGTAAACCCGGGGCCTTCCATATATCACGTTGATGACAATTCGTTTGATATCTGTCTGGCCATGGCCTCTCCAGGCAAAATCAATTAGGATTTTTGGGAGCTGGACGTGATGGTAAATGTGATGGTATTTGCACCTCTTTTTGGTCACCCAGTCTTGAGTTTTGCTGGGATTGAATCATGGACCTGACGGCCACCGCGGCCTGTGCTACGCTGCGGTCAATGTGCGGTCGCCTCTAATGTTACCCACGGCTGTTTTATGAATATCTTCAAGACCTCGCTTTATCCCTCAGATTGCAGACTTTTCTTCTGTTTTCTGCTTCCCCTGGGAATTTGACCAGTTCCTTTTACCTGACCCCCGGCAGCTCTTGTTGACTCAGCTGTAAGCGCCCCCTCGATCTGCTCTCCCATCTGAAGTGTCATTGCATCTTCATCCTCATACATGAAGTGCACGACTACCGTCTAACTCCTCGTATGCACCACTGCATGTGAATTTCCCAGCATGCTTTTTTCCCACCTTGTTCCCATTTGCGCACCCCCCCCCCCCCCCTTAGCTAGCCTGCAGTGACTGTTTATACCGTCATTACCATACTCCGCTGCATGTGTCATTACAGGCTCCCCCCTGCCAGGATCAAGTGCAGAGCCTCCGGTGGGGGGTCAATTTCCAGATCACGTTAAGTTTATTTGGACAAGGCTTTTTCCTAAACTAATTAAAAAGGGTCTTTGTAGCCGGAGGACGGGGGTTTTGTGTGTTTTTACAGAAAATACCAGCGTGAGGGGGAAAAAAAATTAAAACTTGTAAACTGGATTTTATGGAATGAGATGGTGGCACAGCTGCAGACATGCTGGAGGAATGGGAGCATCCTCCCGTCAGTCCGACATATGGAAGACATTCCCGTCACCTGGTGAGCGTAGCTAATGGCGGCTCCTACAGATTATTGCCACAGATTTCTGTTACTGGAATGGGAGGCAGGGATGAGTTTCTTGTGCCTGGCTTCAAGGAATGTGTCGATTTGCCTAATAATAATTTAATAGAGGGGAGGATCCAACATTCAGGGCCTTCTTCTTATAGTCAAAGTAATGAGCGGCTCTCTGGAGGACCCAAGAATTGATTAAAGGACTTGATTGTAATGGGAACTGTGTAATGCCTCTCTTCGCCTGTGGTAGTGCTGCAGGACAACTGGTTACCGCTGATCATTGGGGTCCCAGCAGCAGGACACTTTTGTTATCCTCCGTTCATACTGCAGAGGATTTTTGACACACTGTTTTCCAGACCGCGTCCAGTCTTGGTGTGGTTACCGCACAGGCACCCCGTGAAACCGCACCGGGAGGTGGCTCACACTTCAGCCCCATTCAATTGTGCCAAACCTAGAGCAGGTCCACGTGAAAACCCACGGCAGAAACCGCAGTACTGGGATTTGCCATGGATTTTGTCACAGTCTGAACGTTCCCTTTGAGTTGCCGTTGAGGTTTCTTGATCAGCGCTTCCTAATGACATTGCTGGCTGTCGTATTGTTCGGCTGGATCTTAGCCCCAAGATGCAGGAAATCCGTAGTAATGAAGGAATGCACCTGAACATGGGGCAGATATGGAGACCTTGAGTCATGCAGTCATATTGTCATCCAGGGAGCTAACGTGGAAAACATCCTCCAGGACATCTTTCCACCAGCTCATTGTTACCCGGCTTCCAGTTCTTCCTCCGGTGACTTTATCTTCACCATACCTTCTTGGCTGAATCCGGTCAGTAAAGGTAGAACCAGTCCAAAGAAGCGCCTAGAACATGGCGTTTGGAACTGGCAGCTAACTTTATGGAGATTCTCCTTGACTGGTCGTCTACGCTCTTGGATCTAAGATCTGCAATGTTATGTTCTGCCCTGATGAAACACTGCATCCTTATCAGTATACTGGAAATGTCCTGGCAAACAGTTGGGACTGAGACTCTAAAGGCTTCTCGCCCAGTACCAATAGTCACACTGATTGTTGACTCTAGGTTTGGTTTTCTGATTAACCTTCCACCTTCTTTAAAGCAGAGCTGTCGCCTCTCCTGACTTGTTTGTTTTAGTATTTACTTGCATTTCCCATGTAACACCCATCTGAACCTTCATTGCTAAACTGCTAGCAAATCATTCATAAGCTGTCCATTGTATAGTGGCCGTGCTTGGTATTGCAACTTAGCCCCATTCACTTGAATAGGGCTGAGAAGCACATAGCCCATGTGACCGATGAACGTGATGACACTAGCCGAGGCCTCTTCAAACTGCCGATTGGTGGAGGTGCCACTTGGTGGTAAAAAACAAAGACAAACTATACAGTTCCAGGGAAAAACTTGACTTAAAGGGGTTGTCTCACTTCAGCCAGTGGCATCTATCATGTAGAGCAGGCATGCTCAACCTGCAGCCCTCCAGCTGTTTCAAAACTACAACTCCCAGCATGCCCGAACAGCCTACAGCTATCAGCCTACAGCAGGGCATTGTGGGAATTGGAGTTTTACAACAGCTGGAGGGCCGCGGGTTGAGCACGCCTGATGTAAAGCACGACCACCACTGCTTGATTGCAGGGTGGTCGTAACCCCTTGGATAAGAGCAGTGTATAATGTGATGGAAAAATGAATCCAGCCAGCAAAGGAGTCAATATGGAGAATCACAATGCATTAGTAAGTGCCTTGTATTAACGTCCTCTACATGATAAATGCCATTGGCTGAAGTGAGAGGACCCCTTTTAAGTCGAACTTTACCCAATCATTACATCCTATCATAATGCCCCTTTTTACAAATGCAATTTTTGAAAACTTTTACAGCAATTTTGTACAATTTTTTTGTGTTGTAAACCGAAGGACTATTTAGATCTCTTGGGATGCGGAGGCTGTGAGAATCCCGCTATGGTCTCCATTACGCTGCCCCCGTTACTTCAGCAGACTGCACTGAAGCAGGACGGATGTTATTCGCAGTCTGGGTTTTTGGCACTCGCAGTCCTGGGTGTCCTTTCTAACAGAACCGTCCCTGCGAGTGCTCTTTGATCCATTGTTTCTGGGGCCGTGCAATCTGCAGCCGCTCAGCAGTGTAAAAAAGTGCAAGCGAAACACTAATGAGGTGAACGGCCGCCTGCTCCGCTCAGATGGAAATGAATATTTCCAAGAAGTGTTTTGGCAGGAACAGAATTGTTGTCCTGCGGGCAGCCGGGTAAAGGAATGGGGCAGTTTGTTCTTTTTCTATTCATGAGAACTGGCAATTCCTTTTTCAATAGTGGCTGCACATTTCTAATATACCTGTGGGTGTGGGCCAATGTGGGGGTTGGTAGGAGATGTCGAAAGTTTTCAGTAACAGCAGTGTACTATAGGTACCATACTGACGTTGGTAATGAAAGGTTTTTTTTCTCAAACAATACTTATCCCCTATCCACAGGATACATGTCTGATTGCTCAGGAGCCCACAGCAGGGACCCCTCAAAGATCATGAGATCTGGGGTCCCTGTGTTCCCCCCCATTTGAATGGAGCAGAGCTCATGCTATACCCTACTATCTCCAGCACTCCTATAGATTTGTGGTGGCACGAGGGTTGAGGACACACAGGACCCCATTCTTGTGATTGGTAGGGGTCACAATGTGGATAGGGGATACATATGGGAAAACCAATATAGGCACCACATGTGTACCCGGTATAACTTTGCCATATATAGGGGGGGGGGGGTCAGCAACACAAGGTTTCACCCAATGCAAGGTTCATAGTGATGGTGTCTAGGTTGCAGTATTAATAAGTTGTACCATCTCCTCACGTTACATTACCGTAGGTGACAACATTAAAGGTGAGGAATGACTTGGTTTCTCTTGGCCATCGTCCAGTATACATTGCCTGCAAAGAAGGCCACCAGTAGAGCCTATGGCCGCCATGTGTATATATATATCAAGAGTTGACTTTGCTGACCAAAATGTCTTTTGTTTCCACAGTTTAACACATTCCAGGCTGTTCTAGCTTACGATGAATCCGATTCCTACGCCATATTCCTGTACCCTGAACATGGACTCCAGTTTTTTGGGACCAGGCCTAAAGAGTCCTATAACGTCCACCTTGAGCTCCCAGCCAGAGTGGGATTTAGCCGAGGAGAGTCTGAAATCTTGAAGAGAGAAGCTCCTTTTTATAGCGTCACCAACAGTGAACAATCCGTGAAGAATCTGTATCAGTAAGTGCAACCTACCATCAGATGTGGCCTAGAAGAATTCATTCCATGTCACATGTCAAAATGGTCTCAGATAGTATGGAAAATCCAGTCTTGCTGGCGCCAGACGATAGAAATCTGGCCTTGAGAATGGCGGCCTTGATTTTCTCTGTCTAAATACATATTCTTCCTCTTTTATATTTTTTTAGAACAAGTAATGTTGGGGTCCCGGGAGTTTGGGTCTTCCACATTGGTAGCATTTCCGAGCTGGACAATGTGATACCGGCTAAAGTGGTGAACGTCCATGCCCAAGAACGGTTCATACCTCTGATCAACTCCCACAATGATTTCCCTGAACGCGGAGAGCAAGAAAACCATCTCACTGGGGACAACAACTACGATGAGAATTACGATGATACAGATGGGGACTACCCTCCTGGTCCAACTACGGAGCAGGCTGCAACGGACAATGCAAATGTCAACACTGGATTCTTGGGCATCGATGATACGGCCACGCTGGGTATCGTTGAAGAGGCGGAACAGGAGTCATTACCCTACTATCCGCCCAACAACCCTTTACCTCCATCTCAGAACGAGCCTAGCTGGACTCCGTATGGTTTAGGGAACCCCTTGGGGGAACCTCAGATCCAGCCTTCAGATAATAGAGATCTTGGCAGTGAACCATCTTATGAGACCAGAAAATATCCTTCTCAGCCATTTGTGACGCCAAATCCGCAAATCGATCAAGAGATTCCTGATTTGGTTTTTAGGAGCGGTCGCATTAATGGATACGATGAGACGGGAGGATTTGACACTGACGGTAAGTACAAATGTCGTACAAATAGGTCGCCCTCTACTGCCTGCGGTTTCTAGCAATATGGTGTTGCCCAATCTTCCAGCTCGTGAGGAGCCTCCTGGAAATTCTGTGAGACTTGACGTGAAAAATTGAACAGCAGTTCTTATCATCAAAGTAATGGACACCATGATGGAGGCTTGATAGACTCATTATAAGTCGGTGGGGTCTGTCAGGTCCTGTGGGTGTCCATCCTAGGATGGTTCCAGAACTCCATTGTATTAGATTTTCTAGTTCTGTGGCGGAGGAGAAGGTGTGAACAGAGCCTAATCATCACATGCCAGTTGTGGAATTTTTAGAATTTTCCAGTTTTCTGAACCTAGAGAGTCTTAAAGGGTTTTTTCAGGACTTGGATAATGATGGTCTATCCTCTGGAGGGGTCAGTATATGATTGGTGGGGGGGGGGGGGCATGCATCCCCACTGATCAGCCATTTTTGTATGGCATATCCACAGATGTGCTGTGAACGTCTGATAGATGTGGGTCCCTCCTCTCAAGAATGGCGGCCACCTCTCCATCTACAGCGGGTGGAACCTCCGTCCTTGCGCCGTAAATGTCTGAGATGGGAATACCCCTTTAAATGCTTTCTTGCAAACGTTGCAGCGGCAGTGCTGACCTCTGAGTGCGGCCTGGGTCTCGCTGAGAACTTTTTGAGATCCTTTCGTTTGATTTGATTTGATGAAACACTTTGACATTTTGCCTCCATTTCTCTCGTCTCCAGTGCTCACTTTTAACCCCGTCAGTAGAGAGACCTGCGAGAGGAAACCTGGGCACTGCTCACAGTACGCCTTCTGCATTGACTACGCGACCGGATTCTGCTGTCACTGCCAGGACAATTACTACGGCAATGGAGTGCACTGCTTACCCAAAGGTAACCTGGGGCCGAGTATAGGGTCCTGTTCTTCTGGACCTAAGTGGCTTTAAGGGGATCTCTAGAATTAGGAAAAACGTGGCAGCTTTCTTCCAGTAACAGCACCACCTCTGTCCATGGGTTGTGTCTGGTATTACAGATCAGCTCCACTGGAGTGATTGTGGCCGAGCTGCAATACCACACACAACCTGTGGACAGGTGAGGCGCTGTTTTTGTTAGAAAGTGGCCATGTTCCGGTGCTGGAGCTTACTGACTGTCTCCATATTCATGTGTTCGTCTTGTCAGGTGCTCCACACAGAGTCAATGGTAAAGTGAGCGGAAACCTGCTTGTGGGACAGACGTCCGTCAGCTTTGATAGCATAGACATGCACGCTTACATAGTGGTGAATGATGGAAGAGCTTACACCGCCATCAGTCAGGTCCCGGAGCCTGCGTCCTGGTCACTAACTCCTTTAACCGCCATTGGAGGACTTTTTGGTTGGCTTTTTGCATTGGAAAAACCTGGACATCAGAACGGGTTCAGTATAACTGGTGAGTTCATGCAAATTCTATTCAGTTCCCCCATATATGGCAGCAGCTTATTCATCTCTCCCTGAAAACACATGCATGCTCGGCCGAGCCTAGCAAGCATGTCTATGGGAGTGTCTGCCGTACAAGCTTTACGTCTTACTTTATGGCTCCGCTGCTCTGACTGTGAGTTGTTCTTCCTTTTCACGTAGGAGCGAAATTTGTCCACAACATTGAAGCTGTGTTTTCCCCGGGAGGAGAAGTCGTCCACATCACACAGGTTGCGAATGGTTTCGATGCAGATAACTACATCCACCTAAGAACCACCATAAAAGGCCAGATACCATTTATCCCCGAGACCTCAACTGTCCAGATCAACCCGTACTACGAAATCTACCAGTACTCTGGTTCAGGTAATACTCCAGATCCATACAGGATAAGTAATGTATGTACACAGTGACTCCACCAGCAGGATAGTGAGTGCAGCTCTGGAGTATAATACAGGATGTAACTTAATGATTTTCCTAGTCTACGACGTAAAGTCATAGTTTTATTAAGACACGGAGGCGAATATTGCTTTCTCTTCCTTTACTGATCACCATAGCAGCAAGGAGAAACAAAAAACAAATGCAAATGGTCACCATAGTAACCCATATGTCCCACCCCTACAGCCCCCATATAAGGCTGTGTCCAAGGTGGCACTTCCTCTTTCTCTGCGAACCAGTCCATAACAACCAATGAACAGCAACTCAGGAACAGTCCAAGAACAATCCGCGTCAACGAAACCCTCAGAATCCAAGCAGGAACTCTCCAGCGACAGGATCCACATCAGGAGACGGACTGGAACCAACATCCAAGACTCCCAGCACATCCAACGTGGAAGCAGCAGGAGCCGAAGGGAACAACCTCATCCAAAACAGGAGCAATCAAGGGCAGGAAGGCTCAACCTGAAAGAACAAGAGAGATAAACACCGATAAAGCGAGGTCATGGCACCAGCCAAAACCCATCTCCAGTGGACACACAGGTCCAGGCCGATGGTAAGCATACAATCAAGCACGAGCACATAATGGCGAACAACTGAACCCTCCCAGCGTACCAACAGACCCAAAACCTGCCTACCCACTAAGTAGAGGTAAGCGGCCAAACACACCCCCCCATACAACCAGAGTCCAGGGGAGGGAAGGGAGGGCAATATTCGCCTCCGTGTCTTAATAAAACTATGACTTTACGTCGTAGACTAGGAAAATCATTAAGTTTTACATCAGACACGGAGGCTTCATATTGCTAGTTCAAAGCTGGTTAACCAAGGGATCAAATAAATGAGGAGGAGGACGGAAATAATACTCACGGAACGTGGAGGAACTCGACCAGTCCGCCAATCGTAGGATGTCCTCCAGGCGAGCACCCGAGACCGCCAAGGAGGTAGACGTCGCCCCGCGCGCCGAATGAGCTGTAAACACCGAAGTGTCCACACCGGCAAGAGCCATAACCCATTTTAACCAACGGGCCAAGGTGGGACTAGTCACCGGGCCGAACGGGTGACGGATGGAGAGAAACAACTGCGGCACAGTCGGAGACCTGTGAGGACGAGTCCTGGCCTCGTACTCTTTCAAGCAAGCCACCGGACACAAGGCCGGGGAAGCTGGAAAGCTGGGATACGAGACGACCCGGATGTTCGTCTTCGTGCGTCTAGAAATGTTAAATGACACGCCCTCCGGGGTGAAGGATCTGGCGTCGTGGTCCAGAGCCCGCACATCAGAAACTCTTTTACAAGAAATCAAGCAAAAGAGCGTGAGCAACTTCGCGGAAAGCTGACGTAAGGAAAGGTCAGCATTGGAAGGCCAAGAGGACAAAAAGGTAAGTACCAGGGAAACATCCCAAGTGGAAGAAAACCTCGGGCGGGGAGGCCGAGAAAGACGTGCGCCTCGGAGGAGGCGCGAAACGGAAGGATGCTGTCCAGCCGGAACGCCATCAAACCCTAGGTGCGACGAAGAGATCGCCGAACGAAAAAGGTTGATCGTCCTGTAAGCCTTACCCCCTTCAAACAGAGAGGTGAGGAATTGCAGCAACTGAGCTACAGGAGCTGAAACGGGATCCAGGTCCCGTTCCAGGCACCAGCCAGCCCAAGTTCGCCAGGCCGCCCGATAAGATTTTCGGGTGCCGGGAGCCCAAGCGTCGTCCAAGAGGCGCCTAGCTGCCTCCGAAATTCCGTCGACCGCTCCTGGAGTCCTGAGAGCCGGCAGGCCATCAAACGGAGGGATCCGTCCAGGAGCAGGGGGTGGGGAGTCCCCTGAGGGCAGCGCAGGAGAGAGGTCGGGTTCGGTAGAAGGACTGGGATGTCCACCAGAAGCTCCAGGAGAGACGGGAACCATACCTGAGATTCCCAGAACGGGACTATCGCCACCAACTCCGCCCGATGGCGACGCACTTGGAGAAGCATCCGAGGAATCATCATGAATGGGGGAAAAGCATAGAGAAGGCCGGAGGACCAGTCCTGCAGAAACGCGTCCGCCGCCATCGCCTCCGGATCCGGGCGCCAACTGTAGAACCGAGGGAGGTGAGCGTTGAGCCGGGAGGCGAACAAGTCCACGGAAAAGGGTCCCCATCTGGACGACACCACCGAGAAAATCGACGGGTCCAACTGCCAGTCGCTGCCGTCCGTAAGATGGCGGGAACTCCAATCCGCCCGTACGTTGTGAAGTCCCGGCAGGTACTCGGCTTGCACCATGATGTCCCTGGAGAGACAATACGCCCAAAAATCCTTCGCCAACCCCGCCAGGGTGGCCGACTGGGTTCCGCCCAAACGGTTGATGTAGCGAACCGCTGAAATATTGTCCATCCGGAGACGGATACATGCATTGGCCAAACCGTTGGTAAAACTCTTGACGGCCAAAGAGCCGGCCAGCAACTCTAGGGCATTGATGTGCAAGCGCGTCTCGACCTGCGACCAAGGCCCCCCGGTGGAGACCCCGTCGCAGTGTGCTCCCCAGCCCTGAAGGCTGGCATCCGACTCGATGGTGAACTCCGGCTGGAAGCCAAAAATCGCCCTGCCGTTCCAAGCTTCCAGATTGGCGATCCACCAACGGATCTCTTCCTTGGCCTCCGAATCCAAGGCCACCAAGTCCGCAAAGGAGGCCCCCGAGCGGAGGTGCGCAATCTTCAAGCGCTGCAGGGCCCGGTAATGCAAGGGCGCCGGGAAGACCGCCTGTATGGAGGATGCCAGTAGGCCGATGATGCGGGCTAGATGACGCAGGGACAGGTGGGCACTGGCCAACGCCCGCCGCAGTTCCTTGCGAATGGACCGTAACTTGTCCCCCGGCAGGCTGAGGGATTCCGAGATCGAGTCCACCGTGAAGCCGAGGAAGTCCAACCTCTGGGAGGGAGTGAGCCAAGACTTCTCCAAGTTGAGTAGGAAACCGAGCGACTCCAGGAGATCCGACGTCCATCGGAGGTGTTGCAGCAGCGACGATCTGGACTGATGCATCAGGAGGATGTCGTCCAGATAAATTATGAGGCGCACCCCGCGACTCCTCAGCCAGGCCATGACCGGACGCAGGAGCTTGGTGAAACACCACGGAGCCGACGACAAGCCGAATGGAAGGCATGTGAATCTCCAAACCTCGCCCTTCCAGAGGAAACGAAGGAGATCCCTGGACTGGGGGGCCACCGAGACCGTCAGGTACGCGTCCTTCAGATCCAGCTTCACGAGCCAATCCCCGGGGGAAAGGAGGTCCCGAAGTAGATGGATGCCCTCCATCTTGAAGTGACGGTACCGCACGATGCTGTTTAGCGCCCGGAGATTGATGACGGGACGCATCTGCCCCCCTTTCTTCTGGACTAAGAAAATGTTGCTTATCACCCCCCTTGAGTGACCGTGAGCTCTCTCTATGGCCCCCTTGAGGAAAAGGGAAGAGAGCTCCTCGTCCACCCGAGCGGAGTCCGATCCCCTCCGCAGAGGGGCCGGCGGGAGCTGCACCGAGCAAGGGGCGTCTATGAGCTCTATGGAGAAGCCCCTGACCGTCCCCAGAACCCACGGGTCTGATGTGATTAGTTCCCAAGCGGGTAAAAAATGCCGAAGCCTGCCCCCTACATAAGGTACCGAAGAATCCCCGACCGGGGTCTGACTTACCGGAAGACTTGCGGGGAGCCGTGTTTCCTCGGAAGGAACGGGAGCGCCATTGTCCCCCTCTGGATGGGAAGAACGTCTGGGGAGACCGCTGGTCTTGAAACGCAGCTCGCTGGGAGAAGGAGCCTCTGGAAACACCCCTGCCTCGGGTGCTGGAACGGCCGGACAGACGGCCCCTGTTGCTGCCGGCCCTGTGAGAGACCCGGCCCTGGAAGACTTTGCGCATAGTGGCCTGCGCCTTGTCCAGAGCGGAAAACGTGCCGACGAAGCGGCTGAGGTCCTTAATAAAGGAGTCCCCAAAAAGTAGGCCTTCCGCCTCTTTGCCCGTCTCCGTCTGGGCGAGATTGATGAGCTTGGGGTCTATCCTAAGCAGGATGGCCTTGCGCCTCTCCACAGATAGGGACGCATTGGTTCCCCCGGCGATGCAAATCGCCCTCTGGGCCCAGCCCGTGAGCTCCTCCGGGTCAATGTGGGAACCCTCCTGTCTGGCGGACTCCGCCAACTCCATGATCTTTGCCAGTGGGCCGAAAATATCCAGAAGCTTATCCTGGCAGCCTCTAAGGGCCGAATCTAGACCCTTCTTGGCATTCCACCCAGACTTAGACAAAAACTGGGTCATCTTTGGGTCCACGACGGGCGTGTCGCAGACCTTATGGGGTATAATGGGCCGAGGGCACTCAGCCCGTAGTTTACTGCGCGCCTCTTTGGACAGAGGACGGCGGGCCCAATGCTCCAGATAGCTACTAATCTGGGACTCGGGGAGCCACTCCGCTGATCTGGGATGATGGAGGGCCTCAGGGTCAAACATGGGGGCCCCGGAGGAGTCCAAAGGTAAATTGTCAGCTGAGGTAGTGGAGGAACCTCTAGCTAAAGGCATAGCAGGGGGAGTGGCAATGGGGTCGGACCCCCGAGGGGAGTCATCCTCCACAGAAAAATCAGAAGCCTCTGCTGGATCCTCCGGGCCCGAACCCAGATCCGAGTCAGAGACGGCATCTGCTAGGGCTCTAGCGTGCTTCCACACCCGCGATTTGTCAGCCTGGCGGGGACAAGCTCTCTTACGCGACCTCAGCGCGTCGTCTGTGGTGGTCATCAACCCACCGGTCATCGTCTCCTGTCCAACAGGAGGTTCAGCAGCAAAAGAGTGCTGTGCAGTCTCAGGTGGAGCCAGTCTGGCCCCAGCTAGGGGGTGTGCAGACAGGGCCTGGGAGATGGTCTGGGACAAAACCGTGGACATGGACCCCATGGCCTGCAGGATTGCATCAGACACAGAGCGCTGGATGAGTTGCGCCTGTGAGTCTGAGCCAGGGGGACTAATATTGCCAGAGGTTCCACCCCTAGGGGGAGATTGGGCCGAGGGGTCCATGCTGCTTAAGCAAAAGAAACAGGGCACCTGTAAAGAGAGGGCAAAGAGGAGAGCCGGAGGCCAAGAAAAACGCAGCGCCAGTTAACTAAGGGGTTAATCACCCCAGGAGCGAGAGGACAGGAGCGCTAATACAGAGGAACCGGCAGCCGTCACGCAGGAGACCGGATGAAGCGAGATCTCGCGGGAACGGGAACCAAAATGGCCGCCGGAATCTCGCGAGATCTCGCTCCAGTCAGCCAGAGCGAGCGCGAAAGCGGGAAGAAAAAGGGCGCCGACCAGAGCGAAGACGCGCGCAAGGTGAGGGGCGTGCCTGAGGGGAGAGCCCAGCACAGGGGAGGTAAAATGGCGGCGAAGCCAGAGAATCGGCCCGGCACTGTGTGGAGTCCCAAGTAAAAGTCCCAGGGGATAAACAAAGTTAGACCACCGAAGCGACGGCACTGCACATAACCCTGCTTCCTGCTGTAGCAGAGAGGGGATGAGCGGAAGGGGCCCCAGGGAAAACGCCGCGCACGATCAGGTCCCAGAACTACTGGGGTAGGCAGAGGATGCCCCGACAGGGGAACAAAGATAAAATATATCTTTATATCTCGCTGCCTAAACGTCAACACCTAAAGGAGAAAACAAAACCCCAGGGGAGAAATATAACCCGGGGAATAGCCAGAATTAAACACTTAGGGAATAACAGCCAGCAGATAAAATAAAATGTCACTTATCTGGTGAGCAGCAAGAAAGAGGAAGTGCCACCTTGGACACAGCCTTATATGGGGGCTGTAGGGGTGGGACATATGGGTTACTATGGTGACCATTTGCATTTGTTTTTTGTTTCTCCTTGCTGCTATGGTGATCAGTAAAGGAAGAGAAAGCAATATGAAGCCTCCGTGTCTGATGTAAAACTCAGGATCAGTACAGGATAAGTAATGTATGTACACAGTGACAGCACCAGCAGAATAGTGAGTGCAGCTCTGGTGTATAATGCAGGATGTAACTCAGGATCAGTACAGGATAAGTAATGTATGTACACAGTGACTCCACCAGCAGAATAGTGAGTGCAGCTCTGGAGTATAATACAGGATGTAACTCAGGATCAGTACAGGATAAGTAATGTATGTACACAGTGACTGCACCAGCAGAATAGTGAGTGCAGCTCTGGAGTATAATACAGGATGTAACTCAGGATCAGTACAGGATAAGGCCTCATGCACACGGCCGTTGTTGGGGTCCGCATCCGAGCCGCCGTTTTGGCGGCTCTGATGCGGACCCATTCACTTCAATGGGGCCGCAAAAGATGCGGATAGCACTCCGTGTGCTGTCCGCATCCGTTGCTCTGTTCCGCGGCCCGAAAAAAATAATAACATGTCCTATTCTAAGAATAGGCAGTTATATCAATGGCCGCCCGTTCCGCAAATTGCGGAAGGTACATGGGCGGCTTCCGTCTTTTGCGGATCCACGGTTTGCGGACCGCAAAAAACAGCACGGTTGTGTGCATGTAGCCTAAGTAATGTACACAGTGACTGCACCAGCAGAATAGTGAGTGCAGCTCTGGAGTATAATACAGAATGTAACTCAGGATCAGTACAGGATAAGTAATGTATGTACACAGTGACTGCACCAGCAGAATAGTGAGTGCAGCTCTGGAGTATAATACAGGATGTAACTCAGGATCAGTACAGGATAAGTAATGTAATGTATGTACACAGTGACTCCACCAGCAGAATAGTGAGTGCAGCTCTGGAGTATAATACAGGATGTAACTCAGGATCAGTACAGGATAAGTAATGTAATGTATGTACACAGTGACTGCATCAGCAGAATAGTGAGTGCAGCTCTGGAGTATAATACAGGATGTAACTCGGGATCAGTACAGGATAAGTAATGTATGTACACAGTGACTGCACCAGCAGAATAGTGAGTGCAGCTCTGGAGTATAATACAGGATGTAACTCAGGATCAGTACAGGATAAGTAATGTATGTACACAGTGACTGCTCCAGCAGAATAGTGAGTGCAGCTCTGGAGTATAATACAGGATGTAACTCAGGATCAGTACAGGATAATGTAATGTATGTACACAGTGACTGCACCAGCAGAATAGTGAGTGCAGCTCTGCAGTATAATACAGGATGTAACTCAGGATCAGTACAGGATAAGTAATGTATGTACACAGTGACTGCATCAGCAGAATAGTGAGTGCAGCTCTGGAGTATAATACAGGATGTAACTCAGGATCAGTACAGGATAAGTAATGTATGTACACAGTGACTCCACCAGCAGAATAGTGAGTGCAGCTCTGGAGTATAATACAGGATGAATAGAATGCAGGATATAGTTTGTAATTTAAAAGATGGTCTGTCACCTCTCCTGACTTGTCTGCTTTAGTTACCACTTGTATTCCCCATGTAATAGCAATTCTGGAGCATCTATTCTATGACTCTGTGTTGTACAATTCCTTTATTATTCCTGCAAGACGTTATTAACGAATTGCTACCAGTTTACAATGAAGGTCCAGATGGGTGTTACCAGTTGCGGCTGTGTCCCTGACAGTGGCAGCACTAATTGGATTTAGCTGGTGACATCCAGCTGGATCTTTATGCAAACAGGTAGTATAACATTTATAACTTCTAAGAGGAGTAATAAAAGAATGGCACAATTCAGAGTCGTAAAAATAGATGCTCCAGAATAGTTATTACATGGGGAATACAAGTAGTGACTAAACCAGACATGTCAGGAGAGGCGACAACTCCTCTTTAATGACCATCATCTACCATGTTGCTGGCTTGACATAGAATTATTGGGTAGAATTGCATACTCTAAACCAGTGGTCTCCACACTAAGGTATGGCTTCTAGTTTTTGCAAAAATACAACTCCCAGCATACAGGGCATGCTGGCAGTTGTAGTTTTTCCATATCTAGAGGACAACAAGCTGGAGACCACAGCTCTGCCGGTGGGTCTGCTACATGGCCTGCCACGTACAATGTACACCCATCCTCTTGGTCGCGTCTTCTGACTCCCTTTATGTCACTTTTTTCCAGTTGTGACGTCCACGGCTTACCGGGAATACACCGTATCATCCGCAAATAATGAAGTGCAGAGACTGTCCTACCGACTGAAGCAGAATATCACCTATCAGGACTGCGTCCACTCCCAGAGGTTCCCCCCCACCGCCCAGAAACTCTCTGTGGATCGCATGTTTGCCCTTTACAACAAGGACGAGAAGGTTCTCAGATTCGCCATCACCAGTCACATCGGATCCGTGCACGGTAAGCTTGGAGAATTCATGTCAGCCATTTCTATACAGAGGGGGTGGGGGTCCTTTATCATTACGGAAAACATAACCGAATGGTCAGACTTTTAAAGTATAATTATTCTTATGTACTTTGGGTTTTGTTTCCTTACCATTTTCATGATCTCTGTTTGCTGTCAGTGAATGGGAAGTATCACTTGTCACAGCCAGAGGCTGTAAACTTCCAAGCAGACCTTTAAAGGGATTGTGCAAGAATGGGTGGGGGTTGAAGGGGAGCTTATTTACCTGCTTCCTGGCACTGGCTCCCCGCTCCTGAAACATATCAGAACTTTGCAAGCTGCATTTAAACTACCTGTTAAAGGGGAGAAACCTTATTATAAACCTTTACTCAGGACAGGGGATAAGTATCTTATTGGTAGCAGTCTGACTGCTAAGACCCCTACTGATTGGGAGAACGGAAGTCGTGCCCCCTACTAATCGTCCGACTGCTGGACCCCTACTAATTGGGAGATTGTGAGTCGGGTTCCCTACTGATCGTCCTACTGCTGGGATCCCTACTGATCGTCTGACTGCTGGGACCCCTACTAATCATGAGAACGGGAGTCAGACCCCCTACTGATCGTCCTACTGCTGGGAGCCCTACTGATCGTCCTACTGCTGGGAGCCCTACTGATCGTCCTACTGCTGGGAGCCCTACTGATCGTCCTACTGCTGGGAGCCCTACTGATCGTCCTACTGCTGGGAGCCCTACTGATCGTCCTACTGCTGGGAGCCCTACTGATCATCCTCCTGCTGGGAGTCCTACTGATCGTCCTACTGCTGGGAGCCCTACTGATCAGGAGAATGAGAGTCGGGCCCCCTACTGATCGTCCTACTGGTGGGACTCCTACTGATCGTCCAACTGCTGGTTGCCCTACTGATCAGGAGAACGAGAGTCGGGCCCCCTCCCTACTGATCGTCTGACTGCTGAGACCCCTACTGATCATGAGAATGGGAGTCGGGCCCCCTACTGATCGTCCTACTGCTGGGATCCCTACTGATTGTCCGACTGCTGGGAGCCCTACTGATTGGGAGAATTGGGAGTCGGGACCCCTACTGATCGTCCGATTGCTGGGACCCCTACTGATAGGGAGATTGGGAGTCGGGTCCCCTACTGATCGTCCGACTGTTGGGACCCCTACTGATCGGGAGAATTGGAGTCCCATGTTCCCATATGAATAGATTGGCAGCTCACGTGTTCATGTGGCCCCTCCGTTCACTTTCTGCAGAACTGCTGGAAACAGCCAAGTTCTGTACTCCGCTACCTCCAGCATACGCAATACGTAACCTGCTGCTCCATATTCATGTAGGGGGAACAGGACCCCGTTGGGTGGGGGCCCATTCCAGTGCTTGTCCCTCAACACGTGTATAGGGGATAGATTTATAACTCTGTGCAGCCCCTGTAAGTGTCGCTCCTTGTCTTACGTCTGACCTTCTGCGGGTTTCCTCTGCTCTACACGCTGTCGTGTCTTGTCGCCTTTGTTGTATCTTCTCCCTCAGCAGAATGTCTTTCAGCAGGCCTCATTCTGCGCGCCCGGGCGGGAGGGGAAGGGTCTCCTTGGCTTCTTTTTCATGTAACAAAGCCCCTTTTCTGTTCTTTAACTGCCTGAGTAATTTGGCGGCAGCTTTCGGGTCAGGAAGTCAAGCAACCTAATGTGCTCAATAAAGTCTCCTGAAGAGGGGCGGCCACCATTCATTAGCCAAACACAAAGGGCAGCGAGATAAAGATCCCTTTGAGAACGTCACAAGAACAAAGCCCATAGGAAGTTTCGAGGCAAATGACATGCTTGTGAGAATCAATGCCTTCATGTAGGGGCTGAAGGGGTAAATTAACGTGGCGCTACGGAAGATGGACGGAACGAGGCGCCCCATGTCTCACCTCTGCCTTCTTATAAAACGGATGAGGAACATAGTGGAGAAATTGCTGCACAACTTTCTGATATATGCTGTCTCTATTCATTGCGGTCTTCAAAACCTTTGGTTGATGTCATTGAATAAGGAAACCTTGACCAGTCAAATCGGTATCTCAGATTTTTACTACCAGAAATCTCTGAGCAGTGCCAAAGGGGTCTGATCGCTGGATAGAGCCCTTACATTCTGCAAGTCAGTGATGGTCTGAGATCTCAGTGTCATCTTCTCTCATGTGTTCCATCATTGCAAAAGCTTTTCAACAAAAACAGCACCACACCTGTCCACAGGTTGTGTGGGGGATTGCAGCTCAGTCCCATTCACTTCAATGGAGCTGCAATACCAGTCACAACCCATGGACAGGGGTGGCGCTGTTTCAAGATGAAGGCAGCCATGATTTTCTAATCCTGGACAACCCCTATGACTGTTCATTAGATGAAGGTATGGGAGTCTCCCAGTGGACCCTCAACATGAAGCGTAGGTTAGGTTTTACCAATCTGGAGATAAGCGGTGCCAGAAAGTGTCTGCCAGTCACTTATCTCCTAATGGTTTGACATCTAATGAACAATTTCAGATTGCGTCTCCCTTGAGGATCCCGCAGCTATGGATGGATAAGCCATGTGGGACGTTTTACACGCACGTGAAACTGTTTTCTGTTTTACCCGCAGATTCTTCTCAGGAGCCAACACAAGTCAGTCCCTGCTACGATGGAACGCACGTGTGCGACACGCGAGCCCAATGCCAGCCGGGGTCAGGCCTGAACTACACCTGTGTCTGCGCCTCCGGGTACCAGGGAGATGGCAGAGACTGCACTGGTAAGTCTGACCGCACACCCCCCGACCTCGCTTTCTCCTGTGCTCAGTGTCGCCCCCGCTGAGTAGAGGGTTTTGTAGGATTGCAAAATGAGTGAGGGGAGTTAGATAACTTTACTTAACCAGCGTTGAAATTCCGGAAATCGTGCAGATCCGACATGAGATATGAATAGTCCAATGATCCGGAAATTACAGGACATGCAGTTGGCAAGTACTAGATTGATAATCCACTGTGGTCTCCACCATGCTGGATTGTTGGACATTTCCCAAACTATTATGCAGCCCTTACAGACAAGGAAATAGAACTGAATGGGTAAGGCCTCATGCACACAAACGTATTTTATTTCCGTGTCCGTACATTTTTTTTTTTTTGTGGACCATATACGGAACCATTTATCTCAATGGGTCCGCAAAAAAACTGAAGTTACTCCATGTGCATTCCGTTTCCGCCAAAAAATAGAACATGTCCTATTATTGTCTGCATTACGGACAAGGATAGGACTGTTCTATCAGGGGCCAGCTGTTCCGTTCCACAAAATACGGAATGCACACGGACGCCATCTTTATTTTTTTGCGGATCCGTTTTTTGAGGACTGCAAAATACATACGGTCGTGTGCATGAGGCCTGAGAGAAGCGTCTCTAGAGTTGCCCTTTAAGCATCTTTCATCCAGACCTATGTGAGAGATCCTCCTCTCATCGCAGCTTTGCACTTGTTTCCTGGAATCTGTTTTCTATTTTATGTTACCAGATGGATTTCCTATTAGACTGAGCAGGAGGGCGGACCGCGGCCAGCCGTATGCCTGTTCTCATAATTCCCTCTCCATGTACGACGTCTGCAGGGCTGGTAGTGCCAGTCACTGGGGCTCATCATACAGAAAGTCAGTCCAGTCTGTTTTTCCCATCCGTACGCCACAGTGAAGTCCTCCCCAGTCGCCATAACAGTGACATCTACAGTGAAGGCATCCGCCATAACAGTGACAGCCGCACAGAAAGCCTCCGCGGCTACCGTAACAGTGACAGCCACAGTGAAGTCCTCCGCGGCCACCATAACAGTGACATCCACAGTAAAGGCCTCTGTGGCTGCCATAACGGTGCAGCCACAAAGCCCAATTACAACAGTACTGGCCGGAGTGTCCCCATAATGTTCATGACTGCCATAGTGCACCAACACACTGGTAGCGGCAGTGTGACCCCTCCACAAGAGTAATGGCCACGGTACCCACTTAATATTGAAGATGGCCATACTTTCCCCCTCACAACAGTAATGGCCTCAGTACAACTTAAAGGGGTGTTCCTGTCACTTTATGATCAGTGGACTCCTGACCTCCGTGACCCACAAAATCCTAGTAATGAAGGTACCACAGCTCGACCGTTTCATTTGAATGGGTCTGTGCTGCAGTTTTTGCAGAGTGGTTGGCCGGGCACCGCTGTGCAGAAACTAGAGTGAAAGGGGCGCAGTGCAAGGGTCCGACCTAGTCATTACTTTACACAGTGGTGATACCCATTTAGACAGTGTTGGCTACCATGACACCTTCATAACGGCCACAGTATCCTTAGGTTCAGGTCCTTGATGGTTGTGTCCGAGACCTAAAGTCCCAGATCTGCTCAAACTGGCCCATCAGACCACATCTGAATCCGTGGTGCTCTGGCCTGGTCACTCAAGTGAAAATAGGGGTTGGGGTGGTACACAATAAAATCGATACCCTCCTGCCTGAACCAGTCCCCTTGGTGAGCTATGAGACCGGCTGGAGGTTACTTTCCCTGCATTGAAATCATTAGGCCCCTGTGGATCACCAGAGCTGGACGTGGTACTTGGCTGTAGTTCATAGCGAGGGTCTCCACATGTCCAAGAAGGACACATAACGTGTCTGAGGGCACAATTGCTTCTAATGCAGATTTCAGGGTCCCATCGTTTAGATTCATGATGCTCTGGCTGCTTACTTTAACCTCTTCCCTTCTCCATCATGGCTGACGATGCACGTGATAAAGGAGGAGAGTTTGTGCTCTGTGTATAGATCCGGGGGGATTGGGTCGATGTGTGACATCTGCAGACAAACCGCCGCAGGTTCAACATCACAAATGGTTTCTTCCGTGGGAGAAAAATTTCGCAATTCACAATCTGCTCTCGTGGGAAGAGTCTGTCAGCGCCGGAGATAGCAGAAGATTCATAGCGGTGAATACAGATTACAGAAACCCGCCTGGCAGAGTTTATCCCTCAGATTGCTGAACTCGGCCAAAAATCTGACAAGGCTGTAGATCCTGTCCATGTCACCTCGACTTCATTCACGTCTGGATCGGGCATTTTATCATAGAACAGAAAAATGCAATGGAAGTCAAAGCTGGATCCGTCACGTGACGGACAGCAGTGGTGCCCGATGGACCTCACTGACCATAATGGGCTCCGTCGGGTTTCCATGCTGTGCTGTTCTCTCCAGCATTTTTACTGGATGTGAACGAGGCTTAAACCAAGAGTGCGATCAACCAGTATTAGTTACATTGTATCTAATATTATTACTATTTATTGTCAGTGTTCTAGAACCACCTAGTGTCTGTCTGTAGTTGTGCTAGAACCCTCATGTGTTAGTCTCATTGTTCTGGAATCTTCATCTGTTTATATGTCCTTGTTCTAGAAACCCCAAGTGGTTCTAGAATGTTAGTGTCAATGTGTAAGTGTTATAGAGCCACCAAGTGTGTCACTGTCCTGTCACCCCGAGTGCCCATGTGTAATTATACTGAAAACCTAAAGTGCCAGTGTGTCATTGTTCTAGAATGATCAAGAGGTGGTGGTTCTAGAACAATTATATAGTGGCACGTGGGACTGGACAGTGACACACTTGGTGGTTCTAAAATATGTGACTGTGCACAATTGTTCTAGAACCCTCAAAGATAAGTGTGCCATTCTTCTGGGACCTTCAAAGATCAGTGTATAGTTATTCTAGAACCTCCAGATGGGCACCTGGGACAGGACAATGACACATTGGTGGTGCCAGAATAACAAGTGTCAATTTTCTGTCACTATGCATAATTGTTCCAGAACCCTTAAGAGTTAAGCTGGGTTTACATCTGTGCGGCGGAGGAACAGACTGCCGGAGTTCACCGTATCCCGGCCTAGTCGGATACCGCCATGCACCGCTGGGTCCCCATTCACTGTAATGAAAAAATGCTGCGTTTTTAGTATTTATTTTTTTCTGGCCGAAAGCCGGCATGTACGCTGGATACAGTGAACTCCGGCAGTCTGTTCCTCCACCGTACTTTAGACTGTTCCAGTGTCAGTATGGTTACTCCTATGTTCTAGAATCTGTGCCATTGCCCTATAGCTGTGATGGCTGACCTCCGGCACTCCAGCTGTGGTAAAATTACGACTTCCAAGATGAACACTTGCTTGGCTGTTCTCGGAAGTCCATAAAAATGAATGGAGCATGCTGGGAGTCGTACTTTCACCACAGCTGTAGTGCCGGAGGTGAGCCGTCACTGCCCTATAGCATCATGTCTCGGCGTACTAGGACCCCCAGACATCAGTTTATCACTGTTCTAGAGCACCATTGTTAAGGTACATTTTTCTTGGAAGCCAAAAATTACTTTCTCACCGTTTTGCAATCTAAAATTCATTAATACCCTCCAAAATTATTGTGGGGGTCGCCTTCCCTCATTATAGATAGACCTAGGTCATGGCTTAGTGTGACTATGTAACGTCTGTGTATCTGTTTCTTTCCTCACTAGATGTTGATGAATGTGAGGCCGGACTCACCAACTGTGGCCGCAACACTCAATGTCTGAACCTTCCCGGCAGCTACAGGTGCGAGTGTCAGCCTGGATATGTGCATTCAGCAGAGGGACAGAACTGCGTGTGTAAGTACCATGAACACAATGCAGGAGCCATGAGCCAATACCACACATCATCATCATCATGTGCCAACAACAGGGGGAGCTCACTGTTTAATTATACAGATCACTGTATATGTATGTGACTCCACCAGCAGAATAGTGAGTGCAGCTCTGGAGTATAATACAGGATGTAACTCAGGATCAGTACAGGATAAGTAATGTATGTGTACACAGTGACTGCACCAGCAGAATAGTGAGTGCAGCTCTGGAGTATAATACAGGATGTAACGCAGGATCAGTACAGGATAAGTAATGTATGTACACAGTGACTGCACCAGCAGAATAGTGAGTGCAGCTCTGGAGTATAATACAGGATGTAACTTAGGATCAGTACAGGATAAGTAATGTATGTACACAGTGACTGCACCAGCAGAATAGTGAGTGCAGCTCTGGAGTATAATACAAGAGGTAACTCCGGATCAGTACAGGATAAGTAATGTATGTACACAGTGACTGCACCAGCAGAATAGTGAGTGCAGCTCTGGAGTATAATACAGGATGTAACTCAGGATCAGTACAGGATAAGTAATGTATGTACACAGTGACTGCACCAGCAGAATAGTGAGCGCAGCTCAGGAGTATAATACAGGATGTAACTCGGGATCAGTACAGGATAAGTAATGTATGTACACAGTGACTGCACCAGCAGAATAGTGAGTGCAGCTCTGGAGTATAATACAGGATGTAACTCAGGATCAGTACAGGATAAGTAATGTATGTACACAGTGACTGCACCAGCAGAATAGTGAGTGCAGCTCTGGAGTATAATACAGGATGTAACTCAGGATCAGTACAGGATAAGTAATATATGTACACAGTGACTGCACCAGCAGAATAGTGACTGCAGCTCTGGAGTATAATACAGGATGTAACTCAGGATCAGTACAGGATAAGTAATGTATGTACACAGTGACTGCACTAGCAGAATAGTGAGTGCAGCTCTGGAGTATAATACAGGATGTAACTCAGGATCAGTACAGGATAAGTAATGTATGTACACAGTGACTGCACCAGCAGAATAGTGAGTGCCGCTCTGGAGTATAATACAGGATGTAACTCAGGATCAGTACAGGATAAGTAATATAATGTATGTACACAGTGATTGCACCAGCAGAATAGTGAGTGCAGCTCTGGAGTATAATACAGGATGTAACTCAGGATCAGTACAGGATAAGTAATGTATGTACACAGTGACTGCACTAGCAGAATAGTGAGTGCAGCTCTGGAGTATAATACAGGATGTAACTCAGGATCAGTACAGGATAAGTAATGTATGTACACAGTGACTGCACTAGCAGAATAGTGAGTGCAGCTCTGGAGTATAATACAGGATATAACTCAGGATCAGTACAGGATAAGTAATGTATGTACACAGTGACTGCACTAGCAGAATAGTGAGTGCAGCTCTGCAGTATAATACAGGATGTAACTCAGGATCAGTACAGAATAAGTAATGTATGTACACAGTGATAAAAAATAAAGAAAAAAAGGAATGTGGCATTAACCAGTATGTACACAGTGACTTCACCAGCAGAATTGTGAGTGCAGCTCTGAAGTATAGGATGTAACTGACAATGACTGCAGGAGAAGTAACACAATATATTGGGTCAGGTTGTGGTCTGGCTGGTTGGTTTTCCACTACCACATTGAAAACTGCACTCTGGTTGGAAGGTTACCATGAGCGGTTTTATCAAGGGCTTCTCCTTGTTGAATGACTGCATACTTATAATGGGGTGTATAATAACATCTTCACACTTCTGTCTCTATGTTTAGTGGGGGGCTCATTTGGTAACCCCTGTGAGGACGGCACACACACTTGTGACACTACCACATCTCGGTGCGCACCACGTGGTGATGGCGTCTTTACCTGTGAATGTTTCCCTGGGTACACGAGGAGCGGGCAGACTTGTATCGGTAAGAATACGTTCACTCTGTTGTGCCGTATGTGTGCGTTACACGGGGGTGCCGTATGTTTGCGTTACACGGGGGTGCCGTATGTTTGCGTTACACGGGAGTGCCGTATGTTTGCGTTACACGGGGGTGCCGTATGTTTGCGTTACACGGGGGTGCCGTATGTTTGCGTTACACGGGGGTGCCGTATGTTTGCGTTACACGGGGGTGCCGTATGTGTGCGTTACACGGGGTGCCGTATGTGGACGTTACACGGGGTGCCGTGTGTGGACGTTACACGGGGTGCCGTGTGTGGACGTTACACGGGGTGCCGTGTGTGGACGTTACACGGGGTGCCGTGTGTGGACGTTACACGGGGTGCCGTGTGTGGACGTTACACGGGGTGCCGTGTGTGGACGTTACACGGGGTGCCGTGTGTGGACGTTACACGGGGTGCCGTGTGTGGACGTTACACGGGGTGCCGTGTTTGGACGTTACACGGGGTGCCGTGTGTGGACGTTACACGGGGTGCCGTGTGTGGACGTTACACGGGGTGCCGTGTGTGGACGTTACACGGGGTGCCGTGTGTGGACGTTACACGGGGTGCCGTGTGTGGACGTTACACGGGGTGCCGTGTGTGGACGTTACACGGGGTGCCGTGTGTGGGCGTTACACGGGGTGCCGTGTGTGGGCGTTACACGGGGTGCCGTGTGTGGGCGTTACACGGGGTGCCGTGTGTGGGCGTTACACGGGGTGCCGTGTGTGGGCGTTACACGGGGTGCCGTGTGTGTGCGTTACACGGGGTGCCGTGTGTGTGCGTTACACGGGGTGCCGTGTGTGTGCGTTACACGGGGTGCCGTGTGTGTGCGTTACACGGGGTGCCGTGTGTGTGCGTTACACGGGGTGCCGTGTGTGTGCGTTACACGGGGTGCCGTGTGTGTGCGTTACACGGGGTGCCGTGTGTGTGCGTTACTTGTGTGTACTGTGCATATAATACCTATTTGGATAACCATTCATTTAGGCCCCTTTTTTGTCCTTTGGATCAACACAAAATACAAGGTTGACCTTCATCCTGACAACCTGCTCCTCTTTTCTAGCGTGGACGTGTAGTCAGTGATGCATGGCGGCAGAGACGAGAACTCATTACTGCTGTGCTAATGACATTGTCTAGACGCTGGAGCCCGCACATACATGTTACATGTCGCACCGCTATCTGCACCCTGCCTAATAAATTAAAGCTCCGACGTGAAGATTCTCCCAGTGAGACTCAGTAGATATAACGGGGCAGATTTACTAATGGAGTCTCAGAATATAACTCAGTCTTAATATTAGACAAATTTACCATTCTGGAGCATGGGCTTTGGTAAATTTTTTGTATCGTAAATCCAGCACAAATTTTACATGAGAATTCTGTCTGTGCACCAAAAATTCAGCCCGTGTGCTAAAAACCCCCAAAAAACGGTCTAGTCTAAGTTTACATCACCTATAGTCGTACTCCAAAAATGCACCAACGTTTTGGCGCTCAGAAGTGCATTGAGGCCACGCTCCTTTCCCATGAAGTCGCTCCCGCTTGTCGGACAAGGCATAAAACTAATTAGAAAATTGTGTAGAACAGTTGGTAATTGTGTTGCACGCCAAAACTGGTGCGTCCCATTGTGGGTCAGATTGTACATTGTATATGAGGTGGTATTTGTGTGGCCTCTTCCTTCCCATCAGACACAGCGATATCACAGCACCCGCTGGATGGAGGGAGAGTTCACATCACTGATATTTTTCAGTCTCCTGATCCGTCAGAAGAACAGAAAAAAAAAATGGATCCCGTGCATCAGTTATGCACATTTAGCATCCGTTTGAGCCACTTCCGTCTGAGGTCCATTATTTTTTCTGTCTAAAAAAACTGATAGCAGACGGATCCAAATGTCCATAACTGATGCACAGGATCCATATTTTTTTTTCTGTCCTTCTGACGGATCAGAAGACGGAAAATGAAGCGGAGATGTGAACCCGGCCTCAGTGATCTGTCATTCACTATGCTCTTTAGTCTATGGTGTCAGCCGCTGGATTTATAGGACGGCTCCACGAGGCCAATGATTAATCCTCTCTCTTGTTATTCAGTAATAATTAACCTGTTTTCCCGCTGATTTCATTCTGTAAACTTCAGGGGTCGGCAGGTCGAGGTAATGGGGCACGGGAAACCAGTGTTAATAAATTATGAGATTTTAGATCTGGCATTCAAAGCTGAAATACTGGCAGCACCTCCAACAACAATCACCTGAGCACCCACATTGCCAGCCGGATACTGCCCCCAAGTGCCAGCTATAGCACCTCCTCTAATAGTTATGGCCGGACACTGCCCCCATAAGTGTCAGCTATAGCACCCCACTAATAGTGATGGCCGGATACTGCCCACATTGCCAGCCGGCTATAGCACCTCCTCTAATAGTGATGGCCGGACACTGCCCACATTGCCAGCCGGCTATAGCACCTCCTCTAATAGTGATGGCCGGACACTACCCCCATAAGTGTCAGCTATAGCATCCCACTAATAGTGATGGCCAGTCACTACCCCCATTGCCAGCCGGCTATAGCACCCCCACTAATAGTGATGGCCGGACACTACCCCCATAAGTGTCAGCTATAGCACCCCACTAATAGTGATGGCCGGACACTGCCCACATTGCCAGCTGGCTTTAGTACCCCCTCTAATAGTGATGGCCGGACACTACCCCCATAAGTGTCAGCTATAGCACCCCACTAATAGTGATGGCCGGACACTGCCCCCATAAGTGTCAGCTATAGCACCCCCAATAATATTGCTGGCCAGATACTGCCCCCATAAGGGTCAACTATAGCACCCTCACTAAGGCTACTTTCACACTGGCGTTTCTGGGTCCGCTTGTGAGATCCGTTTCAAGGCTCTCACAAGCGGCCTAAAACGATTCAGTTTAGCCCGAATGCATTCTGAATGGATAAGGATCCGTTCAGAATGCATCAGTCTGGCTCCGTTCAGCCTCCATTCCGCTCTGGAGGCGGACACCAAAACACTGCTTGGAGTGTTTTGGTGTCCATCTGGCGATGTGGAGCCAAACGGATCCGTCTTGACTTACAATGTAAGTCAATGGAGACGGATCCGTTTTCACTGACACAATATGGTGCAATTGAAAACGGATCTGCCTCCCATTGACTTTCAGTCTAAGTAAAAACGGATCTGTTTGCATTATCATAAACAAAAAAAAAATGGATACAAGCGTTTGCATTATAGGTGCGGATCCGTCTGTGCAGATACCAGACTGATCCGCACCTAACGCAGGTGTGAAATTAGCCGAATAGTGATTGCCAGACACTGCCCCCATAAGTGCCGGCTATAGCACCGCCACTAATAGTGATGACCAGACACTGCCCCCATAAGTGCCGGCTATAGCACTCCCACTAATAGTGATGACCAGACACTGTCCCCATAAGTGTCAGCTATAGCACCGCCACTAATAGTGATGACCAGACACTCCCCCCATAAGTGCCGGCTATAGCACCCCCACTAATAGTGATGACCAGACACTCCCCCCATAAGTGCCGGCTATAGCACCGCCACTAATAGTGATGACCAGACACTCCCCCCATAAGTGCCGGCTATATCACCGCCACTAATAGTGATGACCAGACACTCCCCCCATAAGTGCCGGCTATAGCACCGCCACTAATAGTGATGACCAGACACTCCCCCCATAAGTGCCGGCTATAGCACCGCCACTAATAGTGATGACCAGACACTCCCCCCATAAGTGCCGGCTATAGCACCGCCACTAATAGTGATGACCAGACACTGCCCCCATAAGTGCTGGCTATAGCACCCCACTAATAGTGATGACCAGACACTGCCCCCATAAGTGTCGGCTATAGCACCGCCACTAATAGTGATGACCAGACACTCCCCCCATAAGTGCCGGCTATAGCACCGCCACTAATAGTGATGACCAGACACTGCCCCCCATAAGTGCCGGCTATAGCACCGCCACTAATAGTGATGACCAGACACTGCCCCCATAAGTGCTGGCTATAGCACCCCACTAATAGTGATGACCAGACACTGCCCCCATAAGTGTCGGCTATAGCACCGCCACTAATAGTGATGACCAGACACTGCCCCCATAAGTGCTGGCTATAGCACCCCACTAATAGTGATGACCAGACACTGCCCCCATAAGTGTCGGCTATAGCACCCCCACTAATAGTGATGACCAGACACTGCCCCCATAAGTGCTGGCTATAGCACCGCCACTAATAGTGATGACCAGACACTGCCCCCATAAGTGTCGGCTATAGCACCCCCACTAATAGTGCTGGCCGGACACTGCCCCCATAAGTGCTGGTCATAGTGCTCCCATTATTATAGGGGTATGAACAATACCAGCCAGATTTCCCTTTATAAACACTGCCGTCAGAGTGCCCCCATTACTAGTGTAAGCCAAATCTGAGCCCCTGTGTCCCCAACTTTGCTCCTGCGTATCAGAATGCTGTCCTACAAGCCGCTGGGAGTTCGTGGAAAAAGCGGATATGGCGGCAACACCATTGTGTGGTGGATGGTGCCGGGTACTGCTGCACCAAATCACTTCAGTGGTAGATGGAGAGGTGTTTGGCAGCAGCTTATTCTCCTTTCTCCGGTAAAAACACATGCATACTTGGCCAGAGCAGTGCACGTGTATGGGGAAGTTGAGAGGAATAGTGGTCCATTCAGCTGACATTTACAAGTATAGGACCAAGCTCTTGGGGCCCCTCACATACCTTTTTATAATGATATAATAGGGCCCCATTTTTATCCAGTCACCTAGCCGTATACAGAGCACATTGCCCCAGGACAGAGTATGATGACCTGAATCCACTGCTGATCCACAGACAAGACAGATAAGAGGACACGTCCCCATTAAGGAAGCTTCCAGTGGAAATCTCCTAAAGGCAATCGCTCCAAGCAGCAAGGTGTGGATTTCAAACAAACCCTTCAACACAGCGGCCATTGTCCTCCGCTTCCTGCCTGTTAAGAAGGGCACCGGGGTCTTTTAACTTAAATTGGTTGCCCGAGGCTTTAAAAAAAAAAAAAAAAAATGCCTATTACGAGAAGAGGTTTGTGAGTCACAGTCGGGGCCCGAGAGCAGAAGTGCAGCTGTAGGTCAGCGCTCTGCTGGTATTCACACCTGCAGCGAGCAGTAGCCGGTTCTGATGGTTACGTTATATGTGACTATATAGGAATGATCGATATCGGGGGCCTCCGATGGCCGTCACTGTACTGACATGACTGACCGTGGTCACCGTCCACGATAGATACTGATTAAAGGATATTTCCACATAATGTAAAACTACCCGTCACAAATCTGAGCAGCGAGCCATACTTTGGTGACAATATTTCATTTATTACAGATATTGTCATGTTTTCATTTGGTTGAAGCCATTTATTCAAAAGTGACGATGGCAGCCATATTGGTTTATCCTCCTTGATTGTGCGTCTCTATAAAGTGATGGGACCTGCTTCCATCGGTCAGAGCTTTCGGAGAACTGAAATAAACCAATATGGCTGCACTTCTGCAAAAATGGCCGCCACTACGAAACCGTAAAATGGAACATAATTACCAATCTTTGACTTCTGATTTACTAGTATATGTCAATTTTTTAATTTAGCTTTTTAGTGGAACATCCCTTTAAGCAAATATAGCAAATAATTTGTGAACGTGAGGCTGCACTGGGGAATGAGATCTCTGTCCTCAGATGCTGAGCAGTAAACACTGGATTATTGACAGCGCCTGGGGCCCCCGCCATATGACTCTGTTCTCGGCCCGTGTGGCCACCATCGCTCTCTTGATGTACGGTTCAGAGACTACGCAAACCCCGTGCCAAGCGCTTCCCTTTCATCTCCGGCTGTGACTTACTAATTGTACCGTCGTAAAAAACTCTTCAAAGAATCGGAGCAAATGTGCGAGTATTTAAAGAGACAACGTATTAATTTTGAGGCAATTCCGCGTGGCCTTTGTTCTGCATCAGAAGTCGCCTGATTGATGTTAATTGTCGGTGGAGGGGGGATGGGGGGGGGGATGGCGACTGGACCCCGGTTATTAACAACCAACTCAAGTGCTATAAGGAAATTATAGACCAGGGATGCCCAAACTGTGGTCCTCCAGCTGGACAGCCTACAGCTATTAGGGCATGCTGGGGGTTGTAGTTTTGCAACAGCTGGAGGGCTGCTCATTCGGACATTGTCCCATATAGCACTGTGCCTTTACTTTATGCCGATGTCTAGTATCCTCGCTGTCAGCCGAGAGTGCGTGTGTTCTGAAAAGAGCTGCTGGCAGACCCCCCTGGCGACAGCTTATCTCCCCAGAGGATTGTACATGTTCAAAGCCAACATGCCTGACCCTTCTCTCCCCAGCTACCAAACCCCCTCTGGCTGTGGTTCATCTCCTGTGGTAACAAAGGATTGGACATGTTTACATCCAACATGTCCAACCCTCCTTTCTCCTGATGTGCTGTAAGGTGGCCCCGCAGATGGTTGGCTGGAATTTGTGGGTGCGTCTCGCATCCATCCATCACATTAAGCAGATGGCAGACCCCTCTGGCAGCATCTCCCCTATGAGCGTCCATCACTGTAACCCCCACCCCCGAAGAACTGCTCTGCAGTGTAAACTGTCACCTCAGAGTGGTATTCCCAACCCAGCTGACCCTGGGACTGAAGAGACCACAGCACTGTTTCAGGGGGCACATCACTGCCTTTCTTCTCAGGATGATGGGGGTCCCAGAGGTCGGACCTCCATCGATCATACACTGGTGGTTATTTACAATACAGGACTCCTTATTGCCCCGTATAATGTGATATACCCTTCTCATCTGTTATACCCCTTTCAGTTATGCCGGTTCTGTACAGGGGTCTGCACCGTGTCCACCTCATCCTTGGCGTTCATGGTCCCGGGTCGGTTTTGTGTCTTCATGCTGGGAGGTCACGTCTGGCCACATCTGTATGTTCTAGAAATGTGAATCCTGTTTTCTGTCTTTCCTTTTCAGATGTGGATGAATGTTCCGAGCGCAGGTGTCACCCAGATGCTTCCTGCACCAACCTCCCCGGTTCATTTTCATGTCAGTGTAATGACGGCTACACAGGCGACGGCTTCCAGTGTACACGGGTCCCAGGTATGGAAATCGGATCCAGTCTTCCTTTGTGTACGATTGTGTGGAAATGTAAAATCCTGCAGAGATGTGGAACGTGTGAGGGTCTAGGTTTATGTTCAGGGTGACAGATATGTCCAAAGAGTAAGGATAGTAAAACTGCTGACTAAAGTGAATGGTTATTCTAATCTTGGGCATTTATGACATAGCAGGTGGAACCCACATCTATAGAGGTCTCTAGAATGAGGCCTCAGCACTCGCCTGTTTTCAGAAGTCCCATGGTGGTGAATGGAGGGGTTACTGCTCATTTGATGTGATTTACCCTCCATTCATTTTAGGGCCCTGTTCTTGAGATATATGCAGGTACCAGAGATGGACCCACATCTATTGGGAGGGGAAGGGGGTCTGTAGGATCAGGGTAATGGGTCTGCTGGACTTTGCATTATAACATGTTAATTTCCTCTGTCTCTGTACAGATTACAGACCTCCCCTTGTTTCTTGCCTGGAGAAACGTCTCAGCCTCCTAGGACACTCCCAACCTAGAGGTCCTCGCCCTGGTCTTTTTGTCCCCGAGTGCGACTCTGAAGGGAATTACGCCCCTCTGCAGTGTCACGGGAGCACAGGACAGTGCTGGTGCGTGAACAAAAACGGAGAAGAAATCGAAGGCACAAGAACATTACCCGGCCGAGGTACCCCTAAGTGCGGAGTTCCCGGTAAGTGGTGGTATACACATCTCACGTATCTTTGCACCCACTAATGCTCCAATGTCTACATGCGATAAGAAAATTGTAAAGGGTTAAAAGACTTTATAAAGCCATATAAATAAATGGATAAGATTGTGATTGCTTTTATCCACCACTAGGTGGAGCTCTCTGCATTTGGATTTACACAGTACTGACTGAATTCAGGTAGCACCCTCTAGTGGTGGCAGATGGCATTTTATAATTGGCAGTTTTGTAAACCTTTGTGTTCTCCTATGGAAATTAAACTGGTAATTACACACATGAAAACATGGCCAAAAAAAAAAGTGCGGTTTACAAAATTTCATTAAATGCAATGGGTGCGGCAGTAAGATGCTTTATTTTCAGGATTTATGGCCATGAACCTTTATCTGATGAGATGTGACCAGTCTTGTCTTTTTCTTAAACAGAACCTACTCAACGACCTCAGACCATGTGCGAGAGGTGGAAGCAGAGCCTGCTGGACCACTACGGTGGCACCCCCTCTGCAGAGCATTACATCCCTCAGTGTGACACCTACGGCGAGTTCAAGCCTCTGCAGTGTCACGGGAACAGCGGCTATTGCTGGTGCGTGGATAAAGATGGCAGAGAGATTGCGGGGTCGAGGACGCAGCCAGGAATGATCCCCGCCTGTGAGTATCGCACATTTCTGCTATAGCCAGCTAGAACACCGTTTTTTGTATTGGCCTCATCCGCTCACTATGCTCAATGCAGGTTTGCCAAGTGTAGCTCCACCCACTGTGAGGCCCACCCCTCGTCCAGATGTAACCCCTCCTACTTCGGGTACCTACCTCTTGTATGCGCAGGGTCAACAGATCGGATACTTACCGCTGGATGGCGTCAAGTTTAATAAAGACAAAGCAAGGACCCTGCTGTCACTACATGTAAGTAACGTCCCATGGCTGCGGCGCGTCACAACAAATCCCAGCAAGTCCTGAGAACCTGTGCACTGGTTACATGACAGAACTAGCACTTCTCACAGCTGACAATTTGTTGCAATTGTATCCATCCTTCAGGCCGAAACGTTTTACCTGCATTGTAGCTCAGAGGAATGTCTAGACAGGATCCAATTGTAGCGATCTCTTCAGCTGTGAGAAGGTCTAAGTAAGCATCCTCTCATTCCAGATACCTACCGACAATCTGTGTCCTGAAAATATGTCAAATCAGGGTTTTTCCAACTATCGGCAGGAGTAATACGACACTCCGTGCCGGACCTAAGGGGCGGAGCTTGACAGGTTCTCTTAATTCCTTGTGTCATGCTCCGCCCCCTGCATTAGGCATAACAACGCAAATGCGCGTGTCCCGGAGTGTCCCTATAACCACAGAGAAACCAACAAGAATAACAGCTGCCTCTTTAAACCTGGGTCCCCCCCAATATTCACCCCCCCGCTGTGCCTCAGCCGATTACAACAGCTGCAAACACAAACTCCCCACAGATCCACCTCGACCCCACGATTTGTGGTAGGACTGCCATCGCCCATCACAGAACGCTGGGGGTTGTAGTTTCACCACAATAGTAGAAGTTTGTAGGTGGACCTTACCAGGTCCCTTTGGAACGTCTTGGAAACCCTTGTCGATAAAGCAGTCGGCTGTCACTCCGGTCGCTCAGTTAAACGCTTTAGCAGCAGAGGCCGTAAAATATTCACTTGGGGGATAATTACAGCGAGTCTTGTTCCTGCACAGAATCCTCCATTCCCACAAGAAACCAGATCTCATCCGTGTGTAGGTTGCGGCGAGCGGCGGCCAAGTCTGCTGGCTGAGCCCTCCAGAAGGCGGAGGTCTACAGCTGTCTCTCAGCTGTATGGGATGCATTCCAGATTTCTGCTCCGGAGGGAACAACCTCAATGTTATTATTTATTGAACCCCCCTGGGGAGGTACCTAAGCCGTCATTCTGCTCCCCTCCCCCATTTCTGGTCGCCTCCTGTTTGCTGTAAGCAGCGCTCTTCCTTGATGAGAATCACTTGTGCAAATAAGAGAAATAATCTCCAAAACAATTGAAAGGGGAAGCGGCCAACATCGGGCCGGAAATACTTTCCACAAATGCACAAAGACGTATTAATTTCTTGCGTTATGTCTGTTTGTGTATTTCTATGTGGGTGGGGGAGGGGAGGCTTCAGTGAGGGTCCGTACGTACAAGGATTTACTATGGGATCAGGGGTGTAATGAGTACTTACGGGGCCCCCATGTCACCAGGACGGTGGGGCTTATGAATATTCTGCCTTGTGTATTTTCTGTCTATATTTGGAGTAAGAAGAAGCCTTGCGGCTGTGAGAGCTCGTGTTACAGCACTACACCCCTTTAGAATAGTATTCTGATGTAGCAGAGCTTAATTTGGTCCTTGCATTATAGCTCTGAATGTATTGCAATGACGTATCCCGTCTAGACCCGTTACCCTCAATAGCTGCCATTATTTCTGCCACTTTGAGTTTGTCCTCAGGGACCCCCCCCCCCCCCATCAGAATGAAGAGGCCACAGCACTGGTTTAGCACTGCGCCCCTTCTAAGTTTTCCATGCCCTTTACTCACCCCCCGCTGTGCTGCTGCCGTCCTCTGTACAGCTTGTGACTGGGTTGCTGCAGCTTCATTCTCATGATTTACTATGCTGTCACCTCGTCTGACATGTCAGTTTTAGTAACTATCCCCATGTAATACCAATTCTGCAGCATCCTTTCTTATGACTCTGTTGTGTCATTTCTGTTATTCCCACTAGAGGTTTATGAATTGCCAGCAGTAAATGTCCAGATGGGTGTTACTAATTGGGGGCTTGTCCCTGCTCAGCCAGACTGAGCAAGGAAACACCCCCAACTGGTAACACCCATCTGGACCTTCATTGCTGGCAATTTATTTGTAGACTTCTAGTAGAAATAATAGAGGAACAACAGTCATAAGAACAGATACTCTGGAATTGTTATGACATGGGGAATGCATGTAGTCACTAATCAGACCTGTCGGGAGAGGGGACGGCTCCTCTAAGTATTGTAAATGTGAGGAGGAACAGTTGGGATAATGAGTAGAATATCACATCGCCCGTCTCTGCCTCCTGCAGGGCTCCATCGTAGTGGGCATTGATTATGACTGTCAGGAGAAGAAGTTCTACTGGACGGACGTTGCTGGGCGCACTATTAGCCGGGCGAGTCTGGAGCCCGGTGCGGAGCCTGAAGTCATCATTAGTACAGGTAAGTTATGGCGACTCGACACAGACGTGTCTTGCCTCTGAGGTCAGTGGTCCCGCGGCACACAGGGATGTCCTATGCACAGTTATAGCACCATTTATTTCCAAGAGCATTATTGTGTCTTTACAGAGTGTGGACTTGTGTTTTCTGACTCAGAGGCTCCTGCTTCTTGTAATACACGGGGGAATTTATTACCCAACTCGGCATAACCAGTTGCAAATTTTGGCATAAAGAAAATTCTATTTCACACCTCTGTCACCCAGATCAATCCTCCCCTACCAGACATAGAGCCTCATGTGTGTTGTTGGCACAGCCCTGGTTGTTGGCATCATTGTGGAGAAAAATGAACTTTTAAAATAATGCAACTGGATTATTCAAGCACCACAAGGCAGGCCAGAGACGCTCCTGGTGCTCCATAATGACGCCACCCTGCCTTTAGATTGACAGTGCTAGACCGCACTCATGTTGTGCATACCCGCCGTTCTAGCGCTGTCAATCTAAAGCAGGAATCCTCAAACTGCGGCCCTCCAGCTGTTGAAAAACTACAACTCCCAGCATGCCCGAACAGCCTACAGCAGAGCATTCTGGGAGTTGTAGTTTTACAACAGCTTGAGAGCCGCAGTTTGAGGATGCCTGATCTAAAGGCAAAGGGGGCGTCGCTGGAGCCTTGCTCGAATAGTTCATTTGCATAATTTTTTTAAGTACATTTTTCTCCACAAGGACATAATACAGGTAGGTTGGTCTGGGTGACAGAGCGGCTGTAAATACAATATTTATACTATAATTTATGCAGAAACTGGTGTAAATAGTATATCAAATCTACACGGACTACTAGAAGATGCTCCATAATAAATACTATGTACAGCAACGCCTTCTCAAACAGCTGATCAGCAGGGGTCCCGGGTGTCGGACCCCCACTTATCACCGATCCAGAGGATAGGTCATCAGTATTAAAGTCTCGGAAAACCCCTTTAATATTTCCTGTAGGCTACCAGGTAACATTTGGAGCTGGAGGTTTTTGCCTAAAAATTAGTGCAACTTTTTTGGTTGACGCTTTTTCCAGTAAAAATTCACAACCCTCAAAAGGGTCTTATTACCAGGAAATTCACTGTAAAAACGTACCTGCACTTTAATACAACTTGCTGCACCTACAGAATCTGTCGCCATGTAAGCGGAGTATGGAGTCCACAGTTCTACAAGGATAGGCACCGCAGTGTGCTCAATAGTGGCAGGGGCACACATCGCCGCTACATCCTGGCAAAGGACATCATGGCAAAAGAGCCTGCACCAATGCCAGGATGTAGCTGAGCGGCGATGCGAGCCCCTGCCCGTACTGAGCTCACTGCTGTGCCTATCCTTGTAGAACTGTGGAATCCCTACTCCGCTGACATGGCGACAGATTCTGTAGGTGCAGCAAGTTGTGTGAAAGCCTAGGTACATTTGACACCAGGTCGTGTAGGGCTAGCTCACCTGACTGTGAGGATACCTTTCACTTTGCATCTGTTGCTTCATTCTGGAGAAAAATGCTTCTAATCTAATCCTTGTACAAATTAACAGTTAAGTGCACTGAGGGTGGGTCCAAGCCACTCGGTGCACCCATGCTTCTCCTGCCAGCAGCTCCCTCTCCTAGATTGACAGAGCCAGGAGAGAAGACTATGCTGGAACCTGGCCCTGTCAATCAAGGAAAGGGAGGGACAGCAGGAAGAGTAACCCTGGGTTCAGACCTGAGCGTTGCGCAAACACGCGTTTTACGCGCGTTTTTGTTGCGCATTTTTATGCACGTTTTTTGTAATAGTAAACGCGCGTTTGACGCGCGTTTGTGTGATTGACTACAGTGTCCTATGGCCACAAACGCGCGTCAAAACGCCCCAAAGTCGCTCATGTACTTTTTTGAGCGTCGGGCGTTTTACAGCGCGATCGTACGCGCTGTAAAACGCCCAGATGTGAACCATTCCCATAGGGAATCATTGGTCTCTCCTTGTTGAGCGTTTTACAGCGCGTAGGAACGCGCTGTAAAACGCTCAGGTGTGAACCCAGCCTAAGGGTGCACAACGCAGCTTGGGTCGCCCTCAGTGCACTAAACTGCTCATTCGCTTATGGTTTAAAAGTGCGTTTTTGGCAGAAGGGAGTAACAGATCGCTAAGTGAAAGGTATCATTACATTCAGCTGAGCGAGCCCTACAAAAGCATTGTTTTAAAGAGGACGCCCAGTGATGGCTGCAGGCAGGCGGAATGTAATCATTTAAAGGGGTTGTCAGATATTAGCAAAGAGTTGGGCACAGGCAGGGGATGGTGTAAATAATTACCAGTTAAATCGCCCACCGCTCTGGTCCTCCTGTACAGAGGTGCAGCGCTGAGGTAACAGAGAACAGATGACCGCTGCAGCCAATCACTGGCTTACTAGGGTGCACACGGCTGACAGACTGCACATGTGCGTGGCGGCTGCTCCATTCAACTCCAGCAGTCCCAGAGTGTAAGCGCTCGGCTATCTCTGGCAGCTCCAGTGTGCATGATACTAAGGCGCACAGGCCGCAGTGGATCAGACACTTATCCTGTGGATAGGGGATACATTGTCTTAATGGGACATTCTGGTGCATTTCTCTCCTGTTAGATTTAATGAGCCCCGAGGGCCTGGCCATAGACTACCTGCGGAGAACCATGTTCTGGACAGACAGCGGCACAGATAAAATCGAGACCTCACGGCTGGATGGTTCCGATAGGAAGACGCTATTTGACTCAAACCTGGTGAATCCACGCGCCATCACCATAGACGCCATGCGAGGGTAAGAAACTCAGACCTCCTTTATAGGGTTCAGATGGAAGGCAGCAGAGTTTAGGACATCTAAACTAACAAGGCCGCAGGTTACCAGCAGAATAGACCTGCGGTGCAGACTATACATCTGCTCAATATTCATTTTGGTTGTGATATTAAAGGGAATCTGTCCCTATGACACCGGCTGACCTGTGACCTGTTCCATGTGTGCTGAAGGCATCGGTGTTGGTCCCATGTTTATTTTTCTCAGCAATGTTGGCACATAGGAAGTTTTAGTCTATGAGCCTCTAGGAGTTATGGAGGTGTTGCTGTTACACCTTGAGGCTCTGCACTTTGAGTGCACCAGATGTGATGTTTAGTGCCTGGCGTGGCAGTTGCAGAGAGAGCAGAGCCTCTAGGTGTAACGGTAACGCCCCCATTGCTCCTAGAGGCTCATTTGCATATAATAAAACATCATTTTTCTCAGTATTGTGGCCACATATGAACATGTGACCGATGCATTTAACTGCCCAGTGCACATGTAACAGGTCAGCCGGTGTCATAGGGACAAAACTGCTGACAGATGCCCTTTGCAATGCAAAAGGGTGAATCTGCAGCAAATGCCCATCAAAGTTTTTGCTGCATGTTACCCCTGTGCCTTAACTCGCCGTTCTCTGCATAATTCAGGGATTTCATCTGTTTGCGTGTGGATGGATGATGTGTTGTGTGTCGCCCCCTGCAGGAACCTCTACTGGACAGACTGGAACAGAGAGGCCCCAAAGATTGAAACCTCTTATATCGATGGCTCAAACAGAAGGATTCTGGTGAATGACAACATCGGATTACCGAATGGACTGACCTTTGATCCTTTCTCCAAGCAGATCTGTTGGGCAGATGCAGGTATACAGAAATAGCTAAAAGCATATGCAGACCTATGACACAGGGGGTCTATAAGGTGTGATGGTGGGCAATAGCATACACATATGTGCCAGGAATCGAACCACAACCTACCAGTGTAGCACAGGTTCAGCGAATAACCCCGGCCATCTTGTTCAGTCAGTATCTCTGCTGTGACTTATTGTGTACCTGAGGATGTGCTTAGATTCACGTCATGCCAGCTGCCAGCCTGTGTAACATGGTGGTCTCACCTTACTAGACTCCAGTGGGTTAAAGGAGGTTATCCGATTCCTGAAATGCCCCCCATACACAATATTCTTACCCTGCCAGGGGCCCAGGTATATGGTGGAGCACTTCAGGGGTTGAATAACCCCTTTAAATACAAAAAAAAGGGGGATTTCATTTTCATGCATTCATCATGTACAATTTTCTTTTCATAATAGGAACCAAAAAACTGGAGTGTGTATTGTCCAATGGAAGCGGAAGACGAGTGGTACAGAGTAATCTCAACTATCCCTTCAGTGTCGTGGCCTATGCCAATCATTTCTACCACACAGACTGGAGAAGGTGAGGGCGGACATTGCACCCATTACCCCTTTATTATAGAGGCCGTTTTATCTGATCCAAACACGTACAGCGCCATGGAGACAAAACCGCCATGTGCCTCATTTGGGAGTAAAATATGAGTACCCCATTACATTGCTGGGTTTTACAGACCTTCCTGTAACATTTCTGAATCTTCTCGTCTGCCTACAGGGACGGCGTTATATCTGTAAATAAAGATAGTGGTCAGATTGCAGAGGAATACCTCCCGGAGCAGCGATCACATTTGTACGGAATAACCGCCATCTACCCCTATTGTCCTTCTGGTGAGTGCCTATATAACACAGATCCACATGATGGGTGATAAAGTGAAGATTCTGTAAGGAAAGGGGAATGAATGGGAAGCGACATTTCAGCAATCCATAAGCAGAACCCGGCTTTAGGCCACCTGCACACATTCCTGCTACTGTATTACGCTGCTCAAGAATCCACGCAGAAAAACCGCACACAATCCGCAAAGTGTATCAGATCAGACGAATCTCATGTACACTTTTGTCTTCCATATGGAAATTGACCTGCAACATGTCAATTTTGTTTTCAGTTTTTGGTGTGGATTTTGCCCTTTTTAATAGAAGGGTGAGATCTGCAGCAAAAGTGCGGATCTTCTGCATGGTTAACAGCTCCCCTGTGCAGGTAGGGAGAATTCACATGCAGCAGAGTTATTACAAAAAACTTAAGTTGTCCCATTCATTTGAATGGTGTTTGTTTTGTTTCAGAAATGTCTGAAAATCCATTCCATGCATCTGAATGGGGTTGTTTCTACAGTCACACGTGAATTCACAATTTTAAGGGGATTAACTTTTTCACTGTATTTCTACCGAACTGATGGAAATACAGGGGGTGTCAGGCCAACTTCATGGCTAGGGCTACACAGCAACTTTAGACATTTCCAGGTTTTTGTACTGATGGCATATCCTCATAATAGGTCATAAATATCTGACAGGTGGTGGGTCTGACAACCTGCACATCAGATGTTCCCGAGTAGCTCTGGTACCAAAAGTACCAAGCTCCATCCACTACACAGCTACTCGGGAACAGCTGATCAGTGGAGACGGGGAGGGGGGGGGGGGGGTCCTGCGTAGACATGAGTGAATTACGCTTCAGATCATAGATCTGAAGTCGGTTCGTTCAAACATTTTGTGTTAATGCTGTCCGGAATCTAAAGCCTGGTTTGGTACAGAGGTAGCAGCCCCGACTTCGGATTCCAAATTTGAAATGTTTAAAGATGCAGAAATACATTTTAATGCTGTTCGGCGAAAGGTCTCTGGCTAGCATTAAAACGAGGTGTTGGATCTGAAGGAGGTTCGTTCAATGATCCAAAGCTCAACACTAGTCCTGAGGATACACTTTTTATTGTCCTGATGAAGAGGGCTGTACGCCCTTGAAACACGTTGACAAATATAATAAAAAAAAAAACAACTTTCTTTTTAAAAAAAAGAAGCATCTTTGCCTCCTGTGTTCAGCGCCAGAAAAAGGTTCAGAAAAATTTCCTTTTTATCTCCAAGTCCTGAGGATAGGCCATTAATATAAAAATCCTGGAAAACCCCTTCAAGATCACAACGGTACATTGCTAAATTTTAACTATGGACAGTGAATGTGACATGCAAGGTAACACATCCACAATCCGTACACATGTCAACGCCACTCGCTCAGCTACGAGTTAGCAGCACGACAAACATCTTAATCCTGTACCTTTAAACTGCTTTCCACGTGCCCTGGTGGAGCCTCTGGATGCCATAACAGGGGGGTCGCCCTGAGCCATCCATGCTCCATGTCTGGAGTCCCTCAATACCTTGTTTTTGGTTCCTAAATATTCCTCAGAATGCCATATACTCATTTCTGATCATTTACGTTGCAGGCAGGAAGTGATAACCCAGAATACAACGACCAAAAGAAGCCGCCATTGAGGAATCTTCTGCTCTGGCTCCGTTAATAAGGATCACGAAGCAGAAGGAACAACTCAATCATATATGGCAACCAGCACAGATTTCCGTACAAGAAAAAAAATAAATCTAAAAAGTGTAAAGTTTTTTTTACCTCAGTTTTTACTACTGTATTTTTGTACCTGTAAAAAGGAGTGAGATGCGTCCAGTAACCTGTTTAGCCGCGGAGAGGCGTCGTCTCAGGCCAGAGTTTCATCTGAACTGTTCTGCGTTTACTTTAACTCGAGATTTTAATGGTGCCGATTTTTTTAAAGTTTTTTTTTTTTATATCTTTCCTTAATATTTAGTTTTCAATTCATATTAAAAAAACAAAATGTCTACTGTGAAATAGCTAACTGTATATGGCTGTGTCATACCTATACCAAACAACAAGCTATAGAATAACTATACACCCACGTGATCCGCTGAAGTCTGTCTGCGCAATGAAACACGTCAGATAATTCCAATAAAACCCTTTTCTTTATAAACTGGAGGTCTTCATGTTACTAGCAGAGAAGAGCGAATTTCATATTTTGACGTTTGTTGGGTAAAGGTGAATTGCGTTATGGATTCCGTTACCACGGACCATAACGCAATTCATAATAGAAGTCTATTGGCTGCAAAACGGATCCGTCCCGTTTCCATTATGCAGGGAAGCATAAGGCCTTATTCACACGTCAGTGATTTACATCAGTATCTCTGTGTGGGTTGCACTGGTTTGCAACCCACTCAAAGTATAAAGGGAAAGAATCTCCATCTGTTCCGTTCTCCGGGCTTTTAATATTGATGACCTAACCGCAGGACCGGTCATAAATATCAGAACGGCAGGGAGTCCGACGCTCCCACCGATCAGTTGTATGAAGAGAAGACACGTGCAGCCTCCCTTCATACATCTGATTGGCTCTATGCCGGAAAAATCCTGATCAGGATTATCCCAATGCATTCTGAATGGAGAGAAATCCGTTCAGGACCGGAACGTTTTTTGGCCGGAGAAAATACAGCAGCATGCTGCGCTTTTTGCTCCGGCCAAAAATCCTGAACACTTGCCGCAAGGCCGGATCCGGAATGAATGCCCATTGAAAGGCATTAAGCTAAACGTTGTTTCGGCGCATTACAGGATCAGACGTTTAGCTTTTTCTGAATGGTTACCATGGCTGCCAGGACGCTAAAGTCCTGGCAGCCATGGTAAAGTGTAGTGGGGGAGCAGCATACTTACCGTCCGTGCGGCTCCCGGGGCGCTTCAGAGTGACGTCAGGGCGCCCCACGCGCATGGATCACGTCATCCATGCGCATGGGGCGCTCTGACGTCATTCTGGAGCGCCCCGGGAGCCGCACGGGCGGTAAGTATACCGCTCCCCACTACTACTATGGTAACCAGGACTTTAATAGCGTCCTGGCTGCCATAGTAACACTGAACGCATTTTGAAGACTGATCAGTCTTCAAATGCTTTCAGTTCACTTGCGGTGTTACGGAGCCGGCGGGCACTTCCGGCAACGGAAGTGAACGCCAGATCCTAACAACGCAAGTGTGAAAGCCACTTGTGGGTAGATGTTCTGGTCACACAGGCGATTACGCATGGACTCATGTGGAAAAAGAGCACTATAAGGCCTCATGCACACGGCTGTTGCATGCATTGGGGACCGCAATTTGCAGTCTCAATGCATGGGTACCATTCGTGTGGATCCAGACCCATCCGCAACACAAAAAAATAGAAACCCCCACAGAAGCAGGACTTCGATTCAAGTGAATGGGTCCTCATCCCTGATGTGGTGAGCAGACGGCTGGTGCCCTTGTGCATGAGGCCTAATACAGTACCAGGAAAGTGTATGAGATTACACAAATCTTATGTATATTTGCTTTTTTTCTTCCAAGCAGATTTTGAAATATGTCAACTGTTTGTGCTATATTTTTTTGGTGCACATTTCACCCTTCCATGCAAGGCTGAGATCTGCAGCAAAACCGCATCAAGTAATGTGGGTTTTGATGCGGAAATGCACAGAATTCTGTGCAGATTTTCTGTTTGTAAACCTGCAGCCACGTGCAGGTTGCCAACAATTGTTGTAAACCAAGGCTATGTCAACTGACCGGTGGTTGCAGATCCAACAATTCCCCGGCTCCTCTTCTGTTAGAGTCTCAGCCTGGTGCACACTGTGCGCATCTTTAGCCCAAACCTTTCTACTTGTCTAAATCTGCTCTTGGATTGGCCAGCAATGTTCACGTGAGCAGTGCTGACCAATCCAAGGGCAGTAGGAGGTGTCGGGCCTCCAAATGCACAGGATGCCTCAGATAGACTGAGAAGCAATGCCGCCATCTTGGATGGCAGAAGAGGAGCCTGGAAATGAGTGGATCTGTCACTTAAGGGGTTCTCGCGGAATTAAGAAAATGAAAATACATAAATATTACTTTATAGATTTCCAAATACCTTTCATTAGCTATAATGGCTCGTTTTTTCTGGGGAGCAATCAGGGGAAACAAAATGGCCGCTGTCCTATTAGTGCACACAAAACCTGTCCTAATCACACAGGAGAACAAGTTACTTCAGAAAACTGAGGTAAAGAGCTGCCTCATCCTCCTCTTCTACTTGTCAGGGATTATGCTCCTGAATACAGATAAGAGCTTCAGCTGAATCTATGTAGGAATGGAGTCCATGAGGAGACATGAAGTACATAGAGGACGGACAGGACAGACTGTGGTAATGGAGGCTGCATACAAGTGCTGCTGCTCATTATCCACATCTGCTCATGAACTCCATTCCTACAGAGATTCAGCTGATGACCATAGTAAACTGTGTTCAGGATCATAATCCCTGACAAGCAGAGCAGAGAGGAGGATGAGGCAGCTCTTCAGCTCAGTGTTGTGAAGTAACGTGTCCTGCTGTGTGATTAGGACAGGTTTTGTGTGCACCAATAGGACAGGAGACATTTTGTTTTTCCTAATGATTACTCCCCAGACAAAACGAGCCATTATAAATAATGTAAGGTATTTGGGAATATATTCATCATGAAGTCATATTTAAAGGGCTTCTGTCACCCCACTAAACTTTTTTTTTTTGGGGTACTTATAATCCCTATCCTGCGCTATACATTATGTTATTAATCATTTTCGTTCTGTAGATATGTCAAAAAACGTACTTTTATAATATGCTAATTACCTGTCTACCAGCAAGTAGGGCGTCTATGTGCTGGTAGCAGCCGCAAAAAAACCACCCCCTCCTCCTGTTGATTGACAGGGCCAGCTGCGATCTCCTCCTCCGGCTGGCCCTGTCAGCATTTTAAAAATTGCGCGCCTGTGTTGATTCGGCGCAGGCGCTATGAGATAAGGAGGCTCGCCTCCTCGGCACTCCCTCAGTGCGCCTGCGACATCTTCTCTTTCGGTGACTTAATCGGCGCAGGCGCACTGAGGGAGTCTCCTTATCTCAGAGCGCCTGCGCCGAATCAACACAGGCGTGCGATTTTTGAAATGCTGACAGGGCCAGCTGGAGGAGGAGATCGCGGCTGGCCCTGTCAATCAACAGGAGGAGGGGGCGGTTTTTTGCGGCTACCAGCACGTAGACGCCCTACTTGCTGGTAGACAGGTAATTAGCATATTATAAAAGTACTTTTTTTTTTACATATCTACAGAACGAAAATGATTAATAACATAATGTATAGCTATATCGCAGGATAGGGATTATACCGTATTTTTCGCCATATAAGACGCACCGGCGTATAAGACGCACCTAGGTTTTTGGGGAGGAAAATAAGAAAAAAAATATTTTTAACCAAAAGGTGTGCTGTGGGTTTGGAACTAGGTGGTCTGTGGATGGCACTATTACTGGGGATCTGTGGATGACGGACACTGTTATGGGGGGATCTGTGGATGACGGACACTTATGGGGGGATCTGTGGATGACGGACACTGTTATGGGGGGAACTGTGGATGACGGACACTGTTATGGGGGGAACTGTGGATGACGGACACTGTTATGGGGGGAACTGTGGATGACGGACACTGTTATGGGGGAACTGTGGATGACGGACACTGTTATGGGGGAACTGTGGATGACGGACACTGTTATGGGGGGATCTGTGGCTTTCACTGTTACAGGGGGATCTGTGGCTGGCACTGTTACAGGGGGGGGATCTGTGGATGGCACTGTTATACATGTGTCATCCACAGACCTTCCCAGCCCATAACTGTGCCATCCACAGATCCCCCGCCGCTCCTGTATACTAATATAATATGTCTTATTCAATTAATAGTTATTAAATATGCCTCTTTATTCCTAAAAGTACCTTAAATCCGAAGCGCTTCAGTACAATGCCGGCAGGCCGGGCAGCCGGCGCGGCGCGTCACTCACTGACGTCACTTGCCTGCGCCGCCTGCTTCATTCATAAAGTAGGCGGCGCAGGCACGTGACATCAGGGAGTTACGCTGCCGCCCGCCCAGCCTGCATACTACTGAAGCGCTAAGGATTTAAGGTACTATTAGGCATAAAGGGGCATATTTAATAACCATTCATTGAATATGACATATTTTATTAGTACACCGGAGCGGCGGGGCGGGCCTTTAGTACAGTGACTGCACCGCCCCGCCGCTATTGCCGGCCCCAGCTCCTCCTCCCAGTCCCTCCCCGAGTCCTCGCTCTCTTTACATCGCTGCCAGCGATGTAAAACTGACTGCATTCGCCGTATAAGACGCAGGGGCATTTCTCCCCCATTTTGGGGGAAGAAAAAGTGAGTCTTATACGGCGAAAAATACGGTAAGTACCCCCCAAAAAATGAGTTTAGTGGGGTGACAGAAGCACTTTAAGTATTTTCATTTTCTTAATTCCTGGAGAAGCCCTTTAAGATGAAAAGGAGGGCACCCGGTAAGCGTTCTGTTCGCCCCCCAGTTAATGTAAAGGTTTGTTTCTTAAACCAAAGGGTCGTTTTACTTCGCAGGAGCTGGCAGTTTTCAGATTATTGGCTGTTGTGGATTATCAGATGGTGGAAAAAAAAAAAATGCATAAAAAACAAAAAACGTACTTCTATGCTAAGAGATCCCTTTGGAAGATGGCCCCAAATAGCAATGGTCAAGTAAAATATGCACTGTATCACTTTTTCACAAGGTTGTCCAGGACTAGTGCCTGTGCAGAGCCCACCTGGGTGGAGCCAACACTTTCTTCCTAGTGGCAGCTGGGCATATACCCATGGTGCTGTGTCCCCCAATGCCATTCACGAGAAAAGACATCCGCTTTATTCCAAAAACTGCGCCGCGCTTATCCATAGGTTGTGTCTGTTATTGCAGCTCAGCCCCTTTCACGTCAATGGAGCTGAGGTGCGAGTAGTAGACAACTCATGGACAAGGGTGGAGCTGCTGGCAAAAAGCAACCATGTTTTTCTTATTCTGGACAACCCTTTTATTAAAGTGTACCTCTAATGATAGCGATGTCAGATCCCCAGCAACAGCTAAAACGAAGAGGCTCTGAGCTCCCGTAGCCCCGAGTGAAGACTGCCACAGTTCTCACTTTATCAATGGCTGATCTCTATGCGACACTAGAACATTACTAAATGTCCCCAACTGTGCCCTAGTGGAAGCTGAACATAAGGCTCAGGAAAATAATTGCACAGAGCCATAATAGGCCACTGCTATAAATCTGCATGCCCATAATGTACCAGTACTATGGAGATACTCCATGTGCGGCCTGTCAATAAACCGGCATAAACAGGAGCTGCTCGGAAGGGTTTTATTTTACCTTGTGGTACTATACATGAGTGCGCGCTGCATGCTGGGTGACTGACTGCAGGTTTGGGAGGGGCACACAAGTCAATGCCTGTCCTCATCTCCCCACTTTTCCCAGTCTGTGGTCTGTCTTGGGATCTGCAATGATCGCCTGCACAGCTACAATGGCCTCGTTAATCTTGGTCTGAAGTTCTCGGAGTTCTTCAACATGAAGTAATCGCAGGATTCGGGCAGCGTCGTTCAGAACGGCGTCTAAGTGACAGACAAGGAAACGTTTAGAGGACATTGTAAGGAAAGTGCAGAACACTGGGAAAGCTATAACGTTTCAGTCTTTTAGAAATCTAAATGTGATGGTTCCAAATTTTCTCACCTTTAAAGGGGCGATTATGATCCAGTTATGCAATTATGCTCTATCCACAAAATAGGGGATAACTATTAGATTGGTGGGGGTCCCCAATCACGAGAAGGGGGACTCCATACCCTGTGGAGCACCGCACTGCTCATTTCAGGGTGCTCCATTGGGTATGGGGTCCCTTGTTCTCATGATCGGTGGGGTTCCCAGCAGTAGGACCCGCACCAATCTAATAGTATCCCTTACCCTGTGGATGGGGGATAACTTCATATAAGTGGAATAGCCTGTTAACCCTTTCGTGGCACATTATACCCCCGTACCATATATTATTTGATAGCAGGCATGTTGTGAACATACCACCCAAACCTTCAGGCTAATTCCACACATGATGGATTGGACTTTGATGACACTTTACATACCATGCGTGTGATCGGGGTACACACTACATATTTCTGAGGAGTCTACAAAGGAAGGAAACTTAAATCCGCACATACATGCCAGAAATCCAAGTGAAGCCTCAGCTTTCTGCTGCGGATCTTGTAATAAATGTGTGCAGGATTTGCAATATTTAAACCCACACGTGTGAATACCCTTGGGCTTCATTCACATGGGTGCATTTTAGCTGCAAATTCTGCGAGCCTAATAACCTAGGAATCTATGATGCTGTAGGTCTGGATATGAGACCTGACGCTAGGACGGGATTTGCAGCTGTAACACGGACAGTGAAATGCGCCAGATTACAAACATCTGAATGAGGCCTTACACTGAAAGGGGTTATTCAAGACTTTTATACTGATGACCCATCCTCGGGATAGGTCATCGGTATTTGATAGGTGGGGGGGGTCCGACACCTGGAACCCCCTCCGATCAGATGTTTAAAAAGGCACCAGTGCTCCAGCATTCTTGCAGCTTAGCCTAAGCCAGTGATGGCTAACCTCTGGCACTCCAGCTTTGGTGAAACTACGACTCCCAGCATGCTCCATTCATTTCTACGGAGTTCTGAGAACAGCCAAGCAAGTGTCATAGTTTTACCACAGCTGGAGTGGCAGCTGGTCACATGGCCCAGACACAGCTCAGCCCCATTGAAGTGAATGAGCCGATATGCGATACCAAGCACAGCCGCTATACAATGTACCACGCTGTGCTTGGTGAGCAGAGAGAAGGCTGCGGCGCTACTGAGCGTGCTGGTGCCCTCTCAAGCAGCTGATCGGAGGGGTCCTGGGTGTCCGACCCTCACTGATCAGATACCGATGACCTATCCAGAGCATAGGTCATCAGTATAAAGGCCTTATTCACATGGTCCATGTTCGGTCAGTGATTGTGAGCCAAATCCAAGTGTGGGTCTAAACACAGAACAGGTGCAGATCTTTCCCTCATCTGTGTAGCCTCCACTCCTGGTTTTGGCTCAATCACTGACCCTTTAACGGTTTCATGGTTGCCTTCAAAATGAAGACCAATCCCTGCAGTACGCAGCATCCTTCTTCCCTTACACAGGCAGAATCAGGAAACACGTGCTGTGCTCCTAATAGTGCGTGCTCTTATAACTCTGCATGGCGGTGTTGTACCATGCCAATTCATACACATTCAGGAGAGCCACCAGGGGAAGACATGTGGATTAGAAACTAGAAAAAAGACAACAGCGCGACTGGACGGTAACGCATTAGTAGGGGAGACTCACCTCCAGTGTCGAATCCAAGTGTGTGTTTATCCAGCGCCACCGGAAGACCCTTCAAATACAGAAAGAAGATATTTCATGATCAGATGCTGAACTCTCCACCTGCAGGCCCATCAGTCTGGATAGAGGCTCGTCAGGCGCCCCCTAGTGTTTAACCAAGTACATGCGGCTGCTTGTGCACAGCTTCACTGTCAATAGTAAACTTACATCCATTCACAGGATGGAAATGGAAACTGCACTTGATGTAAGGAGCAGGAGTTCACTGCATGGAACTGAGCAGGTGGAGAAGCAATCGGAAGAGCTGCAGAAACCCAGGAGAATGAGGGAAGGGGGGCAGACCTGACAAAGCGCTCTATTTCAACGGAATCAGGCCATATGGAAAACGCAAATGTGTAGAAAACAGATGCCTCAGCTTTTTAAGAATTTAGATTAAAAAAATAAAATAAAAAATCTGAAATGGTTTAAATGGTATTGTTTGAGAATGGAAAAACACATCTTTCTATCACAATCGGCACAACTGTGGTTCATAGGCTGTTTGGTATTAAAGCTGGGACAGAGCTGCAATACTAGACACAACCATGTACAAGAGTGGCGCTGTTTCTGAAGAAAGCAGACGTGTTTTTTAAAGTGCATCTGTCAGCAGATTGACAGGACCAGGCAATGTAAACGTGATCACACCTGGCCCTGTCAAAGTGCAGAGGGTGCGGCAGTTGCAGAGAGAGAAGAGCCTCTAGGTGTAACAGCAACGCCCCCGTTGCTCCTAGAGGCTCATTTGCATATATAAAAAAAAAATCTCAGCAATGCGGGCACATGACCATGGGACCAACACTGATGCCTTCAGCTGCCGAGAGCACATGTAACAGGTCAGCCGGTGTCATAGGGACAAATCTGCTGACAGATGCCCTTTAAAGGAGAATCTGTCACCAGTGACCTCCCGATCCAACTGTTTGCATAGACACAAAGCTGTGATTCACCTGATTAAAACTGTTTTTCTTTTGTTGATTTGAGGCTCCGTTCCTGAGATATACGTTTCCTTAATATACAAATTAGGCCTTTGGTGCAATGAGGGTGTCACCTTCGCTCTTGTTGCTCCCAAGCTCCACACATTTCTGTAGCCAGCCCTTCCTTTACTGCTTTGCAACTGCCTGGCCGTGTCAAAGCAGCGAGGGAGCGGCTGGCCACAGAAAGGAATGGAGATTTGATGCAACAAGAGCAATGGTGACACCCTCATTGCACCAAAGGCCCAATTTGTATATTAAAGGAAAAAAGTATCATAGCTCCGGAAAGGAGCCTCAGATCAACCAAAGAAACTGCATTTTAAATCAGGTGAACCACGGCTACGTGTCTATGCAGACAGCTGGATAGGGAGGTCACTGGTGACAGATTCCCTTTAAAATCTCACACAACCTCTTAAAAGGGCAGTTTTAGATTTTTTCAAATCCACATCATTTTCCAGAAAGAGCGCCACCCTTGTCTATGGGCAGTATCTTGTATTGCAGCTCTGCTGCATTCAAATGAATACTTGATAAGAGGAAGATGCTTGACAAACCAGACATTCAGATCTGCAGCTTGTGACAAAGGTGAGCGAGCTCCAGCTTTCCTGTATGAGCCCAGGCTGCAAACAAGAGTCCGAGTGGGAGGTCCGGAAGAAAACTCACCTCTTTAGCGCTGTTGGATTTAGCTACGGCTTCTGTAGATAATCGCTCTTGGACAAGAATCCTTATGGCCTGAAGAGGGAAAAACAATCAATGAGCCATCATTTCTCAGACCGATATTATGGACGTTCCCTTCCTGTAGCTTCAGAGGTTGGCAGAAGGTCCATGACAATCCCAGAGCAGTAAAAAGGCAGATTTAGGACTAGAGACTCGGAGGAGCTTCTAAGTCACGCTGCTCATAGCGGGTGTAGGTGTCCATTTCTGCCATAACGACGGCCTCTAAATACATTTGCTGCATAGTACTCCAGCAATCTTTAGTATAGAGCTGGTGTAAAGAACATCAGTCCTAATAAATCCCCCTTTTGTGCTTTAGTTCCTTACTATTCAAGAGCTCTGCTTGCGGATAGTGAATGAGAACATTTTTATTTATATGCTCAGACTGAGGCCTCATGCACACGACAGTTTTTTTTCACGGCCCGCAAAAACGGGGTCCGTGGGTCCGTGATCCGTGACCGTTTTTTCGTCCGTGGGTCTTCCTTGATTTTTGGAGGATCCACGGACATGAAAAAAAAGTCGTTTTGGCGTCCACCTGGCCGTGCGGAGCCAAACGGATCCGTCCTAAATTACAATGCAAGTCAATAAGGACGGATCCGTTTGAAGTTGACACAATATGGTGCCATTTCAAACGGATCCGTCCCCATTGACTTTCAATGTAAAGTCTGGAGTTCTTTTATACCATCGGATTGGAGTTTTCTCCAATCCGATGGTATATTTTAACTTGAAGCGTCCCCATCACCATGGGAACGCCTCTATGTTAGAATATACTGTCGGATATGAGCTACATCGTGAAAATCAGATCCGACAGTATATTCTAACACAGAGGCGTTCCCATGGTGATGGGGACGCTTCAGGTTAGAATATACTGAAAAACTGTGTACATGACTGCCCCCTGCTGCCTGGCAGGTGCTGCCAGGCAGCAGGGGGCAGACCCCCCCCCCCCTGTTTTTAACTCATTGGTGGCCAGTGCGGCCGCCCCCCCCCTCCCTCCCCTGTGCGGCCGCCCCCCCCCCTCCCTCCCCTGTAGTAAACTCGTTGGTGTCCAGTGGGCCCCCCCTCCCTCCCCTGTAGTTAACTCGTTGGTGGCCAGTGGGCCCCCCTCCGTCCGCTATAGATAACTCATTGGTGTCCAGTGGGCCCCCCCTCCGTCCGCTATAGATAACTCATTGGTGTCCAGTGGGCCCCCCCTCCCTCCGCTGTAGATAACTCGTTGGTGGCCAGTGGGCCCTCTCCCCTCCCTCCCCCTCCTAATTAAAATCGCCCCCCTATCATTGGTGGCAGTGGTGAGTACCGATCGGAGTCCCAGTGTAATCGCTGGGGCTCCGATCGGTAACCATGGCAACCGGGATGCTACTGCAGTCCCGGTTGCCATGGTAGCTTAGCAATTTGTAGAAGCTTCATACTTACCTGAAGAGCTGCGATGTCTGTGACCGGCTGGGAGCTCCTCCTACTGGTAAGTGAAAGGTCTGTGCGGCGCATTGCTTATAGCACAGACCTGTCACTTACCAGTAGGAGGAGCTCCCGGCCGGTCACAGACATCGCTGCTCTTCAGGTAAGTATAAAGCTTCTACAAATTGCTAAGCTACCATGGCAACCGGGACTGCAGTAGCGTCCCGGTTGCCATGGTTACCGATCGGAGCCCCAGCGATTACACTGGGACTCCGATCGGTACTCACCACTGCCACCAATGATAGGGGGGCGATTTTAATTAGGAGGGGGTGGGAGGGGAGAGGGCCCACTGGCCACCAATGAGTTATCTATAGCGGACGGAGGGGGGGCCCACTGGACACCAATGAGTTATCTATAGCGGACGGAGGGGGGGCCCACTGGACACCAATTAGTTAACTACAGGGGAGGGAGGGGGGGCTGGCTACCAAGAAGTTAACTACAGGGGAGGGAGGGGGGGGGGGGGGGGGGCGGCCGCACTGGCCACAAATGAGTTAAAAACAGGGGGGGGGGGGGGGTCTGCCCCCTGCTGCCTGGCAGCACCTGCCAGGCAGCAGGGGGCAGTCATGTACACAGTTTTTCAGTATATTCTAACCTGAAGCGTCCCCATCACTATGGGAACGCCTCTGTGTTAGAATATACTGTCGGATCTGAGTTTTCGCGAAGTGAAAACTCACCTCTGAAAAAGCTTTTATGCAGACGGATCTTCGGATCCGTCTGTATGAAAGCAACCTACGGCCACGGATCACGGACACGGATGCCAATCTTGTGTGCATCCGTGTTCTTTCACGGACCCATTGACTTGAATGGGTCCGTGATCCGTTGTCCGTCAAAAAAATAGGACAGGTCCTATTTTTTTGACGGACAGGATACACGGATCACGGCCTCGGCTGCAAAACGGTGCATTTTCCGATTTTTCCACGGACCCATTGAAAGTCAATGGGTCCGCGAAAAAAAACGGAAAACGGCACAACGGCCACGGATGCACACAACGGTCGTGTGCATGAGGCCTTATAGATCTATTAGAAGTAGTTAAAGAGGTCGTCTCACTTCAGCAAATGGCATTTATCTTGTAGATAAGGTTAACACAAGGGAGTTACTAATGTTTGTTATTATCCATATTGGACCCTTTGCTAGCGGGATTCATTCTTCCATCACATAAAAAAACGTCTCCTTTCCAGGGTTTACAGCCACCGCTGCAGCACAGATACGAGGTCACTGCGACAAGAGCTGCTGCTCACCAAAGAAGCCGGCACTTTTTCCTACAGTGTGTAACCACGACCACCGCTGCCAGATTGCAGGGTGGTCGTAACAATGGAAATGAGCCATGTATAATGTGATGGGAAATGAATCAAGCCAGCAAAGGAAGTAATACAGAGAATCACAACACATTAGTAAGTGGTATTTACCATATTTTTCACTTTAAGATGCAACTAGGTTTTAGAGGAGAAAAATCATTAGTTTGGACCCCCAATCTTCATAAGACCACCGATCAGTCTTCACCAATCAGATCCCCCCCCCCTCAATCTATATTAGACCTCAGATCAGACCTCAGATGCTCTAGAGTCTAGACTGCACGCTCTTCCGGGTCACCTGATGATCCATAGCATCAAGTCCTGATGCTGCACGGGGCCTGGAAGACGATCAGGGAGCGGCAAGTACAGCCGGCACTACACTCACTATGCCTCCTGCAGACTAAGGAGCACTTCCATAATGGAAGTGCTCATTAGCAGTCACTTTATAAGACGCCCTGTCACCCCCTCCCCCCCTACACACTTTTAGGAGAAAAGAGTGGGTCTTGTGCAAAATATGGTTTTCTACATGATAAATGCCATGTATGTTGGCATCTCACACAAAACATGTAAGTACACAGGGCGATACAGACAGGACACGGCGGGGGCTCACCATTATTAGCCACAATAAGACTGAACTCACCTTCAGCATCACCAGGTAGTCATCGTGCCTCTGGATCTGTAGAAGGTTTGCCAAGGCCATGACGCCAGCTTTGAAATCCGGATTATTCACTATAAAGGGAAGAAACAAAACAATTCAAACACGAAATAAACCAGATGAACGCTCCCGCTTCTGGCTCAGCCGACTTATGATACCAGGGAGGAAGCTGAATGCGCTATATGCAGGAAACCTCCTGTAAAACGCGGTGTGCGACTTACCGTCCAGGTTTATCAGCGGCTCTGCAGGCTTCTGACCTCCGGAGGTGACCGGCTGTGCATCCTGGTATTTAGCAGCTGCAAAGACAAAATGACAACTGGGGTCACCATGATATAAAGAGGCCGCACCGCGCCAAACCGCACTCAGGATTCAGCGCAGGGATCGATACGTTTACAAAGAGATATTTTGGTATCAGCAAATAAATGTTACTCCTCGGACCATGGAAAGTCATACAAAGCAACTTCTCATGATTTCTAAAAGCTCTGCTTGCTGACATTCAATAGGAGCTTTCATTGTTTACTACCGAAGGATAATGATCTGCTCCGGTCATGTGATGGACACACACGACTGAATTGCATCCCGATTTAAACTCCACAGCTGCAAACACTATTCTGCTGGTGCAGTCACTGTGTACATACATTACTTATCCTGTACTGATCCTCAGTTACATCCTGTATTATACTCCAGAGCTGCACTCACTATTCTGCTGGTGCAGTCACTGTGTACATACATTACTTATCCTGTACTGATCCTCAGTTACATCCTGTATTATACTCCAGAGCTGCACTCACTATTCTGCTGGTGCAGTCACTGTGCACATACATTACTTATCCTGTACTGATCCTCAGTTACATCCTGTATTATACTCCAGAGCTGCACTCACTATTCTGCTGGTGCAGTCACTGTGTACATACATTACTTATCCTGTACTGATCCTGAGTTACATCCTGTATTATACTCCAGAGCTGCACTCACTATTCTGCTGGTGCAGTCACTGTGCACATACATTACTTATCCTGTACTGATCCTGAGTTACATCATGTAGTATACTCCAGAGCTGCACTCACTATTCTGCTGGTGCAGTCACTGTGTACATACATTACTTATCCTGTACTGATCCTGGATGATGCCGTACATGTCTGATGAGGTCACTCACCATTGTCTCCATACTCCAGACGTACGGCCAGGCCCAGCAGCCAGTCTATCGCTTCCTGACGCTCCTCTACTTTGAAGGGACACGTGACGTCCTTCAAATACTGGAAAGAAAATGGCAGCGAGTTATAAGAAACCTGATCCACATGGGGGCGCCCGATTACCCTAAGACCCCCACCTATGGGAGACCACTTCCTGCTATGTGCTCTAGTATTGGCTTTTCCAGTCCCACTGAAGCCAGAAATCCACTTCCTAGGTCATCAGAAGTGCTGGTTGCAGCTCAGTCAGTCCCCCATACTTTGCACTGCAACTCAACGTGTTCCGGTTGGCTGTTGTGTATAAGCAGAAGCTCAGCTCAAGGGGATTTAAAAAAAAAAAAAAAAAAAGTACTTTTTTTTTACGGATACCATAATACTCTATGGAGGGGTGCTGATGCCCCAATAGTCTATGGCAGGGATGCTCAACCTGCGGCCCTCCAGCTGTTATAAAACTACAACTAGCTGGAGGCTGTTCAGGCATGCTGGGAGTTGCAGTTTTGCAACAGCTGGAGGGCCGCAGGTTCAGCATGCCTGGTCTATGGCATGGATCAGCAACCTCCGTCACTCCAGCTGCTCAGAAACTACAGCTCTCAGAATGCTTCATTCACTTCTATGGGAGTAAGAAGAGCAGCCGAGCAGGTTTGCATACTGGGAGTTGTAGTTTCCCAGCAGCTCGAGTGCCGAAGGTTGCTGATCCCTGCTCTATGGGGTCGGATGTCACTGTACAGAAGCTCCACTGACACGGTCACTCTTCATCTACGGACAGTTACAACTGGAGGAGCGTTGAGTGAATCGAGCTTCCGAACCTAGATCCTAAGACGCTTCGCTCCAAACTCCAAACCCTAACCCTAATGCTGCACAGAAATCCGTCTCCATAGAGCATGAAAACGTTTGCGCAATGGCGAAGTGAAATTCATCATCTCAGACGTCCCGCAATAACTTCAGGATTAGATTTTTAAACTTTAAAGTAAAACCATTTTAAAACATGGATCCAAAGTCGGCTTCGGGAGCAGCTGGTACCTCGGTACTGACGCTAACTTTGGATCCATGTTTTAAAATGGTTTTAAAGTTTAAAAATCAAATCCTGAAGTTATTGCGGGACGTCGATGACAACGAATATCGCCTCGTCGGTGCCCTATACATTTTAATGCTGTACGGAGACGGATCTCTGTACAGCATTCAAACAGAAATCGGCTTCAGATCTAGGACCTGAAGCTCGATCCGCTCATCTCTACACTGCAGCTGCCCCTATGATCTGAGCTCTACTTTCTCCCCCCCCCCCCCCCCAAGCGTCCTAGAGCGGCATCTGGCGGGTCTGCCAGTACCACCACTGGTGCCCACCTCTTGCCACAGTCCCACTGCACCCTATATAATGGAATCCATTTCAAACTTCTGTCAAGTGTAATCATTGGGGTCCCCCGACACATATCTCCAACTAGGGCCTGAGACATGATGTGAACAGAACCTATGAGGCCTCGTGTTCGGCAGGTGCTGAGGCCTAAGGAAAGCCTCTTAGGCTGCCATGAAAATCAGTCAGCATTATGGAGGGTCTCATAGGAGGACAGAAGGAGCTTCCACCCTATAATGAATCACTCAAATGGTCAGGATCAGAGCGATCACCGGTCCCGGGCATTGCCGCAGGGTGCCACCTGTAATACACAGCGGAGATCCGTGGCTGATGGTGCGGGCTCAGCTCCGGTCCCAACACTGTACATGCACGGCTTGTGCCAAGGGGTTAAAGAAGACTCCCACTATCATATGTTATAACGTACAGGTCAGCTGATGTCAGACGGGGTCACATGACTCACCTTCTCGTACTGTTTCGGCCATTCGCTGCTGTGTATATTCCTTAGATTTCCTCGTTCTTCGATCTTGTAGTGTCGGATTTTCTGATCTTCTAACCAAACAATGAAGTTTCGGAATTCCGTTTCATCTGCGCAAGAGGGAAAATACACAAATCAAGTCAACGCCATCTGTACGGAAATGTGCTCACTGACCACACGGGCGAGACTGGAGCAGTGTATGGGACCAAATGTACTGACATAACGCCATGGGCTGGTGTTATAAGGGCAGTGTTCAGTCCGGGAAATACTGCGGTCACAGGGGAGCTTATTTCATGGACTGAATATGCGCGCGTGAAATTGCCCTTACACAAGAGATCCCAGCCGAGCATTCACCTAAATCTCCACCCGGACATCAATATGGCGGCAGAAGACAAACGACAACTCCAGACAAGACGTCAACCACTGGCAGCTGTCAACTAAAGTTACAAAGGTCCACACCGCCATCTTGTGGCTACACCTGGTACTACAGGATTTTCTTGTTGGTCACCTATGTATAATCGTTTGGTTATTTTCCTGTAATCACAGATTCATTGATATTTTTTTTTTTTCAAAGTGATATTCTGGTTATAACAAGTTATCCCCCATCTGCAAGGTAGGGGATAACTATTGGATCAGAGGGGGTCCTACAGCTGGGACCCCCCACAAATCACGAGAGTGGAGCCTCCATGGTCGTAAAAACGCTGCCACTCCATTTGCATAGGGCTTCGTTAAAGATCGCCAAGCGCTAAACTCTCCCATAGAAACAAAGAGCAGGGGCGCGCTTTTCCAACCAGCTGCCCCATCCATTTTAGCGGGGGCTCCATGGGGTCTTCATCACTGTGGGGGTCCCAGCGGTAGGACCCCCACCAATCTGATAGTATTCCCCTATCCTGTGGGCAGATGACTTGTACCTACCAGAATATATCGATATTTGTGAGCAAACCGGGCGATATACCCCGAGATGAGGCCATGAGGTGAAGACAGAAGGAACGGGATGTATGTTCCCTGCTCGAGTCTGGTTCTTCAGAGATGAGCGGCATCAGGTATATGCAGCCACTTATCTCTCTATAGAAATAACATGTACGTAGCCCAAACCTGCAAGTGATAACTGACTTGGGGCCGACAACTACCCCAAGCGTATCCTTAGGACATCACTACCGAAGGGCAGAATCTGCACATCATGGAAAGTTCTGCAATCTTCTAATCTCGTTTGTGCCTCCGTTTATGGCCGGTAGGAGCACCTGACTGAGCGGCAGGCACTACCTCTGCTACCAGGAATGAGGGGGACATGAGCAGGACGGAAAAGCGGAGAAGAATCACCCGCACATCCATTCCTCTTTGGGGGTCCCCGTGCCTCCCCTCCAGTGCACCCACTGTCACTTTCATTTGCATCAAAGCCGGTGCAGCCGATTCCCAATCACTTATGTGGCAGAAACTGAAAGGACCTCACAGGCTGTGCTCCGAATCCCAGCGGGAGGCCGGCACCGACTCCTGGGCTCCCGCTGTAACCGCGGGCATTAGGATTAAAGGGGTTGTGCAGCCGGTACATATTAAGAATGGTGGGGATCCGGTTTCCGGCACGCCCGCCGATCAGCTGTTTGAAGAGGAGGTGTCGCTCGTGCTGCTGCTGCTTCAAGGTTACACCGCACGTCGTCTCCCTTGTCTTGGTCGGTGGCGCAGAGTAATTACCAGTGATGGTACCATCCACTTGAAATTGCGCTGCGCTGGCGCTACAAGAGAGACGGCGTGCGGTGTAACCTTGAAGAGAAGCAGCGCTCGCACGATATGTACCGTGACCATCAACAGCTACTGACAGCAGCAACCACTTTAACTCTGATGCTGGCGGCTTCACCCCCTAAATACCAAGGTCAATAGCGACTGAGGCATCTTGGCAGTTAGAGGCTCAGGAATCCCTCTACCACTATCAGCCATGGGAGCCGGGGGGCCTAACAAAGCCCCCCCCCAGACCAACACGACTGTCTATTAGACCGTGCAGCAGACGCAGCCTAAGAGTTCATGCACACGAACGTATTTTCTTTCCATTACGTTTTTTTTTTTTTCGCGGACCATATGTGGAACCATTCATTTCAATGGGTTCGGCAAAAAAAAAAAAAAAAAAGGGAAGTTACTCTGTGTGCATAACGTTTCCGTATGTCCATTACGCAAAATGTTAAAACATCTCCTATTATTGTCCACATAACGGGACAAGGATAGGACTGTTCTATTAGGGGCCAGCTGTTCCGTTCCGCAAAATACAGAATGTATACGGATGTCATCCGTATTTTTTGCAGACCGCAGAATACATACGGTTGAGTGCATGAGCCCTAATACAGAGCCCGTCATTGATGATGATAGGCTATAATGCATTGATAAGCAAGGTACCAGCGCATTATGAAAAACAAAAAGAAATCTAAGAAAATAAAACCACTTTTCATGAAGTGTTAAAACACGCACGCACACACACACACACACACACACACACACACACACACACACGATATCGCACCGTGCTTGCAGTAACCCGTATAATAAAGATAATGTTAGGTGACCCTAACCCAAACTGCCCTGTGAAATACTTTCTTTTTCACCCCTGCCCCAAAAAATAACCAATGTGAATCCAAAAACAGTACTAATGAAAAAACGACAACTCGCCCCACAAAATACAAGCCACGTGCTACATCAGTACAAACACAGATGAGTTCGGGCTCTTGGAACGCTGTGACAGAATGAGACGAGCTGTTATGAGGCCCCAGAACACAAAAAACGAGACGCCGGAATCACCGCACTGACCTACAGAATAAGGCCTCATGCACACGACCGTTGTGTGCATCCGTGGCCGTTGTGCCATTTTCCGTTTTTTTTTCGCGGACCCATTGACTTTCAATGGGTCTGTGGAAAAATCGGAAAATGCACCGCTTTGAAGCCGAGACCGTGATCAGTGTATCCTGTCCGTCAAAAAAATATGACCTGTCCTATTTTTTTGACGGACAACGGTTCACAGACCCATTCAAGTCAATGGGTCCGTGAAAGAACACGGATGCACACAAGATTGGCATCCGTGTCCGTGATCCGTGTCCATAGGCTACTTTAGCACAGACGGATCCGAAGATCCGTCTGCATAAAAGCTACTTCAGAGCTGAGTTTTCACTTCGTGAAAACTCAGATCCGACAGTATATTCTAACACAGAGGCGTTCCCATGGTGATGGGGACGCTTCTAGTTAGAATATACAACGAACTGTGTACATGACTGCCCCGGATCTCTTACAGGGGGCTGTGATCCGTACAATTAACCCCTCAGGTGCTGCACCTGAAGGGGTTAATTGTGCGTATCATAGCCCCCTGTAAGAGATCCGGGGCTGCCAGGCAGCAGACCCCCCTCCCTCCCCAGTTTGAATTTCACTGGTGGCCAGTGCAGCCCCCCCCCCCGCTATTGTAATAATAGCATTGGTGGCACAGTGTGCAGCCCCCCTCCCTCTATTGCATTAACATTGGTGGCAGTGTGCACCCCCCCCTCCCTCCCTCCCTCTATTGTTTTAATACATTGGTGGCAGTGTGCGCCCCCCCCCCCCTTCCTCCCTCTATTGTTTTAATACATTGGTGGCAGTGTGCGCCCCCCCCTCTCACGATCATTGGTGGCAGCGGAGTTCGGATCGGAGTCCCAGTCCCAGTTTAATCGCTGGGGCTCCGATCGGTAACCATGGCAACCAGGACGCTACTGCAGTCCTGGTTGCCATGGTTACTTAGCAATAGTAGAAGCATCATACTTACCTGCTGCGATGTCTGTGTCCGGCCGGGAGCTCCTCCTACTGGTAAGTGACAGCAATGCGCCGCACAGACCTGTCACTTACCAGTAGGAGGAGCTCCTGGCCGGACACAGACATCGCAGCAGCCAGCAGGTAAGTATGATGCTTCTACTATTGCTAAGTAACCATTGCAACCAGGACTGCAGTAGCGTCCTGGTTGCCATGGTTACCGATCGGAGCCCCAGCGATTAAACTGGGACTCCCGATCCGAACTCCCTCCGCTGCCACCAATGATCGAGGGGGGGGGGGGGGGGGCGCACACTGCCACCAATGTATTAAAACAATAGAGGGAGGAAGGGGGGGGGGGCGCACACTGCCAGCAATGTATTAAAACAATAGAGGGAGGAAGGGGGGGCCGGCGCACACTGCCACCAATGTTAATGCAATAGAGGGAGGGAGGGGGGGGGCCGGGGGAGGCCGCACACTGTGCCACCAACGTATTAAAACAATAGAGGGAGGAAGGGGGGGGGGGCGCACACTGCCACCAATGTTAATGCAATAGAGGGAGGGAGGGGGGGCCGCACACTGTGCCACCAATGCTATTATTACAATAGAGGGAGGGGGGGGGGGGGTGTCTGCCCCCTGATCTCTTACAGGGGGCTATGATACGAACAATTAACCCCTTCAGGAGCGGCACCTGAGGGGTTAATTGTGCTGATCACGGCCCCCTGTAAGAGATCGGGTGCTGCCAGGCAGCAGGGGGCAGTCATGTACACAGTTTGTAGTATATTCTAACTAGAAGCGTCACCATCACCATGGGAACGCCTCTGTGTTAGAATATACTGTCGGATATGAGTCTATATTCTAACATAGAGGCGTTCCCATGGTGATCGGGACGCTTCAAGTTAAAATATACCATCGGATTGGAGAAAACTCTGATCCGATGGTATAAAAGGGACTCCAGACTTTACATTGAAAGTCAATGGGGACGGATCCGTTTGCAATTGCACCATATTGTGTCAACGTCAAACGGATCCGTCCCCATTGACTTGCATTGTAATTCAGGACGGATCAGTTTGGCTCCGCACGGCCAGGCGGACACCAAAACGACTTTTTTTCCATGTCCGTGGATCCTCCAAAAATCAAGGAAGACCCACGGATGAAAAAACGGTCACGGATCACGGACCAACGGAACCCCGTTTTGCGGACAGTGAAAAAATACTGTCGTGTGCATGAGGCCTAACAGTAACACGCTAGTTATGGTGCACGGTGTTGTAAATGTAAAGTGCTAAAATAAAATGATGGCGGAACTTCTTTTTTTATCCCATATCCACCCCAAAAAAAGGTAATAAAAGTTAATGGCAAAATGGTGTCACAAAAAAATCCAGTTGGCCAAAAAACAAGCCCTCATGCGGCTACATGACAGAAAAACAAAAAAGTTATGGCCAGAGAAAAGCAAATAAATTCCGTATCCTCCTTGACTGAAAATGAGGGGTATTTTTAGGCCTTGTGCAAACGACTGTTTCCGTTCTACAGTCCGCATTTTTTGAGGACCCATCATAGAAACACAGAATGTGTCGGCAGATAGGAACCATTTGGCCCATCTAGTCTGCCCAATATACTGAATACTATGGATAGCCCCGGCCCTATCTTAGGCTACTTTCACACCTGCGTTAGGTGTGGATCCATCTGGTATCTGCACAGACGGATCCGTTTGCATTATTCTGTAAAAAAAAAAAGCTCAAGTCAAAACGGATCCGTCCTGACTTACATTGAAAGTCAATGGGGGACGGATCAGTTTTCAATTGCAGCATATTGTGTCAGCGAAAACGGATCCGTCCCCATTGACTTACTTTGTAAGTCAGGACGGATGCGTTTGGCTCCACATCGCCAGATGGACACCAAAACGCTGCAAGCAGCCTCCAGAGAGGAATGGGGGCCAAACTGATGCATTCTGAGCGGATCCTTATCCATTCAGAATGCATTGGGGCAAAACTGATCAGTTTTGAACCGTTTGTGAAATGGATCTCACAAACTGAATTCAAAACGCCAGTGTGAAAGTAGCCTTATATGAAGCATGGCCTTATGCCTATCCCATGCATGCTTAAACTCCTCCACTGTATTTGCCGCTACCACTTCTGCAGGAAGGCTATTCCATGCATCCACTACTCTCAGTAAAGTAATACTTCCTGATGTTACTTTTAAACCTCTGCCCCTCTAATTTACAACTATGTCCTCTTGTAGCAGTTTTTTTTATCTTTTGAATCTTCTCTCCTCTTTTATCTTGTTGATTCCCTTTATGTATTTAGCAGTTTCTATCATATCCCCTCTGTCTCGTCTTTCTTCCAAGCTCTACATGTTAAGGTCCTTTAATCTTTCCTGGTAAGTTTTATCCTGCAATCCAGTCTGCCTACCTTTAAGTCTTCTGAAATAATGACCCCTAAATCCCTTTCCTCAGACACTGAGGTTAGGACTGTGTCACTGATTTTATATTCTGCTCTTGGGTTTTTACGTCCCAGGTGCATTATCTTGCACTTATCAACATTACATTTTAGTTACAACTCAAAATAGGGTGAGCACTCGACAAATGGCTTATTGGGGGTTAAAAGTTTATTTAAACACTAAAATGCACACATATATGAAGTATAAAATGATGTAAAATACAATTTCATATGCTATACATCTAATGATTCGCATAGATAGGAGATTTCCCCATTTGGTATGAGCAGTCTCTTGTTAAAGAACAATGTTAAAGGATATCCTGTAGAAATTCGTAATCCACTACTGGAACGTCTCTATCAACACTCTGATATACTGGTTAGGGGCCCGTATTCAGTATTGCACATGTATTCCGCTTTATATTGGCTGGTTATAGTCTTATATTGCCGGTCCTTGAACGGGTTATGGAGGTGGTTTTGTCTTACCTTCCTCGTGTCTGTCCCAAGCCTTCCTCTAGTTTGGCGAGGGCAACGCAGGACACAGTTGGCGTGGCTCTGCGCGCTCCTTCGCTGACTCACCGACTTCTCGCCGGAGTTGAGGCTCTGTTCCGGTTTAGTCCGTTCACGTGACTTGTATCCAGCGCAACAGGCAAGACAAAAGTCCGTCTTACTTCCAGGTATTACTTGTAGTTGTTAGAATTCTCGCATGGCCATGCAAGTTATCGCGGAGGAGTTTTCTTCTTAAGTCAAGCAATCGACCACTGATGAAGGGAAGGAGAGTTCCCGAAACGCGTCTGGGCTGGATCGCTTGACTAAAGAAGAAAACTCCTCCGCGATAACTTGCATGGCCATGCGAGAATTCTAACAACTACAAGTAATACCTGGAAGTAAGACGGACTTTTGTCTTGCCTGTTGCGCTGGATACAAGTCACGTGAACGGACTAAACCGGAACAGAGCCTCAACTCCGGCGAGAAGTCGGTGAGTCAGCGAAGGAGCGCGCAGAGCCACGCCAACTGTGTCCTGCGTTGCCCTCGCCAAACTAGAGGAAGGCTTGGGACAGACACGAGGAAGGTAAGACAAAACCACCTCCATAACCCGTTCAAGGACCGGCAATATAAGACTATAACCAGCCAATATAAAGCGGAATACATGTGCAATACTGAATACGGGCCCCTAACCAGTATATCAGAGTGTTGATAGAGACGTTCCAGTAGTGGATTACGAATTTCTACAGGATATCCTTTAACATTGTTCTTTAACAAGAGACTGCTCATACCAAATGGGGAAATCTCCTATCTATGCGAATCATTAGATGTATAGCATATGAAATTGTATTTTACATCATTTTATACTTCATATATGTGTGCATTTTAGTGTTTAATTAAACTTTTAACCCCCAATAAGCCATTTGTTGAGTGCTCACCCTATTTTGAGTTGTAATTGCATAGATTTTGATTAGAGGGTGGGTGTCCCTCTAGTGCGTTAGCAGCACCATTTCTATAATTTCGTCCTGAGTGAGCCACCATTCCTGAAGATACAGTCTATTAAATTTTAGTTGCCAGATTTTTGACCATTCCTCTAGTTTTCCTAAATCCTTTTCCATTTGGTGTATCCCTCCAGGAACATCAACCCGGTTACAGATCTTTGTGTCATCAGCAAAAAAGACCCACCTGACCATCGAGGCCTTCTGCAATGTCGCTGATAAAGATATTAAACAATGGGTCCCAGAACAGATCCCTGAGGTACCCCACTGGTAACAAGACCATGGTCTGAATCTACTCCAGTGACTACAACCCTCTGCTGTCTGTCCCTCAGCCACTGCCTAATCCATTCAACAATATGGGAGTCCAAGCCCAAAGACTGCACTTTATTGATAAGCCTTCTACGTGGGACAGTATCAAAAGCCTTACTGAAGTCTAGATAAGTGATGTCTACTGCACCTCCGCCATCTATTATTTTAGTCACCCAATAAAAAAATAAAAAATCTAAAAAAAAAAATCAATAAGATTAGTTTGACATGATCTCCCTGAAGGAAACCCATGCTGTTTGTCATCTTTCAAACTACTTAGGGAGGGGAGGGGGCAATGTGGACGAAACACGACCACTCAAGTCTATGGGTCTGTGAAAAACCACTGACAACATGGATGGCATCAGTGTTCTGTTAGTGATTTTTCACGGACCATTTATAGGAGACACTCTGGAAATTAATTTTCAGCCTAGCTGTGTCTTCGGGGAGCAAAAAAACGGACGAAACACGGATCCTTCACAGATGAACCACTGACCATCTGGTCACAGACATAGATGTGTGAAAGACGCCTTACATTAAAGGAGGACTCCGGTTACGTGAAGTAACAGGATAGGAGATAACTATTAGATTGGTGGGGGTCCTACTGCTGGGACCCTCATTAATCACAAGTGCAGCCATCATGTTTTCATGATGACATTTTACTCATTTTGGGCTAAAAAAAAAACCTTTTTCAATTGGTCTTTATTAAAAATATTAAGCCGCTCTGTCACAAGTAGCCTGCTACTAGAGAATCTGAAGGCCGTACAGAGAAAAGGACTCAACATTTTTAATAAAAAAGTGACTTCTAGCTCAAAATTATCAACAATTCAAAATAAATAAAAAAAATGCCCCCAAAGAAGGACAGCCGTTAGCTCTGCAGTGTAAAGAATGGCGGGATCCCTTCTGGTTGCCATGGTTACATTCTTGGTAACCATCAAGCTTACGGTGTACGTTCAGCGCATGTGGCCGGTTCCTTAGAGAACGATGCACCGCCAAAAACCTGTCCGGAAAGTTTATTTTGGGGGCGCTGGACAGCTTCTTAAAAAGGGAAAGACCCCCAGGTCTGGGAGGCTGCAATATAACGAAGAATGGCGGGTTCCCTTTAAGAGCGGCAGCCATGACACTGGATTAAATAGAGCGCAATGTCAGGTCTCCTCATGTATCAATCATTAGCTGCAAGGAAATGTATGGACGTCTTCCTGGGCATAACCACGGCAACCAGAATGAAAACCTCCATCCTTTACACTGCAGGCTGCGTTCTGAAAAACAAGACAATTCTGCACAATAGAAACTTATTCTTATGTTAGACAATTACTTATTCCTTCATTCTGTTACTTCAAAGGGACAGTTTGGGGCCCCAGTTACAATGACCGCCTGTCAAGGGTCCTCACCCAGCTTTCCCAACGCCCTGATCGGTAATGCAGGGACATTGCGAGCCTCACAGTGCACAAATAGGCACATTTGCCATTTAGGAGCCTGAGAAAGCTGGGTGACCACCCAGGGGGCGGCCATATTGGTTATCAAACAGCTTCACCAGAGGCTAAAAATACCAGGAAAGAGAGAAATGTAACGTATAAGGACCGCACAGGAGAAACCGCACCGGGAAGAGGCACCAGTGTGACTAACGCCATACGACCCCTGACAGAAGCCACCGATGAATGAACCCGCGGCGGGAAGATGCCGCCACCTCACCTTTACAGTTGAAGCCGGCGGGGTTGTGGTAGTCCAGCGCTTGCAGCTTCCTGCGGAACATGTCGTCTCCTCACCCGGTGATAACCTGCCACACTGCAGCTGGCAGACAGCTCTTCACAAACCGTCAGTGCGCAGCCGCACGACTCGTCCAATCGCACGGCCCCAGCGACGCTCCGTCCAATCACTGCGTACGTACGTGCGCCCCCTCAGCCAGTCAGAGCGCGCGCTACGTGAAACATCTTATCCAATCACAGCGCAGAGCGCGAACAGCCAATCCAAGGCCAAGATCGGGAAGCGTCTGACCAATCACAGGACGGAGGAGCCCACGCAGCGTCTCGGGAACGCTTTACGGTAACGTCGTAGCGCGCTAGGAGAAGCTTAGGTGGGGGCGTGGTTTAGGATGACAAACCCGCCTCCTGGATTGCTAAAACGTCCATTTTGGTTGAGGGTTATGTGCCAGGGGGTGAATTATAATTGAACAGAGAATCATTTCCGGAAGTCATTGCCCCGGAAACAAATCTGGGCCTTGTAATGCATTGACCAGACACAATGGACTGTTAAGCTGCTCACAAATCCCACAATGCAATGTGCATTGTCACAGCGGGAGCATGCTGGCAGATGTAGTGCTGCAGCTGAAGAATTTATTGGCCATTTATAAGGCCATGACTAGGCAGGAACCTGGCCCTGTTCATCACTAAGAAGAGGGAGGGGCTGCTAGGGTGCACAGAGTGGCTCTGGCCCGCCTTCGTTGCACTTAACTGCTCATTTGCATTAGGATTAAAAGTCCCCTTTCTCCAGAATGATGCCACAAGTCGAAGTGAAAGGTATCATCAGATTCAGCTGAGATAGTCCTAGAAGGCACAGAGCCTGGCGGACCAGGGAATGTCCTGCTGACACACGCCCTTTAACCCCTTCATTACCAGAGTGTTTACCCCCCCCCCCCTTCCTTACCAGGCACATTTTTTTCCGCAGTGGGCCTATTTCACAGAAAATAACTCATTTCTGAGCAAAACTGCATGAATTTGATATTAGACCTTTAGACACACTTGCTGACTGTCCCCAATTTGCAGGGACTGTCCTTCGTTTTCAGAGTCCTGGCAAATTTGGGCTTTCCTCAACCAAAAATGGCTAGGGCTAACGATAACCCCGCCCATAAATGATTGTTTCTGGGTGGAGTTGGGCGTTCCCAGGGGCGGGGTTTTTTCAATGTCCCTATTTTTACCAACCTAAACATTGGTAAGTCCGCATTATATGGCAGATGTAATGTTAAAATATATCTATATTGAAGAAAAACTGAAAATTATGAAATGTTATTTTTTTTCTTCTGTTACAAAAGATTTCAAGAGAAAACATTTTGAAACCCATCACCTTATATTTGCACTCCGCCACTTGTGTAATTTATCTACTGGCTCAGCTCATCGCAAGACTTCAGAGGACTGCATTCTGACGGTATTATTTTTCTATTGCTGGTTCTATGGCACCGTACTGCCAGATGTTGTACAGCACCAACACATTAGAAACACCTTCAAAGTGACTTTTTTATGTTGATCCCATAAAGCAGGCGTGGCCAACTTGCGGCTCTCCAGCTGTTGTAAAACTGCAACTCCCACAATGCCCTGCTGTAGGCTGATACCTGTAGGTAGCCTCGGCATGCTGGGAGTTGTAGTCTTGCAACAGCTGGAGAGCCTCAGGTTGACCATCCCTGCCCTAAAGAATTCATCTTGGGGAAATTTGAACATTTTAAATGTTTGGCTTTAAAAAAAATAAAATAATAATCTATAAATGAAATAAGTGTGCTTTTTTTTATATGTTACACACACAAAAAAGAGATAATATTTAATAATAGAAAACGGGAAAAACGTTTGTATATTTTACACACTCAAAGTCTGCTATACTCTTGCTAAACCTAATAGCTATAACTTTTTTATTACATTTTTTTACTTTTTTTTATTTTCTTTAAGAAACAAAAAGTGAATGAACCCTTTCCTGACACAGTCAGGGCAGGAAGGGTTTAATTCACAGACAGACTGCCAACCTTACAACCGGCAGGGGTCACGCTCACACATCAAGGATCTTAGCTGTCACAGGGATCACCTTAACTGATCTCCGGGATCTTCACTCTAATGACAGCGCGGTCACAGCGACCTGCAGCGCCACAGAGCACCGGCAGATCGTAATGTACCCTGCTATATATGGCGGGTTACATAACAACTTACTCGCCCGGTGGTAAGCAAGCGGTTAAGCTTCAGAGAATTGCATTAGATTTAGAAGCAATTCCCTAATGCAATATTTTTGATTTGCAGATGCATTTCTGCTTCTCCGCCAGCAGAGGGCTCCCTACCCCCGGGCATCCTCTTCACAGCAGGATTTATAATGAGCTCAGGCATGTTTGTAAGTAATGTCAATTATAAAATGACAGGCTTAGCCGCTTCCAGAACAGCTGCTCCGATCCGGGAGGATTTTTTAGATGACTTTACATTTTTCTTCTTTGTTCCAGGCTGCGCTCCTGTGTACGGTCTGGGAACCGACGGCAAACAGGACTGGAATCTGCACAGCCTCCCCCTCTCTGGAAAGGCACGGCCTCCTTGCATAGCAGTAGTGCACCCTCCTATTTGGCTACATTCACACGACCGTTAAAAATGGATACACTGACAGTGTTTCATGGCCATTCTGCATCCATTTCCTGCCCGTCTGTTTTTTCTGATGTTTTGCATCAGCCGTTAAAAATGGATGTAGTTCATTGGCTTTTTTATTTATAAACATCCCAATCCTCAGTATATATAATGCCCCCCACAGTGCCTCCTAGACATCAAATGTCCTCCATAGTGCCCCCAGTATAAATAATGCTCTCTTAGTGCCTAATGCCCCCCAGTATTAATAATACCCTCCTTAATGCTCCCCCAGTATATATATATATTTGCTCCCCATTGTGCCCCCAGTATATGTAATGGCCCCTCCAGCCCTCAGTAGTGCTCTCAGTATACATAATGCCCCCTGGATTTCAGATGCCCTTAATAGTGCCCCCAGTATAAATAATGCCCTATTAGTTCCCCCCAGTATAAATTATGTCCGCTACTGCCCCCCAATATAAATAATGACCCGATAGTTCCCCCAGTATATATATATATATATATATTTGCTCCCCATTGTGCCCCCAGTATATATATAATGGCCCCTTTAGCCCCCCACTTCTTGTAGTGCCTCCAGTATACATATTGCCCCCCATGGTGCCCCTTGGACATCAAATGGCCCCCTATACTGCCACCCAATATAAATAAGCCCCCTTAGTGCATTTATTCCCCAGTATATATAATGGCACCTGCAGCCGCTGACCGATCCTTTTTTTTTTTTTTTTTTTGTTAAATAAAAAAATTATTATACGCGCCTCATCCACTTCCACATGAGGGAACACTCGCTCCTCACTGGAGGCAGCAGGTCCAGTGCTCCCAGTGTGATCACATGACATCATGATGCTGGGAGTGCAGGTCCTGCAGTCTCCTTGTGTTCCCACACATGCAAGTGGAGGAGTTGTTTTTAACGCCCCCCCCCCCGCACCTCCTGATCTTGTTGCAACCAAGAAGGGGACCCCTCCCCTGATCAGCTTATCCTGAATCGCCAATAAATTGTTCAAACCAGACTGCACCAGGTTTACTCAAAATTTACCATATGTGGTACCTCACTTTTTTCAACATCTCTGCTTACAGTCAATGAATAGAACGTTTTTGTTTCCATCTAGAGGCAGAAAAGAGGTCCATGACACCGCAGAGTGCAAATAATCAAACTGGACCTTCTGATATTCCATGGAGATGATGAGAATCTGTATGCACCTGCAGCACAGAGTGTTTCAGGAGCCTAATACCTAGATGTTGTGGGCGACAAGGACCTGACTCCTTCGTACAGCGTAACATGAGACGGGAAATGGACGCGGAAGACCGAAACTGGTACAGGAAGCAGGGCCAGAACGCCACAGCAGCACAGAGTGCTTCAGAAGGCTAATGGTCTGAATTTGTACAAAGGGAACGACCTGTCCACTCAGGAGCAGAGCCATGATGCCACGCTGGAAAGCGAATGTACAGACCATAGCCTGGTGCTGTGACAAGCAGGGTCCACAACAGCACAGAGTATTTCAGGAGCCTAGTGTGCTTCTCTTATCGGAGGCAGTGTCCTGATAAATGGACTGAGCGTGAAAAGCATCAAGTTATGAAGAAGGGAACATAGGTAGAGGTAGAAGTCCAGAGAAATCATAGGGCCTTCCAGCAGCACAGAGTATTTCAGAAGACTGTGACTATTTTACAGTTAAAAGGTTCCCGATATTGATGACCTTTATTGCATATTTATTACCGATATTGCAATCCATATATGGCCCGGATATAATGGACTGGAATCCACTGCTAATGTTATTGAATAGGGATATGCACGTGGGCGTATAATTTCCGTCAGTATTTGAAATCCGCAGCATGTCCGAGTTTTGTGCGTATTCGTTTCCAAATATGTCCATTATATTCTATGAGAGTGCATCACATCAGAACACGCATGTAAACCCTGAAGCAATACTGCCGGTCTATCATCAGGAATCTGTGCATAATCCAGAGCCAAGAAAGCGGGTAGGTCACTAATATCTCATCTGTGAGGGTCCGACGCCCCGCACCCCCCACTGATCAGCTGTTCCCTGCAGCCTCGGGCACTGGAACCATCACTGTGAATGGAACAAGAGGCACAGCGCCAAAGTGTGGCCGTTCTGGGTTACTGCAGCTTATTTCCCATTGAAGTGAATGGAAGCTGAGCTGCAGTATCCCAGCACGACCACTACACTTCGAACGGCGCTGTGCTTCCTGTCCCATTCACAGTGATGGTTCCAGCGCCGGAGGCTGCAGGGAGCAGCTGATCGCCGGGGGTCGGACCTTCACTGATATCAGTGCCAGCCTGTCAGGAATGCCATCTACCGGTACCAGCCATTTCAGGCTCGGTGAATCCACTGAGGACAGAATAACACGAGGAGTCAGATCTTAAATTAATCCAAAAGTTTATTGAGAACAACTACATGGAGGTTCACTTGGGATTCGAGATGATAGTGACGCACGCCGTACACTGCCCCCCCCCCGCTCACCTGCGAGGTGCAACGTGTCATTGTCTTCCCGTCACCATGAAATAATGGAGGCAGCCATTGTGTGATGTCACCGGATCCCTATGATCTTATTGGCTGCATTATAACATCACTGAAATCCGGCAATGAATGGTCCAAAAAGCGGCGCCCCCCGCAGTGTACCGTATTGTGCCCACTTCATCCTGTCTTCTGTACCTAAAGCACGATCGCTGTATTATAATATACAGTCTCTTTCTATCCCTCTCTACCTTCAAGATCTTTGCTTGCTGTCAGTGGCTGACAACATTCTTCTTTAGATCCAAAGGCTGACGACCTGTACAGATCTAATACTGTACTACAATGGTTTCCAGTCTAGACAATCCTCTGTGGGCTAAATCCCTCTCCTGCCCTGGTCGTTTGTTACAATGTATCAGTGCAGGGACAACGTATCCGTCTGGTGTACTGCCAGTTTATAGCTCACAGAGGACGGTCCAAGACTGACCGCAATGGTAGCAAACTCTCATCTGTGAGAGTCTATACAGTGTGTGAGAACAAGAATCCACAGCAAGCAGAGATCTTTCAAACAATATATTAGAAATGTATACGGGTTGGGCATTATTGACACAATATTGGCTTCAGATGGGTCCCATTTACGACAGACTGTAGACCGTCAATGCTGCCCATAAAACAGCCCAGTGCGGCTGAAGCTTCAGGGAAGGTGAAGATGCCAGACGTATCGCATATGTATGTACAAGTGACATTGTAACGTTACCATGCAAGTCAATGGGCGCTGTTTGTGCGCCACCAGGTGGTGACTGGTGGTACTGCAGTTTATTAATTTGGGAATAATGGAGTATTCTGAGCACTGGTATTTTTGGGAGTGGTTGGTCTGTGACCTCGCAACACCCAGGCTTATTACCGACTGCAACCAACGTTGTTCGGTTGCTTTAGGGAAGCAGAAATCCCTGCGCTGCCGTCCAAGCCTCTCGTGTTTCTGGATGCATAAAGGACATTAGTGCGAATGACTAGAATGTGGTTACAGGTTTAGGTGAACGCATTCATTCGATACCCTGCAAGTTAAAATGTGTATTAAGTGCAATTCTTCGAAAATCTTAGAGACCCGGGAGCCGGCCTGTTCATTGCACCAAGGCAGATAGTGTGAATCGGGCAGTGGAGACTGCGAGAGGTTACTAAAGTACCGTCACGTGAGGACTCGAAATTTACCCTGAGCTCAAACCACACCAAAAAAAAATATATAAAAAAAAAAAAAAGTCCAAGATTTCCAGCCATGCAAAAATGGAAGAGAAAGGAGTCAGAAAAGAACAAAATGTTAGGAGGCTGAAATAAAATTTGACATTATTTACACAACACACTAAAGGGAGCAAAATACGTGGGGTATTGTATAATGTCCTATTGGTCAGCATAGACAATCTGGCTGCTGCATGCTTAGTGGGGAAAAAAAAGGTGAAAAAGCATTTTTGATATTTGATGGTTCAAGAAACAGCGCCACTTGCGTTTATGGGTTGTGTCCGTTATTGCAGCTCATGCACATGAGGCTGCAATATCAGACACTGCCTGTGGTGGCGCTGTTTGGCGATAACTTTTGGGAGGGAGAAGTTTCCTTGCGGGAAGCCTATATAGGAGGGGCCATATAATCCAGGCAAATTACTCCTCGGACTCCATAAGGCCCCCATTTTTTTTTTTTCTTGTATAGCCACTGTAAATAACACGAGGGGGCGACAAGATCAAAGCTTAGATGCATCACTGAGAATAAAGCCCGGGGTTCCCAACGCAGTAACACACGTCTCCAAACCAGGGCAGGAGGTCCACCTTGACTGGGAGACATCTGTCACCTTCCATAGGACAATCAGATCTCCACATCTCCCTAAAATGCTGAGAAACGTCTTCTTGAACCGATCTCGAGTTACATGATGTTTTCTTCTCCATTCGCATCTAAAGCTACATCGAGATTCTACTGGCTTCCCTTTCCAGAGAGCAATGCATTGTGGGAGTTCACTTGAGCTGAAGTTACAGCTCGGCAGGTAGTTCACACATCTGGCAGCAGGTGGCGCTAAAAGGCTGTCGGTTTCAAGAATTTTCAATGCAGCTCTGGATGTGAACGGAGGATACAACATAAAATGACTCAAAATCAGTACGAAAACAGTCGGGAATTTTATGCAACTTTCTAGAGCTTAAAGGGCGAACTCCATGTTTAAAATTGGCATTAAATAAAAAAAATTAAAAAGAAGAGCAATCAGCAACACAATATGGTAATATATAGCATTCTCCTGGTATATACATGCAAAAAAAATAAAAATGGCACATCACCTAAAATGATAAAAAAAAAAATGAATAAGTGAAATACTTTCGAGCAGACATATGGTACCACCTTAAATTTCAGATGGCGCCATAAGGTTGCAGCTCAGGGGGAGGCATTATGGCTAAGGCTGTCAGTACTTGAGCAGCAAAATGGTTAAATTACACCCCTATTTCTAGGCAGTGGAACAGTCCTCTAAAGTTTATTCCACTAGGGCATACGTTGCAATTTTTTTAAAACTATTTTTATAAATAATTTCCATGCAGGACGCCTTTTAAAATAGTCACGAAAAAAAAAAAAAAAAGATATAAAAAGACGGCACTACACAAATATCTTTGCAGAATTAAAAGCAGAGTTAAATAGATTAAAAATCGCAGGCTGGTCCCCCCCCCCCCCCAGTAAGTAATGGCGCAACGCTGGATGATGCCACTGTGCACGCTGTGAAGGTTGACTGTAATCTATCCAAGATCCCTAAACGTGAAAACCCATCTTTGTGCTACTCTAAACGCCACAACACACGCTAGCAAAAAATGACATAGAAACAACACCGCCGTTTGCTTTCCTGCAGCTTTAAAAATAAAATAAAAATACAATACAATTTACGGCAATTTAAATTAAAACATCAGAAAAAAAAATTTGAATTATAAATCACACTGTACATCCTTTAACATCTGCAGAGCGAATATTTTTCCCCAACATAAAAAACTAAACAAAAACAAAAAAAATCTTGAAAAAAAATTGAAAAATATTAAAAAAATAATAATAATATACAAGCAGGATGTTAACTGAGAGGTGACACAAAGCTTTTTTTTCCCCCCCCTTTTTTTTTTTTTTTTTTTTTACATATTTTCTACAAGCTGGAAAGGACAGAAAGTCTTGGTGCAGGTCCCCAGATGTTTCCATAGACTTGCCCCGCCGTTTTCCAGACTTCTTCTAGATTACTATTATTACTGAGGATTCTGCAGACCATAAAAATAGTCCTTGATGTTACAAATTCTAACCCGGTGTTCAGGTAGCCTGACCGCAGCCCGGTCCGGGTCTTACTACAGGATGGCACAGAAAAACTTTTTCTCTCTGAAGGGGTTTTCCGAAGCGGGCACTGGGGTCAATAGCGGGTCCTCCTTGGCGTGGGCTTCGCAGTACGCCATCAGATCTGCAGCTGCTTTGGATACCTTCGGAGAAAAAAACAAAAACAGCAGGTCTTAGGATATTCACGGAGCAGATTTACAATGCAGACATTTCCGGTATATTCACACAAGACAAATTTGTTGCAAAACATAATTCTGGGACTGTCCCATTCATCCGCTTCGCTATAGTCCATGCGGCTGCAGCAGAAGCGACCCCATTCCCATGAACGGATTATCAGTCCCAGAAGTGTCTGTAAGAAATGAGTAAATTCACACGTGGCGGATTGACAGCAGATTCTACCCAAGCACAATCTGCAGCGCGTCCATTCTGCTGTGGAAATACCGCCGACTCCTAGGGAACGTTCCCACGTTGTAGAGAGCAAAGCCTGCGTCAGATTAGCAGCATTTCTGCAATGAAATTTGCAAGAAAAATGCACGGCTTGGGTTTTTTCTGCTGTGGATTTCTAGCAGAAACGCGATTTTCTGATGCAGTAAATCTGCAGCATTTCTGCGACGTGTGAACGTGCCCTTACCATGGATTTCACCAGTTTCAATGTAGCAAACACAGTCTCCTACTATTATCCTGACAACTTGGGCCTTTTAATTCACTGCTTGCTGTCAGTGAATGGTAACCTGTCACCAGTACAGTCACCTGTACTGATCTAAAACTTCTCACAGCTGAGCATTTGCTACAACTGTTTCCAGTCTAGGCACTCCCTATGTGTATGTAGAGACCAGTTATAGGATATAGTGGTATACGGGATGTCACAGGCTGAAACCTGGGGAAGAGGAAAGCGAGCTGGTGCTGGGTAGAAGTGGGTGCAGGAATGGAAGAGAATTTTTTTTTTATTACTTTGCCAGCTTCCTGCAACTTTGGTAAAAAAAATAAAACAAAACAAAAAAAAAATAAAACTTGGACGACCGCTTTAATAGTCGGAGTACATTGTTACCTGCACTGATACAATGTAACAAACTACCAGGATCAGAAAGAGACGTGTGATGTCGGTGAATTAGAGGATTGTCTAGACTGCATGCAATTGTAGCAAACCCCCAGCCTTGCAGGTTTTCAGTCTCTGGCTGTTGTGTAAAAGAATATTCCCATTTGCAGAAGAATCGTCTACACAGAGTATATTAGAGAAGAACCTGTAAAGTCCAGTCCTGTCTTCAGAGATGAATGACGACTGCCCGCTACAGTGGCAGACCGCTAGGATACGCCATCACTTTACGGTCGGTGGGGGTCCAATGCCAAGATTGAATGGGAGGCAGCACTAAATCAGGTGGCGGTCCTGGCGATATGCCATCACTTTATAAGGCTACTTTCACACTAGCGTTTTAGTTTTCCGGTATTGAGTTCCGTCACACGGCCTCAATACCGGGAAAAAACGCTTCAGTTTTGTCTCCATTCATTGTCAATGGGGACAAAACAGAACGGAGAACTCCAAAATGCTTTCCATTCCGTTTAGTTGCGTTCCCAGACCGGAGAGCAAACCGCAACGTGTTGTAGTTTGCTTTCCGTCCTGGGATGTGGAGCAAGACCCATCCGGCATGACCCCCAATGCAAGTCAATGGGGACGGATCAGTTTTCTCTGCCACAATCTTCCACAATAGAAAATGGAACCGTACCCCATTGACTTGCATTGGGGGTCATGGCGGATCCGTCTTGGCTATGTTAAAGATGATATAACCGGATCAGTTCATAACAGATGCAGACGGTTGTATTATCCGTAACGGAAGCGTTTTTGCTGAACCCTGCCGGATCCAGTAAAAACGCTAGTGTGAAAGTAGTCTAAGGTTCTAATATCCCTTTAAATATGTTCTGTATTTCCTGTAATCATTAGGATGTAATGTATATATTAACCCCCAATCACACAGGCCCGTACAGCGGGGGCCACGCTCTCAGAAGATGAAGGATTTGCTGTGTCAGGAGCCTCCATGTGTCACTTTCTGGTATCAGGAGATTTCAGCTTTCATTTGTTGTCCTGTCAATCACTGTCGGCTCGAGTGCAAACGCAGAAGGAGACCTGGAGGTCGTGAGCCCTGTGTGGACGGGGTTAAATAAAAGATGCTACACCACTGCTGGTCACAAGGGTCAGATGTAGCAGAGCTATATTTGTCAAAGGCTGCAGCCAGGGACGTAGCTATAGTGGGTTCAGAGGTAGCAGTCGCTACCAGGCACAGGAGCCTGAGGGGCCCGAAGAAAACACAAGGTAGTCGCATGCTGGTCAAGTTACACCTCTGGCTGGAGGGAAGGGGTTAGGTCAAAAATTTGGCATGGGGGATGGGGGTGCCATTTCAATTTTTTCCCTCAGGCAGCAGAAAGGCCACGTGCTTCCCTGGCCACAACTGACTGAGGAAAGGGGGGCCCAGGCTGAACGGTTTCAGCTGCAGCATTTGTACTGGTGGGCTTCTTCCAGCACCAGGGACCCCTCTGCACCCCCCCATAGCTAAGGTTCTGTACAGCAGCTCAAAGACTTTGTATCCTGCTGACACAGCTGTAGTATTCATTAAAAGAGAAGCGCCTGATACACTGAAACGAACCACACATCATGTTATGGCCCTGTTCACATTCTGGTACAATTTAGTATTTTTTTTTGCAGGCAAAAATTCTACTGGAACTGGAGAATGTATGTAGACAGTGCTTCCATTCACCAACAGCAGCCAGAGGTGCTGAAGAACTGGAATGCAAAGTCTATTAGAACGTTGTCAGACCGGCTGGTTGCAGTATGATGGAGCTGCTTCACCATTGCATTCAACGAGCTGCAGTTAAAATAGGTGCCGCTGCCTGGGGGGCCCTCCTGATCGCTGGGGCCCCATGCAGTTACGTGGTCTGCATAGTGGCCGTAGCTCGGCTTCACCCAGACCAGAGGTTCGCCCCAGTCAGAGTGCCTTGTTGACCCCCTTAGCTACGCCCCTGCGTGGGGGCACGGCTACTGGAGTCAGTCGTCAGTGTTATGTATGTATTATTCAGCAGATTGGGGATGCTCCCTGCCTGCGCCTGGAGACCACTAGGCTGCTCTGAAACAGCAAATTTTGTGAACCCCTCCTAGCAATTAAATAAAACATGCACTCCCTCCCCGGGCTCCGATGTGACACGCATGATCGCCTATTAAATATGATCCAGACTTCTGCCTCAGTCCTGTACTGTACATTACGTCAATTAGAAGACAGCCGAAACATCCGCTGCTTAAAGGGGTATTCCCATGGCACATCCACTCACTGCAGCATAAATGTTTGATAGTCCCGCGTCTATGTGGAAAATCAGGGTCCCCCGATGCCAGACCCGCCACATGCAGGCAGCGAATGAATGGAGAGCTGGTCGCATATATGCAAGGCTCTCTCCATTCACTTCCACAGCCGGACCCCCATACTCCACACAGGTGCCGAGGTGGGATCTGTAGCAGACATTTATCCACAGTACACAGCCATGTTGGAAATTTTCCATACTCAAATTCAATATTCTGCAATTTTATAGTTTATTTTCACTTCATTCTCACCAGCTTTAAAATCACTGCTTACTGTCAGTGAATGAAAACAGGGTTGTTTAGCTCAGGAGTGTCACTGATGCACGGTAACAAATGATAGCTGTGTGAAAGTAGGGCTAGGTTAGTATGCATTTTTACTCTCCGAATGTAACAGTAATGTTTTTATTTACTGACAGCAAGCCAAGATCTGAAATTTAAAGTGTAACTGCCATGTTTTCATCAAAAAGATCAATTTTAGCACTGTTACTGCTGCTACATGCATTATGCATAAAGCAATCTTTAGTTTCTTCACATACAACTGTTTTCCTTGAGATTTTCCCTTAGTTTCAGGCTGTTTTAACCTCTACAATTATGAGGATCTTCTCAAGATGGCTCCTCTGCCAGTTCTCCGAGGCCAAAACTGCTTTCCCTCACTTCATACACACTTGCTGTAGCCAGCAGCTTCCTGCTAGCCAATCAGATTGGATTACTGAGAGACACGCCTCCTCACTCTGAAGCCTAATGCAGGCATGCAGTGTGAAGGACCGCCCCTCTGTCTCTGTTTAAACTAAAGGGAAGACAGACCAGCTATAGCAACAGTCTTTTAAGGGAGCAGTGGAAAGGGACAGAGGACATTAATGACAGCTGTTATTATAAGGTAATTACAGATCTGTTGACATTCATTGACAGACTAACTCAGGTATACATGCCTAGCGCTAATAAACTAGCAAATAAAAAAAATATGACAGTTACACTTTAAATCCAAAGTATGATCAAAAGGTGAATAAATATATAAAGGAACTATCTTTCCAAAAATAGAATTTCCCCTGATGTGTAGAATGAGACAGAGCTAGCAGAGTCATCTCATTGTCATTAGAGGGCAGGGCCAGCAGAGTCATTACAAGGTAGGGTCAGAGGTCATCTCATTGCCATTACAAGGTGAGATCAGCAGAGTCATCCCATTGGTGACCATGCTCTCGAATGACAATGAGATGACTCTGCTGACCCTGCCCTCTAAAGACAATGAGATGTATCTGCTGATCCGGCCCTCTGACAATAAAATGACTCTGGTGAACATGCCCTCCAATTACAGAGTATTCTCATCATTTGAGGGCCATATCAGCAGAGTCATCTCATTGTCATTGGAGGGATCGTATCAGCAGAGTCATCTCATTGTCTTTAGAGGGTAGGATCAGCAGAGTTATCTCATTCGAGGGCAGGGTCAGCAGAGTCATCTAATTGTCATTTGAGGGCCATATCAGCAGAGTCATCTCATTGTCATTGGAGGGCATGGTCACCAGAGTCATCTTGTCATTTGAGGGATCGGATCAGCAGTCTCATCTCATTGCCATTAGAGGGATCGGATCAGCAGAGTCGTCTTATTGTCTTTAGAGGGTAGGATCAGCAGAGTCGTCTTATTGTCATTCGAGGGCAGGATCAGCAGAGTCGTCTTATTGTCATTCGAGGGCAGGATCAGCAGAGTCATCTTATTGTCATTGGAGGGCAGGATCAGCAGTCATCTTATTGTCATTATCTTCTTGTCATAAGGTGGGGTAATGAGAGTAATCAAATTTTTATTAGAGAGTTGAGTCACCAGCTTTCCTGCCAATTACTGGAGACTGTCCTAGTTTATGGACACTTTTCTGGCCATTAATCACCAATAGCTATAGCTGCCCTGCCGCACAGCCTTCACTCAGGATAGGAAGGAAGTGTGTGCCTCCAATATGGCCGCCACCAGGGAAATGGTAAAAAAAAAGAAAATTAAATAATTCCAATGTGAAAAAAAATAAGAGAACAAATATTAACATTACAGACAAGATTTCTCTTTTACAGACTCGCGTATAATGAATGAACCCTGAATTAAACAAGACATTCCCTTTAAGGTGTTTTTAGTAATGGACGTCTTGAGGACGCACCAAGAGTTAACCAGAGACTTAATGGCATTAATAGCTGTCAACATGAAAACAGCGGGGAGTGTTGGTTTATGAAGAATCCAGCCCGGCTAATGGCAGAGTGCACATCTTGATGTTTTAAATTATCCAAATACATCTGCGTCTTCCCGTCTCTCCCCGTTTGATGTATTCAGCTCCATTATTCATGGCACCATGGGTGGAAGCTTTGCACACACAGAGAAGTCACTTAATTCTAGAAATCACATTGTGCATTAAATCCACTAATGAAGGAAAAGTTCATCTGGATTTTTTATTTCCGTTGTATTAATTTTTTAGCAGAGTGTGGAGGGAACAGAATTTGTATTTAACACATGGATTAAAAAAAAAAAAAAAAATGTAGTCTGGCAGGTCTAGAGAGGCTGGGATGGGTGTAGACTACTAGTCGGTAATATTCCAGATTTATTTCAAATTTATAGAATAAATAGATCCCATGGGGTGTGAGGTCATCCAGTATGGCGGTTTGTGACATCACCACCAGTCATGTGTCAAAATTAAGACCAGCAGGGACCTGGTAATCACCAGAACAGGGATCAGTGAGGTGAGCATCACTTTATTTAATTTGTTTTTAACCTACTGAGTCCTTTGCATACATTTTCCATGCTGGACAGCCCCTTTAACGAGAGGTGGCCCAGGGATATATGGTCTTCACAAGCGTAAAATATACTTATAGAAATGTAGTCATCTCTCCTGACGCGTTGCATTCCCCATGTAATAACATCTTTTCATATAACTGTATGTTGAGCCATTTCTCTATTATTCCTACTAAAATGTAGTAAATGCACTTACAGCAGTCTGCAATGAAAGTCCATCTGGGACTGGGTGTTATCAGTTGGGAGTGTGTCCCTTCACCGTCTGACACTGGCAGCACTGATTGGATAATGTCAGACTGTGCATGGAAACACCACCCAACTGGTAACATCTAGATGGGCCTTTATTGCAAAATGATAGCAGTTTATTTCTATAGTTCCAGTTGGAATAATAGAGGAATGTCACAATATAGAGTCATAAGAATAGATGTTGCAGTATTATTACATGGGGAATACTGATGGTTACTAAATTAGGCTTGTCAGGAGCCGATGACAGCTCTTTAAAGTCCATCTGTCATTATATTTGTCCCTATGACACCGGCTGACCTGGTACATGAGCACTTGGCAGCTTAAGGCAGTGTTGGTCCCATGTTCATATGTGTCTGCATTGCTGAGAAAAATTAAGTTTTCATTGCGTGGCCCTGTCAATCAAAGTGCAGAAAGAGCTGAGCCTCTAGGTGTAATGGACACACCCCTGTTGCTCCTAGAGGCTTATTTGCATATATTAAAACATCATTTCTCGCTCGTATCATTGGGGGGACACAGGGCCATTGGTATAGCTGCTGCCGTGTTGGTCCAATGTTCATATGTGCCCGCATTGCTGAAGAAAAAAATGAGATTTTTGTGGACTCACCTGTAAAATCTCTTTCTCGCTGAGTTCATTGGGGGACACAGGACTGTGGGTATAGCTGCTGCCGCCACTGGGGGGTGACACTAGGCTAAAAAGTATTAACTCCTCCTCTGCCGGCTAGATCCCCTCCAGCCTAGATAGAGCATATCAGTTTGTGCACAAGCAGTAGGAGGAAAATAAATCAGAAATTAAATAACATAACAATAACCAGTGGGTCCGAACCCAAAACTGAGGACCCTACCAGTAAATCAACTGCCGTCACCTGCGGCAAAATTAGAAACAAAAACAACGGGTGGGAGCTGTCCCCCAATGAACTCAGCGAGAAAGAGATTTTACAGGCGAGTCCACAAAACTCTTGTTTTCTCGCTCATATCATTGGGGCACACAGGACCGTGGGACGTCCCAAAGCAGTCCACAGGGAGGGAGAAACCACACTCCCATGGAAGCCACAGCTGTGGGAGTCTAAGACACCACAGCCCGCAAGACCTTGCGGCCCAGGGCGGCGTCTGCCGATGCAAAGGTAGGCACCTGGTAGAACTGACACTAAGCTAAAATACTGATATGCTCTCTCCAGGCTGGAGGGGATATAACTGGCGGAAGGAGCTTTTTTTTTTTATCAGATCATTTTTATTAAAGGTTTTACATACAGCCAATTAGTCAGATAAACCATACATTATATGACAATAGGATATCAATACAGTAAAATAAATCATACTTTATCCAAATCAGCACGTCAATAACACTGCATCAAATAAACCTTTATTAAATCTCCCAGTCCCCCCCAACTCCCTTCCCACCTCCCCCTCTCTGTGTGGTCATCGCCCTCGACATGGACAAAAATGCTTCTCTTACATCTTAACTTCCAAATCCCCTTGGGACCATTCCATTCCAAATATGCATCAATCTGAGACTTCCCCCCAGGTCCAGCCAGCCACACCTGCCATTGCTTCTTAAATTTCTGTACAGTGCCTCTTTTAATATAGATGCCACTCTCCATGGATATCATATGATTGACCATATTTATCCACTCCGATTTAGTCGGAGAGATCGGCTGTATCCAGTGTTTTGCAATGGATTTACGTGCAATGTACAATAATTTAGCAATTGCTCATTTATAATCATTGGTGGTTGTTAGGTCCTCTACATACCCAAGATACCCCACCAGTGGAGTCTTTGGTAGAATAACTCCATAGCTGTTTTCTATTTGTCTATACACTCCACACCAGAAACGCTCCAGTTCTGTACAGGACCAAAACATATGAGCCAAGTCTGCATCCGGGGCAGCACACCTAGGACAGTTAGAGTCCGCACGTAGACCCATCTTAAACAGGAGTCGTGGCGTCTTGTATACCCTATGAATAAGGAATAATTGCGATCGCCTATGTGCCACACTCATAGATATCGTGGGTACTGCCCCCAAAACATCCCTCCATTTTTCCTCCGACAGTTCCCCAACATCCCTCTCCCATTTAGCCTTAAGACTGGTTAATGGATCACATACTACTTTATCTAGTAGACTGGCATAAGCCATGGAGATAATCGTGCGCGATAATCTGGCCTGCACTACTGAATCAATCACCGGCATGGAGTGCAGAGCTAACACTTCTTAGCCTAGTGTCGCCTCCTAGCGGCAGCAGCAGCAGCTATACCCACGGTCCTGTGTCCCCCAATGATACGAGCGAGAAATTATGTTTTAATATATGCAAATAAGCCTCTAGGAGCAACTGGGGCGTGTCCATTACACCTAGAGGCTCAGCTCTTTCTGCACTATGATTGACAGGGCCAGCCAGTGAAAATTTAATTTTTCTCAGCAATGCGGGCACATAGGAACATGGGACCAACACAGATGCCTTCAGCTGCCAAGTGCACATGTAACAGGTCAGCCAGTGTCATAGGGACAAATCTGCTGACAGATTCGTCATTGGATTGGAGGAACTAGGACCTCCTTACTAGGGGGTTAGCAGACTAGTAGTGTCAGGCAGCAGCTGAAACAGGCGCGGTTTTTATTGTTGTATAATCACATCACTGACTAAGGCATAGGAAGTTACCGTTCGACCTCGGTACTGATGTATTGTACAGGATATATGTGTATACTTCATACCTTTATTCTGTCTATATTGGCTTCCATTTTCAGTTGCTCTACCAGCTTCCTGGCTTGTGCTATGTTGGCTGTGTTATTGCTCGCCATTAGGCTGCCGGCTTGGCTTCTACGCTGTGCTGAAAAATGAAAAGGAAGGAAATTAGTTGACAAGTTGCCTGCAGTTGCCTGCATTAATTATCACTAAGTGCATTACTTGAAAGATACGCGTTAGGAAATAATAGACGGCAGGGGCGGATTATAGGGAGGGCAGATAGACATGTACCTCGGACCTGAGGGGCCTCCACCACGATCCTATCCAGCCGAGACGTGGCCAAGCATGCATGTGGCTCTCCCTTTTGAGGTCCGAGTTGGTGTGTGGTTTTCTTTACTCCCATAGACTTGCACATGAACACCACCTCTACTATACATGTCTGGTATAGGGGTCTTATAGGGTCCGGATCCCAGATTTGGGATGAGGGCCCCCACTAACCTTTATCCATCCACCAGCAATTAATAAATGTATAAAATACAGGACAGGGGTTCATGGGAGCCTCAACCCAACTGATTTCACAGGATCAATATCCCTGGTGTGACCTTTCCATTCTTAGAAGTATTGATTTGTGAAACCTCCTGGAGTCAGTAGTATCTGAGATGTGGCAGCGAGTGCTGAGCTGTTAGAACTTGGGACTGAGGTCGTGTCGTGACTTTGTGCCAAAGGAAAGTAGTCGAACACAAGCCTACCCCAATACACAGGGATATCGTCTATCCGCAGCAGCCCGAGAGGCCTCAAAATAATTTAGATTTAAAAAAATGCCCGTTCTTCATTTCCAGTCCCAGGGTAATAGGAATTTCTGTTATACCCTAAATATTTATTTAAAAATAATGTTTATATTTCCATGTTTAACTGGAACAGTAAATAAAGGAAAAACTACATTGTAACCAATTGAATACAGTTTTTTTTTTGTATTGTATTTCCTTTAAAAAAAAATTGATGTTTCTAATAACTTTTTTTAAGATAAAACATAAAAGGCAGATGACTATTCTGCTTTATATTGTTGTTTTTTAGTATTGAATTTCCTTTTTCTAAAAAAAATAAAAATAAATTATATTATATATATATTATAAAACATAATAGAAAAACTATCATTTCATTAGGCTTCCTTTACAGTTTTTGTTTTTATGTCAAAACCTTTTTTTTTTACCACAATTTTTTTTATTCAGTTGAGTTTTCATATGTGTTTTTCTGTATCTCTACCCTAAAGAGATGCAAATATTTTCTGTGTAAAATTATGTCCCTCCAATTGTTGAGATTGCCATGGATGGGGTTTTTTCATTCCCCAATACAAAATTCTTATTTTGGGGAATTTGTATTTATTACCAGATAACATTAGTCCCCCTGAGATGAGGCAGGGGTAGGGTTGGCCGACCAGTCGTACAGAAGGGGGGTCTGATGTCATGGACTCGGTTGCCTGTTATCATTTCCCTCATGCGTGCACAGTGATAAAACTCTCAGGTAGGATTTTCTCCCCCACATCAGAGGGATAATAAACATGGTGATTACATTTAGCGATAACTCCTGCATTTTAATGACATTACTGTCAAGTCGAAGACAAATGAATGTGCACCTGTCACCTTTGCATATCATAGGCAGCCTATAATAATACTGGGAACCCGCACCAGATGTAGACAAAAACAGCACAGACAAAAAGTTGGACCATAGCAGCCGGTGAAATCGCTTCCGATTTTCTAACCGGAGCCGTAGTGAAACCTTCCTTCACAAGGAGAAAAGGATTATTTTGACGCCCTACCCTGTCCAATGAAAAGTGTTGATGCTCCCGTGTCACCCACCGAGCACCCGCCACGGTAGCTCATTCTGGATGCGCCGCTGCAAGGGATCAGTGATCCGATTGGTTCCTAACAGCAAGAGCTCCATTGACTTTTATAGCTATAGAACACTCAGGGGAATTTCAGGACGCCACCATATACATTAGTCAGCTGGTCCCACCCAAACCGTCCGACTGTGTATGGCCACTTCTGGGATCACGTGCCGTACATTTGGTAGATGATCCCGGCCTGAGATTACTACCTGCAGCGCATGCGCGAGTCTGAATCTTTCACTAAAGCGTTAGAAATAGATTCAGACTCGCGCACGCGCTGCTGGTTCTGATGCCAGGCTGGTATCACAAGCTGGATGTATGGCACATGATCCTGAAACTGCTGGCCGCACGGGGTCGTACGGCTTCTTGGACAAACACTTTAGGGTCTATTTTTTTCTTCTAGAACTGAAATTGGAGAAGCCCTTTAAAAGGGGTGTCATCTACTGGAAATGATCCTCTTTTATCGCAGTGGGCCAGTCGAGGCAAAACATACAAATCCTATGATCCGGCATCCAACAGTCTGGTCATTTCTATAAACTGGAAGTTGAAGGAACCAATACAAACTGCAGACTCTCTAGCTGCAATAGTCTGTAGCTATTTAGCTGCTGGGAGCTGTAGTCCCCCGGAAGATGGGGGTAGGGATGGGGAATAGGTTGGGGGACTGTCAATCTAGAAGATTCTTATCCTTCAATGTAATTGATTTCTACGTATGTCCGTTAAAACAGTATTTATCAGGTCCAGTAAATTCCTGATTAAAGGGGATGTCGCATTTAGCGACTCCATTTTTAATACACCCTATTAGGGAGTAATTGGAGAGGGTCCTTGGTTCAGGATACTCATCACCAGGGTGAAGAGTGGTTACAAACAATGTCTCTCACTCTGGGAGGACCTGTCCTGCATTACATAGACAGCTAATTGATTTCAATGGGCACCGTGTAATGCTTCACTTCTCCTGCGGGGGCACTGCAGGGAAATTGAACACTTCCTGCCAAGTTTTCTAACAGATCAGGCTGATCATTGCAGGTCCCAGGAAGGGAACACTTTATGATAAACTTATTGTCAATGGGCCAAAGAGTCCAAAGTGGAAAACACACCCTTTAAAGGGTTTTTTCCAGGAGTTCAATACTGATGGTCTATCCTTAAAATGGAAAAATACCAAGATTAAACCAGGCACTCAAGTATGGAGCATTGATCAAAATTTAATAAAGAATAAAATATATCGATATACCATAAAATATAAAATAACATAAAATCATACAAATTCACATAAGGAAAACCATTAATAGCAGCAATATATGGCCAATAGTTTCAGCAGCTTAAATTTGAAAGACCGCAATCCTTATTTCAATCCAATGAAGATCAATCTGAACAGAGGTCTATGCAGAGCTCCAGGCGGTTTGATTTTGAAAAACCGCACCCTTAGTTCAGTTTGGGAAAAAGATGCAGCTTGAAACAGTCTAGGCGGTTTAGATTTAAACAGCCGCCGCCCTTATTTCAGTCTTAAGAAAAACCGCAATTCCAAATATTATAAGAAGTCTTGTGAACAGTCGCCGGTCTTATTCGGTAATAGCAGAGTGTGACTATGCACTAAGGTGGCGTCCCACCTATTCGAGCAACTTTGTTACTTTACCTGGCCGGTATTATCTTGTCCTGTGTCCGGAAGGGGCCATCCAGAGAACCCCGAAACGCGTATGGTCTAATACCTCGTACCGGCATGCTGGGACAGTAGCTCCCCTGGACTCCAAGATTAAAAAGCTGTGACTAAGAGGAACGAGCACCGGAGAAACAGCCACAAACATCGTTCTGTAAGCGGATATCCGGATGACTTTGTACCCACAGCATATCTTTTCTAGGTCCGGACACAGGACAAGATAATACCGGCCAGGTAAAGTAACAAAGTTGCTCGAATAGGTGGGACGCCACCTTAGTGCATAGTCACACTCTGCTATTACCGAATAAGACCGGCGACTGTTCACAAGACTTCTTATAATATTTGGAATTGCGGTTTTTCTTAAGACTGAAATAAGGGCGGCGGCTGTTTAAATCTAAACCGCCTAGACTGTTTCAAGCTGCATCTTTTTCCCAAACTGAACTAAGGGTGCGGTTTTTCAAAATCAAACCGCCTGGAGCTCTGCATAGACCTCTGTTCAGATTGATCTTCATTGGATTGAAATAAGGATTGCGGTCTTTCAAATTTAAGCTGCTGAAACTATTGGCCATATATTGCTGCTATTAATGGTTTTCCTTATGTGAATTTGTATGATTTTCTGTTATTTTATATTTTATGGTATATCGATATATTTTATTCTTTATTAAATTTTGATCAATGCTCCATACTTGAGTGCCTGGTTTAATCTTGGTATTTTTCTATATTTTATGTGACTGGGTGGGTCATATAAACCAAGAGCACCTTAAATCCATTACCCAGCTGTAGTGATCCACAGACACCCTGTTCTGATTTCACCCTATCCTTAAAATAGGTCATCAATATCAAACCCCCAGAACACCCGCCAAACAGCGGTTTGAAGAGGCCGTGGCACTCCGGTGAGCACCGCAGCCACTGACGTCAGGTTCATTGGTGACAAGGCCTAGGTGCAGTTCACTGCCATTCAAGTCAATGGTCTGGGTCTGCATTTCCAAGCATAGCCACTATACAGTGTATGGCACTGTGGTCTGCAAAGTAATATATTTCAGAAAAGCAACAAATTTGCGATTTTTGTAAGAAAAAAAAAAGCAATGAAAACACCCCCCTGCACCCCCACCCAATTATAAGAGGTCTTTCTACAGCAGTGCCAGTCTCTCTCCCTGCAGTCCCCTGCTAATTGCCAGCTGCCAGCTTGAGGGAAGCCATCGCTTGGCGCGGGTTCTATGCAGATTACAGTTCAGCACATGAGATCACCCGGTTCCTGAAATAACAGGCAGCCTTATAATTTATCCTCAATGGAGAAAATCACCTCCCTCTGTTCTGTATGGCATAATGGCTCCTAGGAGAGGCGGCGATGTGGGGTCTATACAAAGCTAATTTAAGGGGATGGCCTAGCTTTTGACAACTCCATTTTACATTCCTTTAAGGAGACTTTTAGCTGAAGGGGGTAGTGGGGAGGGGGTGAGGGTCCCCCGTTTTGGACCCCTCCTCTATAAGCCATGTCTAGAGCCGCTCTCAGCCCCGGCCTGAAATGCGTCAGCATCCCGTAACTTGTACAGTCACAGGGTCTTCTAGACTTCTATCAATGACATTCAGTCATTGTATAATAAAATATTCTGAAGCTTTCTGATTTGCTTTGTGTTTCAATTCTTCACCATTTTCAAGAGCTCTGTTTGCTGTGACTGAAGGAAAGCATTTGTGTTAACATACAGAGGCCGATTACTGGTACAAAGCTAGTAGTTTTCACAGCTGAGAGTTTGTCACAGTCTAGTTAATCCTCTCTGAGCTAGAGACATTACATGCACATTTTACTACAATGTATCCGTGCAGATGAAGTGTATCATCATGGGTTCCTGGCTGTTTAATAGAAGACTGGATTCAATTGAAGCAAACTCTCAGTTGGGAGAATTTGGGAAATCTATTGGAAGTTGGTTTCACACATACAGGTAAAATTCTGCTCCTGTATTACACCCGCAGGTCCCAGCCCAACTGCAGGTCTAATACCCAAACTAACACCATCATAGATCAGACCCGTGGTAATATGGGCATAAACATTTTCCTCTATTACGCTTCATGAACCTGGCCTAAACAAGAGTGTTCGCCTTCATTGACAACAAGCAGAGATCTTGAAAATGGTAAGGGACTGAAATAAAGTATGTGAAATCCCTGCATAGTTTTTTTTATTTTTATGCAGTGGCCACTAGAGGTTTTCCATTTAAATACGTAAGCGGCTGTTATGGCAGCGTGCCCACCACCGATCCACTCCTTCCAGTGCTCTGCTCACCCTCTCTGTTGCTCCTGGACTCGTGGCAGCTTGGACCCACCGATGTTCCTCACCTCCTAACTCATGGATGTCAAACTCATGGCCCTCCAGATGTTGCAAAACTACAACTCCCATCATTCCCTGATAGCTGTAGTATGCCCAGGCATGATGGGAGTTGTAGTTTTGCAACAGCTGGAGGGCCACGAGTTTGACATCCCTGTTAACTGGTAGGCTCAGCTGCCGGAGTAACACTGCTCTGTCCACCTCCACACGGACTAAGGCTTCTTTTCTGTTATCCCTGTAGGGTGCAAGCTTCCTCTGAATCTTAAATGGCCAGCACGCACCATAATGTTCCCCAGCCAATAGCTGGCCATCGTAGGCTACTTAAGGCATCTTCCCCCGGTGGGAAGGTGCCTGAGCAATAGGTTCTGGTTCTCTAGTTTCCTGCAAAGGTCTGCCATTTCTCGTTCTTCTGCCCTTGTACTGACCTCTGCCTGATTTCTGGATTCAACCCATCACTGACTTCTACCTAGTCTCTGTGCTGAGATTGAGCTGCCTTCCCTAACCTTGGCCTGTCCCTGACTACGATTTTGTCTGATCCCTTGGTGTTCCACATCAGTGGCTCTTGAACCTAGTCAGGTCAGTTTCTCTCCTGAACAGAGACTACTCTGAGAGGTAAAATCATGGTGGTTCCCCAACAGCACAATCTAGATCCCTGTATAGGAGTTAAAGGGTGAAGGCCAAGGGGGTCACTTAGGTAACACCGTTAGGAGTAGTCCCAAGCGAAATCTGTTCAAGTGACACAACAGATCCACATCCGTGACCCTTCACTCCAGCTCAGAGAGGGATCCTGGACAGGTGGACTGGGGTTGTCCTAATGCAACAGTCCTTTTCAACTCCTTCAACCTGGATCAATGACATTCTGATTAAGGGTACATTCACACGAACGTATTTCGTTTCAGTGTCCGTTCATTTTTTTTTTTGAGGATTGGATGAGAACCTATTCATTTCAATGGGTCTGCCAATAATGCGGACATCACACCGCGTGCCATCTGCATCCATATCCGTTCTGTAGCCCCGCATTTTTTTTAAAAAAAAATAGAACATGTCCTATTCTAGTCCGTTTTGCGAACAAGGACAGGCATCGTCGTTACAATGGATCCGCAAAAAAAAACAAAAAAAAAACGCATGCCATACGGACGTTATCCTTTTTTTTGCAGATACGCAATTTGCGGCATACGGTCGTGCGAATCTAGCATGTAAATGACTAGAACAATTATTTCCGACCGAAGAAAATACTGTTCATCTATGGAAAATGAACTCTTCATGCAGTGGCCAAATAATGAATTATCAATATACTGATTGTATCTGGGACAAAACCGTCCGCAATGAGCTGAATGCATCAACAAGTGAGCTCCTATCCATCGGGGGAAGATGAGCATTCCCAACACTAGATGGCCTGAGGGTGTTTTCTGGATAAAATAAATATTAGCGTCTAGGAAGGGGATTACTATGTGCCAGATATTACAATAAGCAGCGTAGAATAGGGAGAACATCAAGATCGGGGGCAAAAAGTGTCATCAGGAGGGTGACAATATCCTGCAGGGATGCTCAACCTGCGTCCCTCCAACTACAATTCCCAGCATGCCCAGACAGTCTACAGCTATCAGAGCATGTTGGGAGTTGAAGTTTTACAACAGCTGGAGGGCCGCAGGTTGAGTATTCCTGCTATAGAGAGTGATACGTCATATACACCGCACAGTAGATGTGCGGGAACCAGGAGCTGAAGAATGAGGTATTGATAGTAAAATTCCTTTAATCTCACATCCGATCATCTGGCCATTCAGGCAGCCTCCACTTGTTCCTTGCACAGGACTGATAAACTGGGGTTAAGCAAGGAAATAAAGATTAAAGGGGTATTCTCATCTTCTAAAAGGATGGTATAAGGGCAGCACGGTGGCTCGGTGGTTAGCACTGGTGCCTTGCAGCGCTGGGGTCCTAGGCCTACATCTGCATGGAGTTTGTATGTTCTCCCCGTGTTTGCGTGGGTTTCCTCCGGTTTCCTCCCACGCTCCAAAGACATACTGATAGGGAGCTTAGATTGTGAGTCCCATTGGGGACAGCGTGATGCTAATGTCTGTAAAGCACTGTGGAATATAGTAGCGCTATATAAGTGCATACAATAAATAAATATTGCTAGGATAGGCCTCATCTGTTGGGGTCCCCAATCCTAATGTAGGGGCTGCATCGTTGTACTGCCTGTACAGTGGCGCCCCCACTCCCCTGGTTGTGCAGGGAACTGCATTTGATCTAAATAGGCAAAATTGTGACAGGGTAGCTGAGCTAAATCAGCCCTCCATCCCCTTCATTCTCAGGAGTAGTGGTGGTCCCAGAAGTCGGACCCCCGGAAACTACTACTCCCAGAATACTCTATTCATTTCTATTGGAGTTACAGATGAGCAAGTGTGCATGCTGAGAGTAGTAGTTTGGCAGCAGTTGGAGTGATGAAGGTTGCTGACCCCTGTGCTTGGGGTTACTTTATCTAGTTTAATATCACAATTCTTATAGGGCTGCAGTTCATTCCATATCAGTCTCTGCTGTGTCAGCTCCATGGGGACCGGCTGAGACATGAGGTCCTCATAGCTGCTTCCCTGTCCCTTCCCTGTCCACAGGTTAAAGCAGCTATAATGATCCCGACACTAAATTCATTAAATGTTAAGGAAATAAATAATTGACTATAATTGAGTTTTCGTGAACCTTCCATGCATTTAGTACAAATGGAGATCGGGTTATGCAATTTTAAAGGTGGGAATTTAGCTGCCGACCTGAACTGTCCTTGCTTCACCCCTGTATGCAAGAAGCTAATATTGAGGATTAGAAAAACATGTCTGCTTTCTTCCTAAAACAGCGCCACCCCTGTCCAGGGGTTGTGGGTGGCATTGCAGTACAGCCACATCCAGTTCAACAGAGCTGAGCTGCAATACCAGATACAAGCCATGGACAGGCGTGTTGCTGGAAGAAAATAGTCATGTACTTCTAATCCTGGACAACCCCTTTAAAGTGCTATCTATGTGCACGGTAGTGTGGCCGCCACGACAGGAATCGCCAGTGCTATGGGGCCTCTAACTTTGCGCTGAACTGTAAATTTTAGTGGAAATGTATGCTAATAGATTACTACCGTAGATTTGATTTTTCAGCACAGAGACAGGTGGATCTTACTGCAGCGCAGCATACGGTATATGGACTCTATACAGCTCATCATTAGTACAGTGGCATGAGAAGTCAGTGGAGGGTCGGTGGACGGCTATGGTCAGGGGGGTATCTTGAAGCTCCTGTAACAGAGGCCCCCACTTATGTGTTATTCACAGTACTGGTGTCTCGCTTTTTGGCAGATGGGTCTTTGAGGGTCTCCGCACCCCTATAACTATGTCACAGGCTTGGGAATAGCTTCTGTATAATTCAGCATATGCTGTGCTGATTGATGGCTCTCGGCAGGGTGCTTCTACGCCGTCATTCAAGAGCCCACATCTGCTATGGGGTCTTCCACCCATCCTTATGCCCTGCTTATGATATCACCAGGTGGGGGTTAAAAACACGAAATTACATTTAAAATGGCAAGACAGAATGTAGGAAAACAGGGGAGGAAAATTACCAAGAAAAGCGTCAGTGCTCTTCTTACTGTCGCTCTCCACCGATCTCTTCTAATCTCGTCTGTCAATAGAAAAGACAATGTAATAAAATATACAGCACTACCCATAATCAATGCAATAAAATATACAGCACTACCCATAGTCAATGCAATAAAATATACTGTACTGGCGATAAATGTAATATACCACACTACCCATAGTCAATGTAATAAAATATACAGCACTACCCATAATGTATAAAACTATGTCATACTACCGATAATCAACGTAATAAACTATTATTGGTGGCACGGCATATCTTATTACAGTATCGGTAGTGCGGTGCCCCCTTAGTGTGTGTTTGATGATGCAGCATCCCGGTCCCGCACGCAGTTAGGGCTGATTTCTGGGAAGCATTTTTTGGTAGCTGGAAGATCTGCCAACACTTTCGGGAGGTCGTCCCTTTTTCCAGGAAAGTTGTCAAGTATGTTTAAACGTCATGCCTGGTGTCTGTCAGGACATGCTGGGAGTTGTAGTTACTGGTTGGAGAGCTCTAGACTGTACATAATGAAGTAAAGCACTGGCGACCCGGGCTGCGTCCAATCTACTCCTAATTGCACTCCAGATAGCGATTGTTTGCAGGTGCCCAAGTGAGCGTATCTGAAGATAAATACATTAAGGCGCAGGGATGTGCTGGATAACACCTGTCCGCTGTGTATCCCTCCGTGTTAATGTGCCTATTATAGATCCCTGACACTTCAATGGACATTGACCTATGCACACGGGTGCAGGCTACACGCCATTGCCTGGTTACAGACCTGCAATCAAGCACAGGCCACATGCTCCATACTCCAATTAAAATGCTATTAAAATCAATTCCTGCAGCATCGGTGTAACAAGGGGCAACATGCCGCACCCACAGCGGTCCTGCATGTATTCTGCACTGTTCATTTATTATACTTTTATATTCCGCAGCGCTGTATGTCAGGAATCCACATTGGTCCCTATGGGACTTATAACCTAATTTTCCCTACCTCAATCTGCACCCCAGGGACAAGTCCATAGCAAACCAGTTATCCTCAGCAGAGGAAGAGGCCAGAGTATCCAGCGGGCGGACACAGGCAGGAGAGGGGCCCCTGGTGTACATGGGCTCCTTGCTGTCAAACATCTTTCTGAGAATAAACGTCAATAGCTCAGTCCATTACATACAATTTAATAGCAGCAGAAGCAGCTTGTGAGCCTCCTACCTTCTGAGCCCCTATGCAGCTGCACAGGTTGCACATATAGTAATGTTCACCCCTGTTTACTCTGCTTGGCTTGATGCAATATGGCACGGAGGGTTGTCTAGACTGGATACCACTGTAGCAAACACTCAGCGGTGCGGTGAGAAGTACGAGGTCTGTACAGGCTGTTAATCTACAAGACTCTTGCACTGACAGCAAGCAGAGGATGAAATGTGCAGAAAAGTGTTTAAAAAGTTGCAGAACTTTTTGTTTTCCATCATGTTCTTGGTGAGTACAGGACAGAGCTACAAAGAAGAATATTGTCCCGGTCATCGCAACCTCTGAGCAAACAGAAGATCAAATGAAGAATCGCTGCGGAGTACAGAAAAGCAACCGGACTGCTGCAAAATACAGAATCATTCCTACTAGTGCCTCTAGATCAAATGGTCCCCCCAGACCCTAAATTAGGAATTTTAGCATGGCTCCATTACTTTATTTATGATGGGTATAGATAACCTTTTTTCATACATTACCAGAGGGGACGTTCCATCGGGACCCCAAGTATTAGCTGGAAAAAAACAGAGGGAAGCTATGGAGTCTCCGACCAACACTGATGCATGTGTATGGTCAGCTGAAAGTCCATCTGTCAGCGGATTTGTCCCTATGACACTGGCTGCCCTGTTACATGTGCAGCTGGAGGCCTCTGTGTCGGTCCCATGTTCCTATGTGCCCACATTGCTGAGAAAAATTATGTTTTATTATATGCAAATGAGCCTCTAGGAGCAAAGGGGGCGTTACCATTACACCTAGAGGCTCAGCTCTCTCTGCAACTGTCGCGCCCTCTGCATTTTGATTGAGGGGGCTAGGGAGTGATCACATTTACATTGCCTGGCCCTGTCAATCAAAGTGCAGAGAGCGCGGCAGCTGCAGAGAGTTATGAGCTTCTAGGTGTAACGGTAACGCCCCCATTGCTTCTAAAGGCTCATTTGCATATATTAAAATGTCATTCTTCTCCTTAATGCGGGCACATATGAACATGGGACCAACACACATGCCTTCAGCTGCAAAGTGCACATGGAACAGGTCAGCCAGTGTCATAGGGACAAAGCTGCTGACAGATGCCCTTTAAATGAGTATCCTGGTTAGATAAATGATCCCACTGGATAGGGAACAGCTGTTAGAGAGGTGGAGGGTCAGACCGCTGGGACTCCCAACGATCATAAAAACAGCTATCGCATGCCGCTGTAGGAAGGAGTGGCAAGTCAATGCACATGGTCGCTCCCGTCAAACCCTATGGGACTGCTAGAACTGTAACATCTTGGCAGAAGAGCAAGACTCAAGAAAATTGCAACAAAAAAAAAACACTTTGTAAACCGACTGCTAAGGTTTTAGCTTCAGAAATGCTCAAGTTAAAGAAGCTGCTGTCAGGGATCGGTCTCCCTTGCAGCGGCCACTACAGGTGAAATGTAGTATTACATGCAGGCCATTGAATGACCAATCGCCTTCTAATATATGAACGGCTGGGTCCACAAATTGTGTATCTGGAAAACACGGACACGCATTCTGTGGAACGGAACGTCCGGCCCATAATAGAACAGTCCAGTCCTTGTCCATAATGCAGACAAGTATAGGACATGTTCTATATTTTTGCGGGTGCCACGGAACAGACATACGGATGCGAACAGCTCAGGCTGTGCTGTCCGCATTTATTGCAGCACCATTGAAGTGAATGGGTCCACATCTGACTCACAAAAATTCGGATCGGATGTGGACCAAAAATATATTCATGTGCATGAGCCCTAACCTAGCGTCTCTCTCCTCTGGCTAATAGAAGAGGATCCCTAGAACTGGACAGCCCTTCATATTCCCTAGGGCAGGGACGCCCAACCTTCGTCCCTCCAGCTGCTGCAAAACTACAACTCCCAGCATGCTTTGACAGTCTACAGCTATCAGGGCACGCTGGGAGTTGCAGTTTTACAACAGATGTAGGGCCGCAGGTTGAGCATCCCTGCCCTAGGGGTTTATAAAATAAGTGGAAAAGCCCTTTAAATGCCAGTGAGTAAGATGTCACATTGCTCCTATAAGCAGGGATGTGATATATTAATTAGAGCTGCTGACTAAACTTCTTTATAGATTGGCTTTTCCCTCCAGTGCCGACTCCTCACATGTGCGGCAGGTTTGACCTTGTCCTGGATAGATATTAGATATATAGATATATACACCCCTCTCGCTACAATCAAGATCCGTCATCCCCCCGGGTAGCGTATAAGCCACTTATCTTTAGAATAGGACCACATGTGGCAGCCGGTGAGCAGTCAAGACACAGCTATAATTTTGCCAAAATAACGCGTGGCCATACAATTTATAGCCCCCGACTTACGAGGCCATAACACCAGACCGCCATCTCCTATCATCTGCAATCCAAGTGTGAAACGAGCTCTTCAGTATACATTCTAATCACCAAGGGTCCTGCTATGGCAGCTGGGTCTCTACGAGGATACTGACTCATTATCCAATTAAGTGTATCTAACGTTTCCTCTGGGAGCCTTCATGCCCCACTGATTCCTTAAGACATCTATAAGGACCCTCTCCAGGGTATTTACCCATTTCTTCTGAGAGGTCCCTGGCTGGATGTTGACTGGTTTTTGGTTGACAGGGGTTGCCCAGCCTTTACTAGGTGATGGTCAAGATAGGCCACCACTAGCTGATAGGCGGGGGTCCAACAACCCACACCCCTAGCTGTTGGGGTGTAGCACTGTTGCCAGAAGTTGGCCATAAGCACCATCAGCCTTGTAATGGAGGGAGCTGGTTACCACAGCGCTGTTCGCATTGACTTCTACACCTTAACAGCTAATCAGGGGGGGGGGGGACCTATGGACCCATAAGCAAGCTTTGGGGGCTCCTGTTCATTAGATCTGTAGTTTAAAGATAATTCCCCTTTGAAGTAAACTTTTTTCCAGAAACCTAATATCCCCCATCGACGGGGTAGGCGATGTCTGCTGGGGCCCCCACTAATCATGAGAACAGGGGCCCTGTGTCACCTGTTCAAACTGAGTTGTGGTCGTGCATGGGCCCACTGCGACACCGCTCAATCTCTATTGGACTGCTGGAAATGTACAGCGCTCGGCTATCTTCATCAGCTCCAAGACTTTGACAGTGCGCGAGTATTACCACCTCTCCAATCAACCAGAGGCCAAGGGACCACCATTCTCGTGATCAGTGGGGCTGTGCCACCAGGGGACAAGGGACCACCATTCTCGTGATCAGTGGGGCTGTGTCACGAGGGGACAAGGGACCACCATTCTCGTGATCAGTGGGGCTGTGCCACGAGGGGACAAGGGACCACAATTCTCGTGATCAGTGCGGCTGTGCCACGAGGGGACAAGGGACCACCATTCTCGTGATCAGTGGGGCTGTGCCACCAGGGGACAAGGGACCACCATTCTTGTGATCAGTGGGGCTGTGCCACCAGGGGACAAGGGACCACCATTCTCGTGATCAGTGGGGCTGTGCCACCAGGGGACAAGGGACCACCACTCTCTATCAGTAGGTGTCCTCCCTGATCATGCCTGTGGCTAGGAAAAATGATCTAACATTCTCTTTTGGCAGGTACCACCATAATGCCCCCTCCTCTTCTTCTGGCAACTAAGTGCCCGACTGTATAGGGAGGGTGCTCAGTGACTGGTGGTCTCTCCGCCACCCCACCCCCCCAAGTTGTTTGGGGAGCTGGCCCCCTCACGGTAATGTTGAAGTAGGTGTTGGCGGTCTAGGGCCATTAAGGGTTAATTAACTGGGGATCCTTCTTTATTCATAAGGGGGCAGTGCAGGAAATCCTGCTGGTTACATATACCCCCCTCCCTGTCCCTGTCACTTCCTCTTGCTAGTGGAAGCCATGTGGCCCTCCCTCCCTTTGCGGTTATTCTTGGGAGACGAATCGATGTGCGATGTTATGATCAGTTCTGGATACTTGGTTATTTTGTTTTGTTTTTTCTACTCTTAGAGCTGCAAATTCTAGTTGAGTTTATGAAGCCACAGCTGGCGGCATTTGAGTATAGCGGAGATATGGTGGTAGCTGATGGCAAACTTGCCCGCTGGGAGTCCAGCGGTTGGCATACCACTCCGATAATTATGGTTTATTAAGGTTTGGCGCTTTAATAAAGAAGCTGTGGCCGATCACCACCCAGCAATAAAGTGACACAGTTGTCGGCATTTTTTGTCATAGGTCAAGGTTGGGGAAAGGGGCCAAGGGTGAGTTAAAGGTGGGACGACCCCCCCCCACACACTTTCCCCTTTTTTCCCTGTTTACCAACAGTCTTGAGCTCCACATTTACCTATGGTTATAATTTCCTTTACAGAAGTTCCATCTTCTACACTATCTGGCAGAACAAAAAAGGGGAGGAGGGGGATGCAGCTGCAGCTTCAGTGCCTGAATTTGTGAGACTGCATGCTGCGAGAGGGAGCAGCACGGAGGAGGCATCTAATTGGCTCAAATCACACAGCACTGCTCGCCCCTCACCCAATCAGTTCACTCGGTAAGCATGGAAAAAGACTAATAAGAAGGAAAAAGACCTAAAGCATGCAGATTACACGCCACGTTTCTTTGCACTATATCTACTAGACATCTGCTGCTATCCTACAGAGTTTGCAGGAGGACATTTTTCTTGCAGCGAAGTGAAGCACACAAACTACTGGAAACGCCTTTCAGAAGGTCAGATTTGAGGTAGCCAAAAATATGGCAGCAGTCAGCAATATGAGAAGATGCTACCGTGCAAGTTTATCAAGATGTTGGATCAGCATCAAGAAATGAGAAGAGACTTCTGGAACCGGCGTTCACTTGACCCTTCTGTGATGTGAGCTTGAAGAAACCTAGACAGTGAGAGAGGGTTGTGTCCTCCAGGGAATCCTGGACCATTGCACCATGTCTGAATTCCTTCATATGGGTCACACGTTTATTACAGTGCACCTAATGGTCGCTGCCACTAGGGAGTAGATCTGCATACATGGCCTCCTGCTGACCTTAGGACCACATTCATATTGCTCTCTAGCGGTGTTTACAGGAGAATGTGTGGGGGTACAGAGGAATGGTGCCCTGCACTAGAGACAGACTTGCACTTGCACTTTCTTTGGGCCAGTAGACGGCATTTATAGAGATTTTATGGCTCCACAATGAATTTTAGTGAATCATACAATATCACATCCATCCCACCATGCCTTAGACAACCGCTGTAAAATGGCCTACAGAAGGGTCTACAGAGGGCAAGACCCAATAACAATTGGGGAAATGCTGTGGTCCTACAGGACGCAAAGGACTTGTGGACCTCCAGATGCTTCCCCTTCCCTTTGCTCTCTACATATGGAGATGAAGCCCAGTAAGTCCACATGGGAGAAGTAAGGAGCTGCCAGATTTCAGCCCCCCTCCTGCCTCTATGGCTTGTATATCCTAGGTCATATGAGAGTATTTAGAGGTAATTAAGGGGGCTTCAAGATGTGATTGACAGTATTGCATGTTCTTTTCGGTCATTTCTGCTGCGGAGGACCTCCTACCCCTTCATCCCACCACATTTACTTGGATACACGTGGCAGTATATGAATGCTCCAGGGGCAGTTTCTGTATATGACCTCATTCACATACTGTATGTTGTTTTTTTCTTTCAGCTTTCAGTCTGTTTAACAGAACAACTCCCGACACATTCCAGATCCAAGTAGTTAATCTGCTCCAAGGAACTGCAGCCAGAGATGAGGAACAGGGGTCAATGTACTGCACCTTTTCAGAGCAGTGCAGGATTAACCTTTTATAAACTTCAGCTTTAAAAAATAAATAAAAATGAACAAGTGTGTGGCGAGCAAGGCGATAACACCGCCATAATACTGGTGAATATCCTTAAAGGGCTTCTGTCACCCCACTAAACAGTTTTTTTGCTTACTTATAATCCCTACACTGCGATTTCTGCCTACATAATCTAATTAATCATTTCGGTTCAGTAGATTGTGTTAAAAACGTGCTTTTAAAATATGCAAATTACCTTGCTACCAGCTAGTAGGGCGGTTACTTGCTGGTAGCAGCCGCACCCTCCGATCCTAAAGACGCCCCCTCCGCATGTTGATTGACAGGGCCAGGGAACGGGATCGTCCTCCGCTGGCCCTGTCTGCTATCAAGATCTCGCGCCTGCGCCGTAACGGTATTCAGTCGGCGCAGGCGCACTGAGAGGCGGCCGCTCACTCGGCCGCTCCATCCTCAATGCGCCTGCGCCGATGACGTCACATCTACACCCGGCGCAGGCGCATTGAGGATGGAGCGGCCGAGCGAGCGTCCGCCTCTCAGTGCGCCTGCGCCGATTGAAGTCAGGTACGGCGCAGGCGCGAGATTTTGAATGCAAACAGGGCCAGCAGAGGACGATCCCGTTCCCTGGCCCTGTCAATCAACATGCGGAGGGGGCGTCTTTAGGATCGGAGGGTGCGGCTGCTACCAGCAAGGAGCCGCCCTACTAGCTGGTAGCAAGGTAATTTGCATATTTTAAAAGCACGTTTTTAACACAATCTACTGAACCAAAATGATTAATTAGATTATGTAGGCAGAAATCGCACTATAGGGATTATAAGTAAGCAAAAAAAACTGTTTAGGGGGGTGACAGAAGCCCTTTAAGGACAAATAGAATTAATCTACATAAACAATGCAGCCACTACAAAAATATATTACATTACTTATCTGACCCAGAGTTACATTCTGTATTATACTCCAGAGCTGCAGTCACGATTCTGCAGGTTTCAGAGCTAATATCTACCAGTGTCCCGGTCGCCCCTGCTTGTTCAGTGACTGCAAAGAGCTTGCTCTATTGGTTTTCTGGTGGGAATAATTATTAACTTTTTGACATCTTCCTATGCATCCAGCCGAAGTGTGAGTGCAGCTCTGGAGTATAATACAGGATGTAACTCAGGATCAGTACAGGATAAGTAATGTAATGTATGTACACAGTGACTGCACCAGCAGAATAGTAAGTGCAGCTCTGGAGTATAATACAGGATGTAACTGAGGATCAGTACAGGATAAGTAATGTATGTACACAGTGACTGCACCAGCAGAATAGTGAGTGCAGCTCTGGAGTATAATACAGGATGTAACTCAGGATCAGTACAGGATAAGTAATGTATGTACACAGTGACTGCACCAGCAGAATAGTGAGTGCAGCTCTGGAGTATAATACAGGATGTAACTCAGGATCAGTACAGGATAAGTAATGTATGTACACAGTGACTGCTCCAGCAGAATAGTGAGTGCAGCTCTGGAGTATAATACAGGATGTAACTCAGGATCAGTACAGGATAAGTAATGTATGTACACAGTGACTGCACCAGCAGAATAGTTAATGCAGCTCTGGAGTATAATACAGGATGTAACTCAGGATTAGTACAGGATAAGTAATGTAATGTATATACATAGTGACTGCACCAGCAGAATAGTGAGTGCAGCTCTGGAGTATAATACAGGATGTAACTCAGGATCAGTACAGGATAAGTAATGTATGTACACAGTGACTGCAGCAGCAGAATAGTGAGTGCAGCTCTGGAGTATAATACAGGATGTAACTCAGGATCAGTACAGGATAAGTAATGTAATGCATGTACTGTAATAAGGTACAAGGAATAATCGTGGATGATAGGTATGTGTCACAGGGGTTCCTGGCCTCGGTAGAGTAAGAGCCAGTTTTCATGTGTCAGCAGCAGTTGCTGTGTGACACCTTGCTATCTAGTATGGCTGTAAATAGCTGATCTGGGCCGGCTCTTACTGGGAGTAGTCAAAGTGCTGGGTGGGTGACTACCACCCCAGTCCAGGCCGGGTTTTGACAGGTGGGTGGATTACTCCTCTCTGACACTGGAGCTGTGTGAAACTCTGCTGAGATCTGAGGCCTGTGTGTTGGCTGAAAGCTGAAGACAGTGTGTCGGGCGAGCAGGCCGCCTAAAGTCTGCAGGTGGACTTTGAGGCTGAGCATTCAGCCAGGTGTAGATTAAACACCCAGGATCAAAGGTGAATGTTTTTCTGTATGAACTGTTTTGGGTGTAAACTAACACCAATACTGAAAATGGACAGTCATACTGTGAACCTGCAACTAGTGTGAATAAACACTGCAGTTTTTGAGTTACCAGAGCGAATCCCCACAGAAGACAGTGACTGCACCAGCAGAATAGTGAGTGCAGCTCTGGAGTATAATACAGGATGTAACTCAGGATCAGTACAGGATAAGTAATGTAATGTATATACACAGTGACTCCACCAGCAGAATAGTGAGTGCAGCTCTGGAGTGTTATTCAGGATATAACTCAGGATCAGTACAGGATAAGTAATGTAATGTATGTACACAGTGTCTGCACCAGCAGAATAGTGAGTGCAGCTCTGGAGTATAATACAGGATGTAACTCAGGATCAGTACAGGATAAGTAATGTATGTACACAGTGACTGCTCCAGCAGAATAGTGAGTGCAGCTCTGGAGTATAATACAGGATGTAACTCAGGATCAGTACAGGATAAGTAATGTATGTACACAGTGACTGCACCAGCAGAATAGTTAATGCAGCTCTGGAGTATAATACAGGATGTAACTCAGGATTAGTACAGGATAAGTAATGTAATGTATATACATAGTGACTGCACCAGCAGAATAGTGAGTGCAGCTCTGGAGTATAATACAGGATGTAACTCAGGATCAGTACAGGATAAGTAATGTATGTACACAGTGACTGCAGCAGCAGAATAGTGAGTGCAGCTCTGGAGTATAATACAGGATGTAACTCAGGATCAGTACAGGATAAGTAATGTAATGCATGTACTGTAATAAGGTACAAGGAATAATCGTGGATGATAGGTATGTGTCACAGGGGTTCCTGGCCTCGGTAGAGTAAGAGCCAGTTTTCATGTGTCAGCAGCAGTTGCTGTGTGACACCTTGCTATCTAGTATGGCTGTAAATAGCTGATCTGGGCCGGCTCTTACTGGGAGTAGTCAAAGTGCTGGGTGGGTGACTACCACCCCAGTCCAGGCCGGGTTTTGACAGGCCTATAAAAAACAGCCAGCAGTGTCAGGTGGGTGGATTACTCCTCTCTGACACTGGAGCTGTGTGAAACTCTGCTGAGATCTGAGGCCTGTGTGTTGGCTGAAAGCTGAAGACAGTGTGTTGGGCGAGCAGGCCGCCTAAAGTCTGCAGGTGGACTTTGAGGCTGAGCATTCAGCCAGGTGTAGATTAAACACCCAGGATCAAAGGTGAATGTTTTTCTGTATGAACTGTTTTGGGTGTAAACTAACACCAATACTGAAAATGGACAGTCATACTGTGAACCTGCAACTAGTGTGAATAAACACTGCAGTTTTTGAGTTACCAGAGCGAATCCCCACAGAAGACAGTGACTGCACCAGCAGAATAGTGAGTGCAGCTCTGGAGTATAATACAGGATGTAACTCAGGATCAGTACAGGATAAGTAATGTAATGTATATACACAGTGACTCCACCAGCAGAATAGTGAGTGCAGCTCTGGAGTGTTATTCAGGATATAACTCAGGATCAGTACAGGATAAGTAATGTAATGTATGTACACAGTGTCTGCACCAGCAGAATAGTGAGTGCAGCTCTGGAGTATAATACAGGATGTAACTCAGGATCAGTACAGGATAAGTAATGTATGTACACAGTGATTGCACCAGCAGAATAGTGAGTGCAGCTCTGGAGTATAATACAGAATGTAACTCAGGATCAGTACTGGATAAGTAATGTATGTATGTACACAGTGACTGCACCAGCAGAATAGTGAGTGCAGCTCTGGAGTGTTATTCAGGATATAACTCAGGATCAGTACAGGCTGCTGGGCCTGGCCATACGTCTGGAGTGTGGAGACAATGGTGAGTGACCTCATCAGACATGTACGGCATCATCCAGGATCAGTACAGGATAAGTAATGAATGTACACAGTGACTGCACCAGCAGAATAGTGAGTGCAGCTCTGGAGTATAATACAGGATGTAACTCAGGATCAGTACAGGATAAGTAATGAATGTACACAGTGACTGCACCAGCAGAATAGTGAGTGCAGCTCTGGAGTATAATACAGGATGTAACTCAGGATCAGTACAGGATAAGTACAGTATGTACACAGTGACTGCACCAGCAGAATAGTGAGTGCAGCTCTGGAGTATAATACAGGATGTAACTCAGGATCAGTACAGGATAAGTAATGTATGTACACAGTGACTCCACCAGCAGAATAGTGAGTGCAGCTCTGGAGTATAATACAGGATGTAACTCGGGATCAGTACAGGATAAGTAATGTAATCAAGTTTAGATGTTTTGGAACAATGAGCACCATGGTTGCTCGTGTGAACATACCCTATAATTGCATTAAACCTATTCCCAGTATAATTACTTTGTTTTCGCACCAGACAAGCTGAATATTATATTGGGGCAGGGGTACAGACAGCGTCATACATGTCAAGACAGTCTAGGGTGAGAACTCTGTAAATCTTGCCATCGTTTTGACACCTATTACTCGGCACTGCTAACACTATTACAGGCATCCTCAAACTGCGGCCCTCCAGCTGTTGCAAAACTACAACTCCCAGCATGCCCGAACAGCCTACAGGTATCAGCCTACAGCAGGGCATTGTGGGAGTTGTAGTTTTACAACATCTGGAGGGCCGCAGTTTGAGGATGCCTGCACTATTATATAGAAGACACAGCGATATTGTCAATTAAGCCTTCATTACATGCCAGGGGCAGAGATGACCGACGCTGTATATCTAATATATTAATAAGACCAAGCAAACCCATCGTCCAGGACAGAAACTAGGTACAGTATACATTGAGTAAGGCATTGACTCCATTTTCCAATGGAAGCACTGTAAATAATGTCTCCCTTCACTGACAGAAAGCAGACATCTTGAAAATGGTGAAGAATAGAAAAGTGTATCAGAAAGCTGCAGAACTTTTTATTATACAGGTTTTAAAACCTTTGCCATAGTTTATTGCGGCAATGCAACCAAAATAAAGACATAAGAAGGGAGAGATATTCTTTGTGTATGCAGCTCTTATGGAGATCTGTGCGTCTCAGTGGTTACAGAGATACAGGGGAAACACAAAGGGGTTTTCCAGGCTTTTAATATTGATGACCTATCAATATAAGATCAGCGGGGGTCCGACATCTAGCACCCCCTCCATGCGTGCGTGCTGTCTCTCTTACTGTTTGCCGCTGCTATGTCTTCGGCAGGCAGGCAGAGACGGCGCGGCACGCTCTTCTTCTTCATACAGCTGATCGGCGGGCGTGTCGGACCCCCGCAGATCTCATATTGATGACCTAGAGGTCATCAATATTAAAAGCCTGGGGAACCCTTTTAAGCAAGTATGACTGCGGGATCAGACTACACGAGGTGCTTTGTAGTCTGTCACCATGGAGACATACAAGTCTTAATAGGAGCTGTATAAGAGATCTGCATAGCACCATAGCTTTGCTGACTTGCTTAGCTTTTTTATTTTTTTTTATTTTAAAGGGAATCTGCCAGCACATACCTGTAACTAAAACCATCAGCCTCTCTAGATGTGCGCTTGCCAGCATACTCTAATAAAAAACCTTTCTATCTTATGGAAATTATTCCCTTGCACCTCATTGCATTCAGTGGCTATGCCCATTTTCCCTGCTGCCCATGCTCCCACTGCTTTGACCGACAGGGCTAGGCAGTGCAGACATACGCCTGGCCATGAAGTCGTATGGCAGCGCGGTCAAGCACACGTGCAGTACATGGCTGAAAACAGCCGGGCAGATATAGACTCTGTCCGTGTCGGCAAATCTGCCCGGTGATCTCCAGACATGTACTGCGCGTGCGCTTAAAGCATTGCAGCAAGACGTCAGGGCCAGGCATGAGTACATATACACTGCCTGGCTATATCAGTCAAAGCGGTGGGTGCGCAGCCGGCAAGGAAAATAAGTAGAGCCTCAGGGTGCAACAGCAATGCCCTTGTTGCACCAAGCGGCTAATGGGGAAGACGGTTTTAGTTACAGATATGTGGTGACAGATTCCCTTTAAATGCATTGGAGCAATATATATGAAATGGTTTGAAAAAGTATACATACCCTTTAAATCGTGTTTATATCAGTTGGGAAACCTCTTTAGAGCGATCATAAGAAGAAGAGAATAAAATTGCTATAATATAGCCATAAAGGTTATTTGGGGGAAATAGGCAAAGGCTGCACAGAATAATAATTATAGTGTACCCTAAAGAAAGGGTAAATAAGAATAAATGGGGCGACCGGCCCTTTAACTGTGCAGTAGATTGTGAGCTGCCTTTGGTGAATGTGGCACACAGCACTTTCCAGGCTGGTAACGTCTCTTCTGCTGTGTATTCTGTCACTGCAGCCGATCCAGCTCTGCCCACCGGCTGCAACAAGAGCAGACCCCACAGTGTGCGTCCTGAGGATGGAAGAGTCCCCCTCATTCCTCTGCCCATGCAGCTAAAATATCCAAATGCATCCAATGTTAAATCGGATCATATATTTCAGGCTGATTATTCATAAATGTAAATGCAGAGCTACAGAAAGACAAAATAACATCTGCGCTGCCAGCTAATGACTCACAGCAATCAACCCCCAATTATCGTCGTGTTTGTTCCTGCGCTGATAACACGGGTTGTGCAAGAATAGACTGGGGTATCAACTGTGTGCTTCAGAGCAGAATCCGCTATTCACCAGGCTGGGAGATAGATAGAAAGATAGACAGATAGATATGAACAAGATGGATAAATATGAGATCGGTAGATATGTATTAAATAGACAAATGGTTATGAAATGGATAAATATGAGAGAGATATGAAATAGATGGAAAATATGAGATAGACCGCAATCACTTCCGCTGTGTGGGGACAAGCAGTTGATATAGCGATCGACTCCATAGAAAATCATTGTTCCAGCGCAACGACGCGATCACCCGTGATTGTCGACACCTTTAAGGCTGCTTTCACATATGCGTTTCGGCATTCCGGTATGGAGATCTCAAAACCAGGCCAAAACCGTTCCGTTTTGCCCCCGTGCACTCTGAATGGAAAGAGATGCGTTCAGGATGCATCAGGACAATCTTCCCTTCCGGCAGCATTCCGTTTTGTGACCGGACACAAAATCGTTTCAAGCTGCAATTTTGTGCACGTTATCAAAACGGAACAAACCAGATCCGTCACTAAAAACAATAAGTCAATGGAGACTGATGCGTGTTTTTTAGGATCCTAAAAAAACGGGTCCGTCACCCATTGACTTTCAATGTATTTAGTGACAAATTTGTTTAGTTCCGTTTCGATTTCACACAACCGCATCCTATCAGAACGGATGCATCCTGATGTGGAACCGTTTTGGTCAGGTTTTGAGATCCTCTGCCGGATCTCACAACCTAAAACCAAAACGCAGATGTGGAGGTAGCCTTGCACTGTCAGATTATTCGGGACTGAGCATGCATACAAATGTTTTTCCCAGACAATCTGACAGATAACGGGACCCTTAAAGAGTCACCAGAAGGCGGTGAGGAGGGGGATGCGACTGCAGTACGTCTCTTCCTCGCTCATACCGTACACCTAGGCCACCTCTGTGAATATTGTGCCCATCCAATTAAACAAGCACCATTCTTGCAGGATGTAAACGCGCCCCATAGGATTTTAGCCAGCAACTGGCTTCATTACAGCTGAACTCAAATGAACTTCCAAAAATGTGGGGAGCTACACCCTGTGGGTGTGATTAGTGGTAATGAAAACAATACTGAATATTAGTGCGAGGACCTGAAGAGCCCGGGTGTAAAGAACGCGCCGCACTACTGCATACAGACCTGGGATTTATGGAGGAGCATAAAATGCTACAATGATAGAGGGGCCAGAAATTAGGGGCCCATTAGAGGTGAGGTGTAGTTAGTAATCACTGTGGATAATGGAAGGACTCAGCCACTGGACACATGCTCAGCCCCATATATATATATAAGATGTCCCCAACTGCTCTTGAGTTACGAGCAAAAGAACTGTGCCAAAAGACATGGTCAGTAGTGGGTTCATGGATGGCATAAAATGAAAAATACCACAACCCCCAGCTTTACGAGACCCCTGCACCCCAGATTAAAATGGAAAAAGTTTTTTAAAATCCATGACAGGAGAAGATGTCATGAACTGGGTATTGAGGTGGAGGATTTGCAAGACGTTCTGCTATTGGCAGGTCTATCGGAAGAGGGTGACAAAATGATAGGAGATGGTCCATTTACGGAGTTGAGAAATCCATCTAAAATATTTCCCCCGGTTAGTGATACCACCCCTATCGATACTTTTCTGTATGTAGTCACACAGGACCTCCAAAAATTAGAGGATATACCTCTGGGCAGGGATAACCTTACATCAGCTGAAAGACAGGCCTTGGAAGCACTGGAGACGGACACGTCCATTGTTATTAAGCCCTCCGACAAAGGAGGCAATATTGTGGTGATGGAGCAGGGGGATTATCGTTTAATGTGTCTCCGCCTGCTTGAGGATCCCAAAACATACAAGCGTCTTCCAACTAACCCTACCTCCATATTCAGACATGAGCTGGCGAGTTTGTTAAATAGTGCTTTTGGAGACAAACTCATCAGCAAAAATGAATTGGACTATCTTCTTCCTAAATCCCCGGTTGTGGCAACATTTTACAGTCTGCCGAAACTGCACAAAGCAGGATCGGTACTGAAGGGCAGGCCCATTGTCTCGGGCATAGGTGGCCTTACTGCCAACGTAAGCACGTATTTGGACACAATTTTGCGTCCATTCGTGATGTCGTTGCCATCCTATGCCCGAGACACAATGGATGTGCTACAACGCCTGGATGGAATACAGTGTGAGGAAGGTGTCCTCCTCACTAGTTTGGATGTTGAGGCCTTGTACAGCTCTATACCCCATGATCTTGGGTGTAGGGCTGTCGAGGCCTTCATCCAACAGAGAGGTGAACAATGTCGCCGGCACAACATCTTCTTGCTACAGCTGCTGGAATTCGTCCTCACCCACAATGTCTTCATCTTCGACCAACGCTTCTACCACCAGCTCAGGGGTGTCGCGATGGGCAGTCCCTGTGCCCCGACTTTTGCCAACTTGTACCTGGGCTGGTGGGAGAAGGAAGTTGTGTTCGGCGATGAGATGGAGCAGCACACATCGAAGGTGCAACTATGGATCAGGTACATCGATGATGTGCTGATCCTGTGGAAGGGGACACAAGAACAATTTGCGGCATTTGTGGCAGCATTAAATGTGAATCAGATGGGTTTATTTTTTACATCTGAGGTACAAGAACAACAGATAGCATTTCTGGACCTGATGATCACCATCGGCACTGACAGAAAGATAACCACAAATCTGTTTAGGAAAAAAACCTCGACTAACAGCCTTCTATACTGGCAGAGTGGTCATCCCCTGGCCCTGAAAAGAGGTATCCCGAAGGGACAATACCTCAGGGCCAGGAGGAACTGTTCAGGCCTAGGTGATTTTAGGGCTGCTGCATCTGACCTTAGAGGCCGATTTATCAATCGGGGATACCCACAATATGCTTTGAAACAAGCGTTCCATCACTCCATGAGTACAGACCGTACCCAATTGCTGGTTCCAAAACCAAGAAACACTGCGGACTCCACGCCCAGAATTGTCGCAACTTTTGATAAGGCCCACAAAAATGTTCGTGACATTTTACAAAATCACTGGTCTATTCTGCAATCTGACCCAGATATTGGGAAGCTTATTCCAGAGTTTCCCTCAATCACGTACCGACGTAGTTCAAATCTACGTGACCACTTGGTGAAGAGTTTATATACACAACCCAAACCTGAGACCTGGTTAAAAAATACCCTCAAAGGTACCTTCCCCTGTGGCTCGTGTATCATCTGCAGGAATATCCTGAGAGGAGAATTCTTTACCAGCCACATAACAAATAAAAGGTACAAGATACGGGCGTTTATCAGGTGTACTTCTGCGGGTGTTGTGTATTTAATCAGTTGCCAATGTGGGTCACAATACGTCGGCAAAACAAGACGTGAGTTGAGACGCAGATTCGGCGAACACATGTCGGATATCCGTAACAAACGGGACACATCAGTGGCACGTCATGTATGTGAAATGCATGACGGTGACCCTGATGTGTTAAAAGTACAAGGGATTGAATTAGTAAAGATGTCAATTCGTGGAGGGGATATTGATATACCCCTATTACGAAAAGAAGCGATGTGGACATACAAGTTGCAGACAGTTCAACCATTAGGGCTCAACGAGTCCATATCTTTCGCCAGTTTCATCTAATACAGTAGCCCCATTATACATGGGATGGTCTACATTAGAGCTGGATGTCTGATATTGGAGCACGTCTGATTTTGGAGTCGCATATACCTATATGCTGCCCTTTATATTTAAACCTTGGAGTTGATCTGCACACATGTATATGCTGCCCTTTGAAATTTAATAATAAAAAAAGGAAGAAAAAAATCTTTAATAAATATAACATAACATGATGTAAGTTGCATCTTGTTTTTTCCATTTTTGGTATAATATAATAGGGTCTGTATATGTACATATCGATGTGCATCTATACAATCTGGATGTATAGGATATGTGCATGTCCAACCTGAGCTGCGTGCAACAGTGATGCTTCTTTTGAATCTATCAGTGTTGTAATTTACCCCTCCCCTTTGATGTCACACGACATGGGTGTGAGCGGTACCTGTCTTTTTTCTGGTTATGAATCATGGGGGCACCCCTTGTGTGGATTTGCTCCGGTCTGGAATGACAGTATATGGGCCGCGAATCTCACTCCCCCTGTCACTGCGTATAACGCAATTCATGTCAGGAAGTGTTGGAATCAATTTCGGCATCGGCCGGTCAGGGGGCGGAGCTAGAGAGCCCGCCCCTACTTCTGATTGGATACGGTACCGGGACACGCCTCCTGGTGGGCGGGGCCTCGTCCATATGAACTCGGCGTTCTATCGGCCGCATGCGGCCATTACAGCGCCATTAGCCATAGCACACCACAGTGCGGCTCTACTGTTTTGACATTAGCAAACAATAAGCTCCTGAAGATGCGTGATAATAACAGGTCACGTGGAAACGCGTAGAGCTAATACATTGTATCAGGATACAGCTCTTTAGGCAGGACTGCACTAGATGCATTTAACCCTTTAGTCCGCCTTGGAGTATGCATGTGATGGATGGATGAGCCAAAACATACTGGCTTTTATGTGTGTGAATGGAGCTTAATCAATTGGCTCTGAGTGGTTGTATTTAGCCAATACTGGCTGCGGATATAAGGCTGTGACCTAGGTATTTACCATCAGCAATACACATTAAAGACTGATCTGTCATCTGCACTACAGTTAGTGGCTGCAAGTCCTTTGAGACTGTTATATGACAGAGGCAGTGCGATCTAATGTATTGAGCATTCCTGGTTACATATACCAGGTGGCACAACCTTATCTGTGTATATACATCCTACAGGATCACCGATGATACACACATAGTGCATCCATTCACACTGACTTTAGTGTCCATTTACCCCGACCTGCAGATACATAGCTATTCCAGCTAGCAAGTCGGGTCTTACCCTAATCTTCTTAATGTGCAGAGATATTTGCTCCCCTCTCTGTATACATTTCTAAGATTAGTTGCCTGATGGTCACAGATTGTGACATATGGGTTTCCCCACCCTCTTTTTAAACAGACTTTAAATAAAGCTTTGTTTTTTTTATTTTAAACGTTCATCAGGCTGTGATTATCTAAGTATTATAGGAACGTCTATCAATCCAATTGTTTTTGTGTGTATTGTATTTAACCCCAGGTATAACACATAAAGATAACATAGCAGCCCAGACCTTACTTGACCCCAAACTTCATGAGGCCCCAGCACTCCAGACCTTACTGTACCCTAGACTTTGTGAGATACCAGACCTTACTACACCCCAACACCCTATACACCATGAGACCTCAGCACTCCAAACCTTACTATACTCCAGACTGAATGAGACCCAGGCACTCCAGACCTTACTAAACCCCAACTTCATGAGACCCCAGACTTTACCGGCACCCAGATGAAATCACACATTAAAAAATATAGCACCCCAGACCTTACTATACTCCAGACTCCATGAGACCTTAGACTTCATGAGACCCCAGCACTTGAGACCTTACTAAACCCCAGGCTCCATGAGACCCCAGCACCCCAAACCTTATTATACCACAGACTTTGAGACTCCAGCATCCCATACCTTCGTATACCCCAGACTCCATAAGAATCCAGAATCCTAGACCTTACTATAGCCCAGATTTTAGGAGACACCAGATCTTACTATACCCCAGGCTTATGCAACTCCAGCACCCCAAACCTTACTAAACCCCAAACTCTGAGACCATAGCACACTAGACCCATACCTTACCATACTCCAGACTTCACGAGACTCCACAGCTTACTAAACAGACTCTAGGAGACCCCAGCACCCTAGACCTTACAATGCCCCAGACTTTATGAGACCCCACACGTTATTATACCCCAGTCTCCATGAGACCCCAGCACCCTATACCTACTAGACCACAGCACCCAGACTTCACTAGTAGCCGTGACCCTGACCACCCTCTGATAATCCACCATTTGTTTCCAAAGACTCAGAAGAAATCCTTTGTGTATGTTCACACCTGCATGGCGATTGGTACGCGATTTGGACTGCACTGTGTGAATAAAATCTTATAGTATATTTCTGTTCACATTTTATTTTGCCCTCTGTTCCTGCAGGTACTGATAATCCAGAACCTATCAGGTCCCAATGGTGACAGATTTGACGTTTTTCTCAGACCTATCCATAGGATAGAGGTTCATCAATATCAATTTGGTTTGGATCTGACCTGGCACCCTCCCATCTATCATCTGAAGGGGCCGCGCCCTCGTCTTACAGAAATGTGTTGGTTCCTGACTTTTGATGTCTACATCTATCTGTAGACACACTGCTCGGTTCTCTGGCTTGATTATGCAAACCAGTTTGGGGAAGTGGCTGAGGGCTGAGTCGAGCCTTTGAATCATCTAAATCAAAATAATATTGATTTTAAAGGGGAAGTATGATCACTTCATGCAGCCGTTTTTTTCTTGTCTGACCGACCCATGTAGTACTGTATATAGCACACGGTCTATCTTAAAGGTGCATTCCAACGTGGATGATGAAAGTACAATAACAATGGTGAGCACTGGAACATGGTGGACTGTATGGCCTGAAAACACTATATATACAGCGTGCACACCTCACATCCACATAGAGGAGTCCTGTCGGATGACAATTAGTGAAGTATTCGTATGCCGAGTGGGTGTTGGCAGGACCTGGTATTAGATATCATTTAGATCAGTGGTGCCGTACATCAGGTAATTAAAGAGTATACAAGAGATAGGCTCATAGAAGGTGGGGTCTAGTGGTGGACCACTGAAAGGGTGCAGGTCAAATGGTGGGCCATAATGAGATTCAATCTAGTAGGGGTGAAGATGGTGTGGTCCAGTAGTAGACTAGAGGGTAGGGTCTAGTCACAGATTATGTAGATGGTGGGGTCCACAGGTAGACCACTTAGATGGTGTGGTTCAATCATGACCATGTAGATCATGGATGTCAAACTCATGACCCTCCAGATGTTGCAAAACTACAACTCCCATCATTCCCTTATAGCTGTAGTATGCCCAGGCATGATGGGAGTTGTAGTTTTGCAACAGCTGGAGGGCCACGAGTTTGACATCCCTGATGTAGATGGTAGGACTTGGACTGCTGAGGATCTGCGGTCGTGGCTTGGCTGGTGCATTTCAGTGTGGTCACAAGGTTCGTGGGTGCTGCTCTACAGTTTTTTATTTACACATGTAGATGGTAGGGTCCATGGGTCTAGAGGACAGATGGTGTGGTCCACTGGTGAACAATGCAGATGGTGAGGTCTAGTCACAGATCGTTTCGATGGCAGGATACAAGGTCCATATAGATGGTGGACTACAGGATGGGGCCTCTGGAGTTTATTACATTGTGGTCTAATAAAAACCATATCACAACATTTTTTTGCCAAAATATACGTAAATCATTAATAAAAAAAATAAAAAAAAGATAATAAATATGTCTCTAAGGCCTCATGCACACAAGGCCTAAAAAGGTGCCCACAGCCTCCATAAAATCCATCAAGTTTGGGGCGTTCCCGGCTCATTATGGCCATTATTATTTTATTAGGGGAATGGAGAAACCTCTAATCTGTCAGAATTTGAAGAACCTTTAATTAATTATTAGTTATTTGCCTAGATCCTGTTATCCGTTGAAAGATGCAAATATACGAGGCCACAGGAACAGTCCTATCTACACTATTTCCTGACCTTCTGAAAGTCATTATCCGCCTATTACACCTGAGCATTACTAATGGCTCCATTATCTTAGGTCCATTATGTTCCTTTGGCCACGGTAAACCCCAAGCTCTACACAAACAGTCAGGAGCCTGGTTTGCACTTAGGGGCCTATTTGCTGTGGGGTCACTCCATAGTAGAATGATACAGTCCTCCTGTCTGCTGCACCTCTGTTATTTCAGGTGTGACTGGTCATTGTAACCCTGCGATATTGGTCCCCATCTCCACGCGGTAGGTGTAGAAGCCATCAATTTGGGCCGATGCAGTGAGGGGGCGGTTTGTTTCCTCGCTAGGTAGACCGTATTCTTTGACACTAGTGTCACATTAGCGCCCTGCCATCCATCCTGGAAATAGAGGGTTGCTGTATTCTCCTCTGTAACCTGAATGACTAATGTATCGGCGTTTTCCAAGTTTGCAGCAAATATGCGGAAACCACAGCGCTGGAGGCAGAGAGCTTTATATTCGCATTCCTCTCAGTCGTAGCTGTACACACGATCTGTGCCAGGCCTGCAGAAAAACAACATTTGGCGTTCCGCGCTCCGCAGCCAACATCCTCGTCACTGACCAGGCTTCAGTACAAGAAATGGATCTTTAACTACTTCCATTTCATAAGGGTTTGAAAAAAATATAAAAAATTATGATAATAATACACTTTGCGTTTAGATGTAGCAGTACTGAGAGTGTTGGATATAACAGAGCAGGGAGTGTTAGATGCAGTAGTGCCGAGTGTGTAAAGGACTGCTGACATGGCGCAGATTTGACCCCACTGACATGCAGCGTAAGGCCTCATGCACACGACCGAATTGCGGATCCGCAAAACACGGATGGTGTCAGTGTGCGTTCCGCAATTTGCAGAACAGCACGGACAGCCATTGATATAACTGCCTATTCTTGTCCGCAAAACGGACAAGAATAGGACAGGTTATATATATTTTTTTGCGGACCACGGAACGGAGCATTGGATGCGGACAGCATACGGAGTGCTGTCCGCATCTTTTGCGGCCCCATTGAAGTGAATGGGTCTGCATCCACGCCCCAAAAACTACGGCTCGGATGCGGACCAAAACAACGGTCGTGTGCATGAGGCCTAAAAAAATACACAGGGATTTTTGTCCTTGCCGTGGAATACAATAATCCGGCGGAGAAACGAGCAGGTTTGTTCTTCTTGCAGATTCTGTTCTGTAAAGCTGCAGATTAGCCACGCGTCGATGAGCCACTCAATGGGACTAATTCTCAGGGGGATCCGCCGGCACAGCGGCTGTAGCAGAAGGCCAAGTTTCAACCTGAGATTTCTGCAGCAGATCCTCTTGGAAGTACACATCAGATTCGTCATAGACCAATCCGACATGTGTGACCATACCCTTAGGGCAGTTCCACATTTATGCATCCATATTCCAGGCGTGCCCTGGCCTAACTGAGGGTTTGCTGTACAGATCACTATGAAGCTGGGAGTTCGGTTCTGCAAACTTGTGCTCAAGCCGGGACATAATACACTCATGTAGAGCTTTTGGCCTTGGGGAAAGTTCACACATGGCAGAATTGTTGTGGATGTGTGGTGCGGTTTTGTTTTTTGTGCACTGCAATTACAGCGTACTACATGAAAACGCCATCTAATGGTGGACTTTACCATAGGGCGAAATCCACAGCAAATCCCCAGCACAATTCACATGTAACACGGATTGGCGATGAGAAAAATTCCATCATGCGTGGTCTTACTCTTAGATGTTGTTGCTGAGACTTTTAATAGGGGCACTGTGGCAGGCACTTTGAGCGTGGCACTCAGACAGGCATTAATCATGGGGGCACTCAGGCAAGCAATAATGAGGGGGGCACTGTTTGTCAGGGCCACTCCACTGGATGGCATTATTTAAGGGGGCCATCTGGCTGTCATTTTGGGAGCATGGTCAGTATTTGAGGTCCTGAAGACACATTTAGCAGGCTGCAGCTATGGATATGGGGGGGGGGGGGGGGTTACGTGTCTGATGGATGTCTTGTAATGACAGGAGTCTCTGCACGGACAGAACCCAGACGTCTCTCTGCACTCAGTGTTTGGAAGGGAGATCCCTTAAAAGGCCAGTCATGCCAAGGAGACATAAATCCAAGCAGGTGGATCAGTGGAGCACTCTTCCTGCATATAGAATATAACATATACATAGAGACGAACACTGGCTGGTATGTATAGTATGACTAGCTATACAGCAGGCACTACATCACCCATCATCCCAGTGGAGGAGGGGAAAATGTATCATTTGTATCTTATACTATTTGTATCTTATTACATTCAGGGCATTTCTTCAGAGATGTCACTACGCTTCAATCACATGGGGCAAAGATTAAAGGCGTTGTCCTCTCTCGGACGCCCCTTTTTTATGAAGGCTCCCCCTAAAAAGGAGTTAAATCACTGCATATCCCTCAGCTGTTATTTGTGGGGGGCGCCAAGCAGTTCAATTCTCCTGCAGTGCCACCACACATAGAACTTAAAGGGGTTGTCTGCCTTCAGCAAGTGGCATTCATCATGTAGAGAAAGTGAATACAAGGCACTTCCTAATGTATTGGTATTGTCCATGTTGCTTCCTTTGCTGGCTGGATTAATTTTTCCATTGAATTATACAATGCTCGTTTCGTTTTTCATCATTATGACCACCCTGCAATCCAGCAGCGGTGGCCGTGCTTGCACACTATAGGAAAAAGTGCTGGACTCTCTTTGGTTGCTTTTGCAGTATGCTTTGGGTCATTGTCCATCTGCACTGTGAAGCGCCGTCCAATGATTTCTGAAGCATTTGGCTGAATATGAGCAGATAATATTGCCTGAAACACTTTAGAAATCATCCTGCTGCTTTTGTCAGCAGTCACATCATCAATAAACACAAGAGAAGCAGTTCCATTGGCAGCCATACATGCCCACGCCGTGACACTACCACCGCCATGCTTCACTGATGAGGCGGTATGCTTAGGACCATGAGCAGTTCCTTTCCTTCTCCAGACTCTTCTCTTCCCATCACTCTGGTACAAGTTGATCTTGGTCTCATCTGTCCATAGGATGTTGTTCCAGAACTGTGAGGCCCCCTGCACACGATCAGGATTGCGTGCGGATTTTACGCGTGGATTTGCGTGCGGAAAATCCGCACCGTAGGTCATGTACATTGTATTCTATAAGAATTTGAAATTCTCAATGCACTTGATGCAGATTTTTTCCGCGCGGATTTTAAAATCCGCGACATGTCAATCATTTTTTTTTTTTCCTGACCGGATTTTCTTAATTCACTTAGTGAAATCCGCACGCAAATCCGCACTTATTAATGCGGATTGACCGCACGGATTTCCCTGTGAACACCTGCGGATTTCAGTGCGGATTCTCCGCACATGAATCCTGAACGTGTGCATGTAGCCTGAAGGCTTTTTTAGATGTCGTTTGGCAAACTCTAATCTGGCCTTCCTGTTTGAGGTTCACCAATGGTTTCCATCTTGTGGTGAACCCTCTGTATTCACTCTGGTGAAGTCTTCTCCTGATTGTTGACTTTGACACACATACACCTACCTCCTGGAGAGTGTTCTTGATCTGGACAACTGTTGTGAAAGGTGTTTTCTTCACCAGGGAAAGAATTCTTCGCTCATCCACCACAGTTGTTTTCCGTGGTCTTCCGGGTCTTGTGGTGTTGCTGAGCTCACCGGTGCGTTCCTTCTTTTTAAGAATGTTCCAAACAGTTGTTTTGGCCGCGCCTAATGTTTTTTCTATCTCTCTGATGGGTTTGTGGTGTTTTTTCAGCCTAATGATGGCTTCACTGATAGTGACCGCTCTTTGCATCTCATCTTGAGAGTTGACAGCAACAGATTCCAAATGCAGATAGCAGACGTGAAATGACCTCTGGACCTTTAGCTGCTCATTGTAATTGGGATAATGAGGGAATAACACACACCGGCCATGGAACAGCTGAGAAGCCAATTGTCCCATTACTTTTGGTTCCTTAACAAGTGGGAGGCACAGATGTAAACTGTTGTAATTCCTGATTTGGATGTAAATATCCTCAAACTAAAGCCGACAGTCTGCAGGTAAAGCCGACAGTCTGCAGGTAAAGCCGACAGTCTGCAGGTAAAGCCGACAGTCTGCAGGTAAAGCCGACAGTCTGCAGGTAAAGCCGACAGTCTGCAGGTAAAGCCGACAGTCTGCAGGTAAAGCCGACAGTCTGCAGGTAAAGCCGACAGTCTGCAGGTAAAGCCGACAGTCTGCAGGTAAAGCCGACAGTCTGCAGGTAAAGCCGACAGTCTGCAGGTAAAGCTGACAGTCTGCAGGTAAAGCTGACAGTCTGCAGGTAAAGCACATCTCGTTTGTTTCATTTCAAATCCATTGTGGTGGTGAATAGAGCCAAAAATGTTAGAATTGTGTCCATGTCCCAATATTTATGGACCTGGCCGTAGATGCGATTTTTGCAATCTCATTTGCTTTGCGGGTACTGTATTACGCTGTGAAAGTGCCAAAGGAAAATCTGCAGATAGTATGCTAAATGGGCATGTAGCCTTTTAATTCCTTGGCACACCCAGAGCCTAAAAATCATTACAGACCTGACATTTTTCCCAGCTGAGGGTCTGCCACAATTGTATCCTGTCTAGACAGTCCTCAATGAGACACCAGTCTGATGCAATTTTACCTGCACTGATACACTGTAACAAACTATCAGGACAGGAGAGATTTGTGCTGCCGATGTCTTTAGCTCTCTTACTGCTCACGTCGTTTACCAGTCTCCTACCAGACGGAGCGGAGGGAAGAAGCTGCTGGTTAAATCTCAGGTGTCTATCCAAACCAGACGTGACGGCAGAGTCCCCCGACGCCATTTTCTGGACAGCAAACCTCAATATGCAGAGGATGACATTGTAGCCTTAACGAGGAGCAGGATTCAGTCCCTGAAGAAGTGCTGGAAGAAACCTCTTATCCTTGCGATGCCTTAACCCTCCAGCACATCTGCGTCCGAAGCACCAGCGTTGTCGCGGATTATGTCACATTGGATGGGACAAACAGCAACACGACACGACATGACAATGGGGATATATCAGTGTATAGCTCGGCAGATTTGACACTTAGGAATTCGGTAAAGCTGGGTGCTAAGCTGTAACGGGCGGCCATATTGGTTGTCACTCAGCTTTCCTAGAGACAGACAGAACTGCAGCAATAGGGTTCATTTTAGTTACTGTGCAAGAGTGATAACAAACATGGCCGCCATCACAGTCCCCACAAGGCACAGCACTCCGCTTTCTTATGACCCTGATAAGCACATCTGTCTACTCTAGTCACAGACTGGTGTTTTTGTCCCTTTTTGTCATTAGATCCCCCCTTTATATTTTATGCCGTTCTCTCTACCCTTGGTTACAGTTCGCTTACTTATTAGCGCCTGGCATTGGCACGGGCCGCACGGCCATTACACATTAATTTTACCTGCATTATCCATAGAGGTTGGCGTGCCACTCCTGGGCCCTGCACCCATCTTGTATGGCTTCTTACGTACCTTAAGTGTGACATATATCATACTATATACACGCTGTATGCAACTGTATATTAATTTACAGTAAAATTCCTTTAATCCAGAGTGAATGGGGCCTGGATTATCAGACAGACACAGAAAAATACATTTAACAGACTTCCGCCACGTCCCCTTCCCACACCACACCCCTTTTTTAGACCTGGCGTGAGTGGGGAGCAGTCGCAGATTGCGGCGTAAAGAACCTAATTTAGGCGTATTTCTGTTTGATAAAGGACCCCTTGAGTGTGGAAGTTGTGCAAATTTACAACGTGTAATTCAACATCTGGGGCGGATTTTGAAAACTGCAGCGTGTCAATTTTATGTGGCGGGTTTTCCCCTCTTGCAGTGTCAGGGGTTAAATCCACGGAGGAGTCTGCAGTAAATCCACAGCAAAATCTGTGGGTAACACATGCATTCCGGGAGGAAAATCGGCAGCAGATTGGCACCTTGTGCACGTCCTCTAGGGAACCAAATAAAATAAAGAATAAAATCTGCGCCTAATTCTGGTTTTACTAATATAAAATTAAAAAAATCTTAATCATGGGCCCGGTACAGGTGACGGAAGTGCTGCAGAATTTTACAGTCACAGCAAAATCTGTGACATTTTTAAGAAAATTGTATCCATACACTTCTTAATGATAACTTGGGCTTAAAGAGGTCCTCTCACTTCAGAAAATGGTATTTATCATGTAGAGAAGGTTAATACAAGGCACTTAGTACTGTATTGTGATTCTCCATATTACCTCCTTTGCTGGCTCGATTCATTTTTCCATCACATTATACACTGTTCGTTTCCATGGTTACGACCACCTGCTATCCAGCAGCAGTGGTCATGCTTGCACACTTTTTCCTAAAGTGCTGGCCTATGCACACCCCTCCAGTCCAGCCACCAGAGAGGCCGGCGCTTTTTTCCTATAGAGTGCAATCACGACCACCACTGATGGATTGCAGGGTGGTCGTAACCATAGACTCAAGCAGTGTATAATTTTATGGAAAAGTGAATCCTGGCTAGCAAAGAAGGCAATATAGACAATCACAATACATTACTAAGTGCCTAGTATTAACTTTCTCCACATCAGGGATGCCCAACCTGCGGCCCTCCAGCTGTTGTAAAATTACAACTCCCAACATGCTCTGGGAGTTGTAGTTTTGCAACAGCTGGAGGGCCGCAAGTTGGGCATCCCTGGTCTACATGATAAATGCCATTTGCTGAAGTGAGACAACCCCTTTAAATCCCCAATGAGTTAAACAGATTTGGAGCACGGATTTCATCCTTTGCAATGCTGAGGGTGAAATCTGCAGCAAATGGGCGGCCAAACCGGAACGTAACTGGTGGATTTTGCTGCAGTTTTGTTGGAGATTTTCCTCTACAGAGTACGTCCTGTGTAGACGGCGCCCACGCTCTGTGCAGGGTCTGCTGTGATGATTTGCATTTAGGGAAGTACAATCTTTACATCAGGCACCGTGCAGTTATCTAATACAGGAGGAACAAACTGTACCCCCCCACACACACACATTACAAGAACTCAGCTCACTGAGTGCGTCTCACAGTACGGCCCCATTCAAACAACTGTGTCCGTTTTGTGGACCAGCCATGTGTCCATGTGAACGGAGCCTAATCTTATTTTTTCTGATAATGACCAGAAGTATGGAGAATGTAGCTCTGGGGTGTAATACAAAATGTATGTAATGTAATGCATGTACACAGTGACTCCACCAGCATAATAGTGAGTGCAGCTCTGGATGTAACTCAGGATCAGTACAGAATAGGTAATGTATGTAAACAGTGACTGCACCAGCATAATAGTGAGTGCAGCTCTGGATGTAACTCAGGATCAGTACAGGATAAGTAATGTATGTAAACAGTGACTGCACCAGCAGAATAGTGAGTGCAGCTCTGGAGTATAATACAGGATGTAACTCAGTGGAGGATAAGTAATGTATGTACACAGTGACTGCACCAGCAGAATAGTGAGTGCAGCTCTGCAGTATAATACAGGATGTAACTCAGTGGAGGAGAAGTAATTCTAAATAGTTACAATGACTCTGGGGGGCCCAATGACCCTCTTGGCATATAAGAAGACACTGGAATATGAGAAGCCCAGGTACAGATTTGGCATTGGGATCCTGCTTCTTCATGTAATACTTCTGCAGTAGACATTCAGTTGATGTGTCTTGATTCCTAGGGCAATACACATATGCACATGAAACGTTACTTAAAGGGGTTGTCTCACCTCACATAGTAGGGGCATATTGCTAGGATATGCCACCAATGTCAGAAAGGCGCAGGTCTCGGAGGGGGAATTCACGCCAATCTCTAGAATGGAGCCCCCAAAGTGAACGAGAGTGCACTATGCATGCGCGGATGCACTTCATTCATTTCTATGGGACTGTCAAAAATAGTTGAGTGCTTGCTCAGCTATTACTGGGAGTCCCATAGAAGGCTGTGCTTGCGTGTTGTGGTCTCTAGTCCACTAATTTCTATGGAACTTCTGAACTTAGCTGACTGCGCTCGCTCGGCTATATCCAGAACTCTCATAGAAGTAAATGGAGCATGCTGTGCATGTATGGTGCGCTCTTGTTCATTCGGGGGGCTCAGTTCTAGAGATAGGTGGGGGTTACAGAAGTGGGACCCACACCTGACATTGGTGGCATATCTTAGCAACACACCCACCACCAATATGTGAGAGGACACAACCCTTCAGTACCACAGAACTTAAAGGGGTATTCCCATCTTAGACAATGGGGGAAATATCGCTAGGATATGCCCCCATTGTCTGATAGGTGCGGGTCGAGAACGAAACGGGGAGCGCCGTGGCTGGAGGACCCCAGATTTCCCGGGGTCTGTCCACCACCAAGCGCTAATCCCCGCCTCTCCCATAAAAGTGAATAGGAGCGTGTCGTGCATGCGCTGCCCATGCTTCCATTCATTTCTATGGGGCAGACGGCAATAGCCTAGTCAGCGCTCGGCTATTTTCGGCAGCCCCATAGAAATGAATGGAGAGCGGCTGCGCAATGCGCTCTCCTTCACTTTTGGGGCTCCGTTCTCGATATAGGTGGGACCTGCACCTATAAGACAATGGGGGCATATCCTAGCGATATGCCCCTATTGTCCGAGATGAGAAAACCCCTTTAATATAATATTGGAAACATGGAATTTACATGGGTTAACCTTACTCCAGCACACTGCCTTAGTCACATTGGGCTATCCTGATCATACACTGGAAATGGTGGCGAATAGTAGCTGCTCCCAGTTATATATTTTTTGGGGAAACATTGGAGAAATATGGAGTGTTCTCTGAAATGCCCTCCTGGAAACATACTCTGTATCTATGCAACCGTCGGGCCGGGGATGATTCTGCGGATGACTCATATTGTACCTCTTGCAGCAGAAAACAGTGACAGCTGCTCAAGATACAGGAAAGAAATGGAGGAAACGCGATTTTCATTTGTACATTTGGCCTACAGAAGACGTAGCTGTAGCTCCAGGGAGAGCTGATGCATAAATCAGACGTGTGCCGGCTGTTATTTCTGCTTGGTGATTTAGGTTACCACTGTCTAGGACCTTAATAAAGATTCAGTATACAAAGGGGGGGAATAAGGGGGTGTCCTACTTTAAACGAATGTGTCATCAGAAAGCTAACTACTGTTTAAAATCAACATTATGTCAAACGTTTTATTTCAGAATTCGTGAATTTTCATAAAGGGCACTATTAATATATATTTACTTTTATAATATGTAAATGAGCCTCTAGGAGCAGGGGGGGGGGGGGGGGGTTGCTCCTGCTTCTAGAGGCTCCCGTCTCCCACCTCAAGTCACACCTTCTAAGTGTTGATTGACAGGGCCAGGCATCGTTCGCATCCTTCTGCCTGCCCTGTGCCCTGGGGAAATCTTGCGCCGTTCGGTATTCTGCGCAGGCGCAGTGAGGAAGCTGGCAGCCAGGGGTATTCCTATCTTTGACCCGCAGTTGTAGTTAGAATGGAGCCCGCAAAGTGCAGGAGGGTGCACCACACATGTGCAGTCGCCCTCCATTCATTTCTACGGGACTACCGAAAACTGCCGAGCTCTGGCCCGGCTATTTCCATAAGGCCCATAAAGTATATGGAGCGGTGGCCGAGCTTGCACTGCGCGCTTCCCATTCATTTCAATGGGACTCCTGAAAATAGGCCAATTTCGTCACTCCCATAGAAATGAATCGAGGGTGGCCGTACCCTCCAGCAGCTTGCAGGCTCTGTTCTAAGTACAGGTCCCTAAGTCCAGAGGAGGGACCCGCATCTCTCAGACATTGGGGGCTAATCCTAGCCATATGCCCTAATGTACAAGATGGGAATACCCCTTTAACACAGGATCCATTATACACAATGATGATACTCCCCCTTCCTACACAATGCCCTCCACACAGGTCACACAGCATGCCCGTGACACTTTCGCATAGAAGTCATTGAGTCAGCTGTATCTATGGTGCCTGCTGAGCCAACCTCTAAATGCTATTAAAGGGGTTTTCGGAGACTTTTATACTGATGATGAGCTATCTTCTGGATAGGTCATCAGTATGTGATCAGTGGGGGTCTGACACCCAGGACCCCCGTCAATCAGCTGCTTGAGAAGGCACCGGCACTCGCAGTAGCACCGCGGCCTTCTCTCAGCTCACCAAGCACAGCGCCGTACATTGTATAGTGGCTGTGCTTGGTATTGCAGCTTAGCCCCATTCGCTTTAATGGGGCTGAGCTTCTCCTAGGCCACGTGACAGATGAACGTTATGTCACATGACCTAGGCTATGTTGGCGCTACATAAATAAAGGTTATTATTTTTATTACAGAATACTCCTGGCCTCTGGCCAGCCACCTCTACAGGTATTCTGATCTCATATGAGTATTACCCCCTTTAACCCAAAGTTTCCCCCAAAATTAAGATTATTTGCTAGGAAGAAAAGGTTCAGAAAAAAATACATTCGTCAAATGACCTTATATTTCACAATAAGGAGAAGGAATAACAGAAAGGGAAGTCAGTGTAGAGATATACATATGCAGTTATTGAACACATCTGCCACGTTTTTTTTTACTTGTTAGAGTCGCATTTTGTGCTCCAGAGCTGCTCTTCTTACTAGGGACAGACATAGTCTGAAGTGGGAAAGGAGAGGATTTCCGCAGGATAGCCGTCAGTTAGAGATCGACTCCTTTTAGGGTACGTCCACACAGGGCGCAGGCGCAGTGGAATTTCTGTCACGGAAATGCAGATGGAAAACACACAGCATTTTATCAGAGCAGCAAAGTGGATAAGATTTATGCAGGTAAAGATTTTGCACAGGGGCCCAAGATCTTGAAGCTACATCTTTGGTTAAACGCTGTCTATATGGCTTTACATGATATATTACATCATAAAAGGGGGTTGTCTGCTTGCGATTTCCTGAGTAAAAGCAGCTCTAGTTCTGGTTTAGTACACCCATTTACACGTAATACTACATTTGTCCTGTGGTGGGCGCTGCAGGGCCAGACGATGCTTCTTCTGGTGATCTCATTTGATTGCTCAGGTTCCTGGTGCCCTCCGAGGCTGTAAAATGGGAGCTGGAGACACGGCACTACCCAGCGCTGACTAATGTAATTAATGGAAATGAAGCAGCCAAACAAAGAGACCATAGACGCACCCCTGGGGGTCTCTGCTGCACAGACCTTTGTATTGACACAGATCTGATGGCGGCATTCATTCAGTGAGCTGACCTTTGAGTTTTTGGGGGAATCTCGGACACAGCTGTTTTCTATACTGAATCTATAATTGAATTATTTCATTCTAGACAAGGACCAGATGGTTGCTAAAAGGATTATCATTATTGACCACAATATGATCCAGCCAGTAACCCAAATCTAGAAAGCTGCCCACCACAGCCCTGTCCTGGTGTTACCATGGATACATTTATATTGGGATTTTTTGTATCATGAATCATCCTATCAGTGAGTCACATCCCAGATGAAGGAGGCTGTACCTGTGAAGCTGCACATCTGATCCTATCCAGTGGGCACCAGCAGCTGTTCTGAAAGGCCAGGGCTACACCAGGACATTGCTGGGTCTGGGCACTGGTGACATCGCACGTATCACATGGGTATTGTACCCGACACGGAGAGGTGATAAGCTTCCCTTTATTCTTTTACATTTGCAGCTTGACCATAGTGTAAGGATCCAGCTTTATAAATAATTTTGTAACTATATTAGATTTCTTGAGTTACATCCTGTATTATACTCCAGAGCTGCACTCACTATTCTGCTGGTGCAGTCACTGTGTACATACATTACTTATCCTGTACTGATCCTGTGTTACATCCTGTATTATACTCCAGAGCTGCACTCACTATTCTGCTGGTGCAGTCACTGTGCACATACATTACTTATCCTGTACTGATCCTGAGTTACATCCTGTATTATACTCCAGAGCTGCACTCGCTATTCTGCTGGTGCAGTCACTGTGTACATACATTACTTGTCCTGTACTGATCCTGAGTTACACCCTGTATTATACTCCAGAGCTGCACTCACTATTCTGCTGGTGCAGTCACTGTGTACATACATTACATTACTTATCCTGTACTGATCTTGAGTTACATCCTGTATTATACCCCAGAGCTGCACTCACTATTCTGCTGATGCAGTCACTGTGTACATACATTACTTATCCTCCTGTACTGATCCTGAGTTACATCCTGTATTATACTCCAGAGCTGCACTCACTATTCTGCGGGTGCAGTCACTGTGTACATACATTACTTATCCTGTACTGATCCTGAGTTACATCCTGTATTATACCCCAGAGCTGCACTCACTATTCTGCTGGTGGAGTCCTTCCCTGCATACTCAGTGTCTGTTCAGAGCTTCAGCTTGTAGTTTTCATTCTGTGAAGTGTCATTATTACATTTGCACTGTACAGTCATCTGATATGAAAGACTAACTGCTTAGCTTAGCTGACTTTTTTGAATGACAACCAGCAGAATAGTGAGTGCAGCTCTGGGGTATAATACAGGATGTAACTCAGGATAAGTACAGGATAAGTAATGTATGTACACAGTGACTGCACCAGCAGAATAGTGAGTGCAGCTCTGGAGTATAATACAGGATGTAACTCAGCAAACAGTAAACAAAGAAAATAAAATATATATAGCCCGGCTACCACTGTTCATGTAGCATCTAATAGATAGCCAAAGTAATGAAATGTGTGGAACAACAAAGAGGGGCAAGGCCTAGCGGCAATAATGATAGAAGATGGGGAACACATTCCCTGTAGAGGCCCTAACTAGACCTCGGCCCAGGGACAACCCCTAGTGGAGGGATTTCCCTGTCCTCGTGCCTGCCCTATAAGGCCCTGTAAAGCCCTAGATGGTTAAATTGATAACAATAACCCAACGCATTTCACCCGATAGGGTTCCTCAGGGGGTCGGTAATGACTGGATACATTCCATCAGTAATGATAACATACTCAATCCAATAGATTTGACCCAAAAGATATGACAGATAAGGCACACTTGACTATGGGTGCTGGATACATCACATGTTCCTCATGGCTAATGGGGGTGGATGCAACAGGTGATGTGCCCCATACGTCACCAGACTACCTCGGGCCGGGTACTTGATGAGGCAAGATGTAAGATCAGTACAGGATAAGTAATGTATGTACACAGTGACTGCACCAGCAGAATAGTGAGTGCAGCTCTGGAGTATAATACAGGATGTAACTCAGGATAAGTAATGTATGTACACAGTGACTGCACCAGCAGAATCGTGAGTGCAGCTCTGGAGTATAATACAGGATGTAACTCAGGATAAGTAATGTATGTACACAGTGACTGCACCAGCAGAATCGTGAGTGCAGCTCTGGAGTATAATACAGGATGTAACTCAGGATAAGTAATGTATGTACACAGTGACTGCACCAGCAGAATAGTGAGTGCAGCTCTGGAGTATAATATAGGATGTAACTCAGGATCAGTACAGGATAAGTAATGTATGTACACAGTGACTGCACCAGCAGAATAGTGAGTGCAGCTCTGGAGTATGATGCAGGATGTAACTCTGGATCAGTACAGGATAAGTAATGTATGTACACGGTGACTGCACCAGCAGAATAGTGAGTGCAGCTCTGGAGTATAATACAGGATGTAACTCAGGATCAGTACAGGATAAGTAATGTATGTACACAGTGACTGCACCAGCAGAATAGTGAGTGCAGCTCTGGAGTATAATACAGGATGTAACTCAGCATCAGCACAGACACAGATATGAGACAGACTACTTTTCCTGCGTAGATTACAAATACTTGTGACTTGGTGTGTGGAGGGTTGGTGGGGTGGGGGTGGGGGGGGGGGTGATTTGCTGTTCATCGCACTCATAAATTAAATGCAATGACACTACTCACACAGTTGCCATGGCGACAGTTCTGAAATAGCTTATGGAAGATGCTTTATAAGGTGCATGGAACATACAAGTATATGGAGGCAGGCATTGCATTAATGCTGGATGTCATTTTCTCTGCGCTCTATTACAGCTGCACGCTTGTTCACAGACACCACGCTCCAAAATCACAAGAAAATTGTCTTTTGCACAGACGCAGGCTTATCTCAGAATATTTATTTTCATTCTGAAAGCAGCAATTAGCAAAATGTCAGCTAACCCCGATGCCATACAGAAGGAGCATTGTATCTATGAATGGCATTAAAAAAGAAAAATCTATAAAGAACACAGTTATTTTTGCAAAACCAATTCCCCCCTCTCCTCAGCCTGGGCACAATGGTACGCTCTGTACTCCACACACAGTTAAAGCTCAAATGTATTTTTGCATGAAGAAAGGGGGTGGATTGTCTTTTATTCTAATGGCGCCTTAATACATAAAGCAAACATCAATTACCTTGTTGTAATCAATCATTAAACTGAAATATAATTGCGCTTCGGGAGAGGAAGATGCTGGACTACATCAGGCACAGTCACGTTATAACTACTACCCTCATCTTACATTGTCATATTGAACGGTCAAATTTTTTATATAATTTCACCCAAATGGATTTGAACGGATATACTCAATGATATACAAAGTATATTGTGCTCACAGTCTACACCTTGTGTGTAAAAGAATTATCATACTTCAGCCAATGATACAATGTGTCATGCAAAGTATTTAAAGGGGCTGTCCACAATTAGAAAAAAAAAGGTCTGGCTGTGTCTTTGTTTTTCTTTTCTAGAAGCGCCTCTGTTGTCAAAGGGCTGTGTCTGGTACTGGAGCTCAGTTCCATTCAGTTGAATAGGGATGAGCTACAATACCAGGCACAGCCTATGACCAAGAGTGTGGCTATTTCTGGAGAAGGGCCCCCATACATCAGGAAACTAACCCCTTTGAGGCCAGGGTTACACAGCACAGTGACACTATGGTGGTCACCCAAGGATAGAAGTATAAGTGCAAAGCTTTCCTGTATACTTCTCCGCTTTTTTAAATCCATTGCGCAAAAGTGGCGCAACTGCACTGGTTGGACCGACTTTATGTTAAAACATCACAGAGAAATTGGGTAAAATTATTCAATGTGTCAAGAGGCTTTAGCATAATGTGAGTAAAGGATAGAATGTATTTAAGAAGTATGGAAAGAATATATATTGTAGAAAGCGTGGGAAGTATAAGTAGAGCAAGAGATACAATGTATTCTAGAAAAGATGCAATGTACTATAGAAGGCACACAAGAGATACAATGTATCACAGAAGGCGTAGAAAGGATACAATGTACTAAAGAAGGTGGAGAAATAGATATAATGTATTATAGAAGGTGGAAAAATAGATATAATGTATTATAGAAGGCATACAAGAGATGCAACCTATATTAGAAAGTATGGAAAGGATACAATGTGTTACAGAGGGTATAAGTGCAGAAGCCATACATCACATTGCTGAACTGTTTATGTGCATAGATGTATGTATAGATGAAGACCTAGAGAACTGGATCACACATATCCACAAGGCACAGGTTATCACAGAATGTACTGGACAGAAAGCATGATAAGAAGCAGTTAATTGATACGAGGTCTGGCACACTGTGTTCCCATTAATCAGCAATCACAGTCCTGAGTGGACGGGGGTCTTACCTTTCGGTCTTGCAGGCTCGGTAGAGGATATCCAGCCCCTGTGTGCAGCTCTGTAGGAAGCAGAAGAGAAGCTGTGTGAAAGGGAGCAGAAGCCCAGAGAGAGAGAAATCTCCACCCATCGTTTTACTCAGTCGTCAGGAAATTAATGATCACCCACTTCCTCTACCCTGCAGAGGGGCGACTTGCATCTCACATCTGCCTGCCTCTCGTGTTGCATGCTAGCTCTGCCATGGGCTTCTGGGGGCTCATACTGGATGATACAGATGTAGCCTCAATTCAAATGTGATTTCACACTGGGCAAGGTGGCTTAAATGTGTGACTGATATTTTACACAGGACTGGCTTAAGCTGGCCACAGCATAACAATCTTCTATTAAAGGGGTTTTCCAGGCTCCTGATATTAATGACTTAGGATTAATATCCGATAATTGAGGGATCAACGCCCTGCACCCTCACCGGTCAGATGTGAATAGGAGCTGAGCTGCAGTAACCTGGCGCAGCCACTAGACTCTGAGTGCTAGCTCCATCGTCAGAGGCTGCAGGGAACACTTGACCGGTAGGGATGCAGAGGGCCGGGCATCCACTAATTGGGATATCAGGAGCCTTGCAAACCCCCTTTAATTTTTAGGATGAATAACAGTTGCCCATAGCAACCAATTCAGATTATTTTTATTTTTAAGAGTTGCCTTTAGAAAATTAAAGGTGGAATCTGATTGGTTGCTATGGGCAACTGAGACAGTTTTCCTTTACACCAGTTTTGATAAATCTCCCCCAGTGTGTCCATAGGGTTCCGTACAAGCTCCTACACGTATGAGAACGCGCCTCACAACGAATTATAATTGGAATTAGAATTTGCAACTTGTCAGATTACCCAGTGTCACAGAACGGCGGTATAATAAGGATTCTTACATTCTACGCCTCATACACACAACCGTATGACGTATATCTGTAGTAGTTATGTGCGGTACACAGACATGATAGGGCACATAGAGGTTTCTGTACCTCCACTTTACACCAACATTGTCCAAGTTTTGTCAACCCACACCCCCTTGCTGGGCTGGAAACCAGCGAGCTGAGCGCAGTGGATAATCCTTTTTGGTGCATTTGCTTCATAAATAGGAGTAAAACTTGATTAGACATTAGGCGCCAGAAATGTTCCAAATTCAGGCATATTTATGAAAAAACGTGCCATACACCACTGGCCGCCATATGGAAACCTATAGATGTTTATGAAGACTGAAAAATCTGATCTGAGAGAACCTCTGTATGAGACTTGTAATGTACAGATGCATCAGGGGAGAAGTCGCTGGGGTTTTCTATGTTTCCATGCCGATCAAGACACTGGCTGCTACGGGGCCCATGCGGATGGGACTCACTACAGGGGTGCAGCATCCAGCTACATCTCTGGGGCAACAGTCAAGCATATCCTTGAATAGAAGGAGAAACCGCATGGCTGGTTTAACGCCATGTCCGCCAGTTGGGTGGAGATTGGGCATGCCGGAGCCGGGACTCCAGCCCCTGAAAATTTACTAACATTTACACCTGGAAACAGGCGTAAAAGTTAGCAAAAAACTACGCCAGTCAAGAGTTGCCATAGTTTTTACGTCACACGCAAGGATTGCCACAGATTTGCCTTGTCATAAATTAGATACATTTTACAGCAGCGCAAGGGGCAAACTAAGACCACTGTAAAAATACAGTCTTAGGCCTCTTTCACACGGGTGTGTGCGCCCTGTGGTCGTGCTGCGGGCCGCAATACACGAGCACAGTCCGTGGGGCAGCCGCACAGCCGCAGCGGATCGCAGACCCATTCACTTTAATGGGTCCGCGATCCGGCCGTTCCGCAAAAAGATAGGACATGTTCTATCTTTTTGCGGAACGGAAGTACGGGACGAAACCCTACGGAAGCCCTCTGTAAGTGCTTCCGTAGGGTGCCGTTCAGTGCTTCCGTTCCGCATCATTCCGCATCTCCGCATTTGTGGACCTATTGAAATGACTGTATAAATGAAGAAGGAGATCCAGCTTCCAAACAACATGTAAATGCTTTAATGAAAAGGTGCTAAAATCCAGACATGTACATCAGGTCTACGCAGTTTCAGATCAATAAATTCAGATCCCTACTCATGACAACATGATAGTGTGAGACACTGGCCTTAAATAAGGGGCAGGTCAAACATATCAGGTGGACACAAGTCAGCAGATAGCTCCACCTCTGAGACATAAGAACATATGCTAAAAAAAAAAAAAGAGAAGAAGAAAACTTCAGAGGAAATAATAAGGTACCAGGGTCAATAATGCAGTATGAGATCATGCCTGCGATTAAGACCCATTGGTACACAGGTACCCATGGTGAAGATCCAGTAAGAGTCTCTGTTTAAAAGAACTCTCCTATGCTCACCTCCTCAACGTTTAGCGAATTTAACTCGTTCCACCCCCCGCACAACAAGGCCACTGATCTCACCTGCATGACAAGCCGCATAATGTGAACTGACCGCGGAGACATTCCTGGTCAGCGCATGCGGAATGTCAGAAATATGCCTGCGAATCCTGGTTTTGAGGCTGTTAGAGGTGCAGCCTATATACTGTAGACGGCATATCATGCAGGTGATGCAGTACACCACAAAACTGGTATTACAGTTGATATACTGTTTCAAAGTGAATGTTTTTTGATTGGACACAGAGACAACAGTTTGGCCAGTTGAAAGATGCTTGCAACAAGTGCAAATGCGATGTCTGCATTTGTAATTTCCTTTAAAACGTAACCAACTCTGCTGTGTCTGGGAATGGTCTAAAAGCAAACTAGAGCTAACACGTTGGCCCAAGGTAGGGGCTCGACGGGCAATACATTTAATGTTAGAGCTGAGAACATCAGACCACTGTCCATCCAAGCGCAGCAAGGACAGGTGTTTTCTGATTATATGACAGATCTTGCTGTATTCAACACTGTAGCTTGTGGAGAAGACTGGTTTCCCTCCATCCATGCGGCCTATTGTGGCCAGGATAGGATCATTTACGGAGCGGTTGTCTGCGTGGGTTGACAGTTTGCTGCAGCCGCTTGTCCAGACTATTCCGGGTTTCCTCTTAGATACTACAGTCGTGGCCAAAAGTTTTGAGAATTACATAAATATTGGAAAAGTTGCTGCTTAAGTTTTTATAATAGCTATTTGCATATACTCCAGAATGTTATGAAGAGGGATCAGATGAATTGCATAGTCCTTCTTTGCCATTAAAATTAACTTAATCCCCCCAAAAAAACTTTCCACTGCATTTCATTGCTGTCATTAAAGGACCTGCTGAGATCATTTCAGTAATCGTCTTGGTAACTCAGGTGAGAATGTTGACGAGCACAAGGCTGGAGATCATTATGTCAGGCTGATTGGGTTAAAATGGCAGACTTGACCTGTTAAAAGGAGGGTGATGCTTGAAATCATTGTTGTTCCATTGTTAACCATGGTGACCTGCAAAGAAACGCGTGCAGCCATCATTGCGTTGCATAAAAATGGCTTCACAGGCAAGGATATTGTGGCTACTAAGATTGCACCTCAATCAACAATTTATAGGATCATCAAGAACTTCAAGGAAAGAGATTCAATTCTTGTTAAGAAGGCTTCAGGGCGTCCAAGAAAGTCCAGCCAGCGCCAGGATAGTCTCCTAAAGAGGATTCAGCTGCGGGATCGGAGTGCCGCCAGTGCAGAGCTTGCTCAGGAATGGCAGCAGGCAGGTGTGAGCGCATCTGCATGCACAGTGAGGCGAAGACTTTTGGAAGATGGCCTGGTGTCAAGAAGGAGTGCACGATCGTGCACTCCTGATTAGCCTGTCTGCCCCATGGGGTTGATTTTAATTAGTTTCAGTATAAAGCTGTTGCCTGCTCTCACTACATTCATTGGAAGCTGTCTAGCACAAGGAAAGGTATACAGTGGGCTCGGCATGCATGTTGGTACCTGAATCCCATGTAATGGAGGCCATTATGACACCAAAAATGGTAAAAAGCAGAGTGGATCCAGCATGCATGAGGATCCAACACTCCCTGAACTTTATGGCGGCCATTATGGCACATAACAGGTAGTATTTAGTGTTAGGACCCGTCTAACAGAGATCGCCTTGACGTTCGGCAGACGGGCTCAGATGGTTTTGTACAAAATGCAATGTCCAAGCATCTCACTTTATAAATAAGCGTAGCATTAGCACTATATTTTTTGGCATTATTGTACTTTATCTGATTTGCAGGGTGCTGCTGCATGGTCTCTTTTTTTCCTCTGGTGTCAAGAAGGGCAGCAAAGAAGCCACTTCTCTCCCAAAAAAACATCTGGGACAGATTGATCTTCTGCAGAAAATATGGTGAATGGACTGCTGGGGACTGGAGCAAAGTCATATTCTCCGATGAAGCCTCTTTCCGATTGTTTGGGGCATCAGGAAAAAGTCTTGTCCGGAGAAGAAAAGATGAGCGCTACCATCAGTCCTGTGTCATGCCAACAGTAAAGCATCCTGAGACCATTCATGTGTGGGGTTGCTTCTCATCCAAGGGAGTGGGCTCACTCACAATTTTACCCAAAAACACAGCCATGAATAAAGAATGGCCCCAAATCACCCTCCAACAGCAACTTCTTCCAACAATCCAACAACAGTTTGGTGAAGAACAATGCATTTTCCAGCACGATGGAGCACCGTGCCATAAGGCAAAAGTGATAACTAAGTGGCTCAGGGACCAAAACGTTGACATTTTGGGTCCATGGCCTGGAAACTACCCAGATCTTAATCCCATTGAGAACTTGTGGTGAATCCTCAAGAGGCGGGTGGACAAACAAAAACCCACTAATTCTGACAAACTCCAAGAAGTGATTATGATAGAATGGGTTGCTATCAGTCAGGAATTGGCCCAGAAGTTGATTGAGAGCATGCGCAGTCGGATTGCAGAGGTCCTGAAAAAGAAGGGCCAACACTGCAAATACGGACTCTGCATAAATGTCATGTAATTGTCGATAAAAGCCTTTGAAACGTATGAAGTGCGTGTAATTATATTTCACTACATCACAGAAACAACTGAAACAAAGATCTAAAAGCAGTTTAGCAGCAAACTTTGTGAACACTAATATTTGTATCATTCTCAAAACTTCTGGCCACGACTGTAGAACTGTACTCCAGTCCTTTTATGAATTTCCTTGGAGGCCGGAGTATGTCTGGATAACTGCGGATGTAACATCCTTATATACTGTCATTCCTCACGCTTCAGCCATTGCCTCTTTACGATGGTTCTTGAATACTTACGCCGATTATAGCGTGGAATTTCAGGACTACATATGTGATGTTGTCCATTTTCTGCTTAAAAATAATGTATTCATGTTTAACCATCGTTTTTTCTTACAATGCACTAGCGTTTCCATGGGGGCAAAATTTTTGCCCTCCATGACTAACATCTATATGGCGTGGTGGGAAAATTTTTACCTTTTTTCAGATCACAACACTTGGGCCCCCTCATTACAGTGGTATGGCCGTTATATTGATGACCTGTTGTTCATCTGGTCAGGTGACCATACCGCCATACCACTGTTTGAGGAGTTCCTAAATAATAACACTTTTAATTTGAAATTCACTATTAATTTTAATTGCACATCCATCGCATTTTGGGATTTGACTCTGGTGGGTAATGTTACTCAATCCAATATAGTCACCCGCACTTATCGCAAGGAGACTGCAGGTAACAGCACTCTCTTTGCGTCTTCATGTCATCCTGCCCATGTTGTTTGTAATATTCCCAGAGGCGAATTCATACGCCTCAGACGGAATTGCTCCAGTGATGTGAGCTTCAAGGAAGAGCTCAATTCAGCTGCTGAGCGTCTTGTTGCCCGTGGATACAGCAGTCTGTCACAGGCCGCGGCACAAGTCTGTCACAGGCCGCGGCACAAGTCTGTCACAGGCCGCGGCACAAGTCTGTCACAGGCCGCGGCACAAGTCTGTCACAGGCCGCGGCACAAGTCTGTCACAGGCCGCGGCACAAGTCAAACTCAAATCACGGCCAGATCTAGTTTTTCCCAAAAAATAAGTACAGCAGCCGTTTTAATTTCAACAGTGAGGTCCCTAAGAATAGGGCCCCAGTCTTCTCCACAAGCTACAGTGTTGAATACAGCAAGATCTGTCATATAATCAGAAAACACCTGTCCTTGCTGCGCTTGGATGGACAGTGGTCTGATGTTCTCAGCTCTAACATTAAATGTATTGCCCGTCGAGCCCCTACCTTGGGCCAACGTGTTAGCCCTAGTTTGCTTTTAGACCATTGCCAGACACAGCAGAGTTGGTTACGTTTTAAAGGAAATTACAAATGCGGACATCGCATTTGCACTTGTTGCAAGCATCTTTCAACTGTCCAAACTGTTGTCTCTGTGTCCAATCAAAAAACGTTCACTTTGAAACAGTATATCAACTGTAATACCAGTTTTGTGGTGTACTGCATCACCTGCATGATATGCCGTCTACAGTATATAGGCTGCATCTCTAACAGCCTCAAAACCAGGATTCGCAGGCATATTTCTGACATTCCGCATGCGCTGACCAGGAATGTCTCCGCGGTCAGTTCACATTATCTTATCCTGCTTGTCATGCAGGTGATATTAGTGGCCTTGTTGTGCAGGGGGTGGAACGAGTTAAATTTCCTAAACGTGGAGGTGATCATAGGAGAGTTCTTGTAAACAGAGAATCTTACTGGATCTTCACCATGGGTACCTGTGTACCAATGGGTCTTAATCGTAGGCATGATCTCATACTGCATTATTGACCCTGGTACCTTATTATTTCCTCTGAAGTTTTCTTCTTCTCTTTTTTTTAGCATATGTTCTTATGTCTCAGAGGTGGAGCTATCTGCTGATTGTGTCCACCTGATATGTTTGACTGTCCCTTATTTAAGGCCAGTGTCTCACACTATCATGTTGTCATGAGTAGGGATCAGAATTTATTGATCTGAAACGCGTAGACCTGATGTACATGTCTGGATTTTAGCACCTTTTCATTAAAGCATCTACATGTTGTTTGGAAGCTGGATCTCCTTCTTCATTTATACTTCTACCATCTCTTAGTTCCTGGCGAATGTCCGTGCTTCCATCTCAGCTTGGGACCAGGTGCCGAAACAGCACCCGTGTATTGTGGATCCGCAAATGCGGTCCGCAATACGGCAACGGGGCGCACACGCCTGTGTGAAAGAGGCCTTAGTAAATGTGCTGCGTGCAGTGATATGGGCCAGCCTATAAAAAGAATCTCATTGTATTTTTGCAGTTGGGCCCCTCTTTGGACTTGAACTCTTCTTTGGCTTTTTTGGCAAACAAAATTATTTTGGTGGCCCATACTTTTACTGCCTGCTGTATCCGTCAATCTGCATGCAAACGGACAGCATTTGTAGACGGAGCCGGGTGCGGATCCGTCTCACAAATGCATTGCAAGAACGGATCAGTCTGTCCGTTTGTCATATGGACAAACTAATCCGTTTCTATTTTTGTTTGCATTTTTAAAGGTCTGCGCATGCGTAGGGACGGATCCGGCACTAATACATTCCTATGGAAAAAAAATGGCGGATCCGGCATTCAGGCAAGTGTTCCGTTTTTTGGGCCAGAGATAAAACCGCAGCATGCTGCGGTATTATCTCCATCCTGATCAGTCAAAAAGACTGAACTGAAGACATCCTGATGCATTCTGAACAGATTGCTCTCCATTCAGAATGCATGGGGATATAACTGTTCAGTTATTTTCCGGTATAGAGCCCCTAGGACAGAACTCTATGCCGGAAATGAAAACCGTTAGTGTGAAAGTACCCTTACACCATGCTGCCAAAAAATATGCATATGTGTACCCCCCCCTCCCACCTTTGTTTGCTGTGACTTATAGTTATTACACAGACAGACACTCGGCACATGCTCAGGAGCTACGAATGGCGCCAGAAGCAGGATGCCTCCTTTGGGTGAATTCACGCGCTGCAGATTTATTGCAGACCATTCGGCGGCTGCAAATCAGTTCCATTCATTTGAATGAGATTGATTCAGAGGCTGGATGTCGGCAAGCCCCATTCAGATGAATGGGTCAGTGCACTGAATTTGCCAGGGCTGACTACAATATGGCATCACTGTGCCAACACGATGAGACATTGCCCATTGTTCAGCCCTGTCCTCTTGAAGCACAGTCATAAAAAAAAAAAAATAAAAAAAACACGAGAAGCCACTCTTGCTGTACACATGCATGAATGATGCCACGTGATAAAATGACCAAGAGTTAGGGGATAAATTGATGGCGCCTGTGCCAGCGCTGAAAATCTGGCGTTCTGGACAGACAATGCCTGTCTACTTACCTCCTCAGGGACGTCCTGCAGTGGCAGGCAGCCTCCTTTTCCTTGCTGATGTTCCTCTCCCTTTTTTACTCCCTCCAAGTGCCATCTGCTGTGTGCAATGGGTGTCCCTGATTTGAACACATGCATGATTAAGAAGCACACAACCCACATCATCTGCTTGGAAATGGGATTTTTTTTTTTTTTAGTCCCCGGATTAGAAAGCTGCATTCAGTGATTAAACCCTTGCAGAACAATGAATCTCTGGCACCAGGCGCCTATTGTCCTGGCTGCAGAAATAGACCTCTTATGCCAGGCGGGGAACAAAGGCGATTACACAGTTTAAGCTCTAGATTTAACGCCTTGGCTGACACATATCACATTCATGAACTGGTGAGAACCAATCTAATCGAAAAACCTAACGATCCCAGCATAAATGACGATCGTTAGCGACTATCGTTATCTTTACGGGTCAACACGATCTTCTCTGACTGATTAACGGATAAAACGGTGCAGTTGCCACAAGAATATTGCTGCAATGTAAGGGACACTAAACAATATTTGCAATAATCTGAATGATTTTTAAACGAGAAATTTGCAGCAGATAAAAATCTGTTCCATTCACCTGAATGTGGCTTCTAGAAATCCACGTGCTTGCTGCTTCGTAAAATGAAATTTCTGCAGCGTGTGAGTGCACCCTAAGGCCAACTGCACACGAGTGTGGGGAAACGCACATAAAATCTGCACACATTTCTGCGAGGATCTGTGTGCGTTTCTACAGCATATCAGCATATGCGGTTTTTGGTGCGGATTAGATGCGGTTTTACCGCAGATCTCACACTTCCATTGAAAAGGGTGAAACCTGGAACTCAAACGCCAAACATAATTGGCATGCTGCAGATCTGGAAATCCGCACGGCAGGTCAATACACTTTGCTGGTACTGTAATACGCTGTGGCTTTTCTGCATGGGAATCCGTGCTGAAAAACTGCACATTTTCCGTGATGCCTAATAGTGTGATGCAGCTTGGTCCTAGGGGCTATAAGCACATGCTGGGAGTTGTGGTGTAGGTGCCTGGACGAATGAATATAGCAGGTTTAGATCTGCGGGGTCTGGACATATAAGACTCTGTTCACACTTCTGTTAAAATTTTGGTTGGGAAATAATAGAGAGCTGATCCATCCTATGACGGACACTAGAGATGAGCGAATTTTATGTTATGAAATCCGTATTTTGCGGAACAGTACTATCCTTGTCCGTAATGCGGACAATAATAGGAGATGTTCTATTTTTTTGCGGAACGGAAATACGGACATACGAAAACGGAATGCACACAGAGTAACTTCTGTTTTTTGTTTTTTTTTGCTCTACTCTCTAAGGGCTCCTGCACACGACCGTATGCCCTCCGAGACATGCGGGCCATATGTCCCGGAGCGGCATCGATGCTGTGCATGTCGGGCCGCTCATATGATCTTATGAGTGCGGGATAATAGTCCCGCGGGCGGCCCGACATGCACAGCATCATTGTAATCTATGATGCTGTGCGCTCCCATGCGCACGATCGATGCCGCTCCGGGACATATGGCCCGCATATCTCGGAGGGCATACGGTCATGTGCAGGAGGCCTAAAGGAGAAACTTTTAGCTAATGAGGCAGTCGAAAAATAGCAGAAACCCTTCTGTCCTGTGTGGGGGCCCTTAGTTCTCTATGTACACCACTGAATGGCAGTATTATTTATCTGCCATTATTATTTGAAGACTGAATGGCAGTATTATATGAGGACTGCACACAGGTACTAGCATTCTAATACACTGTTAATTGCACATTTTATGGCAGTTGTGGTAATATTTGTGCACTGACACCATTATGAGCTTATAGTTGGGGAGGGGGTAGCAGTGGTCCTTTTATAGTAAGAGAACATACTAAACGTCTCATCCAGTAAGGGTTCTGCCATCTACAGATGTTTGCGTACAGCTCCACTGGCCCAGCTACAAGACGCCAGCACTCCATCCCAATTTCTTCCACTGCAGCATATTTTACCTAAATGTTAAATGGAACCTGTAACCTGGATTTGCTATGGGTTGCTAGATGGCCGCTAGCACATCCGCAATACCCAGTCCCCATACTCTTTGTGCTTTTATTGTGTAAAAAAAATATATTTGATACATATGCAAATTAACCTGAGATGAGTCCTGTCCCTGACTCCTCTCACATACAGGACTCCTCTCAGGTTAATTTGCATATGGATCAAATATTTTTTTTTTTTACACAATAAAAGCACACAGAGCTATGGGGACTGGGTATTGCGGATGTGCTAGCGGCCATCTAGCAACCCATGTCCTCAGCTCTATACACAAAATCCCGGTGACAGGTTCCCTTTAACATTTAGGTAAAAGATCCTGTATTATTTAAATGTTGGGTATAGATCTTTTCCGTGGAGGATTTAAAGGTTCTTTAAAGAGCCTAGGTATAGCATTTGAATCAAGACCCAGAACATACTTAGTAAGATATGATCTATATAAACTTGACCTTTCCTATATAGCGATTCCTATCCTTCTGCTCTGAATATTGACCAGTGGTTGATGCTGTGCTGCTGCCATACGTGTTTGCATCAGATATAATTAGGATCCTGTTGTGACCCAGATTTCCAACCACAGCAGCATCCCCCCTGGGAAGTTTGTCATGTGGAATGTTTATGTCCCTAGAATGTATATAGGGATAATATACGGTTGTCCGAATTTTTTTATTATTTTATTTTTAGGATTTGATTTGTAAATACATTTATTTTTACAGGTTATATTTCATAGTACTGGATGACATTACCATGGTGGACTCGAACCCATAACCGAAGCGTTGCATGGTCACATTGCTCTCTATTGTTTCATTTATCATCTGCCCCAATACTTGACTACAGAATAGCAATGGAACCAGTTATCATATGTACTGGTGACAATACTAGGGGAAAATAGGACTCCATTAAAGGGCTTGTCAAGGATTTTGATATTGACGGCCTATCCTCAGGATAGATCATCTATATGTGATCAGTGGAGGATCATATTTCCAACTTCTGACACCCATGCCGATCATTTCTTTGAAGAGGCTGTGGCAGGGGCCAGAAGCAAATAACTATAACCATATGCAGCAAAGTCCAAAGCCACAAGCTTGCGTTACCTTTGCTGTCTGAGTCCAAACTAGGTCTTTATGGTCCTCAACCTTCTATAGTAATTCAACGCTTCTTTCCTCTCAAAGGTTGATCCTCAGCAGATCTTTTCTGGCAGTTTTTCCTCTCAGGAATGGTGTCGTCCTGGACAAGTATTCCTTCTAGGCCTACTTTTCAGCAGCTCATAGCAGACAGGTCTTCACTCTAGCCTGACTTGCTAGGAACTCCCAACCACTAACCAGGTGAAAAATGGGCCCAGCCCACTACCCGGCTTAACAATTTTCTATCTATACCTAGCCTTTTTGAAGTACATGAAGTGCATAGATCATAGTTGGCATCACAGTAAACCTGAGCATTAACCTTTTAGCAGTGATCCAAGGGGTCACTGCATAGGCAAGGGCATAGTTATAGGGGTGCAGAAGCGGCAGTCGCGCCTGGTCCTCCTGCCACAGAATCCACACCATTAGGATAGATTCTTACGGCTGTCCATGTTGTGGCCGCAAGCGGAGTCCGTGTGTTGGCACGCGGCATGGACTTGGCGACCGCTGGAAAAAACTGGTCTCCAGGTCAGTGAGACGTGGGCCAAAGTAGTGCACGCCCTAATTGCACCATTAACATCCACGTGCAGTCCGTTGCATGCACGGCTAGCACACAGCCCAAAAATATGGCCGCCTGGATCAGACTTAACCCCTTCCCAACTTGCAGCATCTCATTTTAACCCCTTCAGAACAGGCCCATTTTCCATTTTTTCATTTTTGTTTTTCACTGCCAGCCATCCCAGAGGCATAACTTTTTTACTTTTCCATTCACATAGCTGTATGAGGGTTGTTTTTTTTTTTTTTTGCGGGACAGGTTGTACTTTCTAATGGCTCCATTTACGGTTGCACTGGAGGTATGCTGAAGATTTCTTCCACAGCATGTAAAGTCTGTATTTGAACACACCCTAAAGGGGCAGTCACCGAACCGTATCACAGTCCACAAATTGAGGATCCGCAAAACATATACCGGCCGTGTGCATCTGGTATTTTCCCCTTCCACAGGTCTCGCACTATGGAACAGATACCTATTTTTCTCTGCAAAAACGGAGAAGAATAGGACATGTTCCATTTCTTTGTGGGGCCGCGGAACGGACATAGGGATGCGGACAGCGCATATTTTGCAGCTCCATCGAGATGAATAGGTCCGCATCTGATCTGCAAAAAATGCACACTGAAAATACAATAGTGTGAATGCCCCCTCAGGGCTCAAGCATACGAGCAATGTATGGGTACCGGCCGAGTGCACTCCGTTTGTGGATGTGGACCCATTGACTTGAATAGGTCGACTATCCGCAAAATACATTGCGCACCACAAAGTAGGACATGCGCTCCATACTGCTTCCGATCTGTACCGCTCCGTATCTGTCACGGACGGTGTACGGGAAACAAGACAATGCAACATGCATATATGACTCACTGGATCCAAAGCTAAGGAACCAAGGGGAGACCCCTGCACAAGACCTAGCCCTTTCCCTGGCTGCTCAGCCTATGCAAAGATCCCAGAGGTGGATGGTTGCATAGCCACCTACCTCGACTATATAACCCCTGAACACCCTACAATAGTGAGGGGACACGACCACCGGCTCCCTACACCAGACACGGAGGGAGTCAGGGTCACCTGGGATCCAGCAAACAGAAAATAACAGATAAATGTACAGCACTTAACTTTGTAGCAGACAGGAAAACAGGATAAGCATGCACACACACTCCAGGAAGAAGTATAAGCCGCCCAGTAATGCATTATGGGGCGGAATTTAAAGGGATGCAATCAGTCCAACCACATGACAGCTGAGAGAGGCTAACGAGATGAGGAACTGAATACCACAACAAAGAGAACTCAAGGAGGAGGTTCTGAAAGGCTTCTGTCAGAGCTTCTCAGCTGTCTGGTTGTGACAGTACCCCTCCCTCTACGAGTGGACTCTGGACACTCAGAGCCCACCTTCTCAGGATGGGACCTATGGAAAGCCCTGATGAGACGAGAGGCCTTAATGTCCGTCACTGGGACCCACATCCTCTCCTCAGGACCATAACCCTCCCAATGAACAAGGTACTGGAGAAAACCGCGGACAAGACGAGAATCCACAATCCTAGAGACCTGAAATTCAAGATTCCCATCAACCATAATCGGAGGAGGAGGCAAAGGCGAGGGTACAATGGGTTGAACATAAGGTTTCAATAAGGACTTATGAAAAACATTATGGATCTTCCAAGTCTGAGGAAGATCAAGACGGTATGCAACAGGATTGATGACAGACAGGATTTTGTAAGGCCCAATAAACCTAGGACCCAACTTCCAGGAGGGAACCTTCAATTTGATATTCTTGGTAGACAACCACACCAGATCACCAACATTCAGGTCCGGACCAAGCACACTCCAGGAAGAAGTATAAGCCGCCCAGTAATGCATTATGGGGCAGAATTTAAAGGGATGCAATCAGTCCAACCACATGACAGCTGAGAGAGGCTAACGAGATGAGGAACTGAATTACCACAACAAAGAGAACTCAAGGAGGAGGTTCTGAAAGGCTTCTGTCAGAGCTTCTCAGCTGTCTGGTTGTGACAGTATCTTGCAGACCTATTCAAGTCAATGTGTGAATGAGAACTTACCTGGAGTCCTTACCTTGCTTTCCTTGGCTCCGACCTAGCTCTGCCAGCAGTTTTGCATTGCCAAAACTGCTGACAGACTCCCTTTCCAGGGGTTGTCAAAGATTAGAAACACATGGCTGCTTTAGAAACACAGCACCACCCCTGTCCATGGTCTGTGACTGGTACTACAGCTCGGCTCCATTAAGGTAAATAGGGCAGAGCTGCAATACCGCACACAATCTGTGGACAGGGGTGGTGCTGTTTTTGGAAGAAAGCAGCCATGTTTTTCTAATCCTGGACAACGCCTTTAAGTGAAATCACTGGGTCTTTAACATAGGATTGATGTAAAGTGAGTCAAGTGCAGTAAAAGCCCCCAGTGTATATATATGTATACAGAGCTCAGGGCAGAGCCGTAGATGTCGAGGAATCACGCTCGTGGCCATGTCTGTTTTCTCAAGTGCTGCATACATTTCCTAGAGGACAGCAAACCAATATAAGATGGCTACTTACCTCAGTTGCCATGGCGACGGTGACGGCTCCTTTCTGTGGGCGGCTGCGTTAAGTGCTGGTTGTGATTTGTACCTAAGGACGACACAAAGGAACCGGCAATGAAAGAGAAGCCGAAGAAACCAACATGTCCGACCCGGAACCATAGAAATCTGTAGAGCCACGTAGAATGAATCATTCCTGCTTCAAGAGCTCACTGCTTTCAAGATCTCTGCTTGCTGTGCATGAAGAGACATATTCTTATAGGCAGCCAGAGGTTAACCATCTCTCACAGCTGAGGGTTTGTTACAGTGGAGTCCAGGCTGTTTAGATTAGAGGGGATTGTCTAGACCGGATACCACTGTAACAAACCCTCAGCTGTGGGAAGTATTAGAATCACCTATAGTCATTGACAGCAGGCGGACATCTTGAAATCGATGAGGAATTGAAACAGGTTCTGTTTGCTGTAAGTGAATGGAAACGTTCTTGGTTACAAGCTGAGGTGAAAACAGCATGCGCCCTGCGGCTCCATTCAAAGCCTATGGCACTTCTAGCTGGAATACCCCTTTAAGTGAGGAGTCCATAGCCTCAGGGTCCCATCTAACCTGCTATTTATAATACTGGTGCCTTCATATGTGGTAGTGAGGTCCTGGGGCCCCTCAGACAGCAGGGCCCCGTGTGACTGCCACCCCCACCACCCTCTGTAGGCTTCTCAAACATGACAGTAAAACAGGCCTTGTTAGCAACCAATCACAGCACAGCTTTCACTTTACCTCAGCAGTGTGAAATAGGGGCTCTGAATGGTTGCTTGGCAACAAGGCGTATTACCAGAGGTACCCGGTGTGTCAGGGTATGCAGCGGCTTCACTGGGGCCCCTGTCATTCATTATCCTCCCCATAGAGGTGAAGCGAGCCTGTATATCAGCCCCGGGCCCCCACCATAGAGATAATGGGTCACCTGACCTCCAGCTGTAACCTGAGGGGGAAGCAGGCAGAACTGATCAGTGTCCCTGCAGCGCCACCACTGGGGAAGGGAAGTATTACATGGTGGCTGTGAGATCAATAGACTGTCTGTGGAATACATGGTGGGGGGGGGGGAGGAGAGAGGGAAAGGGAAAAGGGGAGGAGGGAGGGAAGGGGAGAGAAGGGGGGGGGATAGAGAGAGAAGGGGTAGGAAGAGAGAGGGGGGAGGAGAGAGAAGGGGGGGATGGAGAGAGAAGGGGAGGGAGGGGAGAGAGGAGGGGTGGAAGAAGGTGGGAGAGAGAAGGGGGGAAGAGAAGAAGGGGGGGAGAGAAGAAGGGAGAGAAAGGGGGGAGGAAGAGAAGAGAAGGGGTGAGGGAGAAAGGGGGGGGAGGGGGAGGAGAGAGAAGGGGGGAGAGAGAGAGGGAGAAGGGGGTGAGGGGAGAAAGGAGAGGGGGGGGGGGGGGAGAGAGAGAAGAGAGAGAAGGAGGGATGGAATGGGAAGAGAGAAGGAGGATGGAGAGGAAGAGAGGAGGCAGAGAGGGAGAGAGAGAGAAGAAGGAGGAGGGAGAAGAGAAGAGGATGGGAGAGAGAGAGAGGAAGGGAGGGAGAGGGAGAGGAGAGAGAGAGAGAGAGGAGGAGGGGAGGAGAGAGGAAAGGGATGGAGAGAGAGGAGAGAGGAGAGAGAGAGGGATGGAGAGAGAAGGAGGGATGGAGGAGAGAGAGAGAGAGAGAGAGAGAGAGAAGGAGGGATGGAGAGGAGGAGAGAGAGAGAGAGAGAAGGAGGGATGGAGAGAGAGAGAGAGAGAGAGAGGAGAGGAGGGAGGAGAGAGAGAAGGAGGGATGAGAGAGAGGAGAGAGAGAGAAGGAGGAGGGATGGAGAGAGGAGAGAGAGGAGAGAGAGGGAGGAGAGAAGGAGGAGGAGAGAGAGAGAGAGAAGGAGGGATGGAGAGAGAGAGAGGAAGGAGGGATGGAGAGAGAGAGAGAGAGAAGGAGGGATGGAGAGAGAGAGAGAGAAAGAGAGGGATGGAGAGAGAGAGAGGAGGATGGAGAGAGAGAAGGAGGGATGGAGAGAGAGAGAAGGAGGGATGAGAGAGAGAGAGAGAGAGAGAGAAGGAGGGATGGAGAGAGAGAAAGAAAGAAAGAGAGAGAGGGGGAGAGGAGGGATGGAGAGAGAGAGAGAGAGAAAGAAAGAGGGGGAGAGAAGGAGGGATGGAGAGAGACAGACAGACATGGAGAGAAGGAGGGAGGGATAGAGAGAGACAGGGAGAGAAGGAGAGAGACAGACAGGGAGAGAGAGTAGATAGATAGATAGATAGATAGATATGAGATAGATATATAGAGAGACTATAATAGACAGACAGACAGACATGGAGAGAAGGAGGGAGGGATAGACAGACAGTCAGGGAGCGAGAGTAGATAGATAGAGAGACTATAATAGACAGACAGGCCATACACTGCAGGGAAACATTCAAACCCTTTGACTTTGCTGCCATCTTATGGTCAATATTAAGAACAGCAAGATACGTTGCAGGCAGAGGAAGCAGTGACCTCATACTTAGGCCTCATGCACAACACGAACGTATTGTCTTTCCGTGTCCGTTCCGGTTTTTTGCGGACTGTATACGGAAACATTCATTTCAATGGGTCCTCAAAAAGAATGGAAGGTACTTTGTGTGCGTTCCGTTTCCCTATTTTCCGTATATCCGTATTCCGGTTCCGCAAAAAAAAAAAAAAATAGAACATGTCCTATTATTGTCCGCATTACTGTTCTATTAGGGGCCAGCTGTTCCGTTCCACAAAATACGGAATGCACACTGACATTATCCGTATTTTTAGCGGACCGTGCAAAATACAAACAGTCGTGTGCATGAGGCCTGAGTATTAGGGCTGGGGTGTAACAGCTGACTGTGGGGCCCTGGAGCGCATACAGCTGCAGCACCAACATCCCCTTGGATACCGGAGGTTTTTAATTTTTTTAATTTATTTTATTCCCCCCCATTTTCCAGGAGCTATAACTTTATTTATTTTTCCATTCACACCGCTGTATGAGGGCTTGTTTTTTGCAGGATAGGGCCTCATGCACACAAACGTATTTTGTTTCCGTGTCCGTTCCATTTTTTTTTACGGATGTCCTCATCAGTATGTCCGTTCCACAGCTCTGCAATAAAAATAGAACATGTATGATCCGTTTTTGTTTTTTTGCAGATCCGCAATTTGCGGACCGCAAAACACATACGGTCGTGTGCATGTAGCCTTACTCTGGGGTGTAAATTTTTTTCTCTATTTTTAATTTTTATTGTTTTTGAATGTTTGTTCCCCTGTTCTAAGCTGACGGCACTACTGCTCCAAATGTATTCTGCAGCAGAACAACCACCCCAAACATCCAGCCAATGTCATAAAAAATTCTCTTCAGTGTTAGGGTCTATTCACACGTCCGCACTTTGGGTCCAGATCCGTTCCGCATAATACGGACCCGTTCATTTTCAATGGGGATGGAAAAGATGCAGACAGTGTGCTGTCCTCAGCCACATTCCTGGTCCGCAGCGCCACAAACAAATATAGAACATGTCCTATTCTTGTCCGCAGCTGCAGACAAGAACAGGCATTTCTACTGGGGCGCCGGCCCTGGTGTTTTGCGGATCTGAAAAAAAACTGCAGACGTGTGAATGGACCCTAAAGAAGCACAAGGAGTCCTGGAAGTGATGATACGACCCACATAGAGCCCCGATCTCGCCATCATCCAGGCTGACTGGGATTACATGACGAGACAGAAGGATCTGATCAAGCCTACATAGCCGGCTCCTCCTCCATGTACCAATGGTACGGATTAGCATACAGGGCGGGAAACCAGAACGGGGGGCACAGCAGGGGAACGGAGCAGACCATAGGAAAAAATAATAATAATAAGATCTCCTCAACATGCCCCACAGTGCCAAGTCCTTATACTGCAATGTCAGGACTCTTTAAGTACATATGTATTTTCTAATTGAAAGTGCAGACCTGTCAAATACTGTATTATAACAAATTAAAAATTTACCTGCAGTACCACTTACCTCCACTGGAGGGAAGCACAGGCATTTCCCAATGCTAGCTGCTAGTACAACAGCGCCACCTGCTGTAAATAAGGAGCCAGATAGAGACACTGAAAATGTGAGAACTCTGGACTAAAATAAACTTTAGGAAGAGCAAAAGAAAGTTTTTATTTTTAGAAAAATATTACAAAAAACTGAAATGGGATAGAAACGTGAGGTAATTTTACAATTTATTTATGTTTTACGAGAAGGGTTGTGTGGCATGGATAGCTGGGTGTTGCTGACTCGGCCCATATATCCCTCTCTTCTGAAGAGCTGACAGCTTTATGATGAGCGTTCACGGCCATTGTCCTCGTCGTCGAAGAAAACGTGTCGCAGAGTCGTCCACAGCAGCTGCGGAGCCGGAGCTTGACTTCAGAGCATCACCCGAGGCAATGGCAGCTGTTCACAGTCACATTATCCCCACATACCTAGTGGTGACACGAGCACGCCAGGCGGCAGCACAGCTGGGCATGACAATGGCAGACGCTTATCGCTTGCAACAAGCTACGTCCGTGTGTCCCGCTGCTGCCCCACAACAGATCTACATTTAAAGAGACAGATCCCTTTAAATTAGGGCACAGCATGCACTCACTTACTGCTATTGACACAGCGAGTAGATAGAGCGCACCTTCTTCTTCCCGAAACCTTGATGTTAGCAGCACATTACCCCATGTAACCAGGGCATGTGCTGCCCACCATGATACAGCCTTTATAGCAGGCATCCTCAAACTCCGGCCCTCCAGCTGTTGTAAAACTACAACTCCCACAATGCCCTGCTGAAGGCAGATACCCGTAGGCTGTTCGGGCATGCTGGGAGTTGTAGTTTTGCAACAGCTGGAGGGCCGCAGTTTGAGGATGCCTGCTTTATAGGGTATCGATCGGTGGTCCCCATACCATTTGCACACTCACAATGATATATATGATCCTAGGACCCCTTTCTTCAATTGGCCATAATGAATGACCCTCTCAATTTGAATAGTCACCATGTAAGGCCTCATGCACACGACCGTAGTTATGGTCCGCATCCGAGCCGCAGTTTTTGCGGCTCGGATGCGGACCCATTCACTTCAATGGGGCCGCAAAAGATGCGGCCAGCACTTCGTGTGCTGTCCGCATCCGTTGCTCCGTTCCAAGGCCCAGCAAAAAAAATAATAGCATGTCCTTTTCTTGTCTGTTTTGCGGACAAGAATAGGCATGTCTACAATGGGCCGCCCGTTCCGTTCCGCAAATTGCGGAAAGCACACAGGCGGCTTTAGTTCTTTGCGGATCCGTGGTTTGCGGACCGCAAAAAACAGCAATGTCGTGTGCATGAGGCCTAATTCTAGATTTCACCAGATCATTATTGGGGGAGCAGCCAAACAAAGTGAGTGAGTGAGTGAGTGAGTGTGAGTGTGTGAGTGTGTGTGTGTGTGTGTGTGTGTGTGTGTGTGTGTGTGTGTGTGGGGGGGGGGGGGGGGGGGGGTCTTAATATAAACAGAGCTTTCCCTTTAAGGCTATGCTCACCTTCGCAACGCACTAAGAATATTTTGCGTAGCACACGCCTGTGCAGATCTATGTGTCTCCATGGTAACAGACAACAAGCAAACCCTATGTAGTCTGCACCTACAGTCGGTGCTTCCTTCTTGCTAATCTACTTCAGGAAGAAGGGACCGATGAATTGAGTCTGACTGCAGGATCAGACTACAAAGGGTATGTTTGTAGTCTGTTACCATAGAGACGCATAGATTTTTAGACACAAATTAGTAGGGAATTTTTAATGAAAAATATTTGCAAAGTTGCTTAATTTTGTTTATACTTTCAAAAATATTTATTTCTCAAGATTTTTTTTTAAAAGGGGATATTTAGTAATGAGTACCTATCCTAGGGGGTAGGTCATCGTTATCAGATTGGTGGGGTTCTGATTCCTGGTCCCCCTGTCACGGAGGCCAGTGACATCACATTCATCGGTCACATGGCCTAAGCACAGCTCAGTCCCATAGAAGTGAATGGGGATGAGCTGCAATACCAAGCACAGCCACTATACAATGTACGGCGCTGTGCTTGGAAAACTGCGAGCGCCTTCTCAAACCGCTGATCGGCGGGGGTCCCAGGTGTCAGACCCCCACTGATCAGGAATTGATGACCTATCCTGAGGATAAGTCAAAATATTAAACACCTGGAAAACCCCTTTAATATTTTTACATACCATGAAAAACCGGTTGCAGTAATGATCATTTACTTAAAGGGGCAGCTCCATCTATATCAGGACCTGAATATTACTCAAGGGTTTACAGTATATGATTAGACAAAACTGGAAGAAAAAGATTTTAAAAAAACTAATAAAATCCATTACTCGTCACGTTTTTCAGAATAAGTATAATTGTAAAAAAAAAAAAGCATTTCATACATGTTCAAGACAATTCCAAAATTCCAAAAAAAACACTGCGTTTTAAAATGTGAATTGACACTTTCCCCTTCCTACAGTCAATTGCTTTTCAATCATAAAGGGCTTTCTAGGATTACAAATACATGGCTGCTTTCTTTTAGAAACAGCGCCACGCCTACCCATGGGCTGTGACTGGTATTGCAGATCAGCTGCATTAAAGGGCATCTGTCAGCAGTTTTGTCCCTCTGACATCCGGCTGACCTGTTACATGTGCACTTGGCAGCTGGAGGCATCTGTGTCGGTCCCATGTTCATATGTGTCCGCACATTGCTGAGAAAAATGATGTTTTATTATATGCAAATGAGCCTCTATGAGCAACGGGGGCGTTACCATTGCACCTAGAGGCTCTGCTCTCTCTGCCACGCCCTCTGCACTTTGAGAGGACCAGGCAATGTAAATGTCATCATACCTGACAAAGTGCAGGGGGCCTCTAGGTGTAACGGTAACGCCCCCATTGCTCCTAAAGGCTCATTTGCATATAATAAAACATCATATTTCTCAGCAGTGCGGGACACATATGGACCATGGGATCAACACAGATGCCTTCCGCTGCCAAGTGCACGTGTAACAGGTCAGCCGGAGTCATGGGGACAAATCTGCTGACAGGTGGCCTTTAAAGAGCGCCTGTCAGCAGGAACAACCAAATTGTTTCATCCGAAGTCGATTCGCGCATCGCTAATCATGGTATATAGGTACAAATCTGCTGACAGACACCCGTTAAAGTGAATTTGGCTGAGATGCAATCCCACAGACAACCTGTGTGCAGGTGCGGCGCTGTTTTTGCAAAAAGGCAGACATGTTTTTGTTATCCTGGACTACCTCATTCATGGGCCACTAAACCTAATGCTGTTGGGGGGGGGGGGGGCACAAAGCATCGACCATGGCTGAAAACAGGGAAGAACAGAGCGCATTCGCCTCCATGACACACGGAGATAAGGCAGCTTTCAGGTTTAGTGTCCCTTTAAATGACCAGTCACACTTCTGCACATTACAGATCAGTCATTATAAGCAATCGTCAATGGCTGCCGCATAGAAGCCTCGCGCCTCATACCTCGCTCGTGCACGATAGGGTAGGTACGTGTTGGTGATAATCGGCCTGTACAGATCATGTTTCATGGATTGTCTGCACGACACATGGAAAATATATTATCCCTTTAAATGCATACAAATGCTCCAGGGGTGAAATAGGTCACTTTAATACAGGATCTATAAGACCCATAGGTATATACATATATACTACAAGCTACTGCGGGGCCTGGGCGTCCAGAGGATCAGAGAGCTAACCGAGCCCTATATGTATATGGACTGAGCGCTGCTTCTTAAAGTGAAACTCCACCTTTAATTTTCATCTCTGGCAGATATTCCTTTATTTTTAACTCAATTTTCCCTCATTTTGACATGGAAACCATCAACAAGCTGCGGTTGACGCTTATTCGGAGCCTATATTAAAGCTCTGTGAGTACATAATGCCTTCCGTGGATCTAATTAGAAGGGCTTGCCCAGGATTAAATTAAACTCAGCTGTTCTCTTAGAAAAACAGCGCCACACCTGTCCACAGGTTCGGCCTGGTATTGCAGCTCTGTCCTACAGAAGTATATGGTGCTGAGCCGCAATACCGCACTCAACCTGTAGACAGGGGTGGCACTGTTCGTGAAGAAAGCTGCCGTTTGTGATAATCTTGATCACCACCTGCAGCCCAATGACAAAAGGGTAGTGGACCAGCTCTGGTCATGGACCTCCGGCATGATCCTACTCCACCCCGTATAAGACTATCGATATGTTGAATGAACAGAACAGCCCTTTGTGTTTCAAGAGGTCATAGTTATATTTATTTATTTTTTATTATCACTTAGATGCATTATCAGGAATATTAACCCTACTTGTTGATGGTTTCCAGGCATCATCACATTTGTTTTACACTAAATAGAATAAAAATGAACTGGAATAATAATAATAATAATAAAAAAAATAAAAAAAATGTGATGAAGTGTTCATTAAAGGTGAAGGGTCACTTTAACTTCCAGCCTGCCTAATTCCCCTAGCGCTGCCCTATTTCTTACCAAATTCTGTATTTATTATTCAAAATAAATATCCTATTGCCAAAAATATTCCTTCTGGTCATTGCATAGGTCGCTATACACCCTACAGCCTCTAGGGGCCGATAGACACATCTGGGGTCACTTCATGGTCCCTGGCCTGACGTCCTCCAAAAGAAGAGAGGGTCAGTGTGCGCCAAAATAGATGTATTCATGACCTTGGAACAGGACGACCCCCAAGCTTTTGGCGGCTGGATGATGAGAGAGGTAGTAAATACCAAAAAGAGAGTGAAAAATACAAAAAAAAAAGAAGTTTTTTTTTTTCTTAAATGGACATGATGTGAAAAGCTACAAAATGACGAGATTTTTCTCTTCTAGAGAAACATATTGGCACAATGACGGTGAGGTCTGGACAAAATCATGGAGGCATCTCCTAATTACTTAAAGGGGTTTTCTGGGACTATGATATAGATGACCGATCTGGTGGTGGGGGTTGATATCCCGCACCCCCCCCCCCCCACCAATCAGCTGTGTGCGGAGCCGGAACACCACAGCGCCATTCACTGCGTACTGACCGTTCTCAGGTACTCAGCTGCAGTACCCCAGTATGGCCACTACACTGGTGTTCCAGCTCCAGACTCCATTTACTTTTGGAAACAGCTGACCAGAGGGGGGTGCCGGTTGTAAATTTCCCCCAATCTCATATTGATGACTGATCCTGGGGGAAACCCCCTTAGTCAACGAGTCTGCTCTTTATGGCAATGCCATTAAGCGACAACCTGAGTGGTCCCTTTTTTCCTACCTAGGAGATTTTGAGGAGAAATCTTTTTCCCCCAAAAATACACCTAGGATGCGTTGTTGCGATCCTTACAGCTCTGAATGGGCAAACATTTTTGGCACTTCAAGGAAGCACTCCAACAATTTTTTTATTTTATTCTCTGACCTGCTAGAAAGGTACATGATATAAACTGTAGTGAAGGTAGTTTTCTTACTAGTGACTGTAGTTGTAAGTTATAACCTCCCTTCGGATCCTCAGCTGTGTCATGTGACCAAAACTGACTCTCCAAAATAACACAGCCTCTTCTGTGTGGACAGGAAGTCAGCTTCTCTGTGTGTTCCTATGGGAGCCTCAGTGTCGGGCTCATAGGAATGAATAGAGACGTAACTGACTTCCTGTCCTGTGTCAGTTGGAGATCAGAGTGCTGGTCACATGACACAGCTGGGGATCAGAAGGGAGGTTATAACTCACAACGATAGTCACTAGTAAGAAAATTACATCCGGCATCTGTCCAACAGGTCAGAGAATAATACATTTTGCGGGCGTGCTTCTTTAGGAGAGATGCTGATAAGTGATCGGCAGAAACTCATGGGTGTGCATACCTTGCGTGCAACCTGTATAGGGGCACAACAAGCTACTTTTAAAGAATAGCGCTCCCTACTGCCCATTACATTGCAATGGAAGTGTATACTTGATGAGCCCCCCCTTATCATCAATTATTTAGCAGCTGGAAAGATAGGGGTCTATATAGGGGCCCAGAACCTATGGGCGACTATAATTTAGTAATTTCATTTACGGTACTAATCTAGTGCTGTCGTTTTTTTTTGTTTGTTTGTTTTTATACAAAAATACATCCCCCCATCCCATCATTATACCCACATGGAATATAAACTTCTTTTGTAGATGTGTCCTCCTGCTGCCATTTTATTGGAGACCATGAAGTATCCAAGGCCGCCATTTTGTCGAAGACCCATTCTTTGGCATATGTGTGTGGATTTCTCTGTACATATAAAATAGTACCTTATATATTTTTTCAATATAATACCAAGAGCGCAAAATATTAAGCTGTACACACGGGAAGTCCCGTTGGCTTTCATTTTAGTATCAAAATATAAAAAAAAAGGTTAAAATAAAAAAAATGTAGAAAGATCCAATCTTCCTAGAGGTTATGGGGAATCGCAGACATCCAGGCCTGGGATATTATACTACAAACTCGGGGACTTCATCATGAGTAAGGTCCAAGGAGAAGTATTTGGTGACTTTCTTGGCCACGAAGGGTTCCTGCACGTTGACTGCATTGCTGGGCAAAGCATCCGTTACAATAAAGGCCTCTGTTGTCAGCGTCATGGCCGCAGCCAAAGGTGTAGCTCTGGGCAGTGTCCTGGCATAGGCCGGCAATCTGAAGGAAGTCTTTCTGGTACAGGCGGATGTCATCCAGGCTCAAGCTGTGCCGATCCGTTGAGGTCTTTGGTTTTCTACAACCGGTCTGGAAAACAACATAATATATCCGTTTTTTGGTGAGAGGTATCTTCAAAACTAGCGTCTGATCGGTGGAGGTAGGACTCTGTTGCCACCACCAATTGGCCACTAATGCGATATCCTAACACTGTCTGAGTTTCAGACAATCCCTTTAAGTAGAAACTGTCAGAAGGTAGGTGGCCCCAAACTCTAATCTAGCCTCTGACGATGGGGAGCCTCATTATAAATCAGATGCGTCCATAAAGTTAAAGGAGGTGGAAAAGAAGCCACGGTCTCTGCACCTAAATCCCGGCTTAGTTGATGTTCCTAAGGGCAGGGACCGTCATTACACATGCGAAATCTCACATGTGCGCCGCTGTTGATCAAGACGTTCTAACGGTGCACACGTGAGATTTTGTCACGCTTCCTTGTCCTCAGGCATGTCAATCAAGCCAGAAGGGGGCGACATTTGGGTGCCTTTCCACCTCCTTGACTTTTGGAGACCTCATTCGCATAAGGTGCGCAGAGCCGTCAAAGTTATTCTTCACCATCACGAGGCTCTCTGCGTGAATAAGAACGTTGTCAGAGACTAGATGAGCAGAATAGTCCGGTACTGGTTCCAGTTTGGGGCACCTACCTTCTGACGGTTTCCCATATTGAATGGGGGGGAATTTACTAAGTGAACTCTACCAAATTGTGCCAAAGAGCGTCGTACATGCCATATCAGATTGTATCGTTAATCTTCAAAATGGCCGACATGGCCTGCATCAAAGGAAGATATGGAGACCGTGGCTTTATGGGATGGAGAGCGCTATAACTCACCTGCGGCAATGAGTCGATGCTTTGACCGCGGAGCTTCACCACAGTTTCAGAAGAGCTTGAGGTTGACGAGTTCACTTCTTTCACTACTAATCCTACAAGGGATAAGGCTATAGAAGTCATCAGTTTAAAGGGGGTTTACATAAAAGAGAGTGTAAAGGGCTTGGCTATTGCCGTCTGCCCTATAGAAATGAATGGGAGCATGGACAGCGCATGCGCGTCATGCTTCCATTCACTTCTTTGGGAGAGGTGGGAATTAGCTCTTGGTGGTGGACGGACCCCGGGAAATCTAGGGTCCTCCAGCCACAGCGCTCCCCGCTCCGTTCTCGATATAGGTGCTGGTCCCAGCGGTGGGACCCGCACCTATCAGATGACTGGGGGCATATCCTAGCGATATGCCCCCATTGTCTAAGATGGGAATAACCCCTTTAAAGAGTTTGTACAAGATTAGAAAAACATGGCGGCTTTCTTCCCAGAACAGCGCCACACCGGTCCATAGATTCTATGTGGTATTGCAGCCCAAATGGCTTCACTTCATTGGAACGGAGCTGCAATACCAGGTACAACCCATGGACAGGTGTGGCACTGGTCATGGAAGAAAAGCGCAATGTTTTGCTCTTTGAAGGCTATCGACACCTTTGGGACAATTTTTTTTGCAATTGAAGATTGCATTTTACTCTTTTTGGGTTAAATTTTTTTTTTTTCTTCCCAGTTGGTCATTATTAAAAATGTTCAGCTGATCCTGAGTTACAAGGGATAAAAATCAGCCTGTTTTCCTTAAATCCATATACTTATCAGTTTGAGTGTTTATGAGGTCAGGAGATCAGGGATAAGAGCTATACATCAGCCAGAAGGGATTCAAGGAAAACAGGCTGTGACAGCTTGCAAACAGACTGATTTTTAACCCCTGTAACTCAGAATCAGCTGAATATTTTTTATAATGACCAACTACAAAAATAATTTTTAGACCAAAATAAGTAAAATACAATCTTCAAATATAAAATTGTCCCGAAGGTGTCGATAGCCTTTAACTGTTTCACCAGAAATGCTTCCTACTGCAATGGACTCTTGACAGGCGAGTAGTTGTGGCCTGATTACTAACAGGAGCAATAGTGGTACTAACAATGTACAGTACAATTCCTCTAGCAATGGGACCTAATAGGTTCCGGATTAGTGGGACCTAATAGGTTCCGGATTAGTGGGACCTAATAGGTTCCGGATTAGTGGGACCTAATAGGTTCCGGATTAGTGGGACCTAATAGGTTCCGGATTAGTGGGACCTAATAGGTTCCGGATTAGTGGGACCTAATAGGTTCCGGATTAGTGGGACCTAATAGGTTCCGGATTAGTGGGACCTAATAGGTTCCGGATTAGTGGGACCTAATAGGTTCCGGATTAGTGGGACCTAATAGGTTCCGGATTAGTGGGACCTAATAGGTTCCGGATTAGTGGGACCTAATAGGTTCCGGATCATCAGCCACAGAACATATATGATGGAGGACCTTCAGGCCTTGCACACACAGGAAGCTCTCTGTAACACGCACCAGAATATCCATTAGTTTGCTGCGAGACCAACATGTCTTCCGTGATGTAAATACACAGATCGGGACTAACATCCAAAGGCGAGTCCATGTCCTTAGGGTCGTCTACCAGCATCTCAATCTCTGCAAGAAAAATCAAAGATAATAAGCAAAATGAAAGTTCCAACATATTTTAAAGGCGACCCAGAAATTTTACATAGAAGACCCTATATTGTACAGTAAATGTGAATTTTGTGTACATGATTATGGGGGAGGCCATCTTGTCTGAGCTGTGGTTAACTGCATTTAGAGATCTGTTTAGCTCACATGAACCATAGGAACCTGTAGACAGGAGATGACAATAGAGGGGCGTGCTCTGCGATTTGTACAGAGATCATTGTGCAGAGAGGGGGAAGAGATGAGCTGTGAAATGACCTATTGTGAATGGTGGATCCTGTATTATCTATATATAAGTAAGTGTTACCTGTACACGGTAATCACACCTCTGGTGATAATGAGATGACTGCTGAGAAGTGACCTCTATAGAACAGGAAGTGTCAGCCTACTATGAGGCTCAGTGTGAAAACTGTAATATATATTTACATGTAATATTTTTTTTTCTAGGCACCAGTTTTCTGTTATGTTAGGGACCCATGTTAGCAGTGATGGTGACTTTGCACTGGAGCACATAGTAAGTGTCAGTGCAGATCGATGTGAAGGAAGCACCAGGTCTATCGCTGTCGATTACCGTCATCTTGAGAGTCATCCTCCAGCCTGTCCTTGCCGGCGCTCTCTGCTCCGGAGGTGTGCGAGCTGCTGTGAGAGGTCATGGAGCTGCAGGTTTTCAGCTTGCGGTGCAGTGATGTCCCCGAGAAGCTGTCCTCGGCTCCTATGTCCCTGTGCTTGGTATCGGCCTCTATCCCTGAGGTGTGTGAGCTGCTGTGACTGGCTGTGGAGTGCCGGGACAGTCTCTTGTGCTGGACGCTCCCTGCGCTGCTTCCACTCGCCCGCAATCTCTTCTCCAACTGATCCATGTCTTGATCCAATGTGTCGCTGATGTAGGACTCCCTGTATTGTTTCTTCTCTGTAAAATAACAGGGGGTCTTTAGTCTACCCTGATTCCTTCCATTAGGGTTCAGTAGGTCAGTGGCTTTATGCCACCCACCAAAGCATCCAGCTAACTATAGAAGGCACCATACGGGAATGGGTGCATGGTTGCTATACGAATCATGCACTAGGTTACCAATATGATGCCTATGTTGAATGCTGCTCTTACGTCTGGTGAGAGGGTTTCTTTAAGATGGCCCATGAGGACACATGGGTATCACAGAGGGGGGACCTCTACTTAGGACCATCACCTGGGCCAAGAGTAAAGAGGTGACAACAAACAAGTCTGGCAGTCTCATGTCACAGACAACCATTTCTCTGAATGTCTGGGTTCATCAACTGTTCCCAGCAAAATTAGAGTAGCAGTGAGGCAATGGCTATCACGTTAAAGGGATTGTCTGTGATGAGAAAACCCCTTTAACAAAACTGTTGACACAGAAAAATAAAATCATGGACAGAGCGGGAGTAGAGGAGGGTAACCAAAATAATTACATTTAGGGCATACCTCCAGTTATAAAACAAATTTTGATAAATGGTCAGGTGAATATAAGAAACTTTGTAATATATTTTGTTAAAGAAAAATGCTTCTATCTGCTTCTATCAGGCTGCTTTGCTCCTTCCTGCTTTTGAGATTGATGTCTGGAGAGAGGAGGAGGAAGCTGCCAGAGGAGAGACACACAAACTGCAGTTTCTACCTCTGCTACACTTAGCACTTTCAGAGTGAGGTAATAAATCACATACTAGATCAGGGGTAGGCAACCTCCGGCACCCCAGCTGTTGTGAAACTACAACTCCCAGCATGCATACTTCATCTGCTCTTTTTAGAACTCACACAGAAATGAATGGAGCATGCTGGGAATTGTAGTTTCACAACATCTGGAGTGCTGAAGGTTGATGAACCCTGTACTAGATGGTAGCAGCCTCCTCATCCCTCCTTTCCTCTCCACATTGTATGTGAAGCTGGAAGCTACTAGAGATAAGAGGCTGAGTGAAGGGAAAGAGGAGGGAAGCAGCCTGAGAAGCCAAGGATGAAGCATACTTTTTAATAAGATATATTACAAAATTTCTTATTTTAGTTATCTGTATGATTTTATTTCTGAAAACTTGATTATAACTGAAATAAGCCAATTGTCTATGTCTAAATGTGTGTTGGATCAGGGGCACTATGGGTGTCTGGCGTTTTCTCATCTCCCTCCTCAGCCAGCTGATTATTCTACCTGCACCGGTCACAGGAAGCCTGAGCAGGTTGTGGCTCCATCTCACCTTCATTTTCCTCCAGTTTCCGCACTTGCCTCAGGACAGGCTGGAGATTCATATATAATCGATGACTATTGCTGAGCAGCTGCAGGAGGTGGCGAGAACGCATGGAGCAGCCGGTGTAGTAGATTAGTTTCCTGGCTGAGGGTAAGCCGTCTGGTAAAATTTCAAACTTCTTGCCCTGAGAAGTAAAAGATATGACGAGTAGTTACAATGTATCATCTACCACTGCATACAAAGCATCATCTACCACTGCATACAAAGCATATGATGGTTCTTTTATATTATTTTATATTAAGAGTTCGAAAAAAGACCAACGTGAAAGAGATGGATGGATAGATAGATAGTCGGGTGCCTCTGGTGACCATCAAGTTACAGATCCGTCACAGCATCATTAGACACAATCTACCACATAAGATTAGCCCCTGTTTATATCTAACACGTAGATCTTTATTAACTTCTCCGGAGCAGTAATTCTGGCATCTGGTTGTGTGGGCATATAAGGGCTTCTATACACCTCCTGGAAGCATGTATAATGGATGATCCGGGAGACTAGCGCTCTTACTAGTGTTGGGCGCGCATGCTCGGCCGAACACCATTTGACTCGAGCATCGCGATGCTCGGCACATCGCTGTGTTTGGCCGAACAGGGCGTGTACGCGTGATGCTCGAGTCTCCTCCCCGCACGTTTGTTGGCTGCTACGCAGCCAATAAACGTGCGGGGAAGTAGCTGCCACTCACTGTAATGCCGTAGCCATGTTGGTTACTGGCATTACAGTGATTGGCTGGCTGGAACGCGTCATCGGGTGCTATAAAGTACCAGATGACACGTGGTTCGGCTCAGAGTTAGTCAGGGAGAGCTGCACCAAAATGGACAGATTGTGTAGGGAGAGGAATTGTGCTTTTTTAAGGGAGTTTTGAGTGTTGAAAGGTGTTAGAGACCAAACAGATGACGGTGGGGAACAGCAATCTAGTGATTCACGAAGGTGGATGATGATGATGATACACAGTTGTCAATAAGTGAGGTTGTTGTTAGGTCAACAAGTCAGGAGGATGACCAGAGTGAGGAAGTGGAAAAGGAGGTGGTGGACGATGAAGTCACTGACCCAACCTGGGAAGGTGGCAAGCCGAGCGAGGACAGCAGTACAGAGGGGAGGGATCCGCAGCACTGAAACAGGCTGGAAGAGGCAGTGGGGTGGCAAAGGGGAGAAGGCAGGCCACACCAAACAGGTCCGCAACTGTTCCCCGGAGCACCCCCTTGCGCGATCTCCCTTGCCAAGGGGTAGGTGTTCCGCAGTCTGGCGCTTTTTTGAGGAAAGTGCGGACGATAAAAGAATTGTCATTTGCAACCTGTGCCGTACCAAAATGAGCCGGGGCGTGAACACTAGCAACCTCACCACCACCAGCATGATCCGCTAAATGGCATCAAAGCACCCTAATAGGTGGGCCGAACGCCTGGGTCCACAATCAGTGTCTGCGGGTCACACCACTGCCTCCTCTTCCCCTGTGTTACGTGCTGGCCAATTCCCTGTCCAAGACGTAGGCCTGGATACCTCCCGTCCTGCACCTGGACAAGCACCATCAGCGACCACATTCACTTCTGTGTCCCAGCGCAGCTTACAGATGTCCTTACCCCAGGCCTTTGAATGAAAGCGCAAATACCCAGCCACCCACCCACAGGCCATAGCACTATATGTGCACCTTTCCAAATTGCTGGCCCTGGAAATGTTGTCATTTAGGCTTGTGGACACTGAGGCTTTCCGCTGGCTGATGGCGGCTATCCCTCGTTACTCAGTCCCCAGCCGCCACTATTTTGCCCGGTGTGCCGTCCCCGCCTTACACCAGCATGTGTCCCGTAACATCACCTGTGCCCTGACCAATGCAGTTATTGGGAAGGTTCACTTAACAACTGACACATGGACAAGTGCTTGTGGCCAGGGACGCTACATTTCCCTGACGGCACACTGGGTGAACGTTGTGGAGGCCGGGAGCGAGTCGTACCCTGGGATGGCACAGGTGCTACTGACGCCAAGGATTGCGGGCCCTACTTCCATCAGGGTTTCCGCCACTAACCACTTAAGTGGCTACAACCCCCCTGTTCTCCTCCTCCACTTCCACCTCTGAATTCTCATCTTGCAGCACCAGTCAGACATCAGTCGGTAGCTGGAAGCAGTGTAGCACTGCAGTGGGGAAGCGGCAACAGGCCGTGCTGAAACTAATATGTTTAGGTGACAAACAGCACACCGCCGCAGAGCTGAGGCAGGGTATAAGGGATCAGACTGAGCTGTGGCTCTCGCCACTCAACCTACAGCCAGGCATGGTTGTGTCGGATAATGGTGGTAACTTGGCGGCGGCTTTGGAGCTTGGCAAGCTCACACACATCTCATGCCTAGTCCACGTGTTCAACTTAGTGGTTCAGCGGTTTTTCAAAACCTATCCCAATTTTCCTGAGCTACTGGTGAAGGTGCGCCGTGTGTTTGCCCATTTCCGAAAGTCATCTACAGCTACCGCCGGTCTGTCACGCTGCAGCAGGGCTTGCATTGCCAGCTCACCGACTGTTGTGCGACGCGAGCATGCGCTGGAACTCCACGTTCCACATGTTGGCCAGGCTTTGTGAGCAGCAGAGGGCAGTAGTGGAATACCAGCTGCAACATGGTCGTCGCCTTTCCAGTCAGCTTCCGCTCTTCACAAGCGAGGAGTGGGCATGGATGTCTGACCTCTGTGAGGTTTTACACAACTTTGAGGAATCAACACAGATGGTGAGCGGCGATAACGCTATTATCAGCGTCGCCATCCCACTTCTGTGTCTACTGAAACACTCGCTGCTCACAATGAAGGAGGACGCTTTGCATGCGGAAGAGGTGGAAATGGGGGAAGACAGTGCACAGGGTGATAGCCAGACCACCCTCCGTTCGTCTTCTGAGCGCAAATTGGATGATGATGATGATGATGATGATGAGGAGGAGGAGCAGGAGACGTTGCCCCCGCTGCAGAGGGTAGTACCTACAGCAGGTTTATTCCATCTGTTCAGCGTGGATGGGCCAAAGAGGAGGAAGAGGATGAGGAGATTGAGAGTCATCCTCCTGATGAGGACAGCGAAGTCTTGCCTGTTGGGACTCTGGAACACATGGCTGACCTTATGTTATTCTGCCTTTCCCGTGACCCTCGCGTTATACGCATTTTGGCCAACACTGATTACTGGTTGCTCACCCTTCTCGACCCCCGCTACAAAGAGAACTTCTCATCTCTCATTCCTGTGGTGGAGAGGACGAGCAAAATGCTCCAATACCAGAAGGTCCTTGTGGAAAAATTGCTTCAGAAATTTCCATCTGAGAACGCTGGTGGCAGAGTCCGTAGTTCCTTAGGCAACCGAGGAGGGGAGACGCGGGGAACACACAGCAGTTCCAACAGAGGCAGAGCAACACTCTCCAAGGCCTGGGACAGTTTCATGACACCCCGCCAGCACCCTCACCCTGATGCTCGGCCTAGTGTCACAAGGAGGGAAACATTTTGGAAGATGGTGAAGGAGTACGTAGCAGACCGTGTCAGCGTCCTCAGTGATCCCTCAGTGCCTTACAACTATTAGGTGTCCAAGCTGGACGTGTGGCACCAACTGGCGCTCTACGCCTTGGTGGTGCTGGCCTGCCCTGCCGCCAGCGTTTTGTCAGAGCGGGTATTTAGTGCCGCTGGGGGCATAATAACTGATAAGCGCATCCGACGGTTAACTGAAAATGCTGACAGGTTGAATCTTATAAAAATGAACAAGGCCTGGATTGCCCCGGACTTCTCTACTGCACCAGATGAAAGCGGCCGAACATAACGGCACTTTATATGTGGCTTCTATGGTGTATTGAATACATATCCCATGCACCCCTTCCACTACAAACAAGGGTATATGGTTGAATCTCCCTTTTCTCGTCCTCCTCCTCCATCATATCAACATGCTTATTAAGCGGCCCTCACTCCTATAGTTGTAGAGGGTCAGCTCAGCAGCAGACCCTCACCCCTAATGTTTTAGAGGGTCACCAGCAGCCATCAATCATAATTTTTCAGGGCTGTGTATGATGCCCTCCTTTATGTGTAATAAAGGGTGTATTGTAGTGCCGGTTCCTTGTAATTTTTGGCAGCCCTTTCACTTAGTGCTTTAGGCTTTATGAGTGTAGGAGTCCCACTACCTGAACAATTGTACCACAATGTGAATGAGGCCCTCCTTTATGTGATATACAGGCTGTTTCGGAGTGCCTCTTCCTTGTAATTTTCGGCAGCACTTGCACTTTATATACAAGTAAATATACAGGAAAGAATGTTTCCTAACCATTTTTACTCTAAAATGGATCTTTGGTTTTGTGCGTATTATTGTCAGTCTGTAATAGTGGCGTACTACTCGGACAACATGGTTCCCAGCAGCGACCTGGGAGTCCAAGATGCATCCAGACGTCCTCCCCATGCTGTTCCCGAACCATTTCGGTGGTTTTTCCATCAATTTCTGACCTTTTCCTATGAACCAGACGCCCTCCCCTCCTCAGAGCAGGGGGTGCCTGGTGTAATTCTCGGGTTCTCTGCCGAGCACTTTGGTTGCCCGATGAACACTAGCTCGTACCCACCCATCCCGCTGTCTACTTACCACAAACACTAATTTTCCTACATTAGTCCAGGGGAAATCATAAAGAAGCTGCTTCTCATCACCCGAACTCTGGAAGAAAATTGAGGAGACTGATATCATACCGGTTGTAATAAATGCGTTAGTTTTATTGTACATTTTAGTCTCTTATACAATATTAGTATGCTTGTCTCCTTAAACACTCTGTGCTGCTGCCATGATTATAGATGACTAGGGGCTACTGCATTTGTGCAACAGACTAATGGGTCCTACAGGGGGTGGCCACGCTATTACAATATATAACCAAATTTTTCAAGGGTCGTACGACCTGAGCGTGGCTTGAACCACCCACTGACTAATTTTTTATTTTATGTGCATAAAACTTATATCTTTATTATTTCAATTTAAAAGTTGAACTCTAAATTTGATTAAGAGTCCTCAGAATGAGCGGTGAGACTGTTGTATATGTTTATATACCCCTCTTGGTATATGTCACTGGATGGGATAGCTCCTGATACACTTCTCAGGGCTTGCCCAAATCCCTAAATCCCTAGGAAGCGGGAGCATTTAGATTTTAGCATCAGATTGAGCGGAGTGAGCCCTCATAGTAGAGACATATATGCAACTAAATATAAAGTTGCCATAAAGATTTAGGGATTTGGGCAAGCCCTGAGAAGTGTATCAGGAGCTATCCCATCCAGTGACATATACCAAGAGGGGTATATAAACATATACAACAGTCTCACCGCTCATTCTGAGGACTTTTAATCAAATTTAGAGTTCAACTTTTAAATTGAAATAATAAAGATATAAGTTTTATGCACATAAAATAAAAAATTAGTCAGTGGGTGGTTCAAGCCACGCTCAGGTCGTACGACCCTTGAAAAATAGGGGCTACTGCAGTCTCCTTATACAGGTATATCCATGATATGGATCATCATCAGTACTGACCTGGAAGATCTGGATTCCTCTCAGTGTAAGTCCAAGAATCAGCGAGGCCTCTACCTCTCTCTTGTCCTAAAAAATAAGAATTTGGTTATATTTTAGCCAAGTGCAACCGGAAAAATAGGAATCATGTCCTATATAAAGGATCTGACCTGCAGCTCTTCTACTCTGGTGTCCTCATGACAACCCTTCCTTCCCTGCGATCTGGACGTTCAGCTCCACCTTGCGGCAGGAACGTTGCGTGGATCCAGATCACCATACACATCCTTACCTGACTTGAATGGTAGCCGCCTGATGTAAACGTGGAGCTGCCCAAGGATCGGGCAGGAAGTTTTGTCGTGGGGGCACCAAGGCTGAGGAGCAGCAAGTTTTCCTATTTGTCATTTACGCTATATAAACATTTTAAACAAGCCAAAACCAAACAGGCAACGGAGGATCTGGAAAGCTGGATCGTACCCTAAGGACAGGGGTGACAGACGCCCTAGTTCCATCATGGACGGTCAGCTGTAAACTTCCCACTCAGCAGGAGGTTTGCTTCCGATACCTTATGGCACAGAAACAATATAAACCTCCATGTTCCTCCTTCCTACATCCGTGTGCCTCTGCAGGTGTTTTTTCCCAGGGTCTCCGTCCTTGTGCGGAGGACTCTCACTCACCTTGTACAGCCTGTAGTAATGGACAGCCACGTCCTCCAGTCGCGCCGCCTCTTTAATATACATCAGGTGGGCTTCCGGCACGCTCAGTGCAAATTGGTCGCGGTGGATATTCGGAATGTGCTTTAAAATGTAATCTTTCCCCCGCTTTTTTATTACCTGTAGAAATGTGGAAGCAAAAGTGAATAAAAACCAGAGAGTTGTAAGCAGCAAAGGGGCATCAAAACTAACTGAGGCAAACAAGGGGGGGTCTCCTGCCTCTCCCCCCTCTACAGTTAAAGGGGTTCTCCGGGCTTTTAATATTGATGACCTATCCTCAGATCAGTGGGGGTCCCTTCCTGCTCTGCTGCTGCTTTGCCATAGACAGACGCAATGTGTGTACCATCTCCTTATACAGCGGACCCCCGCCGATCTGTTATTGATGAGGATAGATCATCAATATTAAAAGCCGCTTTAAGAGTGGCTACAAAAAAATTTCTTGCGTTCTGGAGGACCCGGTCCCACCCATATATTATATGGACTACACATTGATTGAGTGGGAACGGTGTAATGCTTTATTTCCCCTTTGGGGGCACTGCAGGCAAATGGAAGACTTTCTCCTAGACAGTTCTCTCACAGGTTAGGACTGATTGCTGGCGCTTTCAGCAGCACAACACACTCTGACCAACTTATTACTAGCAGAAAGTTATGTACCCGCCGTATGATACACTGAGGCACCCACTGCATGTGGTATGGGGCATTTGCCATCTTTTCCCCAAATAGGGATTCAGTAGGGAAGGAAATAGGAAGGGTCACCGGAGTCTGAGGCTGGTCATACGCATGAGATACCCGTTGGCTGAACACTTATTCTCCCCCCCCCCCCCCTGCTCCCCATTATATATGCATGCTCGACTGAGCATGCATGTGTTCTGTACAAGGAGAGGGTAGAAAGCCACTGTCAGACTCATCCGGTGGTGGCTTATCTCCCTGAGACGGAAAGAATCGGGCAGACTCCTCTGGTAGGGGCTTATCTCCCTGAGACGGAAAGAATCGGGCAGACTCATCCGGTGGTGGCTTATCTCCCTGAGACGGAAAGAATCGGGCAGACTCCTCTGGTAGGGGCTTATCTCCCTGAGACGGAAAGAATCGGGCAGACTCCTCTGGTAGGGGCTTATTTCCCTGAGAAGAATAGGATCGGGCATGTTGAAAGCCAACAGCCTGATCCTCGTCAAGGAGAGGTGGGAGGCCCCCATACACATTCGATGGTCTGCAGCTTAAGAGTCCGGGCACAGGAGAGCACCTCTGTGGAGCTACATCCTTCATCACAAGAAATGGTCTACAGAAATCTGGAAACACCAAGACTTACCCAGGGGGGGAAATAGGCTTCCGGTTCAAAGTACTTTCCATAGTGCTTGTTCCTTTTGAAGTTCCCCAGGTCGGCTTGTAGGGCGAAGGCGGCCAGCAGAAAGTAAGCTTCCTCCCGCGTCATGCTCTGGGAGAGCAGGACTTGTTTCCTTAGGTGCCAGTAGTAGTAATACCGCGCTGTTCTATCACTAGGGGGGGCGACATAATGACCACATTTAGTATTTAAACCACCCTATCAACCCCCTCGATCACAGTGCTCCCTCCATGTCACAGCCCACAGTGAGGTTCATACAAACAGCTCCTCCTATCTTAGCTTCCCGAACTCTCGGAATGTGGCTGGGGGAAGAGGGATACATTTGTGGTGTCTTTGATACAATACATTTCTCTCTTTTTATTTATTTCCTTTGCAATTGTAATTGTTACTTTTTTTTCTTTTATTTGATGGAATCCAGATGCTTGCCCCAACCAAGACACATCTGCATGTATGCAATCATGTTCTCTACCCGCAGGGGGCAGTATGGTAGTTGCTGGCAGCGTCTAGTAACAATAGTGGAGCTTTGTTTGTCAGGCCACTATATGGCTTTAATCAGTGACAGAAACGTTCTCACAGAAGTTGTCACCTCCCTCCCCCCAAACCACTTGAAAATTATACTGGTGGCACGTTTAGTTTGGAGACCGACTCATCTATTACCCAGCGTATCTCTTTCTGGAAGACCAGAGCTGTGCAATACTTCATTTCCCCTGTGGTGGCGCTGCAGTAAAGTTAAACATTTGCTGCTGGGATCCCACACAGATTAGAGCCGATAGCTGGAGGTCCCAGCAGCCAGGAACACTCCGTGACCAGCTTATCACAGGGGACAGCAATGGTCTATAGTGGGCTGGCCCTTTAAGACAATCTCAGCGTTCTGTGCGGGAATCTATGGTGTGCGCTGCGGTCTTACTGACACTCAAGATCCATTTTCTTGCTTTTTACCTTATTAATCTGCCATTTTCCACGTAGTATTGCACTCGGAAATGAATGATCATAGGCGGCCCAAACTGGTCGATACCCTGTAAGAAAGTAATCCTCATCAGTGCTGTATACGGGGCTGTGATCTGGACACCTGCTCTATGATACGAGTCATGTATGATGGCGTCTGTGTGACATACATACAGGATTTGCTATAGGGGCACCATGGTGGCCGTCACTGACATGGGGTACTATCATTATTGGGCACTGTGGCTGTAACCATTATTGCAGACAGTGGCGTAACTACTGGGGAAGCGGCTGCTTCGGGGGCCCGGCGCCTGCGCTGATGTTACTCATGTCTGGGCCCATGCAGTGTCCTGGCAGCAGCCTCAAGTAGTGTAATCACACATGCGCCAGCTTTCTCCGCTTTCTGGCGCATGCGCGATTACATTACTTGAGGCTGCTGCCAGGACACCGCGCAGGCCTGCACGTGAGTAACATCGGCGCATGCGCGAGACTACGGCACACTTAGAAAAAAAAGACGAGGACAACAGTGAATGATTAATAGCGGGACGGCGCTGGGCTTGGCGATAATGGACACAGCTGGGCACAAACAGCCGGAGGGACAGCCCTTTGGGCACGTTAGGAAGGTAATTTGCATATAAATAAAAAATATTTTTAATCAAAAATAAAAAGGACAGGTGGGGGTAAAAATTGTATATCAAAAATTGGGGGGGCCCATACAAAAATTAACAGTGGGGCCCAGACACTTCTAGTTACGCCCCTGATTGCAGACTGACTGTCACTGTCAAGGTTATGGGGGGCGGTGGCAAGTATTGCGAATGGGCACTGTGCCATGGGGGGCACTGTGGCCGTCACTGCCATGGGGGGCACTGTGGCCGTCACTGCCATGGGGGGGCACTGTGGCCGTCACTGCCATGGGGGGGCACTGTGGCCGTCACTGCCATGGGGGGGCACTGTGGCCGTCACTGCCATGGGGGGGCACTGTGGCCGTCACTGCCATGGGGGGCACTGTGGCCGTCACATTATTATCGAGCGCTGTGGCCGTCACATTATTATCGAGCGCTGTGGCCGTCACATTATTATCGAGCGCTGTGGCCGTCACATTATTATCGAGCGCTGTGGCCGTCACATTATTATCGAGCGCTGTGGCCGTCATGTGAACCCCACCTCCGCACTGGGGGCACCACTATAATGCAGGATACTACATGCTGCAAGCCTGGGCCGGGTGACGGGGCTCGTCTCTCACAATTGTGTAACTAGACGGCAATGTCCGCATGCTGACAAGCCGACAGCTGATCTCGTAATCGTGATTCATTCCCACAGGCGGTGACAGTTGGCGTGGAGCTCGTTCTCCGCTCTCACAGGCGGTGGGATGATATGAAACACGATGCCCCCCAGTCCTGAGCGTTATACAGTCTCGGGATTAATAACATACAAGTGTTTCAGATGTATGTGGCATGTCGATCACACAGCTTTCTCACAGAGCAATTATATCCAGCTTCGTGGGATAAAGAGCATAGCTGCGATATTTAAAGTGGACCCTGTCATGTTATCAAGCAGAGGGTTTAATCATAAAAATTTCATGGCGATATTCAGAAGCCGGGGGCCCATCAGTCGTGTCTGGTAATTGGTTAATAAATAATAACAGGTAAATAACAATTAAGAGTAGGTTGGTCCTCCTACCACTAGAGGGAGCGTTGGTGCAATCTCTCTTGTGTGTGACGCAAAGAACTAGTAGAATTAAAATAGAAGCTTCTTGGGGCTGGCTACAATGAGAAAAATATATATCTATTGTATTTTTCTATTCACTGTTCATTTCTGAATCAGTTTTAGTTGGAATATCTGGATTTTAACACCTTACTTTAAATAAATGTCCGGCCTGCCATGCATAGTTGTCTCTAATATGCCCTGGGAGCCTGATGTTATAGGTCAACCGGATAAGATAACCTCTTGTTTTAGCTGGAGCTGCACAGTAACCTCTATTGCTTGCTGCCCCTGGTGCCTGCATTGCTTGCTGCAGTAATGTTGTGTCCGGTTCTAGGATACAGGATTTAAAAAGGTTGTGATGACCCGGGCCGTCTTTAACGCAGGGCAAAAGGGGTAGCTGCCCCGGGCCTAGTTGCCCTGGTGGGCCAGTGGGCTCATCTATGGGGGGCACTATATAGGGGCATTTTATACTGGTACATTATGGGGGGGCACTAGGAAGAAGGGGGGGAACTATATAGGGGTATTTTATACTGGCACATTATGGGGGCACTATGGGGACATTAGCTCAACTGGGGGCATTAACAGGGGGTAGTTCTTGCACTGGCACATCCAAAGGAGAATTATTACTACTGGGGGCATTATGATGGGCTTTATTACTACTGGGGGTCTATGGGGAACATGATTACTAGTATGGGCACTATGGGAGCATTATTACTTCTCGGGGGGGACATGTTGGGGGCACTGTAGGAGCACTATTACTACCATGTGTGCTCTAGCAGAGAATTATTCCTATTGGTGGGACTTTTGGGAGCACTATCACTGTGGGGGCACCCTGGCACAGTATCAGCTTACCACAATTATCTTTGGGGGGACGTTATGTTTACACTATTAGTGTCAGGGGCACCATTTCCTGGGCGCAGTTATTTTAGGGCACTGTGTGCCAATAATTATTGAAGGACACTATTTGCATGGTACTACTATTACCAGGGGGTTTATCCGTTTCTGCAGAATAGTATTGGGGAGCACAGCGGGCAGAGTATTGGGGGTGGTAGGATGATTTGTCCAGAAGATGGAAGGATGATGGAAAAGTAGTAAACTAAGATTTTGTTTGTCAAACTGCAGAGATGAGAAATGGCTGAAAAATGGTGTCTGGACTGAAAGGAGAAGATGAGGAAAGAGAACATCTACATCAAAGAGACGTCACTGGATGTAAGAGGAATGGGGGCTGTATTACCCTGTATGGAGGGGCTAGTAGTACAGTACTATCTGCACATTGTAAAAAATAAAATAAAGTAATCTGCAAAATACTATATATTTGTGTCAGAAGTTGTGCTTTTTTAATTTTTAGAATAATGATAAGACATTTTATTTGATACTTTTGTGCTGATTCTTTTTTTTCTCTCTATATTAAGGGACACTATAGTCACCAGAACCACAACAGCTGAACGTCGTAGTTCTGGTGTCTATAGTCTCTGCAAGCAGAAAGGCAGCATTTACATTACTGCCAAGGAACACCTCTAGTGGCCGCTCAGCATTATTACAGTTTACTACTCTACCAGGTGTGTTGTGGTGGAGGCGTGATTGCATGCTGGGGTGTGGGAAGGCGGGATCCAGGGGGCCCAAGAAAGATCTTGCCCAGGGTCCAATCAATATTAAAGACGGCCCTGCGGATGACCTCTATCTACGTACCTCCTACCATGTGCAATTTATAATCCTGGTGTCTTCTTATGTAAATTATAAGATGCAGAATCAGAATTTGGCCCCGGCTATGTCCTGATGCACTAAGAATCAGATTCCCCACCAGACGGCTTATATACAGTATACAGAAAGTGATCGGACATAAGAATGAAATATGTCTCATCAGGATTGTGCCAACAGCAACATTCCTCAGGATTCCCGGCCAAGGAAAGCGTCGAGCAAACACGCGGTCACCTGACTTACTTTGCTGGCCTCCTTCTTCCACTCCTTGGGACAGTATTTATAAAGCTTCTGGTTGAGTTCCATGTATACATGTTCATTATCTGAGAGCAAACGCAAGAAGGAAAAAAATATAATTATAAATAAGTCTAATGCATATATACAAAGAAACAATCAAAACTAAATAAATACATAAACTATATGTGGAATAGTTAAAATGTTAAAATTGATAAGAGTAACAAAAATTGTAATAATCAGCGGTTACTAAATATTTGCTAATAAATTCAACAGATAATATGCAACATTAAAAGAAATAAAATAGAGAAATTATTTTGTGTCATTTGATAATCCCTAAATAAATAAATTGTTGAAAGTCATTGAAATTATTGGTCCATCCATTCTAATAATCCAGCACTTGTTTTAATGCAGATAATTTCAATGCAGATAAAAAGATACTTCAAACCCAAGCTCTTTTCATGTGTTGAGACCCATATAAAAAGTATACGATGTGACTGGTGTATCAGACAGACAAAAGCCATCTTTTCTTCAGTACAATACAATTTACGGTTCTCCATTAACATTCCTTTCATGCCGATTTCACGCACTGGTCAGTACTGAGCCCATATTTAGTTTCAGCCCATTCAATGAGATATGACTGGCAGCAGTCATATGCGGGTCTAGCCTTGGGCCTCATTAATTTAGGAATGTGAACTGGGGTCTGAATTAAAGAGGTTTTTATCCACAGGATAGGGTATAACTATTAGATTGGTGGGGGGGTCCTACCTCAGGGACTCCAACCGATCATGAGAACGGGGGCCCTGTACCCCCCCCCCCAGAGCCCTTCTGATATTAACGGAGCAACGGTTCAGGAATGCGCGTGGCTTCTCCATTTAGTTCTATGGAAGTTCCGGGGATAGCCGAGTACAGGGCTCACCTCCCTCCAGAATTCCCATGGAAATGAATGGAGCGGCCGCACACATGCCTGAATGGTTGCTCCGTTTATTTCAGAAGGGCTGCAGGGCCTTCGTTCACATGATCAGTGTGGGTTCCAGCGGTAGGACCTCCACAGATCTAATAGTTATCCCTTATCCCCCCCCCCCCCCAATACGCGATAACTTGTAACAACCCAAATACCCCTTTAATTTAGAGGTCTCAAGGGCTCATGCACACGAACGTATTTTCTTTCCGCTTCCGTTCCGTTTTTTTTGCGGACCGTATGCGGAACCATTCACTTCAATGGGTCCGCAAAAACAACAGAAGGTACTCCGTGTGCATTCCATTTCTGTTCAGCAAAGAAGTAGTACATGTCCTATTATTGTCTGCAAATCACAGTCTGAGGCCCCATTCAAGTCAATGGGTCTGCAAAAAATGTGGAACACACGCGGAACACATCCGTATGCCATCCGTATTTCGCGGATCTATACTGTTGAAATGCTATGCCAAGCCCATATTGCTCATGTGTTTGGTGATTAATAAGTTACTGTTTCCAATCCGCAAAAAACTGATCAAATACGGAAACATATGGATATGTTTTGTGCAATAACGATACGGAACAACGGATCTGTGAAAAACAGACCGCAAAACAACAACGGTTGTGTGCATGAGCCCTAATTGTCTGAATTCATTTAGTATTCTTTTCTGGGGTCTGAACCAAGGTATGAAAGTTAACGTCATCTATTGTTCCCTGTTATCAGTCAATACTGGTACTTGTAGTTCTTCAATGAGATGACTGACAGAAAAATTCCTGTCCCCCCCCCCGATCACTACTGAGACCCTCGAGAAGCTTTGATCCATACGTATAGCATTAAACATTTGCAAATGTACTCAACGTTACAAAGAGTAGAGCCTAGCCCTTTCATCTCACTCAACCCCCTTGTGTGTCTTTAAGGCGGCCCTGTTTATTTAGTCGCCCTGTTCCTTTAAGTTTTTGAAGAAATGAGAGCTCTTGATGTTCGCTCTTGTTCAGGAATGTGAAGTCTGAGGAATGCAAGTCCTGGAGGAGCAGAGGCATCTATCGGGGCCCGCCTCAGCTGTCTCCATTCATCACACTCATCTCCACGTGTTACCCTGTTACTTTAAATCAACAATCCGCCATTCAGAGGCAAAACTGAAGAAAAGTGAAAGCGCAAAGCGCCGTCCAACCGTGAACTATTAGATAGGCCATAGATTCATTCGGATGGGGCGAGTTCTGCCGCTGCGTAAAAATGGTCATCCGCCTAAGCGGTGCCCTGTTCATACCAGCACCCTGCTCTGTACTGACGAGGGGCGAGAACCCTAAAATAACTGTGTACAGAGGGGGTCTCTGGTCTGGTTTATATCCTTTTTCCATGTTTCAAGACTCTTCAATGGGTCAGACATTGACTTACAGTTCGTTACCTATAGGTGGCACTAGAGACACAGTTTTTAGGGAAGAGCTAATGTGCATATTTTTCCCATAGATTTTTATTTTATTTTATGCACTTATATAGCTTTACTATATTCCACTGCACTTTACAGACATTATCATCCAACTGTCCCCAATGGGGCTCACAATCTGAGACAATCTGTCTTTGAAGTGCGGGAGGAAACCAGAGAACCCGGAGGAAACCCACGCAAACACTGGGAGAACATACAAACTCCATGCAGATGTTGTCCTTGGTCGGATTCGAACCTAGGACCCCAGCGCTGCAAGGCACCAGTGCTAACCACTGAGCCCCCATGCTGCCCATACATCAGTTGGATCTCCTCAATAAAACCAGTACACTCCCAGAATTGAGCCCATTAATGGGTTGTCCAGGATTTCCACCAATATCTGACATCTCGCTGATCAGCAGTTTTTGGTTTGTTTGTTTTTCTTTTTGTAGTTTTGGCTACACAGCTCCGTCCATTGGGTGGTGGATGTTCCGGGTACTGAAGTGCTGCTCCCATTCACTTCAGTAGTAGATAGAGGGGTGTTTGGCAGCAGCTTATTCTCATTTCCCGGTTAAAAACACATGCATACTTGGCCAAACAGAGCATGCACGTGTATAGAGAAGTTGATAGGAATACCGATCCATTTAGCTGACATTTATGGTCAGCTGTAGGCTGGTTGGTGCCCTGCATATCCCCTTCTATGAATGCCTCCATTCTTGATTGCCTGAATAATACCGTCCGATAAGTACTAGAAAAATACAGCTGCATGTGGGAGTCAGTAGTGCCTGGTGGTGCAACCTGTTTGATCACCCACCATGCCCCTCTTAGGCCAGACGGGCATATAGATGGCTCTATCGCCTCTGTGTAGCATTACTGGAGAACCTGCTCATCACTCTAGTTCAAGGATGCTTAATCTGCGTCCCTCCAGCTGTTGCAAAACTATAACTCCCAGCATGCTGGACAACCTGCAGCTATCAGGGCATGCTGGGAGTTATAGTTTTGCAACAGCTGGAGGGACGCAGATTAAGCATCCTTGAACTAGAGTGATGAGCAGGTTCTCCAGTAATGCTATATATTTGCAACAGCTGGAGGGCCGCAGATTGGGCATCCCAGCTTCTAGTTTATTTCCCATCTCTTTAAGGGAAATGTTCCCCTTTTTAGATATTTTGCTGTATTAGTTGTCCATTTTCTCCACCATGTTGGGGCGGTTCGGCTTCTGTCCAATCTGCACACGGACGCCATTGATCTCTAAGGGCTGGCTGCAGTGAATGTATTTGCAATAGCTATGTAATATTGTGTTCCCTATGACCCCATAGATGCGCCCCGCAGTGACCTCTGGCATCTACATCATTACCCCCCTCGTCTCTATTAGCTGCAGGTTGCACCATGCACCCGAGAGGGGAGATGCCGTCTCTCTGACATGGCTGGAGAGCTGGTGAGAGATTCTGCACAGTGATAACGGAGATACTAGACATGTTCAGACTGGAGGAACACGTGGGTCTCTGCCCAAAATAATCCATATATATGAGATAACGGTTATCAGAATTTTGCACACCCTATGTACTAGGACTGGTTAGGGAATTGGGGACTTTCTATACTTTTCTATGAGCTTCCAATAATCCAGAACAATGGCTATTGTGCCGGATCAAAGGAATTTTACATGAAACGGCCATTTGGACCCGACCAGTGAATTTTTACTTACTTTGGATAACACTGAGCCCAAAGAGATGACAATCTTTCAACCGGATGAGATCGCAGACCTGATCCAGTAACTCCTGACAAAGTGCTTTAACCTGGAACACACAACATAGTATTTACAGTGGACGCCACTGAGGTACCCATAATGCACCATTCCCCCCTCGCCATAGCCACAGCAGGGGGTACTCACATTAACGATGATGTTCAGAGTATCATCATTGGGTAAGAAGACGCACACGCTCCGCCGGTCCTGCATGACTCTGTTGTTCTGGAAGCCCAGCTTGCTCATTTTGTTTCGCCCTTTTTTTGTGTTACGGGGGTCACTGCGCAGCACCAAGCCCCCTGTGACCCATCAAATGTCCAGCACTGACCAACCTCCCAGAGTCCGTCATCATCATCGTAGTCGACAAGCTCTTCTTAACTCAGGGAATCATCGCTGCAAAGAGAAGGAGGGATGCCAAGGGTTAATTACATACGTGTACACAGCATTCAATGAGTGCTACCCAAAATTTTGTAAAAAAAAACTAACAAAAAAAATAAATAAAATTTCACCTATATCTATTCTAAAAAAAAAGAACCAATATGGCCACCATGGCATCCCCCACCCAGCTTCACCAGACCTCTGAATGGGAAATCTGCCCAGTTATGCCACAGAAATGGATCAGCGGACGCTTTACTGCACATCTAGGAAGATCTACCATTAAGGAATTGGAGAACATTGGGTGACCCCATGTGGGAGCCGTAACAACGGTAATATCAATCATCCAGCTTTTCCAGAAACAGATATACAAAGACCACACAAAGACTATACTTGTGTTGTGTTTAGTTTTATTTTTTCCAGGCATATATGCGCTTTAAAAAGGGATTGTTCCCTGTCTATGAACCCTACTGGACATTGCAATACGCTCCTTCTGTTTTGGAGGACTCAGAAGGACCATAAACTACATGGCTATGGGTACCATCGTGTAATACCACATTCCTCCTGTAGTGGCCACTGCAGGAGAAATGCAAACACTTGTATTTATTTGCTGCCATATTGAAGAGTGGTGTGACTAGACCAGTTCCATTCCCAGTGAGAGCTGAAGCCATGCACTAGTTTCCACTACTCATAGTGGAGATAGATCCAACCTGAGCTGGGCTCCCTCCATAGTGTGTCTGTCCCTATAGTACAAGGCTGGCCAACCTGTGGCTCTCCAGCTGTTGTAAAACTACAATTCCCACCATGCCCTGCTGTAGACAGGTAGCTGTAATCAGTCTAGGCATGCTGGGAGTTGTAGTTTTGCAACAGCTGGAGAGCCTCAGGTTGGCCAGCCCTGCTATAGTATGTAAATCCTTGGATTTTGCTCCGGTTATTCTACAGGAAGAACGTCCTTCATCTTATTATCTCTCTTTGTTTTTCTTTCATTTCATACACATAAAGCCGCCGCTGCATTACCGCGAGCGGATGACTTCTTGGTGACCCCCGGCCTTCTCCAAATCTTTATTTTATTAACTTCTTCAAAGCGATATTTTGTCCTTTAACATAGCAGGACATCTTTTCCGCACATGAGTATGGACGGAATCCCAATGCTCCATAAAACAAACTTGGAATATTCATGATCCTAACTTCAAAGGAAGACGGCGCTCAGGTCGCCAGTCATGTCCAATAATAAAGTGCTCGCATCAGGTCCAACTTGTAGGATTTAATTTCATTAATGTAAATACTTCTGGCGATGCTTTGAGGTAAGGTTAGGGTTTGGGGAAGCCGGTTGGGTCAGTGGTTAACATCGTTGCAGCTCTGAGGACATGGACTCAAATCCAACCAGCGGCATCTACATGCATTTTCATGTCCTCCCCATACTCTTTAAGCCACCAAATGTACTGGTAACTTAATTGACTTTCTAGGAGATTGGCCCTAAATTATATAATCATGGCCAAACCAGGCCAACCAACTATTAATTATGCGTTGGAGGCCCCACAACAGATGATGTTGGAGGAAAGAAATATCAGCCAAGTTGAATGTCAATGCCTGATCCTGTTGCTCTGGCAGGAGATAAGACTTATTTATCTCTTTGTAAATCTAATGTGCTCCTAAACAGGTACCACCCAGTATCACACATGCAAAGTCCATCCCTAAAATAGTCCTAACCCATCCCTACATCATTCAAATCAATATTTAGATGGAGTGGAAGCAAAGATTTGACTAATTGTTAGGAGGCCATCTATCACTTGGGGTGTGTTATTGTCACAACCAGACAGCTGAGAAGCTCTGACAGAAGCCTTTCAGAACCTTCTCCTTGAGTTTTCTTTGTTGTGATGTTCAGTTCCTCATCTCGTTAGCCTCTCTCAGCTGTCATGTAGTTGGACTGATTGCTTCCCTTTAAATTCCTCCCCATAATGCTTTACTGGGCGGCTTATACTACTTCCTGGAGTGTGTGTGCATGCTGATCCTGTTTCCCAGTCTGCTACAAGGTTAAGTGCTGTACATTTATCTGTTATTTTCTGTTTGCTGGATCCCAGGTGACCCTGACTCCCTCCGTGTCTGGTGTAGGGAGCCGGTGGTCGTGTCCCCTCACTATTGTAGGGTGTTCAGGGGTTATATAGCCGAGGTTTGTGGATATGCAACCATCCACCTTTGGGATTTTTGCATAGGCTGAGCAGCCAGGGAAAGTGCCAGGTCTTGTGCAGGGGTCTCCCCTTGGTTCCTTAGCTTTGGATCCAGTGAGTCATATATGCATGTTGCATTGTCTTGTTTCCTGTACACCGTCCGTGACAGTTATCAGAGGTGTAGCTTGAATCATCTGGGCTCCAAAGAAAGATCTATACCAGGGTCCTTCTCAGTCATCACATACCATTTAATAAAAATAATACGGCAGAGGAGCCCCTCAGGTACCAAGGGTCTAAATGCAACTACAACCTGCATCACCTATAGCTACACCACTGCAGGGGATAGCACTCTATGTATTGTATGGAGTCTCTGAATTGGAATCCTAGATCCACCCAAGGACATCATTTCTCACCCTTTATTGTTTTCAGCAGACGCCACCTCCCAACTATTCTATTGTGAGGGTATAATTACAGCTCAACATGATTGACAGCAGTGATTGTGGGAAGAAGAAAGGTGTAAAGGGACATGACTCAGACAATAGGTCGTGTACTGTATAACGACTACTACTAGTGACCAAGAGCTAGAAGTACCATGTTAGGTTGGGTTTAGACAGGTTGATATATAGTAGCATAGGTTATTGGAGGTCACACGAGGATCATCAGGATGGCATTTCACACCAAACTGTTACCAAATGAAAGATTGTGTTCTGAGGTAATTATTCTCACTATCCTAAGGTAAATGTGGTAATCCTCAGTCCTCATATTGTGAGACTTCCACATCTTATACCCATATACTATGAACCCCTCTTATTCTCTACTGTGAGACCTCAAGTTTCTCTGCCCTCATATTATGAGACCTCATCATCATCATCTACTTTCATACTGTGAGACCTCCTCATCCTTTACCCTCATACTGTGAGATCCCCCTTATCTTCTATCCTTATATTATGAGACCTCCTCATCCCCTACCCTCATATTATGAGACCTACTCATCCTCTACCCTTAAACTGTGAGACGTCCTCATTCATTGCTCTGGTACTGTGAGACTTCCTCATAACACGAGATTTCAACCTCTACCTTCATCCTCTAACCTTCCATTGTGAGATCTCCACATCCTCTGTCCTCGTAAAAACCTCCTTCTTGACTGAACTGTCCTATGTTCTCTCCTCATAATTTAAACCTTCTCATTGTCTACCTTTCTAGGGTAAAACTTCTAAACCACTACCCTTGTAATGGAAAGCCTCCCATCCCCTTTCTCTGTCCTCACTGGGTAAAACCTTTATCTTCTGCTCAAATATAGTAAAGTCACCTCATCAGCTTCATGTTGATACCCAAAATCTGCTCATCCTCCACCCTTACCTCAGAATTGTCCCATTTTCTGGTCCAGTATTGTAAAACTGCCGTATCTCTCATCTACATAGTGTATGTCCTTCTCATTCCATGTACTCATGCTGTAAGGACGTCTTTGTGTACTTCGTACACTGTAAAACCTCCTCCCTTCAACTCCATACTGATAACCCCCTTCATCTTCTGTCCACATACAAATATTCCACCCTCTAGAAAGAACTGCCCCAGTGTCTATTCCTATTCCTGTTGCTATTTTGTAAGACTGCATTATCCATCATTTACAAGCTGTAAAGCTTCATTACTGTAAAACATCCTCATTTTCCACCTTCACATCCTTCATGCTTTTCCTTGGACCACCGCCCATGCATCATCATAATTTATAAAACACCTCATCTTCACCCTTATATTGTAAATGGCCCACATTCTCCACCATTTACAAAAAAAACATCTAGCCCCAGAAGTGAAAACTTACCACAAAGAGAAGTTCCTTGACTGTTCCTTATAACTTTCCCTCCTAATGGACATCAAGGACTGGTATGGAGGAATAGATGACACCTCATGCACTGTCTTGATGTAGCCACGTTTAACTGTTCTTTGCCAGGCTAGTTAGTCATAGTTCTTGTGGCTAATTTTGTGAGTTTTCAGCCCTCGTAATCCTCAACTCTTTGGTTTCCCACCCAAGTGGAACATCTGTTGGTTACACCCAATCTCCAGTGAGTACATGGCTCCAGTCCCCGGCATTGGTGCCAGAATGAAAGGCTAGGGAGGTGACCCATCCCAGATTACATAATGTTCTTCATGTTCATTGCCCTCAGCCAAGAAGAAAATGCAAACCTTCCCAGTAACAGTGAAAGCTCAACTATTCCAGCCAGATCCAAACATTTTTCTATAGCCACTCAGGCTCTTAATTTGGGGAAAGATGAGGTTGGGAGACAGTCAGGACATCCTCATACACATAAGACTGTTGGACGGTTTTTGGTGGTGTTGACCCAACAGTAGTCTAATGTGTATGGGGACCTTAAGAAGTGACAACTACCTTTCTAAGAAAGAAATGCGGTGAGAAAAGTTGTCACTTTACTTACCCCACTTCCATTACTCATCAGGAGCCAACAATGAGAAGCTCCCCCCAGTATAATAAGAACCTGAAATCTTCCAATGACTGGAGAATGTTCAAGACAAATGGATATTGCCCAACATCTATGGGTTAAAGGTCTTAATCATTAAATTTGGAAATATTTACTGCATCATTTAATATGAATTGTGATGGCAATTGCTCTTTTAACGAGTTGCCTCCGATAAACATTGGTCGTCATCAATAGGACTGCATTAAATGCCTGATCTCCAACTGTGACCATCACTGATCCCAGAACGTTTCTTGTTGACAGTTTTGTTTTTAGGTGGTCGTATGGTCTAGTGTTGGCTATTATGGACTAATCCTGCCCCTCCTAAGAAGACTAAGCAAAGCCAACAGCGGATGAAGCGACATGGCACTTTCCTAGGTCCACAACCACTTTGCTCTAGCAACAAAAGTTGGACCTCTTACAGTTGGGCATTGCTTGCGAATCCTAACGCTATGCCACCAACGTCTATCCTGAGACGACCCCTCTGAAGAGTCACAACTTTTAAAGGCGCAATGTCACACCCCTGGAGCTCTGGGTTATGATAAACTTTACTTGAGGGCCAGATTGCTCTTCTGTTCTCATTTTCCCACAACGCCTTGCTGCTATCAACACCTTCTGATACCACACTTGATACACAGACAGCTTTAAATAATGCAGTATAAATCTCGCTCTGAAGACAAATCTTAGCAAGCTGCAAGTGGAGCGAGACTTCTACCTTCATCTGACTGTCAGACTGACATTTTTGTACCAAACTGTGAATAATCAGAAGTTATTAGTGGGATATATGGATAAATCTCAGAGGTTTTTCTTTCCATTCCACTGCTGCCTTCAGTCTGAAGACATGTCAGATTTAGCGAGTAAGCACCAAAGTTCCTCTTGTTTGTGATGCGTCAAGCAGAATTTTCCCAGGAAAAAAAATAAAAAAAGTGCTAACAAAGACCTTAGTCTGGATTGATCACTGGGGCATTAAATCCACTGCACCTCCTGCCCAAACCGAACTCTACAGCTACCAACATGACCGTAATACAATCCTATTATATCATGCAATTCCTTTATATACTATATATAGGACACTACATCTACCAACATGACCCGATCACTAGCTATGACCTTAATACAATTCTATTATGCTCTATACATAGAAAACTATAACCCCCAAGATGACCATAATATAATTCTATTATGCTCTATACATAGAACACTATAACCCCGAGCATGGCTGACCACTGGACATAGAATTCTGTTATCCCCTATACATAGAAAACTACAACCCCCAACATGGCTGTCTATTGGACATGACCATAATACAATTCAAACACACTATATACGTAGAACACTATAACCCCCAGCATGGCTGACCACTTGACATGACCATAGTACAATTCTAAAACCCTCTATACAGGGAAGACTACAACCCCAAACATGGCTGACCACTGGACGTGACCATAATACCATTCTATTATCCTCTATACATAGGAAACTACAACCCCCAGCATGACTGACCACTGGACATGACCGCAATACAATCCTAACACATTCTGCACATAGAAAACTACCACCCTCAACATGGCTGACCACTGGACATGACCTAGAACAATTCTAACACCCTCTATACAGGGAAGACTACAACCCTGAACATGGCCTAATGGCTAGACATGACCATAGTACAATTCTAACATACTCTACAGATAGAACACTACAACCCCCCACATGGAGGACCTCTGAACATGACCATAACACAATCCTAACACACTCTACACATAGAACACTACAACCCCCAACCCCCGCATTCTACAAAAGCCATCTGAATTATGCGTAGCATGCAGGAGAGCTCTCGGGCAGGTAGTAGATGTTATCAAAAGCAACAAGTCCCAACAGACCGTGCACTGGAGCAACAAATTGCTGCGGCCATCATAAGATTAGGGCGACATACTTTACAAGTTACTAATGACTCCTGACGCCCTGATCGCCGCAGTCACTTATTACTGCCCCATGTCACATTGCCCATCAATTACCCATTAATCCGCTGGTGAGCTGATGTCACACGCAACATGTCTCCATGCTTTAATGAGTCAGGAGCCTCTCTACCTGAGGATGTGATGAAGAACATGACTGATAATTATGTTAACGTCTCATATTAAGTAACATGATATGACTCAGTCCCTCACATTCCTAAAGAGTCACCCATGGCCTCGCAGCATCCCAGTCTAGTCAGGTTGTAGTGACTTATTAAGAAAGGTCAGGAGTAGTGCATAGCATGAAAGGGGCACAGTTAGGACTAATGCGCAGCACGTGACTTATCCTTTGGTCTAAAGCAGCGATTTGGAACCTGTGGTTCTACAGCTGTTGCAAAACTACAACTCCCAGCATGTTTGGGTAGCTGATTTGAAAAAGCTGAGAATTCATCATGAATGGGAATGACTGATGCAACCCCTTTAAAAAAAAAAAAAAAAAAAACTCCAACTGAATGTATCATAAAAAAAAAAAAATCTGATTACTACGGCCTTTTTTGTTACTCGACATATTGGCTGATATTACTCATGGGCGTTTGGCCTGCAGGCGTGGTCAGTGTAGGTTGGGCTTACGTATAAAAATGTTACAATTTTCCATTGATTTCATTTAGAACCCCATTAAAATGTGGTAACTATGGAGTTTTTAATCAGATTTACAGGGTTGTATTGTAGATTCACAGCTAGAGATCACTGGCTTTGGGAATCCATAACCAATGACAATGAATAATGCACCCCTTTTAAAGAATTTATAAAAATTTTAATGTATCCTTTTAAAAAATCTGATTAATAAGGCCTGTTTTTTTTTTTTAGACATGCTGGTTGGCACTAGGGCTGTTGGCATGGGTGTTTATATTTTATACATAAGCTAAATCTACAAACATTTTCCAATGTGGATTTCATTTACAAGCCCCTTTATGGACTTATTAATCAGATTTAGACCTCATGCACATGATCACAGCAGGTCCGTGCCCGTACTGCGGCCAGCAAACAGCGGGTCCGCACTATACGGGCACTGGCCGTGTGCAGACCGCATCAAGGATACAGATCCATTCACTTGAATGGGTCTTCAATCCAGAAGATACGATGCAGTGCAGAACGGAGGCACGGATCAGAAGCTCAGGGAAGCACTACAGACAGCTTCTGCGGGTTTTCTGTCCGTGCCTCTGCACCACAAAAAATAAATAAATAAGGGGATGCACTGCTTTTTTGTGGTGCGGAGCGTCGCTTCAAGTGATCCCCATTTAAAAAAATCTGGTTAATAAAGCCTGTTTTATTAGACATGTTTTGTTGGCACTATTTATGTGTACTATTGCCATGGGTACGAACAGTAAGTTTGTCGGCTGGACTTATATATAAAAACCTTCTAATTTTTCATTGCAATTTTCATTAGGTTCCCTTAAAATGTGAAAGCTATGGAGTTATTAATTAGATTCACAGGGTTGCAAGTTCAGTTAGTTCAGCAGGAGAGCACTGGCTTTGGGAATCCATAACCCATGACAATGAATGATAGACCCTTTTAAAGAACTTCTCTAAGTAAATGTATCCTTTAAAAAGAAATCTGATTAATAAGGCCTGTTTTATAAGGCATGGAGACGGGCTAGTGCTACTTACGTGGGCTGTTGGAGTCGGTTGGGGGTGGCCAGTCTTTGTAGGCTGGGTTTATCTAGATATAACATTTTCCAATTTTCCGATTGGGGCCCATCATCTGTATTACAACATTTCAAGGTAATTTTCGTCGTTTTCCCCTTGAAAGCCAATTCGTTTTTGCAATCCTGCGAGTGCATCCACACAACTAACAGAATTACAGAATTCCTCGTCTCGACGTTTTCATACGTTTCCATCGGGTCTGGCAGCTCGGTAACGAGCCTCATTCATTATAACATATGTTTTATGTTGGCTGCAAAACAGCAGCCATATTGTTACTCAGCAAAGCATAGCAACACGACGCGCTTCATAATTATAGATGGAGACTAACGAACCACTCAGCACTGGGAAACCTCTAGAATCCAGGTGACAGATTTGCTATGAAACGTTCCTTCTTAAAGAAAAAAATTCCCCCTTAAAAAACCCCCCGGAGAAACTGGACTCTTGGCCCATAGAAACCAATCACGAGGTGGCTAACATTTTTCCAAAGCAATTTCTGAAATGAAAGCTGAGCTGTGATTGGTGGCTATGGTTTACAGTGCCAGTGACAACCAATATGGCAGCTCTCGTAACGGTCAACCAGATGGCAACATTTTCTCATTTGGGAGCTGTATCGGCGGCCATATTGGTTGTCACCCAGCTTTCCTGTAAACAGAGTAGAACGTAGTTGTAATAAAGCCTGCGGTATATGTAAATGAATGTGCCTCTCGATCCTATTGGCTGAGGGACACTGTGTGCTTGTTGTCCCTGCCCTTTTACTGCAAGAAGGAACCAGGCCCGCCATCACATGGTACCTCCTGGCCAATCAGATCAATAGACTAGAACAGACACCTGATGTGTACATGCCTGGATTCTCTGTACAATACAAATTCCGGAGCACCTTTCCTACAGGTTCTGCAATGTACTGTGCCCCTGTTATTCCTCCTGGAAATGCAGGACTAAATAAACAATTTGATGTCAACCCATTGACAGACCCAGTTATATATTTATTCACAAATTTCCTGGAGGAATAGCAGAGGAACGGTACATCACATTATGCTTCATAATTCCTATTTCATTGGGAATACAAGTCAGAAGAATTGTAAAATTGAATACGGATACCGGACCTCACGAATGAACGCCTGCAAACAAAATGGTGCCTTTGCCCAAAGCAACCAATCAGATTGCAGTTCTGGCCTTCTAAAAAACGTTGAAGTGATCCGATTGGTTACTTTGTAGCAGAATAAGCCACATAGAGAAAGGGGAGGAGCAAACAAAGCAGGGGCTATACGTTTCTATGAAGCCTGGGCGACCCTGTGACTTGATGATGGCTCCGGAGCTGGAGTCGTGATGTCGCCTTTTACGTATACGTTTCCATTATCTTCAGAGGATGCACTTTTTACGAGATGCTGATTCTAGTTTTATTTATTTTTCACTGATTGAACAGATTTTCGTCATTTGTTTGTCATAAGATGCACTTGAATAGCTGTTACATCTGCTGGAACATCGCCTGGCGATAGAAACCGAGTCGACTCGAGACCATTACACAAATTGCCATGAATTTCAGCTGTCAGCAGATTACATTTTACATACTGTGCATTTAAAGGGGAACCTCCAAGAGGCTATGGATCAAGAGAAAACAACCCAGGGCTCCCAGAAATCCAACTCACTAATACAATTCCTCCTAATGCTGCGAGTTTTAAGCCTAATGGGTGCAAAAAACATTACTTTATTTGTATGGGAGCACTGTAAAATTGATTGGTCATGTCTGCTCTGCATGAAGGACTAGTTTGACTAGGCCAGGCAGACATCACTAATCAATCATGCAAGGTTTAGGATAGTAAAGCTAGCCTTACACACACACTCAGTTATGCAAAGTCTCAGATGACTCAAGTCTTGACCAATGTAACACAACCCAGTGCCGGGTCTTCATCGTTAGGCCTCATGCACACCACCGTTGTTTTGGTCCGCATCCGAGCCGCAGTTTTTGCGGCTTGGATGCCGACCCTTTCAATGCCGTCTGCATACGTTGCTCCGTTCCGTGGTCAGCCAAAAAAATATAACCTGTCCTATTCTTGTCCGCAAAACGGCTGTCCGCACACGGACGCCATCCGTGTTTTGCAGATCCGTAATTTGCGGACCGCAGAACACACAACGGTCGTGTGCATGAGGTCTTAAATGGGTTCTCGGATATTGATGGTGGTCTATCCTCAGGATAGGTCATCGATATCAGAATGGCTGACCGCGGCTTCCTAAACCGCTGATCCGATGATAGGCCATCAGTATGAAAATCCCAGAGAACCCTTTCAACCCCTCATTGGCACCCAGGACCATAAGTGCGGATGGCACGTGTAAAAAGTGCGTCTATACAACGCGAGCGAAAACGCTAGAGATCTAGAGTTGTCCCCCACAGGCCATGTCCTTGTCTGAATATATCCAAACTGTCACTTAGCAATTAATGAAAATAAATAATATGGGGGTCCTTAAAGACCCCCAAATTAGTGATTGGACTGGAGGGTCCCTTTAAGCTATGGATTACAGATGATGGACCTCCGCTACTCTTACTGCCCATACCCATCAGATAGAAGGCATTACCAGTCGATGGTGGATGACCAGCTGTCCAGGTGTGCCGCCTTTGGAATGAAGGGTCGGGCAATTTGGATTTCAACATGCCAGACCCTTTTATGTTCAAGGGACATACACTGCTGCTAGAGGAGTCTGTGGGAGTGGGGAGGCATAATGGCCACCTCCAGACCAAAAATCCCCAAAACATTTCAGACAAAACTGGTTTTGTAGTCAGACAATAGGCCAATGTCCACCAAGGGAAAACGAAAAATTTCCAACATTGCAGCGACCCCCGGGCCCTCCTATAGTGCAGGGATCAGCAACCTCCAGCTGTTCTGAAACTACAACTACCGGAATCCTCCTTTCACTTCTATTGGAGTAAAAAAAAAAAAGTGCACGCTGGGAGTTGTAGTTCCACAGCAGCTAGAGTGTTGAAGGTCTGTTATAGAGGCTGGGGGGAGGGGGCTCTGTTTCGGAGACCCTCTCCCACTATCTGGTTTGGCTTTACGTCCTCTATTGTTAGGGGTCCCTCCATATCTTATGGACACTTCACAATTTTGGGTGAACATGTAGGGTCTACACATTCGGGGTCTGGAGTACCCAGCCTGGCCTCACATATACAGACTGCACACAACAGCGATATTAGACAGAGGAGCTTCTTGGGCTTATTAATTGTTGCTCCTTTGACAACTCAGGGAGACAGACATCGGGAATTATTGAGAAAGGAAGATGAAATTATGTACACAGGTGCTATGGGACCTCCGCGTCTCGATGATAAAAATGACGAGTGTCTTTTTGGACTGAACCAGGATAGTAGCCATATATGTAATTATAACAATGGGACTCTATATTACTGCTCTTGACTATGGAATTGTTTGTAATAATTGCTGTGTAGGCCAGATGAAGTGCGATGTAGCACGAAACGGCCGACACCTGGTTATCTATGTCCTATGTGCCAGCTTTTGAATAAAAGATCATTACATTGGATGGTGAGTGTGACGGATTCTTCACAAGTTTGGATCATCTACCATAAGAGCACCACCGTATACCGATATATAGCTATGTCCATCTGTCACATGGAGTAGTGGCACGAAGATCCCTAAAAGGGTTATCCCATGACTAATGTAAAAAATAAAAATCAGACATCATATAGCACATGACAGCGTCTTTCTAACAAAGCTAGAACCAGCCCTGGACCTCACATGGATCCAGAGATCTCACAATTTATTGCTCTGCTGGATTTATATCAAGCTGAGAGCTCAGGGGGCGTGTCTTCTCTTCTGTAGCTCAGGGGGCGTGTCTTCTCTTCTGTAGCTCAGGGGGCGTGTCTTCTCTTCTGTAGCTCAGGGGGCGTGTCTTCTCTTCTGTAGCTCAGGGGGCGTGTCTTCTCTTCTGTAGCTCAGGGGGCGTGTCTTCTCTTCTGTAGCTCAGGGGGCGTGTCTTCTCTTCTGTAGCTCAGGGGGCGTGCCTTCTCTTCTGTAGCTCAGGGGGCGTGCCTTCTCTTCTGTAGCTCAGGGGGCGTGCCTTTTCTTCTGTAGCTCAGGGGGCGTGCCTTTTCTTCTGTAGCTCAGGGGGCGTGCCTTTTCTTCTGTAGCTCAGGGGGCGTGTCCATGTTCTCCCTATCACAGCTCAGGGGGCGTGTCCACGCTCTCCCCATCACAGCTCAAGAGGCAGTTGAAGGATGAAACAGAGCATGTGCGACCATCTCAGTGAGCAGGACAAAGAAATAAGAAAAAAAAAACAGCAGGTGGTGCTATACAGATAAAATTTCATTGACTAGCCCAGTGCCTATGCTAAATTTTTAATTACATGCGATTACAAAAGTATTCAGATCCAGGTGCTGGTTTGAAAACTAGAATATATTTTATGGGACAACCCCTTTAAGCAGTAGTAGTGCCAGTATTTCTATTTACATATTCCCAACATATCGGACCTCATCTTTTAGGGCATGAAGACTGGTAAATGATCATACAGCGTTCCAAACCAATCCTCCAAGCCAAAAATAAACTCCCCATTATGACCCCCATCATCTAAACCTGCATGGACCTACGGTTCCCCAGACCCAGTACCACATACGCTTACTCCTACCCTAATGACCACTTTGTTAATAGGTAAAAAAAATTCACCAACACCCAGAATGCAAACCCCTGAACTCACAAAGGACAAAGTACAAAAAAAAAAAAAAAAAAACACGAAAAACAAGCTGGAAATAAAACCCTCGGAATGTGCAGATTTGGTAACCACAGATAGATGTCTGCATTTCCCATCTGGGGTCGACAGAAAACCAGCTGAGATCATCTGAATGTAAAAGACGACGACAACTCGGCATCTGTTACACATTAAGGATAATTCACATTTGGCTTCACGATCATTTTTCCAGCCCGTCCTGGATACAATACACATCTACTGGACAAATAGATGAAAACACCCCATTCTCACACCGGCGGTGATACTATGTAACAATGTAGAAGAAGTGCAACCCTCATCAACGGGGAGTGAAAGGCAACGTATAAACCTGGTGGAATGTGTCAAACACGTCCCACTCAGGATACGGACGTAAATTTAAAGGGAAGGTCCCTCTTGGCTAACATTTGTTTTGTTCCAATTAATTTAGAATGAAAAATGAAAAAGATTTGCACATAGTTTGAATTCAAAATGAAATATTGTTCTGTGCAGGTGTATATGCTTCTATAACAACAGACAAGAAATAATATATTGCCATAGATCTGTCCCCTACCTTCTGCTGATAGTCCCAGAGGTGGGACCCACACCTATCTGAGGAATGGGGCCCCGAAATGAATGGAGAGCACGCTGCGCATGTGCAACTTTCTTCATTCACTGCTGTTGGACTTTCAAAAATAGCCAAGTGCACCGGCTCAGCTATTTTCGGATGTTTCATGGCAGTGAATGGAGAGCGGTCTGTTTATGACGGGGTCCCTTTCCTGACCCAAACCTATTGGACATGTATAGCATATGCTATCCATATTCCATAAACAACCAGATGGGGATACCCCTTTACCAAGTGGATGTTAGAGGGGTTGGCCATCTCACACATTGGTAGCATATCGCTAAGATATGGCACCAATGTCAGATAGTAGCAGGTCCCACCCCTGGGATCCGCTGATGTCAAGAAAGGGACCCCGCCGTGAACAGAGAGCGTGCTGAGCTATTTCTGGGAACTTCCATAGAGGTGAACTGGAGAGGTGGACCTCCCATAGAACAGAATGGGGGATGGATGCACTTGTACGGTGAACCCTCGTTCAGTTTCCGAGCTCCATTCTCCAGAGATAGTTGCAGGTCTCACCTCTGGGACCCCCCCACCTGTCTGACAATGGTGGCATTTCCTAGCGATATACGCCACCAATGTGTGCGATGGGCCAAACCCCTTTAATGGACAGATGGAAGGGCGTTGGACTTAAGGGCTCTTTGCGCTGGACGAGAATCTGCCAGATATTCACTGACGAGAGCTCACAGGAGTGCTCGTTACTGATTATCTGGCGCTGATCATTAGGTTCGTAGTTTTCCAGCAGGAGACCATGCTGTCTAATCCCGATCTGCTGCCGGCAAACAACGAGTCAGTATGGGGACGAGCGATGGCATTAGCAATCACAGCTCCCCATACTGTGGAGGAGATGGCTGCTTGTAAATGCAGTGGTCTCCTCCACATATGAGCAGATGATGACAATCACCTGCTATATCGTCCCGTCTAAAGGGACCTTTAGGATCAGACTACAGAGTTTGTTTGCAGTCTGTCACCATGGAAACACATGGGTCTACATGAGAGCAGTGGACACAAAACAATATATTTTTTTATTTTTTTTATATTTAAGACTATTTGCAAAGTTGCTTAATTTTTCATTAACTATGCACTGGAATAATAAAATGATTGTAAAGTGGATCTTTGCTTTAGGCTACATGCACACGGCTGTTTTTGTCCGCATCCGATCTGCATTTTTTTGGTGGCTCGGATGCGGACGCATTCACTTCAATGGGGCCACATAAGATGCGGACAGCACACGGAGTTTCTCCATTCTATGGCCCCGCAAAAAAAATAAAAAAATTAATAAAATAGGTCATGTCCTATTCTTGTCCGTTTTGCGGACAAGAATAGGCATTTCTATAATGGGCGGCCCGTTCCGCAAATTGAGGAATGCACACAGGCGGAATCTACCAATTCTATACATGTGCGTCTGAATTAAGGGTTCAGACAAACAAAGCCCATCCCTACTGCAAAAAGGACAGCTCTTGGGGATGGCATTTTCCAGGCCGCCCCTAACCAGCATCCAAGGAGCACCACGGCCCCAAAAAAATACCCTGGTTTTGCACACAAGGCCTTTATGTTCCATATGTCCCCCAACGTCACCACTGGCAGGTGTAAAAAGAATAAGATGAGGTGATAAGATACGGTATCATCATGAAGCAGAAGACAGCGTTGACACCTAAACAATGGGCTCTGGAGATGACAGGACTTCCATGCTTGACAGCTCTTTTTGTCCTGGGCGGTCTGATGCCCTGCAGACATATCTGTAACCATAGGGCTTGTGCTGAGCACAATAGGGTCAGCATTCCAGACTTCCTGCCTCTATCCCAGAAGGGTCTTAGCTCTGCGGTTGGCGAGACAAGATTTTGCATTTGAAGACTGATCAGAAAATTCAAAAACATTTCACCTAAAATCACTGTTCCTGCTCAACTTGCAGGCCAAAAATTTCCAGCAAGATCTGCATCCGTGTGCACACCCTTGTCCCCTTCCCCTCCATCTCTGATGATCGGGGAAGCCATGTTTATTGGGTTAAGTTGCAATACTAGATAAGAGAGGCGCTGTTTCGGGAAAGACAAAAGCAGAGCCGCCCATAGGATAGACCATATATGTCTGGTTGGGGTCTGACTGCCAGGACTCCTATTGATGGGGTCTTTTGCTCAGGAGTCTGTGGAGACGGATGGAAACGGCGAGACCCTGCTATCCTGTTTATACGCCTTCTATACGTATTCAAAGGGGATAAGGCGTGCTTGGTTGTTGCATCACTTTAGGTGGACTCTCACTCCTATCCTCATTTTGGCCATCGATGACCGATTGCTGTCACAATAAATACCTAGGTACTATCCTGCCAGGACCTTACTCCTCACCTCAATGACATCATCACGGAAGCACCGTTTCTGGCACATGGGGGCACAGTCATCTTGAATCCTGTTAGTTGTTCTTGGGCTGGAGAACATGACAGAAGGATGGAGCACACACTGACGGGACATGTCGGATTATAGAAAACCTAGGAGAGATGCTGATGCAATCACGCAGGCTTGTATGCGGAGGAGAAGTCCCAGAGACGGAAGCCTTTCCTGGGCTTGAATAAATATGTATCGACAAAGAGAGGGCCACGAGCTTTGGTGGTCACATTTGGTCTGACATGGTAGAGCTGGCATGCCAATGAATAGGCTGCTGCCAATAGTGACTGACTTTAGATGGCTGGTATTTCCATCAGGACCTGGTCAAGCCCAAGACAACATTTAAAGGGGTTCTTCAGGATTAGAAAAACATGCTTGATCTTCCAGAAACACGGTCACGTCTGGCCACAGGCACATTGCAATGAATGGGGATGAGCTGCAATACCACACAACTCCTACTGACAAGGGTGGCGCTGTTGAAGAAGATAGCTGCCATGTTTTTCCAATCCTGTACAACCTCTTGAAAAGGTTTTTCACGACTTTAGAACTGATGACGTATCCTCCGACACCCAGGACCCCCGCCGATCAGCTGTTTTAGAAGGCACCGGTGATCCCGTGAGTGCCGCGGCCTTCTCAGTGCTCGCCTAGCACAGCGCCGTGCTTGGTATCACAGCTCAGACACAGTCATTGAGGCTGCTCCTAGGTCATGTGACCGATGAACGCGATGTCACATGGCCTAGGGAAAGCTTCGAGAAGGCCGATCGGCGGGGGTCCTGGGTGTCAGATCCCCACCGATCAGATACTGATTACCTATCCAAAGGAAAGTCTCAGAAAACCCCTTTAAAAATACTACTTCTTACAACATTCCTGGGCTAAAAATATGCAAATATTGCAAAAAATTATGCAAATTTGTTATTAAAGGGAGCGTTTATTGCAGTTTTGGTGACATTCCATGATAAGGATTCCATGCGATCTGGGTTTCAGATGTTGATAAGCATGCCTTTGGGGTCTACCTGACTCCTCCACGTGTAGGACCTTCCAAGAAAAAAAAATCCCATAAAGAACTACAAGTCTCAGAATCCAGTACAAGCGCCGAGATCAGCGGGGGCCACAGCTGAAAGACATGGGTTGTTCTGAGCCAAAACCTCCAAACCTGATGTGATTTAGTAGCCATTAACTAGTGGAAGTCCATCTTTCCATAGCCCACATTGCTGCAATTAGGATTTCATTCCCTTTGAAACCCTTCCCATTAACCCTATAACGGCACAGCATCCGTAATACCCTCCAAATGTGAACAAGCTATAAAGTCGAGCCAGCTTGTAAGAGTGTTTCAGAATCCCAGATGTGCAGAAGAAAACATTCAGCTTGGATTTAAGTAACGTATCGGGGCAGCAGCATCTTGGGAGGAAATGACTGACATTCTTCCTGTGTAAGACGGCATTTTCAGCGCTTAGTAATCCCGCAAGCATCGCCCCGTGGCTACACAGTGCATGCGGTAAACATCATGCGGCGAACGCCATTTTTATAGGACAAACTGTGAAAGAGACACAAATAAATGAATATCTTCTACATTGTAACTGCGGTCATCCAGGAAATCTGATCAGAAGACTCCCGATTCGTTACCTTTGATTCGGGCTGCATTCACACACAGGTTTTTAGTGCAGTTTTTTCTCCCATTCTGACAGATTGCATCCTTTATATAATCATGCCTGCAGGTCGCTGTAATTTTGTAATGTATTAATTTTACCCTGTCTTCTGTTCTGAGCTGTGGTCACATGACCGTGTCCATGCAGCTCTTATTCCCTGTGATATTATGTCCATGGGCGGAGCAGTGATAGGGGAGTGTCTAGCTTGTAGGGTGGGAGGAGCTATAAACCAGCAGGGCGTTTAGGGGCGGTGCTGGGGTTGTGGCAGAGAAGGGAGAAGTGCATCATGGGTTTGGTTGGATACAGCAACAGGAAGTGCTACATACAGGATGGAAACCGACCTGAGTCATTGGTGTAAATGGAAAAAAAAGCTAAGCATTTTTTATAACCACCCCAAAAAAATGCAAAAATGGCACATGCATTTTGGGGTCCATTCACACGTCTGCAAGAATGGGTCCGCATCTGTTCCAGGTGCAGACCCATTAATTTCAATGGGGCCGCACCGTGTGCTATCTGCATCCGTAGTTCCGTTCCACAAACTATATGGAGCATGTCCTATCCTTGTCCGCAGCCACAGACAAGAATAGGCAAAATGCGGAATGCACATGGCCGGTGTCCGTGTTTTGCAGGTCCGCAATTTTGACTCAGTTTTTTTGCGTTTTTTTTAAAGGGGAGTGAAACCTTTTTATAACTTGTCTTCACGTGTGAAAATAAAAACGGCATACATTTTTTCGGATGCGATTTTAACTGCTCCTAAGTGCACGGTCTGAATACACCCTTAGGTTAGGCCATCAAAGTATGGCCGGTGGGAACCCCCAGTAATCAGAATGAAGGAGCAGCTGCCCTGCTTTATCTGTGTGCAGCTGTGCCAGAGGACTGCATGGACTGTACACAACTGTAGCAAACCCCCAGCTGTGAGACGTGTAAAATGTTCCCATTCTCTGACGGATGATGAGAAACTGATATTCAAAACGTTGAAGAACCTTTCATTACTTTTCATCAATACATATAGGAGTTGAATCTAGAAGATGACGATTTAAAGGGACTCGTGATGTCACCGAGGCGTGAGGTGATGTCACAGATTGTTCAGACTAGGGCTACATTGTATCTTTTGGTTGCCTGCGAGTCGCAGTAAAATCAATGCATTAGTGCAAAACTGGAACATTCTGCTGCAATTTTGTAAACATTGTGGCAAAAAAAAAACTACATGTAAATACTGCCTCATGTCTTCAACCGAAATGAATACCGTCCCCCCGCCCATGCCGGGGCAATTTGTGCTAATTAAAGTTAATTAGGACCAGCAAAATAGCTAGGAGCACCTCATGGCTTGGCATACAAAACAAAGAGGGGGAGGGTAACATGAGACTCTGCGCGGTTGGGAAACTACAAGTCTCAGGATACTTCCTCAACCTGGGCAACATATTTCCCAAGCCATAAATAAACATAGCCTGAAAGGGACAATATGGAAACAAGAAAGGGACTGAAGGAAAATAAATCTTACGGAGGACAATTCCAGGGACCTAGAATGACCCCCATCAGCCACTTTGCATGCATATAAGAAGCAGCAAACCAGAAAAGGTTTTCCTTAGAAAGGGACAGTTGTCCTCAGCGTGACCCGGTCAGGCCGACCCCCATGTGATCGTCTCTACAGCAGATCAATTACCTCCAGAAATCAGGATGCAAAACTAAGGTCACTTTCACAACAGCGTCTTTACTGGATCCGGCAGGGTTCAGCAAAAACGCTTCCGGTACTGATAATACAACCGTATGCGTCCGTCATGAACGGATCCGGTTGTATTATCTTTAACATAGCCAAGACGGATCCGTCATGAACTCCATTGAAAGCCAATGGGAGACGGATCCGTTTTCTATTTTGTCAGATTGTGTCAGAGAAAACGGATCCGTCCCCATTGACTTGCATTGTGGGCCATGACTAATTGCTCTGTATCCCAGGGTGGAAAGCAAACCGCAGCACGCTGCCCTCCGGTATGAGAACGGAGCGGAATGCATTTTGGAGCGCTCCGTTCAGTTACGTTTTGCCCCCATTGGCAACGAATGGAGACGAAACGGAAGCGTTTTTTTTTCCGGTATTGAGACCCTATGAGGGATCTCAATACCGGAAAATATTAACGCCAGTGTGAAAGTAGCCTAAATGCATTACAGCCACTTTCCAGGAACGTCAGCTGAGGGCAGAAAAGTTCACCCACTTACAGAGCTTGTCTGGTTCCGAAAACCCATTTCCAGATATTCTTCTAGGATTTCTTGATTTATAGGGGAGGGTCAGGTCCCTTTATCTTTTAGGGCTCGTTCACACGAACGTGTGCTGCCCGTTGCCGTATTGCGGACCGCATTTGTGGATCCGCAATGCACAGGCACCATTCCGTGTGCATTCTGCATCACGGATGCGGACCCATTCACTTCAATGGGTCCGCAAATCTGGAGATGCGGAACGGAAGCACAGAACGGAACACTACGGAGTGCTTTCTGGGGTTCCGTTACGTGCCTCCGCACCGCAAAAAGATAGAACTTGCTCTATCTTTTTGTAAAACAGAGGGATCGTGGACCCATTCAAGTAAATGGGTCCATGATCCCCATGCGGCTGCCCCATGGACAGTGCCCGTGCATTGCGGACCGCAATTTGTGGTCCACAGCACGGGTACGGGCTTCACACATTTGTGTGAACGACCCCTTAGCAAGAGGAGAGTGCGGTTACAGAGAGTGCACCTTGCTCTGGAGAACCCCACAGGTCCATGCATCCTATTGATTTTAGCGGGACCTGTGTAATGCTTCATTTCTCCTGTGGTGGCGCTGCCGGGGGACCTGAGCACCTGCTGTCTGGTTGCCCCACATGTTCCATTATGTAGTTTATGATTTAGAGATATAATAGTAATATCCTGGTAATAAACACTGAGTTCTGGGCCATTCCCTCAGTCTAACGGCTCATGCACAAGAACGTGCGTGCCCCGTGCATCATCTGTGTGCACGGCATTTGCGGATGCGGACCCATTCACTTGTATTTTTCTGGGTCCGCATCCGTCATATGGAGTACATAGGGCCGATGCCTGTACATTATGGACCCGCTGTTTTCATACCGCAACACGTTCGTGTGCATGAGTCCTTACGCCTCATTCACACGTCAGTGATTCAAGGACGTGTTCTCCACGGACAGCACATGTATCCATTCGTTGTAATGTGTGCCGCGTTTTAGCACTGTCCGTGTTTTTAGCATGGAAGCATGCTCTATTTTGTCCATTATAGTCTACAGGTCCGTAAAAAACACGGATGCCACCCGTGTTTCATGGACCATTAGGAGGATTTGCTATGTAATTACATTTTTAGTTGTGCAGTGTCCGTGAAACATGGTCGACATACGGACAGAAAAAAAACCGGACACATGGACCAAACACGGATCTTTCACAAACATCTTTATGGATGAATCACAGACACGGACGTATGAATGAGGCTTTAGAAAGTCTGTCCCTTTAAAACTTAAAGTGGTACAACTAAGGCCTCACGCACACGACCGTTGTTTTGGTCCGCGTCCGAGCCGCAGTTTTTGCGGCTCGGATGCGGACCCATTCACTTCAATGGGGCTGAAAAATATGCGGACAGCACTCCATGTGCATGAGGCCTAATTTATATAAATATACTGTTCTGTACACTGGTGATAGACTCATGTACTCATTTGTTCCCAGAGCGAGGCCTCATGCACATGACTGTAGTTTCGGTCCGCACTTTTTTGCAGATCGGATTCGGACCCATTCATCTCAATGGGGCAGAAAAACCACGTGCTGTCCGCATCCGCGTGTCCATTCCATGGCACCATCTGTTTTGCGGATAAGTATAGGACATTTCTACAGAAGTAAAAAAAAAAAAGAAATGGTGACATGTACTCGGCCGGGATACGCGTTTTGCGGATCTGCGATTTGTGGACCGCAAAACGCTTACGGCCGTGTGCATGAGCTGCAGCTAAAGGACGAGGTGAAGGGGGAGGGAGAGGACTGTTTACATACAGCTAGACAAGGCGGACATCCATAGGGACCTGTAGTCTTGGATGGGTATCCTCTTTCGGGATTGGTTCAGTCTGACAATGTGGCCCCCGACCAGAGAAGGTTGTGCACTCCTGCCTTAACTGATAGACGGCATTATGTCAGTGCAGGGCCTAAGGAGGTGGAGCACAACACTTGGAAGATAGAATAGCTGTGTCATGCTCCACCCCCTGCACTAGGCATAACACAGTGTAGCAGTTTTGCCTGGAGTGTCCCTTTAAGCCAGGCATGTCCAAACTGCGGCCCTCCAGCTGTTGCAAAACTACAACGCCCAGCACGCCTGGGTAGCTTACAGCTATTAGGGCATGCCACATATCGCACACATGCTCCGCTACAAAACACAGCAACAAGCGGTTTTGATGCATACTTGTTTGGCGACATGGAGCGACCACCAGGATGACGAGATGCAGCTCCAGTGCGACCCAAAAATGCAGCGACATTTGGTTTTGAAATGGTTGATAGCTGTACCATTTTGTTGGCGCAGTTTTTTGGGCGGTTTTTCGACCGAAACAAATTTTAGGAAATTCGATCATCTCTAAAATAGACTTTGCAGCCAGCGATTTGTTCCAATGGAGGCTCCATATGGGATTTTCCCCCTTTGGGTCCGGTATGGCTTCAGAGACTGGGCCCCACCGAAGGATCCTGTGGTGCTCTGGTGGGCCACAGTCCGACCCCGCACCGCCATATCTGTCGCATGCAAGTAAACAGCCGCTGCTGCCCTGACATATGTATACTGTATATAACATAAACCGCGTATAAGCTCCGAGGTTCAGTCCATCCCGACCATCGTGTCTATGAATCACTCACATAAAGCAATCCTATAATTACCAGGAAGGAAAATGTACAAGCTCAGCTCCGCTATAATTACCAGGGACCGTGGAGTCAGACCGCTGGATTTTAACCGCTTTGGGCAGTCGGACATTTCCCATGTGCTAACTCATGCAAATTCCTATTATAGTCCAGAAAAGAAAAAAAAAATCCGTACAACGGGATCCTGCTGAGCTGTTCCTGTATGCTAGATGTGGTCGCCAACCTGTGGCTCTCCAACTGTTGCAAAACTACAACTCTCAGCATGCCTGCAGAGCAGCCGGGTTTTAATGCCCACAAGGGGGTATCCTAGTGGCATCATTTCAGTCTGCATTTTTTGCAGACCCATTCATTTCAATGGGGACGAAAAAAGCTGCGGACAGCACACCGTAATCCGTTTTACGGTCAAGGATAGGACATTTCTACAGACGTAAAAAATAAATGTCAGCATGCACTCAACGGGAATTCGCGATTTGCGGACCGCAAAACACTTTTGGCCATGTGCATGAGCCCTAATGCGGATATCCTCCATGGCTGCTTTACACCAGATGTTATAGTGCAGGGATCTGCAACCTTCCGCACTCTAGCGGCTGTGAAACTACAACTCCCAACATGCACACTTACTCCAGTGTTCTTGTAACTCCTATAGAATTGAAAGGAGGATTCTGGGAGTTGTAGTTTCAGAATGGCTGCTCTGACATATTGTAATAATTCACGTCGCTGGATATTGACTTGTTCAGTAACATGCTGGAACACGGCGCGCTGCAAACCGGTACGTAACACGGGCACACAGCGGGCACTGGGCACAGAGCTCACCGCTGAGCAAAATGGAGGAAACCCACACAGTTACGGTACTTCTCAAATCTACTGAATGACATCATTTGGCTCCTTGTATCAACCGGAACACACCGCTTGGTAATATTCTGGAAATCTAGAGGCGAGTTTGTCGTCTGGAACAAACCGCGGTGATATCACAATGTCTATCTAGGGGCTTATAACGCAGGACTGGAAGTCATCACAACGGATCTTGAGAATATAGGTTGAAAGTGTTAAATGACAGATTCAGCTCTGCTACATCTGTACAGCCAACAATGACACAATGTAATCACGCTAGACGGTGAATAAAGAAGGGTAAATAGTCACAAGCGTGTGTCATGGTGTTGCACAGACTAATGCACGGCACACATGCTGGAAATCGTGGCTTACTGTCTGGAGTTTGTCATTTGGCACAGCTCATCATGATATCACAAGATGAGCTTACATAGGACTGCAGGTAGCTTTTTGTTCTATGAGAGAATAGGCTCAAAGAGCAAAATGACAGAGACAGCTCTGCTACATCTGTGTATCCTAATATAGCACAGCCTAATGGGGGGTAAAAGAGATAAGGCACAAGTCAAAGCAACAGCATGTTTCATAGGGGCGCTGGGACCAATGCACTGCCTTGTAATATCCAGGTCTACTCTGTGGATGTGGGGTTTGTCATCTGGCACTGCTCTGCCTGAGGACAGTTGACAGATCCAGCACAACTACATCTGTAATTTAGATTGTGAATAAAAGGGGAAGGGAGATACAAGCAATAGGAACAATAAGCAATAAGCATGCATCACACAACACACTGCCTGGCGCTGAGTTTGTCATTTAGCAGAGCTCATCCTGAGATGGCAAAGAGTTAAATGACAGATCCAGCTCTACTACATCTGGGGGTATAGTGCACACAACACACCGCCTGCTGCATGCAGAGTTACTGTACCAACAAGGGATGCTTTCATTCACTTACTTTAATCCTGGCTACAAGCTGAGCTGGCTGCATGTCCAGGTCCTGGGATAATCCTGAGTCCAGCCGGTGGAGGTTTACACCAAATACAGGAGAAATTGCAGGAAAAAACAAAAAACTAAAAGTTCAGGTCAGTCCTGTAGTGAGCCCGAGCCTGTGTCTCCCAGACCTGCTGCCTGAACCAGTGTGAGCACTTCCACACTCCCCAGATCCTGCTGAAACACCCCTCCCTCCCTCTCCCACATCCTCCCTCCCAGCGCTCCGCTCAGCTCTGGAATGAAAGCATTGCTGACTACTTTTTTTTTTTTTTTTTTTTTTTAAACTCTCTTTTTTTTTGTACTTGCTTTATTGTACAGTAACACAAACAGCAACAAATAAAAAATAAATAAAAATCATGCAACTTTTGATGCATTTTGAAAAAATAACAATGTATCACCCAAACACCATAGCAACAGTGTTAGGCCTCATGCACACGGCCGTATGGCTTTTTCAGTATTTTGCGTTCCGCCAAAAACAGATCCACAAAAAATACGGATGACGTCTGTGTGCATTCCGTTTTTTTGCAGAACGGAACAGCCGGCCCTTGATAGAACAGTACTATCCTTGTCCGTTATGCGGACAATAATAGGACATGTTCTATCTCTGAACGGAACGGAAAAACGGAAATACGGAGTACCTTCCATTTTTTTGCGGATCCATTGAAATGAATGGTTCCATATGCGGAATGCAAAAAACGGAAAGGAAACTGAAAAAAAAGAGGCCTTAGGGCTCATGCACACAAACGTTTTTTGCGTTCAGTATACTGGCCGTTTTTTTTGTTCAGTATGCGTTACTTATATTAAGCCATTCATTTCAATGGGTCAGCAAATAACTGAAGTGTCTACGTGTGCATTCCGTTTCCGTATTTCCGTTCCATTGAAAGATAGAACATGTCCTATTATTGCCCGCAAATTGCGTTCCGTGGCTCCATTCAAGTCAATGGATCCGCAAAAAAAACGGAACACATATAGAATGTACTCCGTGTGTCTTCCGTATCCGTTCCGTTTTAGCGGAACCATCTGTTGGAAGTTTTAAGCCCAGCCCATTTTTTTCTATGTAATTACTGTATATTGTATATGCCATACGGAAAAACTGAATAGAAAAATGGAACGGAAACGGAAACACTACTGAAACAAAAAACTGATCCGTTAAAAACACAGAAACAGCTATACGGTCGTGTGCATGAGCCTTTACAGTTGTTTAGAGGTTTGCTGCTTCAGTTAGGGCCCTTTCACACAAGCAAGTTTTCCAGTGCGGGTGCTATGCGTGAAGTGAACGCATTGCGCACGCACTGAATCCTGACCCATTCATTTCAATGGGTCTGTGCACATGAATGTTTTTTTTTCATTCCATTCTGTCCTCAAATTGCGGATCCGCCCGTGTGCCTTCCGCAATTTGCAGAACGGAATAGGCGGCCCATTGTAGAAATGCCTATTCTTGTCCGCAAAACGGACAAGAATAGGACAGGTTATATTTTTTTTGGCAGGGCCACGGAACGGAGCAAAGGATGCGGACAGCGCACGGAGTGATGTCCGCATCTTTTGCGGCCCCATTGAAGTGAATGGGTTCGCACCCGAGCCGCAAAATCTGCGGCTTGGATGCGGACCAGAACAACAGTCGTGTGCATGAGGCCTTATTCTGCATTTTTCACGCAGCCCTGGCCCCATAGAAGTGAATGGGGCTTCAGTGAAAAACGCATCGCATTCGGATGCAATGCATTTTTAACTGATGGTTGCTAGGAGATGGTGTTTTTAAACCTTCAGGTTTTTTTTCACACGTGTGAGGCCTGTTTCACACGAACTATACGGATTGGCTGCGGATGCGTTCAGGGAGCGTTCAGTGAAACTCGCACCATTTTGCAAGCAAGTTCAGTCACTTTTGTCTGCGATTGCGTTTAGTTCTTCAGTTTTTTCCACAGAAGTGCAATGCGTTTTGATGCGTTTTTTAGGGTACTTTTTTAGCGTTTTTCTTTTCCGACATAGAGTTCCGTCCTAGGGGCTCTTTACCGGAAAAGAACTGATCAGTGTTATCCCCATGCATTCTGAATGGAGAGCAATCCGATCAGGATGCATCAGGATGTCTTCAGTTCAGTCATTTTGACTGATCAGGCAAAAGAGAAAACCGTAGCATGCTACGGTTTTATCTCCGGTGAAAAAAACTGAAGACTTGCCTTAAAGGGTTTCTACCACTTGCATATCACATATTTGGTGATCAGACACTAGCGATCCGCTAGTGTCTGATGTAGCTTACAAGCTAATTATTACCTTAATCCGTTCGGCCCATACCTCAAAAAAAGCACTTATATCTTTATGCAAATGAGCCTCTAGGTGCTATGCAGGCGTTTTTCCAGCACCTAGAGGCTCCGTCTACCTTTCAGTTTGCCGCCCAGCGCCTCGCTCCAGCACGCCCATCTTCAACTCTATTCGATCCTCCCCCTGCTTCTGTCTTCTGAAATCTCGCGCCTGCGCCGTTCGTCGCGGCATTCGGCGCAGGCGCAGTCAATGTCTGACCGCTCCGTGCTCAGACATTTCCACTGCGCCTGCGCCGATGACATCGGCGCAGGCGCAGTGGAAATGTCTGAGCACGGAGCGGTCAGACATTGCCTGCGCCGAATGCCGCGACGAACGGCGCAGGCGCGGGATTTCTGAAGGCAGAAGCAGGGGGAGGATCGAATACGGTAAGAGATGGGCGTGCTGGAGCGAGGCGCTGGGCGGCAAACTGAAAGGTAGACGGAGCCTCTAGGTGCTGGAAAAACGCCTGCATAGCACCTAGAGGCTCATTTGCATAAAGATATAAGTGCTTTTTTTGAGGTATGGGCCGAACGGATTAAGGTAATAATTAGCTTGTAAGCTACATCAGACACTAGCGGATCGCTAGTGTCTGATCACCAAATATGTGATATGCAAGTGGTAGAAACCCTTTAATGCCGGATCCGTCCTTCCGGCCTGCACATGCGCAGACCGGTAAAAATGTGAAAAAAAAAGATACAAGACAGATCCGTCTGTCCGCATGACAAGCAGAGAGACGGATCCGTCTCACAAATGCTTTCAGTCAGCGGCAGATCGGCGGAAAGTTCCGATGACGGAACTGCTCGCCGGATCACACTGCCGCAAGTGTGAAAGTAGCCTAAGAAAATGAATACAATTTCGGGATTGAAATGGTTCTCTATCACAATGGTGTGTATACTTTTGCAACCAATTTTATTATTGTCCCAATGTATCAAAAATAAATAGTTTTGATTGGAAATCTCTTACCGTTTTGGATATACAGCTGCCTATGGTCCTAGACGACAAACAGATCCTAGGGGTCATCTACCAACAGTTTTATGCCACTTCTTGTTGTAAAATTGTGGCATGACCCCTTTTTTGCAACTTTGAATGCCCATACCACAAAGGAGTGTCGGAGGAGTGGCGGGGTCGGAGCGAGGGCGTGGCAGGTAAATTTGCCTCGGCCGAAGCCCCTATTTTTATGTCAGGATAAAAGCGTAAAAGTTGCCAAAAAAACTCCACCAGCCAAGGGCCTTGTCATAAATTGGGTGCATCTTCCGGCAATAACGCTGGCGTAAAATGTACAAGAAAGACAGTAAAAAAATGACCCTGTGTGTAGTCCAATCCTGCAGTCACAGGGGGTCATTTACGCACATTTTTACGCTAGTTTTTGCAAGTCCCTTTTATTTTTTTATGTTTGTGTGCCATCCTTGCCACTTGGGAGAGGCGAGGGCTGGGCATAAAAAAAGAGGGGTAAAAGCTAGTCCAGTCAGGAATGCTATTATCAATCGTCACCATGAATAAACCATAACATATCAGACAAAGATATAAGAGAACCAAAATAGCAAAAATATGAAATAATGTAGCAGAGCTAGTGAGCACAAGCGCTGTCAGCAGTTTTGCATTACATTACAAATTCAGCCCTGCTACATCTGCTACAGGTTCAGTTCCAAATCTCGTTCCTGTGACAGATTTCAGCTGCGAGTCTGTGACAACCAGACCCCCCCCCCTCCATAGAAATACTTGGATAATTCCATACATGCCTGTAATTGTTATCAGCTACATGGGGGATGTGGCCCTCAGTGCTAGAGCCGATTCCTCCCCTAGTTACTAAGCATCAGTAACTGCAGGAATTGTTCTCAGGGGGGGGATAGGCTAAAGTCTGTATTACACAGGCCGATTGAGCAAGCGATTGTCACCTGCTCACTAGCAGAGTAGATTGCTGTTATTACATGCAACCATCTTCACCGCAGCATGGGGAGGAATGATCGCTATGCCATCGCTCGTCCCTATGCTATCTGGTGGTTTGCAGGCAGCAGATCATAATTAGTTAGCGCGATCTGCCGCTTGCAAGCACTGATTTTTAAGCAGGCGGCAGTATTACACTGCAAGATGATCGCTAACGAACGAGTGATCATGTTAACGCTCGTCAGTGATTATCGGCCAGTGCTCTACAGCCCTAGGTTGGGGGGCTTGTTTGTTAGGATGTCAGCAGGGGACAGTCTGCTCCTCTTGTGATCTGGGGTCGGTGACTAGAATTCAAGGGAAGTAAAATATATCTTTGGACCAGGGATGTCAAACTCGTGGCCCTCCAGCTGTTGCAAAACTACAACTCCCATCATGCCTGGGCATACTACAGCTATCAGGGAATGATGGGAGTTGTAGTTTTGCAACATCTGGAGGGCCATGAGTTTGACATCCATGCTTTGGACCTTGTAAAGGGCCCTTTACACAGGCTGAGAATCCTAAAGATAATCGCTAACGAGCATTTATAGGAACGCTCGTTATCTGGCAGTGTAAGGCCTCCTGCACAGGAACGTGTGCTCCCCGTGGCCGTGCTGCGGGCTGCAATGTACGAGCACCGACCGTGGGGCAGCCGCAGCGGATCGCGGACCCATTCACTCTAATGGGTCCGAAATACGGCTGTTCCGCAAAAAGATAGGACATGTTCTATCTTTTTATGGAACGGAAGTATGGGACAAAACCCCACGGAAGCACTCCGTAGTTAGCTATCAACCCTTAATAGATATTTTACTTAGCATTCTGTATTAAAGAATGCGATTATTTTCCATTATAACCATGTTATAATGGAAAATAATACAGTAAATGGACTTTAATGGGGTCCCGGGGCTCATCTCATCATCTCCTTAGCAACCATCCGTGAAAATCGCATTGCATCCGCACTTGCTTGCGGATGCAATGCGTTTTTCACTGAAGCCCAATTCACTTCTATGGGGCCGGGGCTGCGTGAAAAACACAGAATATAGAACATGCTGTGATTTTTCACGCAACCAACAAGTGATGCGTGAAAAACCATCGCTCATGTACACAGCCCCATTGAAAGGGATAGGTCAGGATTCAGTGCGTCACACATTGCACCCGAACGGAAAACTCATGTGTGAAATACGGAAATGTGAAAGAGTCCTTAGTTTTTCGGTCAGTGAATGAGAACACTCTTGTTAAAGGGATTCTGTCATGACATTTTAGCCCTATAACCTAAACATATGGCCAGGTCTGTACCAGGCGCATGCGCACTTCAGGCTGAGCATAGTGCGCAGGCGCCGGATCTAGCAGAGGGCCGGCCAGATTTGGCGGAGGCGGCGCTGAGGTGAGGAGGGCGGCGATTAAGACTGGGAAGGAGGCGCTGGGCCCCAGACAGCCGGGCACTCTGTATTAACTGACGTCCCCTCCGGCACCTTAGGTAGGCGATTGACCGGTTATAAAAACCTGTTTTATGTGCTAATAGAGCCACAGGCAGATTTAATAAGGACAGTTTCGGATTCATGTTATTTGTACGGACCAGGTCCGTACAAATAGGGCTAAAATGTCATGACAGAATCCCTTTAAGGGCTTGTTCACATGACCGTTGCCGTATTGCGTCCCGCACTTTAATGGGTCCGCAAATCCGGAGGTGCGGAATGGAATGAAACCCTATAGAAGCACTACGGAGTGCTTCCGTGGGTTCCGTTTCATCCCTCCGCACCACAAAAAGATAGAACTTGCTCTATGTTTTTGCGGAACGGACGGATCGCTGAGCCCATTCAAGTGAATGGGGTCGGGATCTGCATGCGGCAGCCCCACGGCCGTTGCCCGTGCATTGTGGATCGCAATTTGCGGTCCACAGCATGGGCACGGAGGGGCAACGGCCGTGTGAATGAGCCCTAACATTCAGAAACCGTAAACCTGTCCATAGTCTGTTCTGACCTCAGCTGAGCTGTGGATACCATTGTGTCCAGTCTAGACAGGGATCAGCAATCTCCGGCACTTAGCTGTTCTGAAACTACAACTCCCAGAATCCTCCTTTCACTGCTTTGGGTGTTGCAAGAACAGTGAAATAAGGGTGCATGATGGGAGTTGTAGTTTCACAGCAGCTGGAGTGCCGATAGTTGCTGGTCCCTTTTCTATACAGGTCGGCAGCAGCTGCACAGGTCTCCCTGGTAGTTTGCAACAATGTATCAGTCTGGAGTTCAGGCTGTAGCTCCCAGATCATTGTCTGGACTGAATACGATTGTATCCACTTCTGACAGCGGAACTATCAATGAAGGGCTTTGCTCATTTACGGACGGCGTTCTCATTTACTCACGGAAAATAAAAATTTAGAAAATGACGAGGAAAAGAAACTTAGTGGGAGATTCCATCTTTGGTTGCTATGGGCAACTAAACCAGTTTTCCCTTCGACCAGTTTTGATACATCTCCCCCATAACGTTATAGGAAGTTGTAGAGTTTCCCATTTATACAGGGATTAAGCTTTATTTACCTAATATTGGCAAACCCATTGGTAACTACCATAGCGGAGGACCATGCATGGGGCCCAGTTGGGATCATCCGTTCTTCTACTGGTGGTGAAAACTTTGTCAGGACTCTACAAGGAACAACTATTAGCAAATGAGGCAGTGGAAAAATGGCCCAAGGGTCATCGAAAAGGGTTTAGGCAGAAACAGGGCGTGGACTCTCAGAATAGACTCCTCCTCTTTTCAGGCGGGCCCCTTGATGACTCAAGCCGTGGCCACACAGGAGATAACAGCAGATTTGGCAGCGTCCAGGATTTAACATATGCTGCGCTCATTTATATAGGGCTCACCCTCATCTTGAGGCTTTGAACCGTGAGTACTGTAGTGACTCCTTTCATCACACGCCTCTACAGTCCCTACATCAGACCCCCCCTACTAGATCTCATTTTGATAAAGGGTGAGAACCTATAGGCCACCTGGACACATTGCAGGTTACGTGCAGAAGGAGATTTGCTAAATATCAGGCACACTTTTCCAAGCAGTAATTTATCTGCTGTGCAGATTTAGAAATCCACAGCATCTCAATTACAGATTTTTAGGGTAACTGCAAACGATGCGTATAACGGTTTATGCACATGACCATTGGATGCATGGAACATGGATACCGGGTGTGTGCATTCCGCAGAACAGAATTGCTGGCCCCTAATAGAACTGTCCTATCCTTATCTGTAACGCGGAGAATAATAGGACATGTTCTGTCCATGGGGACACAGAATGCACACAGAGTAATTTAAATTTTTTAATTTTTTTTGGGCAGCCCCATTGAAGTGAACGGTTCCGCATATGGGCTGCAAAAAAAACCCATAATGGACATGGAAAAAAATAAAAATAAATATGTTCGTGTGCATGAGCCATTACATGTGGGTTTTCCATGCAAAAAAAAATAAACAAAAAAAGGAGCAAAGTAAAGTATCAGCAAACTGAGAGTTGACAAATGTCATGTACACTTTGCCTTTTTCTTCTGCGCAGAAACTTACCTGCTGTGTGGATTTTAACAATTTGCCTTTTTTTTTTTTTTGCGATTCCACATCTTATGTAGAGTATATTTCCCATAGTCTTCAAAGGGGTTGTTAAACAGAAGACCTGCAATAAAGAGTGCCGTTTTGGTACAGATTTCTTGTGGATTTGCACAGACATTTGCACCATGTGCAGGGACCCTTAGTGCAGATTTCACCCTTTGCAATGCACGGAGTGACATTAGGGCATTATCCGTGCTTAAAGGGGCGCAGGCGGTCTAAACCGATAACCGATCCTCAGGATATGTAATCAATATCTGATTGGCAGGGGTCAGCTGTTTGAAGAGGAGGTGGCGCTCCATGTTCATTGGACTATGCTTCGTCCCCCTTCAAATCATGTCAGAAGCGCAGTGTAATTAAAAGTACTCGCTTCATTCACTTGTAATTACCCTGTGACACAACTGCAACAGAGACGACGCTCGGGGTAAGGGCTCATTCAGACGACGCTCGGGGTAAGGGCTCATTCAGACGACGCTCGGGGTAAGGGCTCATTCAGACGACGCTCGGGGTAAGGGCTCATTCAGACGACGCTCGGGGTAAGGGCTCATTCAGACGACGCTCGGGGTAAGGGCTCATTCAGACGACGCTCGGGGTAAGGGCTCATTCAGACGACGCTCGGGGTAAGGGCTCATTCAGACGACCGTATCCGTTTTGCGGAATGTAACAGCCAGCCCTATGATAGAACTATCTTTTTCTTGTCCGCAAAAACGGACAAGCTCTATCTTTTTTGCGGGGCCGCGGAACGGACGTACGGATGTGGACAGCACACGGTGTGCTATCTGCGTTATGGGTCCGCATTCACTTGGATGCAGACACAAATATACAGTCTTCTGAATGAGCCCTAATAAAGAGGAACCGGGGCTCTACCGCCTCTTCAAACAGCTGATAGAAGGGGGGTCTGGGTGTTGGACCACCACCCACCAATGAGCTATCCTGACAATAGGTCAGCAATACAGACGGCCTGCACGTCCCCTTTAAAGTCTGAAAACCACACCTGTGTCTAGGCAGCTTTATAGAGAAGTGGTCTCCAAGTGCAGGTGGTCCGCTGTGTGCTGGTGTCAGGCAGCAGCTGAAAGGGGGCTCATTTTCATCTTTACTATGGGTCTGCCATCCGGTCACTCCTTTCCCCTCATTTGGTGAAAATACTGGAGTATTTCTCAAAATGTTCACATTTTCCGTAAGACTTTTAGAGCCTCATTACGCTAAGAAGATAAAAGGTCTTTTCGCAGCTGCTAGAGCTGGAAGACGTAGTAATTAATATGACGGGTAATTACCTGTGTTGTGGCAGGTGGTTTGTAAGAAGTGCTGACCGCCCAAGAAACACATGACAGTGCAGCACTTGATAAGCATCTCGCTTAGCAACCAATCAGATTCCACCTTTCATTTTCAAGGGGGGCTCTGAAAAATGAAAGGTGGGATCTGATTGGTTGCCGTGGGTAACTAAACCAGTTTTCCTTTACACTCCACACTGTTTTCAGAGAGGACAATTCTGGAGACTCTGGGTAGATTTATCAAAATTGGTGTAAAGTAAAAAAAAATAACTGGTTTAGTTGCCCATGGCAACCAATCAGATTGCACCTTTCATTTTTCGGACCTCCTTTGGAAAGTGAAAGGTGGAATCTGATTGGTTGCTCTGGGCAACTAAGGCTACTTTCACATTTAGTTTTTGAGATCGGTCATAGGATCCCAATAGAGGAGGAAAACGCTTCAGTTTTGTCCCCATTCATTGTCAATAGGGACAAAACGGAACTGAAGGGAACGGAGTCACCAGAATGCATTCAGTTCCGTTTCATTGCTTTACCATGGTGCACACAAAAGCGTTGCAAGCAGCGTTTTTGAGTGCGTCCTGGGATGCGGAACCAAACAGATCTGTCATGACTCGCAATGTAAGTCAATGGGGACGGATCAGTTTTCTCTGACACAAAAGAAAACGGATCCATCCCCCATTGACTTACAATGGTTCTAGAGATGGCTACTGTAGAGATAATACAACCGGATCCATGCATAACGGATGCAGGTTGTATTATCATAATAGAAGCCGGGTTTTCCTTTACACCAGTTTGATAAATCTCCCCCATTATGTTGGTCTTTCCTCAGAAATCTGCCAGGTCCCTGTGTATGTGTATAGGGGCTTCCTAATCCTTGAGGAGCACAAGCAGATATGCTAGGAGGGGTTAGGCACATAGCAGACCATTGTTTTTCCTGTTTGATCCTTTTGCTCCATCCATGGATAAGCGGTGCCAAATGTACCCCAAGACCTGGTGTCTTACACACGCAGGTGAATGGAGCTAGTGTTGATGCCACCCTAAGGTCTGAGCCCATGGCGCTATCTAATGGACCAACCGTCGACCTCTGATTCGTAGATCAGAAGACTTTTTAATGGTTTCATGTAAAGTAAAAGCTTAATCATCGGATAATGAAGAATTCTGCGACTTTCTAATATGTTTTGTGTTTCCCTTCCTCACCATCTTAGATTCCTGCTTGCTGTCAGTAAATGAAAACCAGAAACTGAAAACCTGATGTAGTTGTTGTCACAGCTGAGGGTGCAGCACAGCTATATACAGTCTAGATAATCTTCTGAGCTTAGATATTTTGCGTCCGTGTCTGAACCACCCTTTTTTACGGATTGCACACAGACTTGTTCATTTCTATGGGTCTGCAACAAAAAACAGAAAGCACGCAGCTGTCTGCATCTGTATGTCCATTCCGCAAATTATAGAACATGTCCTATTCTTGTCTGTATTGCAGACAAGAATAGTCATTTCTAGTGAAGGCGTAATTTTTTTTTGCATATTTGGGCTCTACATGACTGTATATATTTGCAGTCTGCAAAACACGGATCCGCAAAAAATAAAAATAAAAATAAATAAAATACCAGATGATCTGTGTGATGTCCGTGTTGCATCTCTATTATTTTTTTCTGGACACCTTGTAACAATACCTGTCCTTGTCTGAAATATAGACAAGAATAGGACTCTTTTTTTTTTCAGTTCCACATACAGACCTGTAAAAACAACGAAACCGAAATGGAAGACAAATATGTTTGTGTGCACGAGCCCTTTCACAGGAAGGTGTCTGTATTTTGCAGAGCCGTGATTTGTGGACTGCTATACAGATATCGTCCTGTGCATGAGGCCTTACACATCTTACCTACACTGATACACTGTAACAAACATGAGCACTGGATAGAGATTTGTGCTGATGTATTTAGCTTCTAGAGGATTGTCGGGACTAGATACAATTGTTGCAAACCCTCAGATGTGACAGGTAGCAGGTCTGTATAGGATTTTGGCTTCTGGATGTAAACAAGCATGATATGACAGCAAGCAGAGTGAAGACCTGAAACACAACTATTCACAGAGTAAGGCCTCATGCACACGGCCGTTGTTTGGGTCCGCATGTGGACCCATTCACTTCAATGGGGCCGCAAAAGATGCGGACAGCACTCCGTGTGCTGTCCGCATCTGTGGCTCTGTTCCGCGGCCCCGGAAAAAAATAAAAAATAACATGTCCTATTCTTGTCCGCGCTTTGCGGACAAGAATAGGCATTTATATTGCCGGCGCCCATTCCGTTCCGCAAATTGCGGAAGGCAACACGGGCGGCTTCCGTTTTTTGCGGATCCACTGTTTGCGGACCGCAAAAACGGAACGGTCGTGTGCATGAGGCCTAAACGTCCATCATTCCTCCTCCATGAATGTGGGGAGTACACAGGGCTGATCACAACAAGTTTACGTTGATCATTTCACATGTGGTTGGTTTCCCGGTGTTTGCGGCCCGAGCTCCACACACAGGAATGTGCTGCCCATCTAATCTCTGTTTAGCTTGGATAGATGAAAGTTATGTACAGTGTTTGCCAAGTCATATTGTCCCTGAAGGGAAGAGTGTCACCCGCTGCATCGGTACCAACTACTTTGTGTAGACTGGTTTTGTGATTTAAAAGACAATTCCAATGACCTTATGAACACTACCTGGACTCACGTTTTTATGAGCAGCTATGTGGGTAGCAGTATTGTATCTACACAAGTACTAATCTTGTATCTACATAGGTAATGGGTTGTATCTACATTTGTAGCAATCTTGTATCTACACACGACCCTTGTGTGTTTAGCTGTCCGCAAAATGCGGATCCGCAAAACACGGATGGTGTCCATGTGCTTTCTGCAATTTGCGGAACGGCACAGACAGCCATTATTATAACTGCCTATTCTTGTCCGCAAAACGGACAGGTTATATTTTTTTTCGCATCTTTTGCGGCCCCATTAAAGTGAATAGGTCCGCATCCAAGCCGCAAAAACTGCGGCTCGGATGCGGACCAAAACAACGGTCGTGTGCATGTAGCCTTACTGAAGGATTATCGGTAGTCACCACCAAATCCACTTTTCTAAATCAGTAATCTGCCATTATTTAGCAATGTAAATGCTCTACAAAGACTGCAGTAATAAACAGAGAAATATTTAGGGCGCCTTCACACGTTGCAGAAGTTCCCACGACATAAAATCAGTTCCATTTACCTGAATGGAGCTTTCAGAAATCCATGTGCTCGCTGCTCCACTGAAATGAATGGAACAAATGTTTAATCGCTGAAAATTCAGCAACAAAATCTGCAGCGTGTGAAGGCGCCCAATTGATTCCGGATGCAATGCGTTTTTCACTTAAGCCCCATTCACTTATATGGGGCCGGGGCTGCGTGAAAATCGCAGAATATAGAACATGCTGCGATTTTCACGCAACGCACAAGTGATGCGTGAAAAACAACGCTCATGTACACAGACCCATTGAAATGAATGGGTCAGGATTCGGTGCGGAATTGCACGTATTGCACCCACGCGGAAAACTCACTCATGTGAAATGGGCCTAAGGCACTCCCACTGAATCCTGACTTACTCCTTGGCTACTTTTGGAACTCCCATAGCAGTGAATGGAAGGAGGCTGCGCATGGCTGCTGCTCTCCCTTCACTTTGGGATGCCCACTTTGGAGATAGGTACGGGTCTCACCTCTGGGACCCAGTCCTGCCTGACATTGATGGATCATTCTAGCAATATGCCATCAATGTCTGAGATGGGAATTCCCCCTTTAATCTTCTGTGTCCCAATGCAAAATCTGTACCAGGGCCCCCACCAACCTTGTGCCATTCATACTAATGGTGTCGTCTTATGTGATTAGATTCCTAGGATGCTGGGGGTTTGGGTCAGTGGACCTGTGGCGAGGACAGTATGGGCAATGTGCCCATAATATGCTTGTGGGAAATATCGGGCCCTCTTGGGCACCAAGGCCTGGATGCAACTGATACCTCCGCACCCCTATGTCGATGGCACTGCGTATAGATTCCACTACACAACCTATGTGTCACTTTTCCGCACATAATCACCACAAGACCGTATTTATGTTCTTGCGCCATTCATTCCACTCTGAATGCCCGTGGGTGAATTTTTGGCACCAGAAGCTGCTATTTAAGTCTTGGCTCATTTACATAAATCCAGCCGTACTCGCTTTACCACCCATGCAATTCAAGCAGCACAAGGGAAAAAATTGAATAAAAATGGGCCCTTTGTTTCATGGTTTACAGAGGTCAAATACCATCCCTAAATAACCTGCCATGGGATTTTCCACTGTCTCCATCCGTACAGCCATAAGCAGTCTTCACGTTCTCTGTGCCCGCAGTGGGTGGTGGTAATCTATTACAACTGTTATAAGGCCTCCTTTATCAATACAGGCCTTGTTTCCCATAGCAACCAATCACAGCTCAGCTTACATTTCTGAAACTGCTCTGGAAAAATGAAAGCTGTGCTGTGATTGGTTGCTATGGGCGACAAGGCCTGTGTGTTTGGTCAGAGACATGAGGCCTAGTTATCTGTGGTGGGCATGACTGAGATATTGCACACTGAGCATTTCAGCTGCATACCCCCCTATCTTCACAGGGGACTGGCCCACAAATGCACCCACTATAGGGGCCCATTTGTATAGGGACTACCCACTTTGGGGTCTGCATGTTGTGCTCTTCTGGCCGCCAAATCTGACCAAACTGCTAAGAGAAAAACTTTTTTAAAATATGATAGAAATACCGAAATCTCGCGCAACTTCGGCCGAGATGAAGTTTTCCTACATGTAACACATGCATGCATACATACCGTTGCCCAGCCGTGCCTGTATTGTGGTCCGCAATCTGGAAGGTCCGCGGGGTTTCTCTCCATGCCTCCACACCTCAAAAAATTAGAACACATTCTATTTTTTTGCGGTGCGGACGGATCACAAACCCATTCAAGTTCAATGGGTCTGGAACAGTCTGCGGAATCCGCATGGCTTTTGCCCCTGCATTGGGCAACGCAAATTGCAGTCCTCAATGCACGGAGCGGCCGTGTGCATGAGTCCTTATCTGTACTAACCCAGTAGGTTGCTAGGAGAGGGGTGACAAGCCATCGGTCGGCCATATTGATAGTCAGCCAACTTTCCATGAAACAGAAAAGGCTGAATTTTTAACAACTGAAGTGATAAATTTATGGGCAAAGGGGCAAAAAGCCATGTGCCGCCCCTGCCCTGAAACCGGGTGGTAAGAAAGCAATGATTTAACGCCAGTTTGGCTATGGTGCTCCTTTTGCATTATTTATGCCCTGCCTCATTGCAGTGCAAACAGATAAAGACTTCACGTTTAAAAAATAATAATAAAATGAGACCATCTCATTACAAACAGTACCTCTTAAAGGGGAACTCTAAAAAACTGAGAATCCCATGTTTTACTTAGTGCTTCAGAGCACTGTGGCTTGTAGGTGGCACCCTTGTGTCACCAACATTTGTCATCTGATTCAGCTCTTGTGGTCAGGACATGGAGGGTAGGGGTAGAGGTAATGTCTCTAGTCTTCCCCAGGGTGGCTCCATTATTCCCCCAGTTACAAGATGGAGGGTAGGGGTAGACGTAATGTATGTAATCCTCCCTGGGGTGCCCCATTTTTTCCCAGTTACAAGACAGGTGTGTGCGCTGTGCGGCCTCTGCAGGTTGAACGCTTTTTATGACTGTTTTGTGCGTCCCTGAGCAGAGACGGGGTTTATAGAGGAGCTAAGATGACAGCATTTGTAGAGGTGATCAGTTTCGACATCAAAGAACTTGGAGGGTTTGGGACTCATTACAAAAAGGTTGGTTTCTATTTACACCCCCAGGCATACAGCAGAGGACTGATGGTGGATATCACTGTTACAGCCTGTGTTGTACTCCAGAGCTGTACTCACAATTGTGCAGGCTTCAGAGCTAAAAACTGACCAGAATTACCTGCTTGATCAGTGTCTGCAGAGAGTTTGCTCTTTTTGGAAGAAACTGTCCCTCTGCATTATAGCAATTCAACTAAGCTGTTAGTGTATTTAATGACAAACTTGCTGACTGTTTCTAGTAACAGCCAGAAGAATGAGTGCAGCTCTGGAGTATAATACAGGATGTAACTCCGGATCAGTACAGGATAAGTAATGTATGTACAGTGACTCCACCAGCAGAATAGTAAATGCAACTCTGGAGTATAATACAGGATTTAACTCAGGATCAGTACAGGATTGTACAAAGTGACTCCACCAGCAGAATAGTGAGTGCAGCTCTGGAGCATAATAATATAGTGTATTACATGTATACAAAGTGGGTCAACTTCTTACATTCACTGAAATCAAGCAGTGATGTTATAAATATTGAGGAGTTGATATACAAAGCTTATTAGAAAGACTGGAGGAAGCGGGGAATGGCAATCAGCCGACTGACTCTTCATCCTATGTCTGTGGCCACCATTAGATCTTGGGTCATGCTTGTCTGGGCTGTCTCAGAAGATGTGTATTTCCTTATCTAATCAGACACTTTTCCATCATCCATTATCCAGTTTCCAGGAGCATCTCTATAGGAGAGTCAGAGATAGCAGTTGTACCCAGTCCCTGGTGCATGAGAGGGCCAAAGACCCCTTTATCACATAAGACCCCAGTAGTATAAATGGCACCTGGTAGGAGGGGGGCCTGTTACAGATTTTGCAATGGGTCCCAAGAGCTATAAGATACACCTCTGATTGCAGCGATTGGATAAATTAAGCAATTGTTAGGCCATTCCTGCAGCTTCATAGGGGAATACAACACCCATCATGCAGAGGGGCGTAAACCTCACTTATCTGCATCTTGTTCTCAGACCACCGTCTAGCACAGCAGAACTTCTGAAATACAGGAATTTTTCCAGGGCTCACTGTCTGCCATGCTGTGGTAGAAGTGATAACAGTACGCGTTTCTATTCTCAGCTGAAATGTGTGAAATTCAAATCTGACATAACCTATATTATATTATACTTCAGAGCCGCAATCACAATTCTGCTCGCAGTATACCCTGCTTGTTCGGTTTCTGCACGGACCTTGACCTGGCGTTTTACATATTGGGAGGCTTCAGCTTTATGCAAGGCAATGCAATCATCTAAAGTGGAATGAAGCACCATTATCGAAGCCACCATATGGGGCCCAGACTAAAAGGGGCTACACGAGTGATAGCATGGGGCGCTGACAGTTACACGTGCATTAAGGGAACAGTCTGAATTTGATGGACAGGGGACTGAAGACCCAGAGACCCCTCTGTCACATAAGACTCCAGGATTATAAATGGTGCATGGTACGTGGGGGCCCTGTGACAGGTTTTGCATTGGGGCCCAGGAGCTTCATGTTACGCCTCCAGGATAAGCGAATCGACTACGGATGAAAGATCCAAAGTTGATTCTCATAAAACTTGGTTCTAATACTGTACGGAGCAGGAGCCAAGTGGTACCTTGGAACCGAACGCGGGATTTTTTATTTTTTTTTACAGTACAAATTAATTTACGAAGTTATTGCGCAAAATCTCACGAGATTTCGCAAAGCAATAACTTCAGCTCATTGGAGCCAATACATTCTAATACTGTACGGATCTCCTGCTCCGTACAGTATTAGAAAGAAGTTTTATGCAAATCTATTTTGGATGTTTTATCCGAAGTCGATTCGCTCATCCCTATTTATGATCATTTACTCCCATCCCTCAGGTGCCCATCAAATATATTAGCCATATAGCACAGGGTAAATCGGACCCTGGTTGTATGAGGCCCAGATATTTAAAATGGCAGCATAGTCTGTGCATACTAATAAACTAGAGAAATGACAATTATTTGACGAGGAGCTGTCACCTCTCCTGACATTGCATTCCCCCTGTAATGACAATTCTGGAGCATCTATTCTTATGACTCTATCTTATACCATTTCTCTATTATTCCTACTAGAAGTTTATGAATGAATTGCAACAATCTGTAATTAAAGTAAAGAGATGGATGTTACCAGTTTGGGGGGGGGGGGGGGGGGCGTGTCCCTGCGTCCCTGCGTCCCTGCACAGTCTGATATCATCCAGTCAGTGCTGCCAGCACCCCCCCCCCCCCTCCCAATTGCTAATATTCATCTAGATCTTCATTGAAAACGGCCAGCAATTCATTCATAAACATCTAGTAGGAATAATAGAGGAATAGTACAACATATTTTTAAGAACAGATGCTCCAGAATTGTTTATTACAAGAGGAATGCAAGTAGTTACTAAAAGACAGATGTCAGAAGAGGGGACGTCCTCGTTAAGTGCATGCTCGCCTCTAGATTTCTATCTAGAAAGAAGGCAGATCAGGACTGTGTAGTGACTGAATGTGCGGGATACCTGGACCTGTACTGTGAAGACGTTGGAGAATATGGCGGGAGGCGGTAAATATTTACGAGTAATATCACTTCCTCTGTGACTCACAATGGGCGGAAGTCTCCTGCATTTCCTGCCAAACAGAAGCCACATGTGGATCGCGGGTCAAGTAGCTGCATGTGCAGATCACTCGGCGACTGCGATCCGATCCCAGGGGTTCTCAGTAAATGCAGTGTCATAGGCATTACATGATGGGGGATGTAGTACTGTGCGGCTCTCTGAGTCTGTATCGCACCTGATCAGTTTAGAAACATCAGCACACTATCCCTGGACATAAGGAAATTCAGTAGCATTACATGATGGGGAATGTAGTACCAGCTTAGTACACATTATTGCATATGATATGCTTAGATACCTGGCTCATCAGATAATGTCATATGTAAGCTTAGATACGCAGCACATCAGATAATATCGTGCGTCAGGCTTAGATACACAGCTCATCAAATGATATCACACAATAGCTTAGATACGTGGCCCATTACATAATATAGACACACATGACAGGTTTAGATACACAGCTCATCAGATATCACACATGACAGGCTTTAGATACACTCCCTTCCACATGATAACTTAGATACATGGCCCATCAGATAATATTGCACATGACGGGCTTAGATATGCGGCCCATTAGATAGCCTCTCATGTGTGATTAGATACACAGCTCATCAGATAACATCACACAGGACAGACTTAGATACACTCTCACACATGATAGCTTAGATACACCAGATCAAAACACAATTGACAAGGTTTGTAACATTAGTTCAGCAGAAGGTATCACACATGGCAGGCTTGGATACCTCAGTTCATTAATGATAGCTTTAGAAATTAAAGAATCCTCAGAATGGCTCATGCACACGAATGTATTTTCTTTGTGTCCGTTCCGTTTTTTGTTTTTTTTTATCTTCGCAGGAGGGGATAGGGAGAACCATGCTGCTGTAACTGTATGGCTGCACGATTCTCTCTATGATTGGGCAGAGTGATTTATGAATGCTCTGCCCAATCTTTAAAGTTAGGGATTTGGAAATCTGCAGGGAAGCAGACTTTCTTCTAATAGTGGGAAATTGTTCGGCTACACAGCCAATCATCCATCTATCATCTATCTATCTATCTATTTCCTATCTATCATTGTTATCTGTCTCTGTCTTCCTACCTCCCTCATACCTGTATGTCTATCTTTTCCTCCATCCAGACTTGGTATATATGTGTGTACATTAATATTTCATGCGGTGCAGGTGCTGTCTAGGAGTCGGGGTTCTCTCTTCTGTAGCATTTGGAATTCTCATTGATTGCGGTGACTTGATGTGTGAAATATTTATGGCCGCCATGTACTTACAGCTGATTATCTGTGTCTCCTCTTTCTCATCCAGAACCTGAAGTTAAATCGCTCCAGGACAGATCCTTTCAGCGCAGTTTTCACTCCGGCTCCGAACAGACGTTTGTAATCAAAACGCATACAGTTCCTGAAATGTTTCGCTCCTCTTCAAAAGACAAGCCGAGTGCGTTCAAAAAGGGAGAGACATCAGCGACTTCGGAAAATGTATATTATCCCGCAATGAGTCGTAGGGACTTCAGGCCTCCAGAGCTGCGCTTCCGTATTTGACTGGTGTCCAAACCCCTCGAAAATGACAACGTACGATAACACAAAAAAAAGGTGAGGGGTCCAAAAAGTCTAGGCTTAAAAAGGACGGCTCAGCTTGCCTGACACGTCGATTCTGGGGCACCTTACAACTCTGTGGTGTTCCTCTGTTATCCCTCCTTGAAATGTATCTATGAATTGACAACTGGGTGTCAGAACGGGTGTTTCTAAAGTGATGATTGGACGGCGTCGGAGTGTCAAGGGAAAAGGTAACACACGGCTATTCTAGGAGGAAGCACAGAAGGCAAATTTTCTTTAATGAGAAATACATGTATTTACTTGTAAAGATGGCAGGAACAAAGCCAGTGCTTCTTTAAAGAGGTTGTCCTATTAGAGAATGAGTACTTAAAGGGGTTGTCCGGGTTCAGAGCTGAACCAGGACATATCTATAATCTCACCCAGGCAGCCCCCCTGGCAGTTTATGCTCCCATGCTCTCCCTTGCCCTGTGCAGGATCGTGCAGGGCAAGATCTCTTTTATTTACTATAACACACTGCCGGGCGGAGGCTTCTGCCCGGCAGTGTGTTCAGTGACGTCACCGGCTCTGATGGGCGGGGTTTATCGCTGCCCTAGCTGTTTTACAGGCTAGGGCAGCGTTAAGGCCCGCCCTTCAGTGCCGAAGACATCACCAGGCCCACTGCTGGGCGGAAGCCTCCACCTGGCAGCCCGATTCGTCACCGGAACTCCAAAAAATGCCTTTGAACTGCTCCGATGCTCTTGTCAGGGGGGCTGCCTGGGTGAAATTCTGGGCATGTGCGGGTTCAGCTGTGAACCCTGACAACCCCTATAATTAGTGGGGACCATTGAAACCCCCATTGATCATGAGAACAGAGGTCCGCAAATGAATGAAGGGGCTGTTGAGCCTGTGCACTACTGCTCCGTTCATTCTCTATGGTCAGACAGAGCTGAGTGCCTTCTTCCATAGAGGTGAGTAGTGGGCATGCTCGGCCCTTGCACCATTCATTTTGGAGACTTGGGACCTCTGTTCTTGTGATCGGCGGGATCCCAATGGTCAGACGCGCACCTATCAGATACTTATACCCTATTATCCTATTCCGACAACCTCTTTTAAAAAAAAAGAGATCGGGGATAACTATTAGATTGGTGGACGCTCTCTTGTTGAGATGCCCATAATAATGAGAATGGGGGCTCTGTACCCCACAGGCCCCCCCAAAATGAACGGAGCAGCAGGTCAGGCATATGCACTACCACTTCAGGTGTGGAGTAGTTTTTCTACGAAAGCTGCCATGTTTTTCTAATTCTGGAAACCCCTTTAAGGGCGGTCTATGGCCCAAAGAGCCCAGGTAACAATGTAAGTCCCCATACCGTATCATATAATAGTGCCCTATGGTGCCATCGGTGTGCTCTGGTCCAGAATATGGGGCAATTGTATCGGAGGGAATGAAGCTTTTTTTCACGGGTGGTTAAAGGGGGCCTTGATAGGGGCAGTGATGACCCCAACCTGTGTGTATATATAGCAGGGGCTGTGGATTTCAGGTGATGTCCGGCGCACAGCCGTCTCTTTATTTAGTAGGTTTACATCACTCCTGAATATCTCACCCCAGTGAGTCACTAAAGTAAACTCAATCTGTGCTAAATATACCCGCCCGCCAGCGCCGTAGTCCTTCTTCTTGTTTAAACACTTTTTCTAAAGGTTTCTTTTATTAACACCTCGGAGAGCAGAACAAATGTCCTCGCTGCTGGTGAGGGACTCGCGCCTTCTGATAATTCACCTGGAGATGGTCAGACAAAGGCAATGAAATTTAAAGGGGCCGTCCAGGATTAGAAAAGCATGGCTGCTTTCTTCCAAACACAGCGCCACACCTGTCCGCAGGTCATGTCTGGTACTGCAGTTCAGCCCAATTCACTTCCATGGAGCTGCAATACCAGACACAACCTGTGGACAGGTGCGGCGCTGTTTCTATAAAAAAGCAGCCATTTTTTTTTCTAATCCTGGACAACCCCTTCACTATTCCTGTAGTATACATTTCCGTTCCTCTGCTCTTCCCCACACTTGTAAAATTCTCAGCTGCATGATGCCACCACTAGGGGGCAACCCGTATTTTACTTTTGTTCAACAGAAGCCATAAAAGGGGTTGTCATACTCGCCGCTCCCATTCTGCTTCTTTCTCACCGGCCACGAACTGGACCATTTTTATGGCTCCGTTCAGATTACAAATTGCTTGGAGCCACATGAGACCGGAACGAGGTGCCCAGGGCAAGGGGTTCAGAATGCACCCACCAAATTAAGTGACTGACGTTCAAAGGGTTGTACAAGGTGAGAAAAACATGGCTGCTTTCTTCCAGCAATAGCGCCACCCCTGCCCATTGGTTGTGTCTGGTATTGCATCTTACATTTGTTAAATGTAGATAGGTTGCAATATCGTGGACAACCTATGGATAGGAGTGGCGCTCTTTTTAGCATAAGGTGGCCAGGTTTCTTTGATCCTTCCTGTACAAACCCTTTCAGTTCCTCTCTCAGGACAATAATGGACCAAATCTGCACCAAAACCTGCATATGTTGTTGTGGATTTTTACATGTATTTTCCCCAGATCTCACCTTTTTATGTTGCAAAAAGGTGAAATCGAACTAAAATCAGCGCAGTTGACATGCGGTAGATTTTAAAATCTGCATCACAGGTAAATTTCTGCACCGACTAGATGAGATATTGAAGGGAATTTCCGCACGTAATACGTACCATGCGCATGTGGCCTAAAAGGAAGCGCTCGTCGTACCTTGCCACCGACAGCATTATTTGCAGCTTAGACACCGCGTCCAATTAATTGCTAAAAAATTTAAAGCCAGGAGATTAAAAAAATAAAAATAAATTATCCCCTCCAAAGTGGCGCCCAAGGTCAGATCCCTACTTTGCCTATCTATTTTGGAGATAGATTAGGGTACCCATAGACTTCTGTGGGGTCCTGTTGCCACTGATGCACCTAACATTGCTCCTGCGGGAGAATATCCCTGCATTATGGAGGCTCATCCTGCGGCACACAGAGGCTTTATGGCGGTATAGCCTCTGTATGCTGCTAGGGAGCCTCGTGCCCCTGCTCTTACATAAGCTCAAAACTGTTTTTGAAAATGGACACCCAGCGGGGGCAGAGAGCCGGGCAGTGAGATATCACATGCTCAGTTTATAATAAGGCGGGATCCTAACGAGCCAGAAATATTATGGACGCCAGTCCGGAGCAGCAGTATGAGCTCCGATTAATAAGACATTCCACATGGAGACACTCCGGGCAGCGTATTTTATGATTTTAGTGCGTTGACCTCATTAACTGCATTTCTCATAATGTGTAATCGCTGACAACACTGAAAGATTTAATTAAAAGTAATTGCAGCTTAAAAGATTAGAGCTCACTCCATGCTCGGAGCCGGTCCTAACGGAGACGCATCGCTGTCCGCGTTTATTAAAACATCAGTTTCTAACAACTTAACCGGCAATATTCTTGGGATCAGTAGATTTGGGAAAGAAGACTTTCAGTTTGGTTTATATTTGTATAGGAAATAGGGGAACGCTCTCTGATTGCAAATGAAACCAAGTAAAACTGAGTTCCGCCCCTTTCCAACACGACAGAGAAAAACGGAAAAAGGCTTTCTTCAATTTCTTGAATATTTTGCTCACAGAAAGCCTGAAATATACTTTTTTTCAGGTCTAGGTGCCTTTAATTTTTTGGCAGGTTGACTTGCCATCTGTGGCAGCCATTTTTTCATCTGTTGCCAGTTGACCAAAAATAGATCACAGCAATTAACCAGATTAATTAATTTCTGCCAAGACATGCCTATAGATGTAGCAGCCATAAAAGCTGTAGTGCCCTGGGGCAAGGGTACTTGGGACTATGGACGTTTGTGGACATTTGCCCTTATTGCTAGTACGCAAAGCCACCAATTTACTACTTTAGCGCACTTGGAAAGGTTAACGTGCACTATGATTTATGCCACTCTTTACACTTGTACTGTTTTTATATTGTTGAACTGCATTTTATATGCTTATTGTAATATATTCTGTTCATTTGCAATGTTATTGCACTAAATCTGCACTGCACTGAGAGACTTTAGTACTTTCTATCAATGCACTGAGAAGTTAGAAATCTTCCACAGTTACTAATAAGGAATACTTGTGTGTGTCTGTAAAAAACTGCTTAGTCATTCCCATAGACATATATTGAAACTCTATACTAGTCTATGACTGAAATTGCAACATTGTTTCTGTTTGTGCTGTGCTTCTCCACTCCACCCATTAGAAGATTCTAGTTCAGTTAGAAACTGTATATAAGGAGAGCAGACAGTCCCTAGTTGTCAGCAGATAGGGACCAGTGCTTAGTAGAAGAGACTGACGGACTACATGAGTGACCTGAAGAAGACGCTAAGACAGGGATACTCTACATAGACCCTGGGTCACCAGCCGTTTGACCCACAGACTTTGGGCTACAAGACCTCAAGACAGGATACCAGCCTTCTGAGAGAGGGGCAGCTAGCTCAGGCATTTCCTCAGCACAGAACCTTCTTCTGCCCAGGAGGAGACTGTAGAAGCCAGCTTAGTGCACTGCCTGTATTATTTTGCACTTGAGTTCCTCCAGTAGTTGACTGCAAACCTTGACCCTCTGGACTTATTTCCAGATATTTACCATTCCCTTTGGAGAGAAGGAACACATAATGACACCTCGAAGGTGTCCGGGGGACCCAGAGTAACATTGGGACCACTTCAAACCCGGTAAATTCACAGTCTTTACGGACCCAGTGGCTGAGGAGGGAGAGCAGTCAGGTGCAGGAACCTCATGAATTTAGCAGTGTCGGCCTTTGATTAAAAAAAACTGTGGACGGCATCTGTACGGAGGTATCGCTGGCTCTATACGGATCTATATACAAATGAGGCCCCGGGGCTCTGCACTAGAGAGCCATAGGGTGTCTTTGCATACGTTCTTACATGCTGTGTGTGTAGTGTCCCACTAGGTATGGGTGGGCACTACACAAGGGTCAATTGGTGTGCGCATTACTCTTACTCACAAGGAACAGAAATGTCATATTTTATTCTGCATTTAATGTATGTTTTAATGTATTGTTATATGCAATGTACCCCTGTCTAATGCAGCAGCAGGCCTAGTTGGGTGTAGTTAGACATCCCAGACACTAGAGGGAGATAGGGAGCCCCTAGTATAAATGTCCAGGCCCAGACAGGGAGTGTTAGTGCAGAGTCAGGAGTCTGAGAAGACACAGGTTAAGAAGCCTGCTCCTGACATGCAGCTGGATAGCCCAGGCTGCTAGTGATGTCCAGGAGGCTGTTGAGAAGTTCCAGCTTACCTGAAGAACAAGAGAGCCTAAGTTAGCTCTGAAGAGATACCCCAGTTGTAGGATTCAACCTCCTGGGAGAAACCGACAGTATCCACCTGATGGGAGGAGGCGTCCCAGGGTAAGCCAAGTGCCCCTGATAGGCAGAGGAACTTAGAAACCATTGCAAGTAGTATCATACCTGAGGAAGGAAGTAACCAAGGATAAAAGCCACCCTTTTAGGCATCCGGGCCTTGGGAGTTATCAAGCCAGAGTAGGAGTTCTAGAAAGGACAGTGACAAAGTACAACCTGCTGCTGAGTGCTTGTGGAATTTACCCTCAGTGTAACTTGCATGATTATTGCCTGCCATACTTGTGAATAAGCCCCTTCTGTGGAACTGTAATACTACAGAGACTGTACTACTCCCTGCTGTACAAAGTTGGATTGTTCAGTAAAGTTTATGTTTGGTTCACTGCATACTTGTGTACCTTCATCATTCCAACCACCAACCGGCGTGCCACCGGCCAAAGGCACTGGCGTCACGAATACCACGGGGACCTTGCCCCAGGCACACAAAATACCTGTAACATCCAGGGCACCTCAACTACCATCAGGCCTGGTCCCTATCTACCGAGCGTGCCCCAGAGGAACGGTGTCTACCTCTCCTTCACTGCCACGCGCCTGCCCAGGGTTCCGCAAATATAGTGAGTACCCTCGATTGCCCTTAACTGTGACCTCACTTCGTCTATACCCTGCAGGTCTGGCGTGTTGCATAAATTGGCGTCACGAACAGGATACGAATATTCCTGCGCCATAGCGGATTTAAAAACTGTGTGCTGAAAGTTATCTTAAAGTGACATGCCCCAATTGTTTTATTGAAAATTGCTGGGCCAAAGTGAACTGTACTGATTGCGGTGTGAAAATAGCATTGTGTGGACTGTTTTCTACTTATTTAAGCCACCGCTTGCTGTCAATGAATAGACAGCTATTTTGCTCAAAGATGGCCGCTGAGCTTGCTTGAAATTGTTTGCTGCGTCATCTTCATCTTAAATTGGCGGTAAAAATTGGCGCCTTCTGCTAAAAGTGCGGGAAGGCTGTATGCTGGCGCCACCGCCCTGTCTGGACATTTGCATGTCTGCTGTAATGGACTCCGCCTCCCCCATACTGGAGTACCTGGGGGGCGGCCTCCCAGTGCAATGGGAGGATCTGTCTGAACTTATTGGCGCCACCCTGTCGCTCTCCAGAGAAGGATCGAGCATGTTGAGGAGTGAGGACTTTCCTGCTGATATGTCCGCGCCTGACTTATTAAACATGGATGTGACTGGTGTAGAGCAAGAGGACGCTCCACCGGCCTACTCTCCGGGACCGGAGAGACCCGCCTGCCCGCCACCGAGGACGCAACCGGAGACCTATTATGGCTCCTGGAGAGACTTCTTCCAGCCCTCGTTCAAGTGGTCCGCATTGATGGCAGAGATCCGGGAGGCCGCAATTAAGAAGACGACTAAAACCAAAATTTACTACGAAGAACTGGCAAAGACCGTTCACGAGTGCCACACCGACACACAACCCCGCCTGGAAAGGAGAAGGGGGTTGGTTGTGGCCTTTGACAAGGACCGAGGCTTCGGTTTCATTAAAGACTACCTGACTGGAAGAGACTTGTATGTCAACAGGAGGTCCGTCAAGCGGAGTTACCTCCCGGAACGTCTACACAACCTCCGCGAGGGAGAGGAGGTTGAATTTACCCCTGCTGAGGGCCTGCGAGGCCCCTACGCCACAGCCGTGTCCCGTCCTAGGAAGAAGACAGAGGACTGGGACTTTGATGAGGACTACTCTGGCTGCGAGCGTGAGTCTGTGCGCTCTCCGGAGGACAACCCTGGCTGCGAGCGTGAATCTGAATGCTCTCCAGGACCGGCCCATCATGCCTTCCAAGAACGGGGCTCTTTCATTGGCCCAAATGTGTTCTGGCAGCCGACAGTGGTAGAGAAGAGGGTTAGCCCATGGCCCTCACCTGAGTTGCCTCGCAGGGAGAAAACTGTCCGTGAGCTCCAGGATGCAGAGAGATTTAAAGCTGCCCTGGAGAATATCCGCAGAGGGAGGAAAGCGGACGCCTCACCTGAGCCTGCAGCGGCTGCGCAGGACGAACCACCCACCGCCCAAGTGCCGACAACGACAGCGGAGACCAGCGATCCCGACTCCGAAAGCCTGGACGACCAGATCGTGCGGCTGGAGCTGAAACTGCGGGAGCTACGCCAGCTTGCCACCGCCAGGATCCGGACTCCACCTGGCCTACAACGTAAGGACCCGGACGTCTCCGGGCCAAAGGTGAGAGTACCTGTCCCTGCCAGTCGTCCCTCCTTAGTACCGGCACCTGCGGTGGGATCCTCATATGCTGTGCACCGGCGCACAGAGCCAGTCGTCCCAGGACCCACCGGACCGCTTGCAGCAGCGGTACCCAGGCCAGTGCAGCAGCCTACGATTGTCATGCCTGCTCCGGTGAGGTCAGCGACTGTGATTACCCCTAGGCCTATGGGGCCTATACCTATTAGGGGTCCGTTTATGTTGCAGTTGCCCCCCAATACTGTGTTGTGGGCACATCCATCGATTGAATCTCAGTACAGGCCCAATATACAGATGGAGCCAGGGAGCACCACTGAAATGCAAAGTGAATATGATATGCCCCTGTGAATTGGCCTGCTAGGCCCTTGATGTGTGATTTGTTTTGCCAAGGGATCCTACCGAAGATTTAACCCTTTCAGGACAGGAGTCCTTCGTTGTTTTGGCCCTCTGTTGCTGCTGCCAGTTACCCACGGCTCAGTGGAGGCGGTGAGCCACTGAAAATACCACGTGCAGCAAGGCCATCTTGTTTACAGGACCTCCTGCCTGCTTTCTCAGAGTGAAAACCCAGTTGTGCCTGTTTTCATGTTGCACCTCTTAACCCTTTAACCCCCTTTTCAGGTTGATTAAGGGTATTACAGCACTTATTTCTATGTGTATGCCATTTAAATAATGTGGACTATTTTATGTGCTGTCATTTTATTATGCAACTGGAATTTAAAGGAATTGGGCCCAGGGATAGACTCAAATGCACATGAGCCTCTGAGATTTTGCTACTATTTTAAAGTATTGTGCCCAGAGATGGACTTCACCTCGTGCGAGCCTCTGTGATTCTTGCAATGATTCCTAAGATCTTCTATCTCTATTTAACTGTGGATTAAACAAGAAAGAAAAGAACCTGGGTACGGACTCATTTGATATGCTTTGAGCCTCCAAAGAACTGTTATTTAATGTTTTACATTTCCCATGGACAATTTGCACTTAAAAAGTATTATATGGACTATCCTGGTATTTATTGTTACGCTGTGCCAGGTCAGCGCCCCTGTTCCCATTGTTTTATCCTGAGAGAAGAGAACGACGCCCCTTTTCACCATTACTTGCTCCTATTCCAGTGGAACTGCCTAATATATGTATACATATAATGTATATTTTGCAAATGTAGATGTGTTTTCCTGCTTTGCTTTATTGTCCTCATTACAGATGCAGTATCCAGCTGTGCAGGGACCCTCCATGTTGCGCCGAGGACGGGCAACGTTATAGCATGGGGGTATGTAGTGTCCCACTAGGTATGGGTGGGCACTACACAAGGGTCAATTGGTGTGCGCATTACTCTTACTCACAAGGAACAGAAATGTCATATTTTATTCTGCATTTAATGTATGTTTTAATGTATTGTTATATGCAATGTACCCCTGTCTAATGCAGCAGCAGGCCTAGTTGGGTGTAGTTAGACATCCCAGACACTAGAGGGAGATAGGGAGCCCCTAGTATAAATGTCCAGGCCCAGACAGGGAGTGGTAGTGCAGAGCCAGGAGTCTGAGAAGACACAGGTTAAGAAGCCTGCTCCTGACATGCAGCTGGATAGCCCAGGCTGCTAGTGATGTCCAGGAGGCTGTTGAGAAGCTCCAGCTTGCCTGAAGAACAAGAGAGCCTAAGTTAGCTCTGAAGAGATACCCCAGTTGTAGGATTCAACCTCCTGGGAGAAACCGACAGTATCCACCTGATGGGAGGAGGCGTCCCAGGGTAAGCCAAGTGCCCCTGATAGGCAGAGGAACTTAGAAACCATTGCAAGTAGTATCATACCTGAGGAAGGAAGTAACCAAGGATAAAAGCCACCCTTTTAGGCATCCGGGCCTTGGGAGTTATCAAGCCAGAGTAGGAGTTCTAGAAAGGACAGTGACAAAGTACAACCTGCTGCTGAGTGCTTGTGGAATTTACCCTCAGTGTAACTTGCATGATTATTGCCTGCCATACTTGTGAATAAGCCCCTTCTGTGGAACTGTAATACTACAGAGACTGTACTACTCCCTGCTGTACAAAGTTGGATTGTTCAGTAAAGTTTATGTTTGGTTCACTGCATACTTGTGTACCTTCATCATTCCAACCACCAACCGGCGTGCCACCGGCCAAAGGCACTGGCGTCACGAATACCACGGGGACCTTGCCCCAGGCACACAAAATACCTGTAACATCCAGGGCACCTCAACTACCATCAGGCCTGGTCCCTATCTACCGAGCGTGCCCCAGAGGAACGGTGTCTACCTCTCCTTCACTGCCACGCGCCTGCCCAGGGTTCCGCAAATATAGTGAGTACCCTCGATTGCCCATAACTGTGACCTCACTTCGTCTATACCCTGCAGGTCTGGTGTGTTGCATGTGCACAGGGCCTTGCCGTGTATATTAACCCTTAGATGTACAGTGAGCGTGCTCCTTCCAGCCGATCCGGTGCTCACATATCGTTTTTTAAATGTTAAAAGGGTTTTCCCAGGAGTAAAATATTGATGACCAAGCCTCAGGATAAGTCATCAATATCTGATAAGTGGGGCGTCCTCGCTGACCATCTGTTTAAAGAGACCGCGGTGCTGATCAGTCACATGACCTAGGTGCAGCTCAATCCTATTCAAGTGAATGGGCCTCGGCCGCAATGCCAAGCATAGCCACTAGCCAATGGCAGCGCTCGTCTGGGCACGGCAGCCCTTACAAACAGCTGATCGGTATGGGTGTCGGTAGCTGGACTCCCACCAATCCGATATTGATGATCTGTTCTGCGAATACGCCATTGACTTTGTACTCCCAGAAAACCCCTTTAAGAAGACCTTTTAATTATACACACTGTATGGAACATTATATACAGCAGAGGTCTTCCATCCGTGCCAGTTGTGAAACTTCCACTCCCAGCATGCAGAAGCTCCTAGGGCAAAGAGGACTGAAGAGGGGAACTTATCAAAGGGAACCTCAGTCCTTCTATGGAAATGCCAGAAAACATCCGTGAAGCAGGCGCAGATGTAAGCATAGCTCATCTCTGACATGTGATCTGGTGCTTCACACGGTGAATCAAAGCCATTAATATTTTATGCCGAACAGGAAGCTTCGGTTTCAGCATCAGTCGCACAGGCGTACGGCATATTAATCAGGGGGATACGGCGCAGAATCGCCAGTAACGCCACCAGATGGTTAAAAAAAAGAGAGCTATTGTGCTAGGAAGATGCGGCTGTGGAGGCATTTAGTGCCAAGGGGCAGGTCACTTACAACGGGTACAGATGGTGACCACCAAAGATGGCAGGACACGTTTGATCAGTGGAGCGGTGATGCAAAGCGGAGATTAAAGTCAGTCTTCACTGCATGTAATTTTTAGGTATGAAGGTCTTTTTTAATCAATTTTTTTAAAATATATGTTTAGAGCAATGGAGCTCCTAATACATAGCTCCAAATCCCTCGCATTCATAGGGTTAAATGAGAAAATGATAGCCATCTTCAGCCACCACTAGAGGGAGCTGAGGAGCTGACTGTATACTGTTACTAGGCAGTAAGCTCAGGAGCTCCACCTAGTGGTGGCTGCAGGGAGCAAGTATGTTAACTTTTAACTCTATGCAGGGAATTTTGAGCTCTGTATCGTACAAAGGATAAAGATTTATGATGAAAATATTCAGCACAGAACTGTGGACCTATTTAGATAAAAACAAATAGTTTTTACTGTTTTCTAAGATGTGTACCTTTTAGGTTATGGCTACTCTTCTCCAATCACTGCCATGCATCCTCCCAACTATCCACCCCCAACTTGTTCTACCTGACCCCTCTGGCCATGACGAAGCTGACGGTCGTGCAGCCTCTGCCAATCCTTGAAGCCGCTTTCTGCAGGACCCCCAGAAGGCTCTGTACCAACCTGGCCTGACCCCCCTACTCCTAGGGATACTTAATCCATTTTTAGCCCATAATCATTACAAATGTTTAGGTCAACCATTTCCAAATTATTTTTGCCTCCCATACGGGTAATAGATGAGCAAAATTACAGGTGGTCGCCCGGCTTTTCCTGGACCAGTGCCTGTGTAAGTATCACTGATGCTCTGGGCCGTTATAATGTTAGATTCATGCACCGTGTCCAAATTAGACAATCCCTTTAATTTCCTTCAATTAGTATTCCCTTAAAGGGATTAACCTCCCTCCACGAAACCAAAAATTATTTCAAAATGGTACACAAGTCACTGTTAAACCAGACGCTGTACCTTGTAGGGCTAGCTAAATGTAATGATACCTTACACCTACTGACCTGTTGCTCTTAATCCATATGCAAATGAGCCTGTAAGTGCACTGAGGGCGGGTACAAGCCATCCTTTGTACCATTGCTCCTCCTGCATCCTGTGCCAGCCCCTCCCTCACCTGTCAATTAAGGAGAGGGAGGGGCTTGCACAGGAAGCAGGAGGAGCAAGGGTGCACAGAGTGGCTTGGACCCGCCCTCAGTGCACTTAACTGCTCATTATATGGATTAAAAGTAGTTTTTCTCTAGAATGAAGCAACAGATCACTAAGTGAAATGTATCAAGGTACAAGACGGTGTATTCGGGTTAATTTGGGTGACTGATGCCACTAGAGAATGACTTTCACCAGCGAACCCCGGTGACTGGTGACATATCGAATTTTAAAAGGAGAATAAATTACAAATTCACTATTTTGCCTCCGTTTAATCCTATGGAGAGTGTGCATCTTGTAGATTCCTCAGGCACGCGTTCTTCCTTCCAGTGAAACAAGACCCTTTCCTGCTTTTCTCCCGCGTCTTAGCCTCTTTCAGATGTTTAGTCTGCATTTCCGAACCAGATGCGCTTCCCGGAGTAAACAGGAGGATAAGAATCTAATGGGAGAGGGGCTGAGGCTGTGCGTACAGCTAGGCCCCTACACCCCCGCCCCCCAGAGCCCTGTCACAGGATATGTGCCTATACTGGTCCTGTCCTCATACCACATGACCGGGTCAAAAAACAAAAATGAAAGCACCCCCAAAAATAACACCTTGAGTCATGTCATCAGGATGTGAAAACTTTTAATCAGCCATTCCTTAGCGCGATCGGTTGACTACCAATATGGCTTCAGCCCCAGCTCCCGTACAGGAGACACCCAGCTTTCCCAGACACATTGGCGCACAGGAGATTTGAAAAGCAGAACATCAACCAGTACGGAGAGGTGTAACCGGAGACCCCCAACTGTTATATGTATTACTGGTGTCCTGGGGGTGACTGCTACCTCTGCACCCCCTATGCCAATATCGGTTCCACAGAGTGTTCCCCACGGGGCAAAGCTATAGCACAGTCCCAAATTTGTAGGGAATGTCTCTAATTTTCAAGAAACAAACTCTACAAATTTTGGCTGTTGCAGGCCAAAAAATGAACGGGGCTTATGTAAGCGTTCCCAGTGGGGTGGGTTAAATATCCAGGTAATAGATCATCAGTATGTGATCGGTGGGGGTCTGAGTCCTGGCATCAGAGCGCCACAGCTTCTTCCTAGGCCATTGAGTTCATGTTCATTGGTCCCATTCAAGCGAATGGGCCTGGACTGCAGTACCAAGGACAGCCACTATCCGATGGACGGCGCTGTGCTTGGTAAGCTGCGGGGAGGCTGTGGTTCTCATTGGAGCACCGCAGTCTCTTCAAACAGCTGATCGCGCTGGGGTGCCGGGTTTTGGACCCCCCCCCAGAAATATCACGTACTGATGGCCCATCCTGAGGATAAGTCATCAACATTAAACACCTGGAAAACCCCCTTTAAGGATGCCATAAGGGGTGCAGACATAGTAGTAACACATGGACCCTTGTGTTTGAGGAGGCCCAAAGGCCCCTCTTCCAAATTTTGGATGGGGGTGATCAGTTCAAAGCTAAAAAGGACATACTGCTGCCCATAGGAGCTTGCAATCTAAACGTTCAGATTGGTGGCAGGGGCTTGGAGAGCCCCCGACCATTGAAAGTTGTAGAAGCCACTTAGTTCCCAGACGCCTTTTCCTGTCAGATGGACCTTTCTGACATTGGGAATGGAATGAGAAGCCGCTGAGCAGCTATCAGCCGCCGTCTGTCTCCATACCTCTGTAACAATATCCAGTGTGCCCCGAAGATTAGCCGTCCGCACAGAGAATCGGAAATCGTAAGTGTCCTCCTCTCTGTTCCTCTCTTCCTCTGATAGCGGCTGTATCTGGAGACATGATACTCTACAAGATTATCCCGCAGCCGCCTTGTTTGCTCGTTTCAGTTTCTGATAAATTCAACAATTGGTGTCAATGATATCTGCCGAATGCGACGTCTTTCCCCGAAGCTCGTGTCGCCGTAATTCTGAATAAAGGGCCTGCGATGATGGCTAATAGACTCTTAAAGGGGTGTTGTTCCCTGTAGTTAAAGCTTAGCCCCTTGTTTGCCAAATACTCTATTAAGGAATGTTTTGAAATCTTAGCTCCCCCCCCCCCATTCAGGATCCTCATCGATTAGACTCTGGAGGACCCATCATGTCCATACATTACAAAGCTCATTTGTTGATTGAGAACTGTGTGATGCCTAATTTCTCCTGTGGGGGCACTGTAGGGAAACTGGTCACTTGCTGCTGGGTTCTTCTACTGATCAAAGCTGATCACTGGAGGTTCAAGCAGTGGGATTGTTTATCATTGAACAGAACCATAACTTGAATCAAAATCTGTCCAGGGCCGCCTTTTACGTCATTCCATTTATAATACTAGTATTCTGCATGAATGTATTATGCTCACATTTGCACCTTGTTACGAATGAGTGTCCCGGGCCTAATGCCTCCTGGTCTTCTGACCTGAACTCGCAGCAACAGATTGAGTGAGTAGACCTTCGACCAGGGTGGGGGACTCCTCCATAGTACGGCACATAAATGTGCCCATAATACACTCATGTGAAGATTGTCTGTATGGAATATTGGGCCCTCTTGGTCACCAGGGTCTAGGTTCAACTGCTACCTCTGCACCCCCTATGGCTATGCTCCTGTTGTTGGGGGACACTACTAACAGAAAGGAATTGTCCAGAAGTGGACAACCTCTTTAAGTACAGGGCCAATTTTTTTCCTCTGCCTTCTCGTATTCTACTGGTTGTAACTTTTTTAATCTTTACATTGACTTGCTGTGTGGGGACTTGTTTTTTATAAGATGTATAGGTTTTGTGGTGCCTACACTATTGCATAAAATTGAGATAAATTTAGCAAAATGCATAGAAAAAAGTAACTTTTTTTCAGTGTAGTTTTCATCCGTAGGCCCCTTTTGTGTCTTCTGCTGACAACATCCCAACATTTTGTGGTGCTTAAAGTTGTCACTTCCCATCCCCCACACAGTGGAAAAAGTTCTCCTGTAATGGAGAAAATCTCTCCAGAAAAGGAAATGCTTGAATTCAGATCTCTCATTTTTGGCTTATAAAATCTTTGGGCCAAGAGCTTAATGTTACACGCCCGATCCCGACACTATTCATGTCAAAGAATATTCTATCCTAGAAGTTGCAGAGAAATTTTAAGAAATCCAATCCCTAATTTGAATGTAAAAAAAAAAACATAAAAATGAAAAATTTTATAAAAAAAGAAAAAAAAAAAGAAGAGTATTTACTTTTCACAAGCCAGAGCCACAATCCCACACTGCCTGCCAGTGACTGCGGGTTTTTCAAGAAGTAAACATTCCTAGTGACGGAGGAAGAAAGCGGAGAGAACCACCGCTCAGGAAATGAAGACCGTCCCCTGGGAGGCTCGGAGAAAACAAATTGTAGGATTTTTTTTTTTTCTTAAATTGCTGAGCTAAAGAGAGAGCGCGTTCCAAGGATAACAGCATCTGCTTTGGGTTGGCCGCACCGAGGGGACAAGGAATGTGCCCAATTTTTAATATAAATAACTTAAGTGCAAAGCAAACCTCCTGATTTTTATTACTTTTCCTACAAAAAAAATCTAAATAATTTTTTTTTTAGGATTTCTTTTCTTTAGAAATCTGTTACATAGCCTAGACATTGCTCAACTATTGACAACTTAAAGGGGTCCTCAAGGCTTTATAAGAAACCTATGCCTTCTTCAGCCCGGAGTAAGACAGTTTGGTTAATACTTACCTGTCCCCTGCGCTGTCGATGCTTCCGTCTCTGCTGCACAGGCTGTGGGTTCTTCCCTAGTTTTCATGTTCAGCTGCATAATGGTAAATGCAGCCCAACAGGAAGAGAAGGGAAGACATCCGGGCGTGACGGAGCTCGCAGCGGAGATGGCGGCATAGGTTGCGCTAGGGCTGGGTAAGTATTAACAAAATTTTCTTTCTTCCACAAGGCAGAAGAATGCATAGGTTTCTTAAAGGGAACCTTTCACCGGGATTTTGTGTATAGAGCTGAGGACATGGGTTGCTAGATGGCCACTAGCACATCCGCAATACCCAGTCCCCATAGCTCTGTGTGCTTTTATTGTGTAAAACCCCCCGATTTGATACATATGCAAATTACCCTGAGATGAGTCCTGTACGTGAGATGAGTCAGGGACAGGACTCCTCTCAGGGTAATTTTGCATATGTATCAAATCGTTTTTTTACACAATAAAAGCACACAGAGCTATGGGGACTACTGGGTATTGCGGATCTGCTAGCGGCCATCTAGCAACCTATGTCCTGGATCTGAATACTTAAAAAATTTAGTATAGCCGCTAAGCTATTCAATGAAATCTGTCTTGTTCTTTTTCCTGGACAACTTATCCCAAAATCACGGATAGCCATAATTTTTAATAGATAAATTGGAAAACCATAATTATAATAATAAAGATTATAAGTAATACATGTCTATAGCTGAATGTACTGAGAATACCTTATTACCAGCATTTACTGTGAGCTGTAAAATGATGATAATTACCTCCAAAATTATCTAGTCAACTACCATCACCGACACGTCTATTCTTTTTTTCACCGACACAAGAAATAATTTAGAATACATACATTATATATGGAGCACGGCCTGCTGCAACCATCTCGCCTCTGTGACCATGTATAATTCAACCAGTAATTAATAGAACATTTATTCCCCATTCAAAATACACTTCATAAACAAACTATATACAAAAAAAAGTAAAAATATAATTCATATAAAAAAAGACCATAAAAATGTAAAAAAAATATAGTGATATATTCGTATAGTCACAGTTCTAATTGCAGAGCTCACGCAACTTTGGAACTCGCTGCGGTATGTGAGATTAAGTATCTCTCTACATTTTATGTTCATATATGGCGTGCGGCTGATACCGGTCCGGGTACTTTCACACTTGCGTTTTTCTTTTCCGGCATAGAGTTCCGTCACAGGGGCTGTATACCGGAAAAGAACTGATCAGTTATATCCCCATGCATTCTGAATGGAGAGTAATCCGTTCAGGATGCATCAGGACGTTTTCAGTTCAGTCGTTTTGACTGATCAGGCAAAAGAGAAAACCGTAGCATGCTACGGTTTTATCTCCGGCGAAAAAAACTGAAGACATGCCTTAATGCCGGATCCAGCATTTTTTCCCATAGGGATGTATTAACGCCGGATCCGTCGTTCCGTTATGCGCATGCACAGACTGAAAAAAAAGGTGAAAAAAAATAAATGCCGGATCCGTTTTGCCAGATGACACCGGAACGACAGATCCGGCATTTCAATGCATTTTTTCGACTGATCAGGCATTTTTAAGACTGATCAGGATCCTGATCAGTCTTAGGGCTCTTTCACACCTGCGTTCTTTTCTTCCGGCATAGAGTTCCGTCGTCGGGGCTCTATGCCGGAAGAATCCTGATCAGTTTTATCCTAATGCATTCTGAATGGAGTGAAATCCGCTCAGGATGCATCAGGATGTCTTCAGTTCCGGAACGTGTTTTGGCTGGAGAAAATACCGCAGCATGCTGCGCTTTTTGCTCCGGCCAAAAATCCTGAAGACTTGCCGCAAGGCCGGATCCGGAATTAATGCCCATTCAAAGGCATTTATCCGGATCCGGCCTTAAGCTAAACGTCGTTTCGGCGCATTGCCGGATCCGACGTTTAGCTTTTTCTGAATGGTTACCATGGCTGCCGGGACGCTAAAGTCCTGGCAGCCATGGTAAAGTGTAGTGGGGAGCGGGGGAGCAGTATACTTACCGTCCGTGCGGCTCCCAGGGCGCTTCAGAGTGACATCAGGGCGCCCCACGCGCATGGATGACGTGATCGCATGGCACATCATCCATGCGCATGGGGCGCTCTGACGTGATTCTGGAGCGCCCTGGGAGCTGCACGGACGGTAAGTATACCGCTCCCCCGCTCCCCGCTCCTACTATGACAACCAGGACTTTAATAGCGTCCTGGCTGCCATAGTAACGCTGAACGCATTTTGAAGACGGATCCGTCTTCAAATGCTTTCAGTACACTTGCGTTTTTCCGGATCCGGCGTGTAATTCCGGCAAGTGGAGTACACGCCGGATCCGGACAACGCAAGTGTGAAAGAGGCCTTACTAATGCCATCAGTTAGCATACATTTTGCCTGATCCGGCAGGCAGTTCCGGCGACAGAAATGCTTGCCGGATCTCTCTGCCGCAAGTGTGAAAGTAGCCTTAGTATTGAGCGTTCGGTCTCATTAGATTTCCGTGGTTCGCTTGTCTGTGTTAGTGCACATCATTTAGGTCATTTTCTATTTTTACCTCTGAATAAGAAACTGTTTAAGTTTCTAAACGTGTCTGGTAAAAACGCACATGAAGTAAGCTGCGGTATTTGAAAGACAGATTTTCATCGTTTGCCAAAAGAATGATATATATATATACTCTGTGAATTAGATAAAGCGGCAGAATCTGGCGTCCCGAGGCCTATAACACGCATGCGCTAATCAAAGTGCCAATACAAGCGCGGGGACGGACTGTAAGTCTCAGCGATCCCGGAGCAATGGAGGGGGATCAAGCGGCATATACGGACAAAGCCACGTATGTACCAACTGATACATTGGCAATAGCAGACCGCGTGATAAGGCGAGCACACCAAGGTACCGGTAAGAAGCGCGAGAGCGCAATATACTTTACTGAACTACATAATAATACTCATACCAGTACTAACAGACAAGCGAACCACGGAAATCTAATAAGACCGAACGCTCAATACTAACCTGGACCGGTATCGGCCGCACGCCATGTATGAACATAAAATGTAGAGAGATACTTAATCTCACATACCGCAGCATATGAATGGAGTTCAAGTTCCAAAGTTGCGTGAGCTCCGCAATTGGAACTGTAAGAGGGACCGTGACTATACTAATATATCACTATTTTTTAACATTTTTATGGTCTTTTTTTTAAATTTAATTTTATAAAAATGTTTTGTATATATTTAGTTTGTATATGAAGTGTATTTTGAATAGGGAATAAATGTTACATTAATTACTTGGGAGCCGGTCATTGGTTGAATTATACAGAAAAAAATTTGCCTATTTTTACGGACTGTCCAGAAATTTCTTGACAGTTGGCAGCCCCGCTCCCGTCCCCTGAAAACCTTTATTTGCTATGATGCAAATTGAATATTTGAGTTCAGCTACAGGTCTCTGCAGATGTCTGGAGGTTTCCAACCAGCGGCTCAGAAAAAGATCATGGTGGAATCTCCAATCAGACCCTGAGCATAGCCCCGGCCTAGAACATAAGAAGCCCTGGGGGCTCATATACAACTCATAATGAACATGCCACAAATGTGCAGCTAAGGACAATGACGCGAGGTGCAGGAACACCAGGAATGTCGCAATAAGGACAGGTCAAGACTCGAAAAACAATTCACTGGGGAGGACAAGACATGGCCCTGCATCGCCTCCGCTAATTGCTATGAAGGCATGAGAGGCAGCTTAATATATTAGGAATTTGCACAGTGAGCAATTCCCCAATATACTACATGTAGCATAAAGATGTTTGTCTGGGTAGAGGGAGAACAAACCAAAATAGGACTTGTAAAGGAAATAATACCAGTCACTGATGTGAAGTAAGGGAATGGCTCCCAGCACAAACCTCTAATACACAACTACTCACAGAAACTTGGGGATATTTGGCTTGTGGGTGAAATTTCAGGATGAACCTAAAACGCACTCTAACCTTTATAGGTGAACTTAATGTGACCTTCTCTAACCTTCTGAATGCTCATGTCCAACTGTTCAGTGTTTCAGTACTTTTTGCACAACTTGCTGTTCTCTAATGGAGCTTAACTGCAAAATTCACGACAGATGATTGACCCATGAGTCGCCCAATAAATTTCCTGGATCAATTAGTATTGGTATTTAAACAGTCCTCCTCATCATGCTGCTCACATTTTGACATCATGAGACCAAGACGACGCCTAACAATTGATCAGAAGTACCTTGCCAATGCGAGGCTTCAAGCAGGAAGTTCTCAGACGGAAACTGCCACTGAGCTTAGTGTCCTCAGCAGGTTGTATCAGAGATAGAGACTGGAAGAGTCACAGAAAGGCAAAGAAGTGGACATCCTTTGGCCACATCCCACACTGATGACCGCTTCATTGTAAACAATGTTCCTCGGAATCGGATGATGAATGCCGCACAACTCCAGGCACGTTTAAGGAGGTGAGAGGCACCAAGTGTCATGTCAGACCATTTACATCAGTGTGGTCTGCGTGCTAGACGACCTGCAAGAGTACCTGACCACCCCACCAGGCGCCAGGGCCAGCGAGCATCTACGCTGGACGAGGGACCGGTGGGCCTTCGTGCTGTTCACTGATGAAGGTCAATTCACGCTGAGCGGAAATGAACATTGCTATGGTAACAGCTTGATATGCTCAAACTAGGTGACAGATTCCCTTTAACAGGTCTATCGATCCCATAATTTCCATAATCCCATGATTTTTCCTTCTTGGTGTTGCAGTTCCAATGTCGAGGAGTGTATATAGTAAATATGGCAGTTTTACCGAATTGCAGTATTCTGATGGAAGTATTGGTAGTGATATGTGAGCACTGTATACAGTGGGACAAAATGTTGGTTTCCAGAAAGTTTGCTGCTTCAGTGTTTTTGGATCTTTTTGTCAGATGTTTCTATGGTATACTGAAGTGCAATTATAAGCAGATATATCAAGTTTATGTATAAGCTCAATATTTCCAGCGTTGCCCCTTCTTTTTTAAAGACTTTGCCCCCACATGTTGAATATCCGATTCTGGGCCAAATCCTGACGTATGGTGACCCATTCTTCTCTAACCATTAGCACGGTAGTATTATTTGGATACTGTATTGTATATTATCTAAGCGGTGCATAGTGGTATTATTTAGGCACTGAATGGCAATATTACTTGATATTGTGTGGCAGTGTTGTCGGGACTGTGTATGGAAGTATTTTGGGGTATTTTAGGGAAGTATCTGGAAACAATATCTACATGTACATATTCTTTACCTATTGTCCAGGGCCCCGGTTTCTATACAGTTGACCATCTCCAGGGACGGGGCAGGCTGGGCTATGTTTGGGAAACCTGAGGATCAGTCAGTTACATGTTATGTGCTTTAATCCTCCGATTTAACAACTGCTTTTAATAATTCAACCAAATCTTTCCGGAATGAGGCTAAGAAGTGATTTAAAGACGCGGGATCTCCCATCTGCTGACAGTACATTAACGCGTAATATATGGAGTGTAATTATTCTGTGCTGCTGAAGTGTGGACGCTTCTGCTGTACATTATTAACTCTGCCAGATAATGATCCTGGCGCTCAGGCAAGGAGCTCTCCATGTGTAATATTCCTGCTTTGTGCGTGTGCCATCCTCACGAGCAGACAGATGTATGGAGAGGCTTCCAATCTCCCCTGATGGGATCACTCATCATGGAGGGCTCCCACTCATTTGTCTGTATTACCGTCCCCCTTCTCATGTACCGTTGTATGGGAAGCAGGCTCATCGAGACCAGGAAATGTTGTAATTAAAGGTGGATTTAGATCAACCAATAATTGTCCAGATTATCGGAAACGACCGCTCCCGCGAATGCTCGTTCCCAATAATCTGGACATCTAAATGTGCCGCCAATCACCAGATGAACGAGCAAAATGTTTGTCAATCCACCCCTGTTCATAGGGCGTTGAAGCCTTGTCATGTTTTGAGACAAACTTTTTGATCTGGTACAGACATGCAACTTCACTTAAAACCTAAAAATTCTATGTTTTATCCTTTTTGCCATCGGGGCACAATTACAGAGGTCTAGGAAGCTGAGATTTGGGCTGCTGTTTTCAGGCCCAAGACATTGTAAATAAATCCACCCTCCCAAATTTTCCCAGAGATGATCTGAAATTAGAAAATGTAGTGGGTCATTTATTAAGACCAGTATTTTAGTTCCAGTCTTAATAAGCCCCTGCGATGGCGGTGGATCCGCTAAAGTTATGTAGAGGCGCCGGTCTAAAAGTAAGCCAGTTTTCTTGCTGTCTTACATTTAAACCATTTTCTACACCTAAAACAGGCGTAGAAAATGGTAAACAAGACGGGCCTGCTCGCCCGCTCCCTTTCCCGTCCACTTTATTTAGAACAGCCGTGAGCGGGGAAAAGTCGCAGATTGCGGCACAAATAACCTTTTGCGCCACAACCTGCGCCATAAATATAGGCATATCTCTGATTGTAAATGACCCCCTTCGTTTGTTCCATTGATACTTTAGTAACACAGAACTAACTTTGCTACAATTGTATCGAGTCTAGACAATGCTCTGAGATCGTCAACACAAATCTCTACCCTGTTCTTATGGTTTGCTACAATGTACAGTCCTGATCAAAAGTTTAAGACCACTTGAAAAATGGCAAAAATTCCTATTTAGCATGGCTGGATCTTAACAAGGTTCCAAGTAGAGCTTCAACATGCAACAAGAAGAAATGGGAGTGAGACAAAACATTTTTTGAGCATTCAATTTAATGGAAACAACGAATAAACTGAAACAGGCTGTTTTTCAGCTGATCAAAAGTTTAGGACCACACCTCCAAAAAAAACTAAGCCCCCCCAAAACAGAAATCCAATTCCAAACATGAGCTCAGTAATGAGTAGCTCCGCCGTTATTGTTTCGGCATGCTTGATGCAAGCGTTTCCATGAGGTGAGTGGGAACATTTCTCCAAGTGGTGAAGACGGCCGCACGAAGGCCATCTACTGTCTGGAACTGTCCATTTTTTGTAAACTTCCCTTGCCATCCATCCCCAAAGGTTCTCAATTAGATTTAGATCAGGGGAACACGCAGGATGGGCCAAAAGAGTGATGTTATTCTCCTGGAAGAAGTCCCTTGTCCTGCGGGCATTGGGTACTGTACCGTTGTCCTGTTACCACACAGACGAGGGCCTCAGTCATGAGGAATGCTCTTTGCAACATCTGGACATAGCCAGCGGCCGTTTGACGCCCCTGCACTTCCTGAAGCTCCATTGTTCCACTGAAGGAAAAAGCCCCCCAGACCATTGTGGCGCCCCCTCTACTGTGGCGCGTAGAAAACCTCTCAGGTGGGATCTGCTGGTCATGCCAGTAACGTTGGAAACCATCAGGACCATCAAGGTTACATTTTTTTCTCATCAGAGAATAAAACTTTCTTCCACCTTTTGAATGTCCCATGTTTGTCCAAACGAGCAGTTCTGTGGCGTTCAAGGAAACGAGGTCTTTGATGGAGTTTGTTGTTTTTGAAGCCCTTCAGTCTCAGATGCCGTCTGATGGTTATGGGCTGCAGTCAGCACCAGTAAGGGCCTTAATTTGGGTCGAGGATCGTCCAGTGTCTTGACGGACAGCCAATTGGATACTCCGGCTCAGTGCTGGTGAGATTTTTTTGGGTTTTCCACTTGACTTTTTTGTTCCATAACCCTCAGGATCATTTAAGAAATTCCAAATGACTGTCTTACTGCGTCCCACCTCAGCAGCGATGGCGCGCTGTGAGAGACCCTGCTTATGCAGTTCAACAACCCGACCACATTTAAAAAGGGAGAGTTTTTTTGCACCAGTTATTTGGACTGGATACAATTGTAACAAACAGAGGCGTCGAGCTCAAGGATGCAATAGTAGCAGTCGAACCCGGGCCTCAATGGCCCTTCTGCAGCATAACAAGCCACCTGTAATAGAAATGGCACTTTGGGGTCCAGAATTTTCAACTTACACCTCTGGTGACAAGCCGGCCACAGCAAGAAGTCGAAAGTCTGCCCCTGTCTATTGGATTTAAAGAATAATGTGCCCGTTTACTGACAGCAAGCAGAGATCTGGAAGAATCTAAAACCCAAAGTATATTAGAAAGTAGCAGAACTTTTCGTTACCCAGTTAGGTGTATAGATGGGAAGCTTTGTCCGTTCCCTCCCCCACTTGCGCATAAATGTCCCAGAATTGCATTTTTGTGGGTTAACCCCGTGTGTCACTACCTTACGTAACTCTCTTTCATGCTATCGCCCCCCCCCCCCCACGCTTTTCAGTGAAGTCACTTCTTAGGCGCACGGCTGGCGTTTGTCATTGAAAAGAAACCTTTAAAAGCAACAGGGGAACAAAGAGCTCGCAGTCCGCTGGGCCGGTGACGCGGCCGTCCAGGTGTTTCTGATTTAAGACTATGACCATTCATTCCTTCCTGCTGCTGGCTCAGCTCGGCAGGCTGCACTGAACGGCCATTGTGTTCCAGTTTAAAGGGAAAGGCGCCTGTAGTAAAGCGGGGGGCCCCGCAGAGAAGGCCGGCTATCCAGCCTTTATTAGCCCCACTCATCCTGAGCAGGCCCCCTTTATTGTTGCTCTTACATCAGAGAACGTACCTGCCACCTTAATGCCTTGTAGGCATCTTTTAATGTGAAAAGTAACCACTATTCAGCTGAAAGGACATTTCTGAGCCATGAGGCATGAAGAGGCACAGACCTCAGTGATTTGGCTAGGATGCATTTCCACTGGTGGCATCAATGTTTGCACCACTGATGGTAGGAGAGAAGGGTCACAGCCTTTTTGGGACTTAGTTTCCCAAAGTCCTGCTCAGGTTCTCGCCACCAACGAGCGGTGAATGTGGATGTGAACATTGATGTCGAGTTGTGGACCATGATTTAGACCATGGATGTCAAACTCATGGCCCTCCAGATGTTGCAAAACTACAACTCCCATCATTCCCTGATAGCTGTAGTATGCCCAGGCATGATGGGAGTTGTAGTTTTGCAACAGCTGGAGGGCCACGAGTTTGACATCCCTGATTTAGACCAACAGTGAAGGATATTTTCAGGCTAGATTTCTCCACCCTGATTGACTCCTTTTCTCTGGGCGAGAACTTTCACCACATTGCGGAACATTAAAAATTCAATTACGTGATTACCCTGTTTACATTACAATGAAAGCTACAAATATACTTTACCATAAACTAATGTGTTAATGAGGTGTTAATCCAGACATTAATTAACCTCTGTCACACCCAAACCAGGAGGGCAGGTTCTGAAATATCCCCAGATCATCCGTGACTTTACTGCAACAGACAGTATTATAGTAGTTATATTCTTGTACATAGGAGCAGTATTATAGTAGTTATATTCTTGTACATAGGAGCAGTATTATAGTAGTTATATTCTTGTACATAGGAGGCAGTATTATAGTAGTTATAGTCTTGTACATAGGAGCAGTATTATAGTAGTTATATTCTTGTACATAAGAGCAGTATTATAGTAGTTATAGTCTTGTACATAGGAGGCAGTATTATAGTAGTTATATTCTTGTACATAGGAGCAGTATTATAGTAGTTATATTCTTGTACATAGGAGCAGTATTATAGTAGTTATATTCTTGTACATAGGAGGCAGTATTATAGTAGTTATAGTCTTGTACATAGGAGGCAGTATTATAGTAGTTATATTCTTGTACATAGAGCAGTATTATAGTAGTTATAGTCTTGTACATAGGAGGCAGTATTATAGTAGTTATATTCTTGTACATAGGAGCAGTATTATAGTAGTTATATTCTTGTACATAGGAGGCAGTATTATAGTAGTTATATTCTTGTACATAGGAGGCAGTATTATAGTAGTTATATTCTTGTACATAGGAGGCAGTATTATAGTAGTTATATTCTTGTATATAGGAGGCAGTATTATAGTAGTTATATTCTTGTAGATAGGAGCAGTATTATAGTAGTTATATTCTTGTACATAGGAGGCAGTATTATAGTAGTTATATTCGTGTACATAGGAGCAGTATTATAGTAGTTATATTCTTGTACATAGGAGGCAGTATTATAGTAGTTATAGTCTTGTACATAGGAGCAGTATTATAGTAGTTATATTCTTGTACATAGGACAGTATTATAGTAGTTATATTCTTGTACATAGGAGCAGTATTATAGTAGTTATATTCTTGTACATAGGAGACAGTATTATAGTAGTTATAGTCTTGTACATAGGAGCAGTATTATAGTAGTTATATTCCTTGTAACATAGGCAGTAGTATAGTAGTTATATTCTTGTACATAGGAGCAGTATTATAGTAGTTATATTCTTGTACATAGGAGCAGTATTATAGTAGTTATATTCTTGTACATAGGAGCAGGATTATAGTATTTATATTCTTGTACATAGGAGCAGTATTATAGTAGTTATATTCTTGTACATAGGAGGCAGTATTATAGTAGTTATATTCTTGTACATAGGAGGCAGTATTATAGTAGTTATATTCTTGTACATAGGAGGCAGTATTATAGTAGTTATATTCTTGTACATAGGAGCAGTATTATAGTAGTTATATTCTTGTACATAGGAGCAGTATTATAGTAGTTATATTCTTGTACATAGGAGCAGTATTATAGTAGTTATATTCTTGTACATAGGAGGCAGTATTATAGTAGTTATATTCTTGTACATAGGAGCAGTATTATAGTAGTTATATTCTTGTACATAGGAGCAGTATTATAGTAGTTATATTCTGTACATAGGAGCAGTATTATAGTAGTATATTCTTGTACATAGGAGGCAGTATTATAGTAGTTATATTCTTGTACATAGGAGGCAGTATTATAGTAGTTATATTCTTGTACATAGGAGCAGTATTATAGTAGTTATATTCTTGTACATAGGAGGCAGTATATAGTAGTTATATTCTTGTACATAGGAGCAGTATTATAGTAGTTATATTCTTGTACATAGGAGCAGTATTATAGTAGTTATATTCCTGTACATAGGAGGCAGTATTATAGTAGTTATATTCCTGTACATAGGAGGCAGTATTATAGTAGTTATATTCTTGTACATAGGAGGCAGTATTATAGTAGTTATATTCTTGTACATAGGAGGCAGTATTATAGTAGTTATATTCTTGTACATAGGAGCAGTATTATAGTAGTTATATTCTTGTACATAGGAGCAGTATTATAGTAGTTATATTCCTTGTACATAGGAGGCAGTATTATAGTAGTTATATTCTTGTACATAGGAGGCAGTATTATAGTAGTTATATTCTTGTACATAGGAGCAGTATTATAGTAGTTATATTCTTGTACATAGGAGGCAGTATTATAGTAGTTATATTCTTGTACATAGGAGCAGTATTATAGTAGTTATATTCTTGTACATAGGAGCAGTATTATAGTAGTTATATTCTTGTACATAGGAGCAGTATTATAGTAGTTATATTCTTGTACATAGGAGCAGTATTATAGTAGTTATATTCTTGTACATAGGGGGCAGTATTATAGTAGTTATATTCTTGTACATAGGAGCAGTATTATAGTAGTTATATTCTTGTACATAGGAGGCAGTATTATAGTAGTTATATTCTTGTACATAGGAGCAGTATTATAGTAGTTATATTCTTGTACATAGGAGGCAGTATTATAGTAGTTATATTCTTGTACATAGGAGGCAGTATTATAGTAGTTATATTGTTGTACATAGGAGGCAGTATTATAGTAGTATATTCTTGTACATAGGAGCAGTATTATAGTAGTTATATTCTTGTACATAGGAGGCAGTATTATAGTAGTTATATTCTTGTACATAGGAGGCAGTATTATAGTAGTTATATTCTTGTACATAGGGGCAGTATTATAGTAGTTATATTCTTGTACATAGGAGGCAGTATTATGGTAGTTATATTCCTGTACATAGGAGCAGTATTATAGTAGTTATAGTCTTGTACATAGGAGCAGTATTATAGTAGATATATTCTTGTACATAGGAGGCAGTATTATAGTAGTTATATTCTTGTACATAGGGGCAGTATTATAGTAGTTATATTCTTGTACATAGGAGCAGTATTATAGTAGTTATAGTCTTGTACATAGGAGCAGTATTATAGTAGTTATATTCTTGTACATAGGAGGCAGTATTATAGTAGTTATATTCTTGTACATAGGAGGCAGTATTATAGTAGTTATATTCTTGTACATAGAGGGCAGTATTATAGTAGTTATATTCTTGTACATAGGAGCAGTATTATAGTAGTTATATTCTTGTACATAGGAGCAGTATTATAGTAGTTATATTCTTGTACATAGGAGCAGTATTATAGTAGTTATATTCTTGTACATAGGAGGCAGTATTATAGTAGTTATATTCTTGTACATAGGAGGCAGTATTATAGTAGTTATATTCTTGTACATAGGAGGCAGTATTATAGTAGTTATATACTTGTACATAGGAGGCAGTATTATAGTAGTTATAGTCTTGTACATAGAGGGCAGTATTATAGTAGTTATATTCTTGCCTCAATGTGAGTCCTTGAATTGTCTAGAAAGACTTCCAGCTGACACAGCAGACGCTGTAGGACTCCGGTGGTCACAAGATAGAACAGTGACCAGGATCGGAGTTATGTGATTCACTGCAGTATCCTGTCCCTACTGTATTTTACAAATGGCGGCCACAATAAAAAATTATCCTGGAGTGCTACTTTGAGAAATAACCCCCATTCCTGCTCTTTGTGCTGAAGCCTGTGTCATTTTGCAAAGGCCATTGATTTTCATTCCAATTGTAATTACTTATGAGCCCATTAAAGAGCAATTAGTTCACAGTCCTGACATTATGACCTGCATGGTTCTGAGACTGAATGTCAGGATTTGCAGCAAATTGCACCTTTTAGCTATTATCTAACCCTAATAATGGTGTCCGGGCTTATAATGGAATTTTGACCATTGTTATGGACCAGGGGTCTTTCAAATAAGCTTTACACACACCAGCCCCCACCCCCTCTTTTCAAGCAGGCACCCATTTGTGTACCACAGGGTAAACACTGCACTTGAGGGACCATTGATACCTATGAAGAATGGGCCAGACAATGGGTGGTAGGCATGGATACAATATGGAGTGCTTTAGGCTTGTGGAACCCTGCTGTAAACTCCGCAATAGGCAGTATCGGTATCGGGTATTTACTTGGTTGGCGGGGAAACATCATCAGTTTTTTCTTTGCAGTAGTTTCTACATCATCGTATAGTGTCTTCAGGAATGACCAGTCTATAGTCACCATAGAAGATCCCACAATAGATGATTATGGCGCATCCATGATAATGTAACAGGTGGGGACCCAATTGGGGTTCAGAACCATCACTTGGCTATTAGGGTGACCCCTGCTCTCCATTCACATATATCTCCCATAGGCTTGAGTGGAGAGAGTGGTGGACATAAGTGGTACCTCCATGGGGTTCAGGGGACTCCTGTAACCCCAATGTGCAGGAGTCCCAGAAGTGAGACCTCTATCAGACATTTAGAGCATATTTATAGAGAAGATGGCCCTTTAAGAGGTTTCTCTATCCCGGCTCTTTATGTAGGGTCCCTCAAGGAACGGTTCTAGAAATCTCCAAGCAGCTCCAAAAGGACTGTTGTGCTTCATAGAGCCTCGTGTCTTTTGCTTTGGGAATCCCCGGGGTCCTAGCCGATCACCCTGTCATGTAGTTATAGTTTGGAGGTCTTGAGTGCCTAGGCCTGCTTTGTATTAGCCGTGCTCCCAACCATCACAAGCCAGTTATGGCACGAATATTCTCTTTATATGGCCTTTGGTCCCCCCCCCCAAACACTAGGACCTAGGTGCTCCTGCAATCTCTGCACCCTCCTATAGCTTCCATTCTGGTGCATATATCACCCCCTACCATAAAAAGTTGTCGAGGATTAGGGAGGAGGATTTTCAGTTTTTCTGGAAATAAAGCCACCCTTTTCCATGGGCCATGCCTGGTATTGCACTTGGAATTGCAGACATGGCTCATGGACAGGACTGGTGCTCTTTCTGGAAAGAAATCTAAATAAAATCAAGGACATTCTCATTAATGAGGCTGATGCTGTTTGATAGGGTTGACCCTGCTGATTATATGGTAGCTTTACCGCCAAAATGCATTGTGATGTTCCTTAGTTAGGCTAATTGTAATCAATATGCTAATTAGACCTTTAGTGCTCCAAAGGGTGGAGCCTAACCCCTCGGTGCACTTCAGCTCCTCTGCTTTCCTGATACTTTCACACCAGCGTTTTTGCTGGATCCGTCATGGTTCTGAACGGACCGGTTGTTTTATCTCTAAAATAGCCAAGACTGATCCGTCTCTAAAACCATTGAAAGTCAATAGGAGACGGATCCGTTTTCTATCGTATTTGAAAAAAATGGATCTGTCCCCATTGACTTACATTGTGAGTCATGACGGATTCGTCTTGCTCCGCACCACATTGCGGACAGAAAAACAGCGTTATTCTGTCCGCGATGGAGACGCAAACAAACGGAACGGAATGCATTCTGGAGCATTCCGTTTCGTTCAGTTCAGTTTTGCCCCCATTGACTGTAACGGTCACGTACACACACACACACAGGGGGGAGGATAGTGACCACTGCGCTCCACCCTCACCCCTGGCCCTGCCTACTTGCCTCATGAGTCCGGATGACAGGGGACAACTGGACGGCAGTCCCTAACTTAGGATACGTGCGGAAAGGACAGACAAGACAAATAACGGATAGTGAACGGACCGGGTCAAAACCAAGAGGACAACGCAGTACAGAGGGATAAGCAAAGAAAGGTCCGGAGAAGCCGAGGTCAATATACCAGGACGGATGCGCAGTACAGGAGGAACAGGCAAAGGATCGTCAGGGAACAGGATCAGGTAAGTACACAGGTATCCAACAACTGCCAGGAACCTAAATTAACAGGCAACCTGTGGCCAGCAGGCTGCCTGTATTTATAGTGGGGAGTAAGGGTCATGTGACGTGGCCAGCGTCACATGACCGACAGACCGACCAGTCGAGCACCGAGTGATCAGCTCGGCGCTCAAGTCAGACCTAGGAGCAGGGAGCCTACCAGCTAGCAAAGCGGCCCTGGGAACGAGGCAAACACAGATCCTCGCTCCCGAAGCTAAGCAGCAGGTCTGCGGCTGACGGGAGACCGAGTGCGCCTTCAGAACCCCGTTGCATTGACAATGAATGGGGACAAAACGTAAGCGTTTTACACCGCTATTGAGATCCTATGACGGATCTCAATAGCGGAAATGGAAAGCGCAGATGTGAAAGTATCCGTACACTCCTTCCCTTGACTGACAGGGCCAAGCATCATCATTGTGCTCTTTCCTGAGCCTGTTATCCCATGCTTGCACTGCTAACTGTATATTCGGCGCATGCGCAGCACATCTCTTTTGGGTTTTACCTCTCCAGGGATGCTTACTGCGCATGCGCTAACGATGGCATCAGTGGTGCAAACATGGGATTATACGGCCAGGTAAGAACACTATGATGGTGCCTGGCCCTGTCCGCTTTGTCAGGAAAGACAGGGAGCCGAGGTGCACCGAAGGACTAGGACCCGCCCCTTGGTGCACTGATGCCCTAATTAGCATATTGATCAAATCAAACATAACTGTGGTATGGCACAATGGATTTTTGGTGATTACGGTACCGTTTTGTCAAGAAGGATCAACCCTGCCAGGCAATATGTCTGGTTTAATAGAGTTGATCCTGCTGACAGCTGCCCTTTTAAATACACTGCTGATGACATTTACAGAGATGGCAGCTTACCTTATACTCTGCAGTTAAGTGCAGCTACTGCTGGGGGCCCCCCGACCGATCCTCCTGAGATGATCTAATCATGACATCAGCCTGGCCTGTGCACATGTCGCAGCGAATGCTCTCAGGAGCGTCTATGGCCAAATCTAGCAATGTTTATACTATCCGCCTCACATGAGGCCTGCAAGTGCGGAGCAAGCATGTGTCATGGTCATGTACGTCAGCAGATCATACATCAACCTGGGTGGTCACTGGAATTACATCCTCAAATGATCCTTTGCTTCCCCAGCTCCCCATCCCCTGTGATCCACATGTAGAACCGATGTTTAACCCCTCGCACTCAAGCTTGTAGTCATTCTTGGTCAATGATATTCTATCTATAATAATTCCAGATCTGTCAACAGTTTAGACACTGAAAGGGCATGTCCACCTGCAAATACTATTTATTAGCAGGCTTGTACTGCAGAGCCATATTCACAATTCTGCAGGCTTCAGAGCTGAAATCTTGCATTTCCTGTTAGTTCAGTGTCTGCATAGAGCTTGCTATGGAGATTTGTATTCTGGGAAGTGTCCTAGGGTTCATAGGAGTGCCCACGTCTATGAATGTCCCTTGTGATTGGATGTAGGGGTGCCCACTTCTATGGATGTCCCTTGTCATTGGATGTAGGGGTGCCCACTTCTATGGATGTCCCTTGTGATTGGATGTAGAGGTGCCCGCCTCTTTGTATTTCCCTTGTGATTGGATGTAGGAGTGCCCACTTCTATGTATGTCCCTTGTGATTGGATGTAGGAGTGCCCACTTCTATGTATGTCCCTTGTGATTGGATGTAGGGGTGCCCACTTCTATGGATGTCCCTTGTGATTGGATGTAGGGCTGCCCACTTCTATGGATGTCCCTTGTGATTGGATGTAGGGGTGCCCACTTCTATGTATGTCCCTTGTGATTGGATGTAGGGGTGCCCACTTCTATGGATGTCCCTTGTGATTGGATATAGGGGTGCCCACTTCTATGGATGTCCCTTGTGATTGGATGTAGGGGTGCCCACTTCTATGTATGTTGAGATTGGATGTAGGGGTGCCCACTTCTATGGATGTCCCTTGTGATTGGATGTAGGGGTGCCCACTTCTATGGATGTCCCTTGTGATTGGATGTAGGGGTGCCCACTTCTATGGATGTCCCTTGTGATTGGATGTAGGGGTGCCCACTTCTATGGATGTCCCTTGTGATTGGATGTAGGGGTGCCCACTTCTATGGATGTCCCCTGTGATTGGATGTAGGGGTGCCCACTTCTATGGATGTCCCTTGTGATTGGCTGTAGGGGTGCCCACGTCTATGGATGTCCCTTGTGATTGGATGTTGGGGTGCCCACTTCTATGGATGTCCCTTGTGATTGGCATGGACGTGGCCATTCCTCTGCACATGAGGTTCTCCTTCATAGCTGTCCTACATGTATGCAGGTGTCTTGATAAAACGTGTCAATAATTAATTTGGCACAACCTCCTCAATGTTTTGAGCCTGAACCTTCTGCGCCTCTTTGTTCAAATGTGTCCTACATGTCACAGAACAAGACTACAAATGGCTTATGTTTGGACGGGCATAACCAGTCGGTGTGTGCAGAAAATATTTGGCGCCGATACAAGGTGTGCTGAACAGCTGGCTGCTACAAAACACACACATCCATTCTTCCCTGGCCGTGACCGCAGGATGCAGCTCAGTACAGCTGGCACGCTTTGTGGCTGACGTAGACTGATTACATGAGATGAGCTGCGGCGTTGCGGTCAATGCACACTATTGCGGAAAGTACAGTCTCATTGATATGTAAAGCATCATCACTGTTCAGATCAATAGCATTGATTATGTTGCTAAGGAACACCTCGAACATGAATCCCTTCCCTGCAGCAGCTACAGTCAGGTCCATAATAGTTCCCCTAGACTTACGCCAGTGCATCTTAAAGGGGTTATCCAATTTCACAAACCCCCCATGTGCCGGGCCCCTCACAGGTAATATACTTTCCCAGCTCCCGAGACCGGTACTGGTGCCCACATCGCCGCTGCTGCTTCTCCCTGTACACGGATGAAAACATCCGGTGTCGGGGGGGGGGGGGGGCAGCCAATGGCAGGTGGGGATGAGGACGACCCTTCCTAGTGTCACCCGCGATGCTAGGGAGGCTCGTCCCCGTTCCTGCCGACCGTTGGCTGCTCCCCTGACACCGGATGTTTTCATCTGTGTACAGGGAGAAGCAGCAGCAGCGGTGCGGGGACCAGGAGCAGCACTGGGGTATATATATGTTACCTGTGAGGGGCCCAGCACATGGGGGGGGGGGGGGGCGGTTTGTGAAATTGGATAAACCCTTCAAGTAAAATAAAAACAAAAAACGTAAACAACTTTGCAAAAAATCTTCATAAAGAATCTACCATTTTGAGTCTACAGCTCCTATACTGACCTCTGTGTCTCCATGGTAACAGACTACAGACCCTGTGCGTAGTCTGATCCTGCAGTCAGGCGTTAGTCCCCTCCGCTGTCTGTAGTACAGGAGCGCAGAAGCCAACTACAGACTTGTAGTCTGAGACTGTGGAGTCACATACACCTGCCGACAGAGAACTACAGACTTTGCTTAATCAAGAATTTTTGCAAAATTTTTTCTTCGGAGCTAAAGAAAAAGTTGCAAAAATGTACGATAGTGTAAAAATAATGTTTTCCTTTAATCTGGTGTCCGATAATCAAGAAAGTCTAATAATCCAGCATTTTTTCTAGCATAGTATGGAAATGTAATGTGGAATTTCACAAGATCAGAAACTAAAGAACAGAAGAAAATAAATATTTGTACTTTATATCTAATGTTTATATACTTTATATCTAATGTTTATATACTTTATGTTCAATGAGATCTCTATATATTTTAGACACTTCATATATGAGATTTATATACTTCATGATTTTTATACTGTTTGTATTGTTTATATTCTTTGTATATGTTATCTGATCTTTATATACATTTTTATAGTTTTATATCTGCTTTTTATGTTCTTTATATCAGATCTTTATATACTTTATATTCAATAAGATCTTTATATATTTTATGTATTTGATATCTGATCTGGATCATGAACTTGCGGTGGGGTCAGCGATGAGAGACTCTCAGACTTTGGGGGTTAAAAGTCCAAATAGCACTTTATTTTCTCAGCACAATTTATTTAAGTCACTTGGGTGAATCCATGGCACATAAAGCATAACCACCAACCTCAAACACCTGCCCGTCTGGGCTCTAACTAAGGGCTCATGTGCACAACCGTATGTATTTTGGGGTCTGCAAAAAGCGGATCCGCAAAAAATACAGATGACGTTCGTGTGCATTCCGTATTTTGCGGAATGGAACAGCCGGCCCCTAATAGAACAGTCCTGTCCTTGTCCGTAATGCGGACAATAATAGGACATGTTAAATATTTTTGCGGAATGGCCATACGTAAAAGTAATGTACACAGAGAAACTTCAGTTTTTTTTGCGGACCCGTTGAAATGAATGACGGTCCGCAAAAAAAAAAACGGAACGGACACTGAAAGAAAATACGTTTGCGTGCATGAGCCCTAATACAGAGGAATGTGTCTCTCACCTGTTGGATTCGGTTTGGCACCGCCGCGCCAGTCAGATAGCCAGCAGACCCTGACCTTGTCTGAAGCGCTGAGGCGGCTATTTATTCTCCAGTAATGATCCCAGTAGCTACACCTGGGAACTCTCAGACTAGGGGGGAGAGCCATACTGGAGTGAGGGCTCATGCACACGAACATATATTTTTTTTTTCCGTGTCTGTCCCATTTTTTTTGCGGCCTGTATGCAGAACCATTCATTTCAGTGGGGCTGCAAAGAAAAACGGAAATGACCCAGTGCACTTTCCGTGTCTGTATGTCTGCATGGCCGTTCTGCAAAAAAATAGAACATGTCCTTTTATTGTCTGCATTACATCCAAGAATAGGGCTGTTCTATTAGGGGGCGGACGCTCTGTTCCGCAAAATGCAGAATGCACGCGACACAGTATCGGTGTTTTGCGGATCCGCAATTTGCAGTCCACAAAACCAACAACGGTCGTGTGCATGAGCCTTATGGGTGTGGACTGGTAAGTGAGGCGGCTGGGTGAAGTATACACCGCTGCCAGCACTTTACCGCACACTTTGTTACAATACTTTATTTTTTATATAAGATCTTTAGATACTTTGTCTATTTTCTATCTGTTTTTTTATATACTTTTATATGCGTTATATCTGATCTTTATATATAGTACTTTGTATATTTTCTTATTTTTATATACTTTATATTGGATTTTTATATACCTTATATCTGATCTTTATATACTTTGTATATTTTATACACTTGATATAGAATCCGTATATGATTTTTATATAAGATCTTTATATACTTTGTATCTGATCTTTATTTTATATACTTTATAACTAATCTTTATATACTGTACTTTATTTTTATGCCTGTTTTATAATCCAGAATATTTGATAATCCCGTCCCTGTCCGATCCCATTGATGACGGATTAAAGGAATTTTACTGTGTTAGAAGCGAACTCTTCACTCTGCGTCCACAGCACATTGCTTCATTTCAAGGGTCTTACAACCTTCGCTAAATACCAGGCTGGTTTTTGCGCTGCCCCCCTCCCCTCCCCTGTTAATCCTATGGTTGGGGGCTCAGGTTTATACCATAGTTAGGTGTTTGTTTTCCTTGTCTTGGGTGGTCCCTCATCTATATCTAATGCAGAGCCCACCATAGACCCCATAATATCCCAGATATGGCTCAGCCTTAGCATGTTAACCCCTGGCTAAACATCAAAGAGGGAAAACCTACAACAACATATGACCATGTCCTGACTCAGCAGAAAGGTGGAGATTTTTGGTGAGAATCCATCCCGTGATAATTTTCTAATCTTGGCTGTCAATGACTTAGTCGGCGGGATCTGTAGCCATTCTGATTATAGGAATGATGACAGCAGCAGCAGAAGAGTGTGCTGGTCAGGAGCGGGGGGCAGTGACCGGGCCTCCCATGTGATGATGTAATTGAGGGGCTGCATGAGCAGTCATAAGGTGAGGGGGCAAATGGAGACCTATGGGAGGCCACCAATGGGGCTCTTCAACAGCACAGAGTATTTCAGGAGAAGAGTGTGCTGGTCAGGAGCGGGGGGCAGTGACCGGGCCTCCTATGTGATGATGATGTAATTGAGGGGCTGCATGAGCAGTCATAAGGTGAGGGGGTAAATGGAGACCTATGGGAGGTCACCAACAGGGCTCTTTAACAGCACAGAGTATTTAAGGAGAAGAGTGTGCTGATTTTGCTGGGAAGGAAGTGACCTGCATACCTATGTGATGATAGGACTACATATCACAGGGTAAATTTGGGGAAAGGGGAGGAGGGGGGGGGTGAATCACAGGCTGATAATGAAAAGAGTGGGGTTCTACCGCAGCACAGAGCATTTTAGGAGAGCAATGCACTGGCTGTGTAAAGGGCACTTACTGTATGTGATGTTAGGTGGGACAGGTTGGCATCTGACAGGGTTAGAATCGCACTGTGAGGAGGACAATGCAGCGAAGTGGTAGGATCAGGGTTCTCCAGCAGCACAGAGTATTTTAGGCATGTCATGTGCTGCTTGTAAAGGAGGCATTGACCTGTCCATTCTTCATACAAAGATGATAACTAGGGCAGGTGTGAATGTGACAAGGGCAGTTTCATGATGTCAGGGGTAGAAAGGGGACAATGCAGAATTTGGGGACTGATAATGTAGACAGATGCACGGGGTTACTTATTTCTGAATGTTCTGGACTCTGGAGGCTCCTGGGTCCTAATGCAATTCTCTGACCCACTCAGGCGCCAGGGCCAGGGATGTAAGTGACGTACAGTTTTTGGGGGTCGCCTGGCAGGTTCGGCCAACATAATGTGTTTGGCGAGCTTTAGGCATGCAAAAAGATGAGTGGAGGAGGCTACTTCTACAGAAAGTTACCTCACTGCCAAAGACTGGCCATCAGCTGCCGGCCGAGGGGGTCTCCCGACTCTTGCATGGGGAATAATGATCGGGGGACTGGATTTTAACATACCCGGATCCTTTGCTCTCAGAGATGTAAGCCGTTGCTAGAGGTATTCTCATGGAGATAAGTGGCCACCAAGGTACCTGGCAGCGTCTTCCTGCCCAGTCTACATGTGTATGGGGGTCAGAAGACTGGTATCTAACCTTCATCTGACATCAAGGGAGAGCCGGGAGCTCCTTATATGAATTGGGTAGAGAACCGGTCCCAACAAAGAGTGAGAAAATTATCTTTTCCTACCGCAATTGAGAATGTGGCTTTTCTACAAGAACGTACCGTCGGGGTAAATGATCAGCAATCTGGCAGCAAGTCCTGAATTTCCCTGCAGCGCCACCGCAGGAGAAATGAAGCATTGCACAGTCCCTACTGAAATCAATGGGCTGTCCATGCCATGCATGGAGGTGCTGAGTCCTCCAGTGTGAGAGACGCTCTTTGTAGCAGTTCTCCGCTTCATAGCTTATAGAAGATAGTCCTGAACGGAGACCCCCGCCCCCCCTCCTTTATTAAAAATCTGAATTGCATGCTGGGATTTTGCTATGCATTTTGCAGGGCGTGGATGTCGGCTGTCCTCTTCTCTGATTTTGCTAAGAGGAGAATCCTAATATGGATGCCACTTTTGTCACCAAACAGGTCACACGGGCATCCTGGATTTGCTCTGGATGCGTTGTGTGTGCATTGCGAGAAACCCGTGCGAGTGCGCACACAATTTCAGTAATTTTTTACTGCGATTGCGTTCCGATGTTCAGTTTTTTTCAGCGCAAGTGCAATGCGTTTTGCATGCGCGTAATAAAAAACTGAATGCGGTATCCAGACCAGAAACAGGACTTCTTTACTGAAGTTTGGGATCGGTGTTGTGTAGATTTTATTATTTTTCCTTATAACATGGTTATAAGGGAAGATAATAGCATTCTGAATACAGGATGCTTACTAAAATGTGGCTTGAGGGGTTAAAAAAATAAAATAAAAATTAACTCGCCTCATCCAATTGATCGCGTAGCCGGCATCGTCTTCTTTCTTCTTCTTTCAGGACCTGCCAAAGGACCTTTTGATGACGTAATCGCGCTCACCACGTGGTGAGTGCGGTGACGTCAGCGCAGGTCCTGCTGAATGAAGAAGATAGAAGGCCTGCGCTGGAGCTCTGCAGGACCTGCGCTGACGTCACCGCGCTCACCACGTGGTGAGCGCGATTACGTCATCAAAGGTCCTTTGGCAGGTCCTGGAAGAAGAAGAAGAAGAAGAAAGAAGACGATGCCGGCTGCGCGATCAATTGGATGAGGTGAGTTAATATTTTTATATTTTTTAACCCCTCCAGCCACATTTTACTATGCATCCTGTATTCAGAATGCTATTATCTTCCCTTATAACCATGTTATAAGGGAAAATAATACAGTGATTAGACTTTAATGGGGTTGCTCATCCCTATGCGTGAAAATCACCGCTCATCTGAACAGTCCCATTGAAGTGAATGGGTCCGGATTCAGTGCGGGTGCAATGCGCTCACCTTACGCATTGCACCCGTGTGGAATTCTCGCCCGTGTGAAAGGGGCCTAAAGGGGTTGTGCCCCAAAAAATAGTCTACGTTTTTCTAACCAGCACTTGGATCTGAATGCTTTTGTAATTGCAAAAGCATAGCCACTGAGCTGTTCAATAAAATATATCTGTACAGCGCCACCTGCTGTTTGTTCTTTTTCTTATTTCTATGTCCAGCTTGCTGGGGTGGACGCACATGCTCAGTTTCATCCTTCAACTGCCTCCTGAGGTGTGATAGGGAAAGAGCTGGGGTAGAACTGAAAACCAAAGCATATTCGACCGAACCACAACTATTTTACTTCACTTATTTTCAAGATCTCTGCTTGCTGTCATTAAAGGGCATCTGTCAGCAGATGTGTGCACTTGGCAGCTGAAGGCATCTGTGTTGGTCCCATGTTCATATGTGCCCGCATTGCTGAGAAAAATGATGTTTTAATATATGCAAATGAGTCTCTAGGAGCAAAGGGGGCATTGCCATTGCACCTAGAGGCTCTGCTCTCTCTCTAACTGCCGCACCCTGTGCACTTTGATTGGCAGGGCCAGGTGTGATGATGCTTTCACTGCCTACCTGGAGAACCCCTTTAAGCTTCACTGGGCTCCCAAAGAACATTGTAAGTGGTGTCCTGGTGCATTGGGGCCCAGGAGGTTCAAGTTACACCATGGATGGATTACATTGGTGCTGGGTGTGTAGATCCCGTTGGGAGCAAATGGATCCCAGTCAAAACATGGAGACATGGAGTCTGTGAACATACCATTAGACGTGTATAATCTCCAGTGCACAGATGTCGGGGTGTAATAATCCGCCCGGAGTAAGACTCTTCCTTTCCTGATCCGCAGCCGTCACAGCTCTTACTGATAGACGTGACCATAGATCCTTGTACTCGGTATACACTCATCAGAGCTCGTTACTATGTGTCATGAGTAATATCTTGCCTGTTAGTCAACGTACATTACTCCAGCTCGCACTATGCAGATCAGGTCAGAGGGAGACGTCTCAAACACTTTTATTACTCTGATGTATCCACAATGAGAAAATAAGAAACTTTCCAACTAGTCTTCATTAGCAATTTCCAACTATTATGAGTCTACAGCTGCCAAGCAGAATCATGCATCTCCATGGTAACAGACAACAAACAAACCCTGTGTAGTCTGATCCCGCAGCCATATTCCCTTCCATCTGTCCCCTACTTCCTGCTATGATACCACATCTATGTTAGGTAGAAGTAGGGAACAAATGGATGGGAGGATGACTGCAGGATCAGACTACAGAAGGGTTGTTTGTTGTCTGTTACCACGGAGATGCATGATTCTGCTTGGCAGCTGTAGACTCATAATAGTTGGAAATTGTTAATGAAGACTAGTTGGAAAGTTTCTTCTTTTCTCTTTGTGGATACATCAGAGCAATAAAAAATAGTGGCAGCTGGAGTAATGTTACTATGGAGTTGCAAACCACACCAAAGAAAACCCTTGTGTCATGCTCCACCCCTCAAGCATTGCACTAGAAAAAACACAATGTTTCAGTTTTACTTGGAGTGTTCCTATAAACAATGTTGTAGCGACAGGGGCTGCTGAGGTTGCAGCCGATCGCAGGTCCTGGGCTATCTTCATCACCATATGCAGCAGCAAGGCAAAGAGAAGGTTACCAAGAGGAATCCTGGCTATGCCTGCTACTCGCATAATGAGAGTTGCAGAGTGTAATAGTACTCTATTGCATATAGTGGAACCTCTCGGTGCTGTCCCCGTGCTCACATGTAGACAAATCACACAGGTCCTAAAGATCTCCCTTAAAGGGTATGCATACTTTTGCAACATATTTGTTTAAAGACCGTCTGTCAGCATGATCAACGCTATTCAACCATTTATACTGCCTGGCAGGGTTGATCATGATGACCAAAATGAGCCCTTTCTCTCTGCAATTATTGGTATTATGGATGCAGAGAACTTAAATGAGGTTCTTGGAGCACTGAGGGGCTGGCCTAGTCCCTCGGAGCACCACTTCACCTCTGCTTTTCTCCATTGCCACTCTTCCTACCAGTGAGATTGTCGGGGAAATCTCATGCATGTGCTGGTGCAGTGAAAATCTCTTCTGCTGGTGTATGTCTGACGTTTCAGGGCCACAGGAGCAGTGAAGATCCCTGGCCCTGTCAATCATTGGGAAAGGTGGCGATGAAGCGGGGCTCCGAGGATCTAGGCCAGCCCCTCAGTGCTCTGAGCACCTAATTTACATATAACGAAAAACAAGAATTTCTCTGCATCCATAATACGGACTGCAGAGAAAAGGGGCTCATTTTGGTCACCATCATCAACCCTGCCATGCACACCGCTCTTTAATTTGCTCCAGGGCATCTAAAATTGGAAAAATAGTATTTTTTTTTTATGAAAACATTTTTGCTAAATCTCCTGCTGTTCTGTGTTTACAACTGTTAGGCAGACCTATCTGTCTCCGTGGTTGCAAATCCTCTATGTAGTCCATTCCTGCAATGATGTATCGGTATAGTATATAACACATAACGGGATCAGACTGCACGGGGTTTGGAATATAAGAACTGTTTCCAAAATAACGGTCGGGGATTTGCAAAATTGTTTCATTTTTCCTTTTTGATACACTGCGCAATGAAACCTTCCGTCTGTGGGCATCATTCCCACCGCAGCCGAGGACTCTCATTTACGGCCGCAGATGCTTCTCTCGGATCTTTCTAGGGAGACGTGTTCTGTATTTATTATGCTGCACATTTATTACTCTAGACTCAAAGGAATCCAACGCAACTTGATTGAAAAAAAAATAAAAAGGGTTGACAATGTGTCTGTGCAATGTCTGCAGCGGAGACCGCACACTTCCCAGGCGCATTATGCTGTATTGAATATGTGCTTGGAGGAGAATGCCGCCCCCCGGGGCAGCAGGGCCTATTATTATGTCAAGGGTCTCGGCGCACAATGCGCATCCAAGGACCTCGTTCTGACACATAAAACAATATCCACTCCCAGGGAGCCGAGTTATTATCGTGCCGGCAACAAGAACATTGTCCAATTAACAGAGCAATCACAGCACAGATTGTGAGCAAAATCAACCGCTATTCACAGGATCACGAATTGTGTTTTGGAGAAGATTAAGGATCCTCAAATACTGAAATATTCTCCAAAATCCATAGTATAGGCCATCGGAGAGCGCTCAGTGGGGTCTGACCCCCAGGAACACCACTAATGATGTGAACAATGGAGACCAGTGGAGTAGGAGAGAAACTAGGTTGCGGTATCTGATAGAGAGCGCCGCTCTATGCTGCCGTGTCTGGTACTGCAGCTTAGCGTCAATCATCTGAGCCGCAGTACCAGAAATATCCACTAGTACACGGACGCTGCTGTGTCTATAAGACAGAGGGAGGAGCCACAAAATGTCCCGGGGTCTCACTCTGGGGGACGGATCTCGTCTATTATCACAAAGTATCGATCATCATCTAATACTACTTGTATGGCAAGCGGAGCTTCTGGCTGATCATCCATATAGAGAAGTATTATAGTAGTTATATTCTTGTACATAGTGGACAGTATTATAGTAGTTATATTCCTGTATATAGGAGCAGTATTATAGTAGTTATATTCCTGTACATAGGAGGTAGTATTATAGTAGTTATATTCCTGTACATAGGAGGCAGTATTATAGTAGTTATATTCCTGTACATAGGAGGTAGTATTATAGTAGTTATATTCCTGTACATAGGAGCAGTATTATAGTAGTTATATTCTTGTACATAGGAGCAGTATTATAGTAGTTATATTCCTGTACATAGGAGGTAGTATTATAGTAGTTATATTCCTGTACATAGGAGGCAGTATTATAGTAGTTATATTCCTGTACATAGGAGGTAGTATTATAGTAGTTATATTCCTGTACATAGGAGGTAGTATTATAGTAGTTATATTCCTGTACATAGGAGGTAGTATTATAGTAGTTATATTCCTGTACATAGGAGGAGGAGGCAGTATTATAGTAGTTATATTCCTGTACATAGGAGCAGTATTACAGTAGTTATATTCTTGTACATAGGAGCAGTATTATAGTAGTTATATTCTTATACATAGGGGGCAGTATTATAGTAGTTATATTCCTGTACATAGGAGCAGTATTATAGTAGTTATATTCTTGCACATAGGAGCAGTATTATAGTAGTTACTTTCTTGTACATAGGAGGCAGTATTATAGTAGTTATATTCTTGTACATAGGAGGCAGTATTATAGTAGTTATATTCCTGTACATAGGAGGTAGTATTATAGTAGTTATATTCCTGTACATAGGAGGCAGTATTATAGTAGTTATATTCCTGTACATAGGAGGTAGTATTATAGTAGTTATATTCCTGTACATAGGAGCAGTATTATAGTAGTTATATTCTTGTACATAGGAGCAGTATTATAGTAGTTATATTCCTGTACATAGGAGGTAGTATTATAGTAGTTATATTCCTGTACATAGGAGGCAGTATTATAGTAGTTATATTCCTGTACATAGGAGGCAGTATTATAGTAGTTATATTCCTGTACATAGGAGGTAGTATTATAGTAGTTATATTCCTGTACATAGGAGGCAGTATTATAGTAGTTATATTCCTGTACATAGGAGCAGTATTACAGTAGTTATATTCTTGTACATAGGAGCAGTATTATAGTAGTTATATTGTTGTACATAGGAGCGGTATTATAGTAGTTATATTCTTGTACGTAGGAGCAGTATTATAGTAGTTATATTCTTGTACACAGGAGGCAGTATTATAGTAGTTATATTCTCATACATAGGAGCAGTATTATAGTAGTTATATTCTTGTACATAGGAGCAGTATTATAGTAGTTATATTCTTGTACATAGGAGCAGTATTATAGTAGTTATATTCTTGTACATAGGAGGCAGTATTATAGTAGATATATTCTTGTACATAGGAGCAGTATTATAGTAGTGATATTCATGTACATAGGAGCAGTATTATAGTAGTTATATTCTTGTACATAGGCAGTATTATAGTAGTGATATTCATGTACATAGGAGGCAGTATTATAGTAGTTATATTCCTGTACATAGGAGGTAGTATTATAGTAGTTATATTCCTGTACATAGGAGGTAGTATTATAGTAGTTATATTCCTGTACATAGGAGGCAGTATTATAGTAGTTATATTCCTGTACATAGGAGCAGTATTACAGTAGTTATATTCTTGTACATAGGAGCAGTATTATAGTAGTTATATTGTTGTACATAGGAGCGGTATTATAGTAGTTATATTCTTGTACGTAGGAGCAGTATTATAGTAGTTATATTCTTGTACACAGGAGGCAGTATTATAGTAGTTATATTCTTGTACATAGGAGGCAGTATTATAGTAGTTATATTCTCATACATAGGAGCAGTATTATAGTAGTTATATTCTTGTACATAGGAGCAGTATTATAGTAGTTATATTCTTGTACATAGGAGCAGTATTATAGTAGTTATATTCTTGTACACAGGAGGCAGTATTATAGTAGTTATATTCTCATACATAGGAGCAGTATTATAGTAGTTATATTCTTGTACATAGGAGCGGTATTATAGTAGTTATATTCTTGTACGTAGGAGCAGTATTATAGTAGTTATATTCTTGTACACAGGAGGCAGTATTATAGTAGTTATATTCTTGTACATAGGAGGCAGTATTATAGTAGTTATATTCTCATACATAGGAGCAGTATTATAGTAGTTATATTCTTGTACATAGGAGCAGTATTATAGTAGTTATATTCTTGTACATAGGAGCAGTATTATAGTAGTTGTATTTTTGTTCATAGGGGGCAGTATAATACTTGATTGTGCTGGTATTTGACTTACTTTGTCAGGACACCAGCTTACTGGGCTTGAAAAGTGACAACTCATTTTTTTTCTGAGATAGAAATATGTTTTAGCAGTTGTCACTTGCTTTCTCCCACTCTCTACATACAATTTGCATTATTGGGTAGTATTTGTAGACCTACATCTTTTCTCTATCCTGATGCATGATGGGAGTGACATTTAGAATTGCTATATAATCTATCAGGAGCTCGCAGCGCGGTATTATTATACGTTTCTGCCATTTATGAACGTCTCCTCCTCATTATCGTAAGTGACGACGTTTAATAACAGGAACATTCAAAGAATTTGCATTGAACGTCTTTCTGGTGTTTCCTGGGGCTGTGGTAGAAGGTCACAGACACTTTGCCTTATGGGAGGCTTAATTAGTCTGGCAGGAGGTCAAGGCTTTGCAAGGATTGCTGTAAGGAATGCATTTCATGGAAGGTTTTATGGATTTTGTGAAATGATAGGTTAGGCTACAAATACCTAAGGACTCTGGAAGATTATCATTATCGGTTTAATTTAACCGGTATTCTCTAATCCGGCATGAATTGAAAATGGTCCCATGATGGATTAGCAGGAAATGATAGTCCATCCGGTGGAAGTCTGGGCAATGACCTATTGGGGGTCTCCCCCCCCCCCCCCCCCGCAATGGGTTAAAGATATAGGCAAAGGATCTGTTTCATGGGTCATGTGACACCATTATAAAGGAATTATAATAAGAAGACCTATAAGACTCGCTGCCCGTATAACACACAGCCCATGATCCACATTTTAGTTGATACCCCCTATAGGAAACCGCTTTATTGTAGCGGTCACCTTGCTCCTCCCACAATCTGCCAAAGGCCAATCAAAATCCACATTGGTAAATTCTGCTGGAAGGGTGGATGATTGGCCCAGGGTAAGACCTTCGACGAGCTCAATTGTAAACCCATAAAAAGGGGCATTTAGTGTTTTTCACTCAGAATAACCCCTCCTGCCATATTTGTAGATGTATGCTGAGCGCGCCAATGTGTGAATATCCTATGTGCGGTATTATCCTTTAAGTGCGATAATGCTGTTACATGGCGTTACGGCGTGCCTGTGATTTTGGCACATCTCGGAGATTACACCGCGCACTGGATCAAAGCTGAGAGCATAATTCTGTCACCCTGTCATCTCCACAAGGGACAGAGCGTTTCAGGGACTGAACGGAGAGGACGGCGTGTTACTCAGAACCGCCATAAACGTGACGGTAACTCCCCGGCTCGACCAGCGAGGACAGGGAGCAGACAAATTGGGAGCTTAGCTGGAATGAATGTGATGTGTAAATCCTTGTATATTAGATGTAGGTTAACGTCTTGTTTATAGGACTGTGGAGGATTCTCGAGCACTGGCTCCGAGGACCAGGTGACTGCCTCCCACGCCATTTCTATAGGGTGCACATGGCCGTGCAACCAATATCCTTTCTCTGATGCAACTGTAGCAAATTCTAAGCTGTGAGAACAATGACGTCTGTATCAGTTCCCAGTCAGTTGTGGCACCTCGCTGTGTCATATATATCGCTCCCAAGTCCCTCCATACACACATGCATGCTCGGTCCAGCCGCCACCAGACGTATCTGAGCTGCTGTTAGATACGTCTGGTGGCGGCTTATCTCCCTGAGAACAAAAGGATCGGGCGTGTTGAAATCCAACAGCCCAATCCTTCTCTCCCCTGACATCTGCTGTTGGTGGAGAGCCCCCATACACACTGGGTTCCGTACATATCATAGAGGGAGCCTGTGTGGCCCCTGAAGTGTCCAGCTCCGGTTGAGCCAATCCCCTTTACCTGGGGGATGGGTGCCTATACAGGACTGTCCAGAGGAGCTTCTTCTCAAGGAGGTTGGAAATTTCCTCAAGGGTCATGGAAAGGCCATAGAAGAGGAAACGAAGCCTGGCATCATAAAGAGGGGCCCGGTGTGATCTTTGTTATAGGGCCACTTCTCTTCTGTGCACATCAATGCTCTGATGGACTTTCTTGGACCCATAACTATAATCATGAGTGGACTGACCAGGGAAAATTCCCTTTGGGCCGATGCCCAGTGGGCCACTTGAGTCCTCCCAAACAGCCACCTGCTGGGTACATAACAATCTAACACTGCCCTGAGCAGTTCTATTGGGGCAGTATATTATACTGGTTCTGGTATGACAGTATAATGTACTACACTTTGGTATTTGGTTCTGCCCTTCTAAGTTATTGCTGCCCCCGCCTACTTGAGTTGACCCGTCGTCCTCGTCCACCTTCTATCAGCTTGGGCCCACCTACAACACAAGGCTACTTTTTATTTTTTCAGGGCCACTTTAAATTCACAGTCCACCCCTGACTATAATCGGGCTGTTGGATTTCAGCATGCTTGATCCTTCTTGTTTTTAGGCTGGCCATCCAATGTAAATCTCTGCTCGGCTTGGCTGAGCATGGAAGTGTTCTTCATGTGGATAGTGGAAAGGCCTGCTGCCATACACCCGTCACCTCTGGATATCTCTGCTCGGCTTGGTGGCTTAGCTCCCTGTGAACACAAGGTATGGGTATGTTGAAACCCAACAGCCCAATGCTTCATACTCGCAACGTCTGCCACCGGGGGAGGTCAGGAGACCCCTGCACCGGCTTATGATACTCTAATGTGTATGGCCAGCTTAAAAGGGTACAATGGGGGCATATCGCTAGGATCCACGTCCATATCGAGAACGGAGCGGAGAAGGTGGTGGCTGGAGAACCCCGGGTCTGGCCACCACCAAGTGCTCTCCCCATAGAAGTGAGTGGGAGCACACCGCGCGTGACCAATTTCATTTCTATGGGGCTGATAGAAAATAAATGGACCACTTTCAGGGCTCCGTTCTTGGTGTAACTGCGGGTCCCAGAGGTGGGACCCTCACCTATCAGACAATGGGGGCATATCCTAGTGATATGTACCCATTGTCTGAGATAAGAATACCCCTTTAAAGGCCCTATTACATGGGTGGAGTGACAGGCAACTATCATGAAGGAATGGTTGGAAGGAACGCTCATTCCTGATAATTGCCCCGATCCTCAGTGTTCTTCTCATCATCAGCCTCCTGCTTTTGGATGCACATGGCCAGATAGTGTATCTATGTTTTCACATCCAGGACATCTGCTCTGCTCTTATCTGAAGGGCAGTAGAGGTGAAGCATCTCCATTAGCACTTTGTTTGCAGAAGAAAATCTCTCTATGGCTTAATGAAGAGTTTTTTGCCGACAAGCACTTGGGAGGAAAAAGTCAACATCAAACGTCCAGAGAACTGACAGCATCCAGGGAAAGCTCTGTGAGGCTGCGGCCAGGGCGACTTCATCTGCTTGCAGATTACAGGCAGCCCATCCAGTGCGCCCAGAAATGACGTCTACGGCAGTTGTGGTCTGCCCTCGGCGGTGGCCGTACTGACCATAAGTGATGTTCCAAGAATGGTCCCACCTAAGCCAACCCTATCCTATCCATTCTGGGTGTCCAGCGGTTTAAGGCTTCCAGTGATGGTCTCCAGGGCCAGGTCTAGGACATGGAAAACTGGGCAATTGCCCAAGGCTCCTATTTTCAATGTCCATTCCATGGCTCTGCAAAAAAGGTGGAACGTGTCCTATTCTTGTCCATATCGCAGACAAGAATAGGCATTTCTAGAATATCGCGGAATGGGAAAATGCTTATTGATCATGAGAATGGGAGCCACATATCTCACGGGGACCCCTGAAATGAGTGGAGCTGCTGGAATTAACCCAGCGCTTGTACTTCAGCAGTCCCATAGAGATGGATGGAGCGGCAGTGCACATGTTCGACCTGCCGCTCCGCTCATTTCAGGGGCCCCCGTTACTCATGATCTGTGAGGGTCCGATCCTGCGGATAGAAATAAACGGAGTCAGTGTTCAAGCAATACTTCAATCACATCAGCGCTTGAACAGGCGAAAAGTTTGGAAATCCTCCCCCAAAAAGTTTCCAGAATTTTTACATATCAGAAGCCATTACAACATCTGTAAAGTTATCAGAGAGAGAGATCGGCCCTTTGGAAAGAAATGAAATCTGGGAAAGGCGTTTGTCTTCCCGGCTAATGTAATTTTAGCTGCATTTACATTCGGCGACGGCCGCGCTTCTAGTTTTTCATAACAGAGATGATGAATGACTGCGAGAGTCGTCCCCGGCCGAGGGGGAGAGTCATGTAATTTGCTGCAGTAATTGGTAATAAGTTATACAGTTGAGCTGACAAAGCTGCTCCGTAACAAGAGGCAGCCATGGAGAAGAATACAGTCACAGGCTTGGCCTGGTACTATGGGTCAGGAGGGGGCAAACTGGGAAGGAGGGGCCGGGCAATGTAGCCCACGAGAAGGCCACCCTCTATTACTGCACACACAGGACGTATCATCATCCGTGATCTTCCATTAGACCAGAGATGCCCAACCTGCGGCCCTCCAGCTGTTGCAAAACTGCAACTCCCAGCATGCCTGGACAGCCTACAGCTATCAGCCTACAGCAGGGCATGATGGGAGTTGTAGTTGTACAACAACTGGAGGGCCGCAGGTTGAGCATGCCTGCATTAGACCATGGCCTGTACTGGTTGCCCACAGCAAATCCGCAGTGTGTTAGAGAACCAACAAAACGGATGAGACTTTAAGAGCTGTCGTTCAGATGCGGCGGAAAAAAGTCTGCAGCGTAAATTAATTTGTGGTGTTGGTTTGTCGCCATACACAGGAAAAAAAATACGGAGCAAATCTAAATGTATCTCGCACATGACGTCCCTCATGGCTGCACCCTTAGGGCCTGTTCACACTGCGCCAGATTTTGGGACCGAGCCCACACCAAAATGCCATCAGCGGCCATGTGAAATCCCGCTGCCACTGTTGTCATCGTGTAGTCAACGGTATAAAACCTTTCCTTGTACGGTGTCCGGACGGACGCCGCTGGAAGAGGCCACGGGTGTCTGTTCGCAGTTTAGCACCGAAGCGTGTCTTCATATTGAAATTTTAAAGAAACCCAGCATATACATGGCAGTTTCTGCTACACAACGCATGTTAACACAGCTTTAGACAGTTTCCATACATCTGCCCCAACGACCCTAGTGGCCAGTGATTGGCTCCAACATCCCCGTAGCTCCCAACTAAAGTTACTGGGATTATCCTAAATTCTACCGACATTCCATGCAAATTTGTCTTGTTTTGGCTCAAATCTGTAATAGGAGTTTGTAAGCAGGTTTGGGTGGGCCTGGGGACCAATTTAAATGCCTCTACTTTACCTACACAAATGTTGGTAAGTAGGTTCTAAGCGGTGCAGAGGTGGCAGTCTCCTGGCCCTGGAGCCTGAAGGGGCTCAGAGGTCCTTCTGCCACATGAGAAGATGTCATTCTAAACAACACATCATAGATGGGGGCCCTGTTACAGATCAGAGCTTCAGGTTGACCCTCTTGGTTGTCTTTTGCTGGACACCTTTGAGGCTCATTATTGTTTCAGAGTCTGGGTCCACCAAAGTTTTCTCTGGTCGACAAAGCCCCAGATGATGGTCTAACCTCATGGACCTCAACTAAGTTCATCTTTAGACATAAAGAACTCTAAACCACGAGACTGAGGTCTCCAACTTGTGGCCCTTACAATAGCTGGAGAGCCACAGTTGGAAACCCTCCTCTGATGCCTTCTATACCATCCATACCTTCTGTGTGTTATCACATGAGGTGGGTGGGCTACACTACATTGGACAAAGACCACCAAATGGATGCATTTGCACAAAGTCTGGAAAAAAGTTGAGATGTCTCCTTGCCCTGCAAGCACAACACAAGCCATGTCAAGAGTGACAAGATAATTGCCCAGTTATGATATCAGCTCCTCAGCCTACATCAAGGCGCAGTACATGTCAATAGTATTAATCTTACATATAGGGTAAAAAAAAAACAGACCGCACCTAAATATTCTGCCAAGGTTGTTTACATGGAGAGCGCCATGTCCTCACATCTGCATCTCGCACTGTGTCTTGGCCCAAATCACTATGAATAAATGCAACAAGATGAGACACGCCTAGACGATGCACCCATTGAGGGAATGCCCAGATGCTGCAAGTCGGCCAGCTGCAACACACGAGTAACACCCAAAATTTTCCCAAGGAGATAAATAATAAATGCATTCTTAGTTCCAGCTCACGTATCTGCTGAGTTAGTGTCCACATACAGAATAACCTTTTTTGGGGTAAATTCCCTTTTATATTGAAGGAACAGTCACCCAAAAATATTTTTTTACACCACATCTCCAGTGGTAAACTACTGGTTAACACTATTGCTTTTAGCTTTTGGGTTCTAACTTGGAGTCCAGTGTCAAACTGACCCACCAGAGTACCAGAGGATCATCTGGCGGGCCTAGGACGTGAAACTATAGTGGGCCTTAAAGGTCCAGAAGAAAAAAAAATTGGAGCTGCCTTTGAAGCCGATCACTTTCCACTAGGTTGTTTTTCTTTAAATCAAAACCTTTAAGACTTTTTAATGATATTGGGGTTGGGTCCTTAGAGTAATTTCTTATGGTGGGCCCTAGGAACCCCAGTCCGACACTGTTGGAATCCAACCAGGAATATGTATGCAATGTGGATGTTCTCCTCATGTTTGTATGAGTTTTCAACTTCTCAAGAAGGCACATGGTAGAGAATCTTAAGGTGGACAATGTATAATTTCTTTGGCTGATTACTATTCTTCCTGACTACACCATAGGCTTAGTTTGACCTCTATTGACCAGCCAAAGAGTCCTTTTAGCATACGATACATGCTAGATTCCAGCCCTCACTTTCATCATCCTGTATTCTCACCGACCATAAACAAATGGCCGATACAAGCCTTAACCATTCACTCCAAGTAATACTTTCGTCTCCAAAAGGCTTTTACAGTTTTACATCTCTCCTTAATCGGTCAACTTTCAATGCAGCCTCCCTATCTAGAAAAATCTTCTTATCGTTATCTGCCTGACCTTTAGGAAGCAGCCGGTCAATCTATCACTTTGGGACAACCAGACTTCACCACAAATCACAATTATGGGGATGTCATTTGTAAGTCAGTGTTCACTTGACCTCAGGGTTTAGAAGCTTATCAAAGAGGAGGTTCTGGTTTTTCTCACCTTGGTGGAAGAGTGGGGTTGGGTGAGAGTCTTTGAGAAGAAGATCTTTGCCATGCATGACCATAGTCCTGACCACAGGTTTCCAGCAATGATCAGTTCTTTGACGTTAAACTCCGTCCATTACTCCTAATAGGATTTTTGCAAAATGCTGTGTCCTAGACTATGAAGATGCCAACACAACCCTTGCACAACTTGGATATGGTTCTCAATTGGCATTCAATACAAACAATAACCCCCCCCCAACTGTGGCCTCATCCCCTAGAGGTATTATCACCACAAACACTATCTCTCCCCTTGGTTTCTAGCTTTGCTGGAGACGTGTTACATGGGGGGTTCAGAGACAGATTGAGGAGGACCCTCACTTATAAGGTCCATTGGCAAGTATGACATTAAAGGGGCTTTCCCATAAATGAGATTTATCACCATAGATGATAAATGTATGATCGTTGGAGGGTCAACCAATGGCACCCCCATCAATCTGCTCAGTCCCATAGAAGTGAATGTAGTGGTGGTCACCACAGTTATATTCAGACAGTGGGCTCCTTGGGGGTATCACTCTCAACATCAGTGGAGGCCTCAGGAGTTGGACTCCCAGGGATCATACTTTTACCACCCACCCTGTAGACAAGTAATAAATTATGTTTATGAGAACATCCCTTTAATACAGGAGGGTCCTTTCTTCTGGATCTGATCAGAAAGTGGCTACAACAATCATGTCTTTCAATCTGGAGGACCCACCACGTTCATGCATTCCACGGACAGCCTATTGATTTCAGTGGACAAATGTCAATACCTTATTTCTCCTGTGGTGGCGCTGTAGGGAAGTGAAGCACTTCCTGCAGGTCTACCTAGTAAGGCGTGTTACAATTGTGTTTTCAAAGAAAAAAAACTGAAGACCTCCAAAACCGTGTCTGAAGTCCTATTTTATATGAAAAGATGATGGGGGTTATGGCTCCTCATTCATGATCTTATGAACTCCGTAGAAGAGGGAAAACTGTTTGTACATTAACCTGAACTGATTCCAGATCAGTCAAGTAGGAACATAAGTCCTAATGTAATCTAGCGGCAGGTAATCACATGTAGACGCCAGCACGGCCCGTCAATGTTTAACTCTTTAGATGTCGGCTGCGAAGGCCGCGGCTGGCTGTTGGGGCATGTTCCCAGTGTCGCCCCAGTGATCCTGGTGCGTTCTGTGCCTTTCATGTTCTCCGTGAAATTAAAGCCACATATCTCAAATTGAAATTAAATTCTTGACAGTAATTAGCTGTAATGTCATGGTTGGGATTTTTTTATTTTTTTTGGGCGCTGCTGGGAATATATGTTAAAAATGAATGTAACTTTGTTTCTCTTTGAAGTTCTGTCTCTTCGTTGATTTCATGTTCTGCATATTGTCTGCAGCTTCAGTGCAAACTCTGTGCCCGGGCCCCCACCTACCCGCTGCCATTTATAATACTGGTGCCTTCATAAGGGCTCGTATGGCTTCTTCAGTGTTTTGCGGGGCATTTTTTTTACGGATCCGTTTTTCCATTTTTTGCTTCGGTAGTGTTTCCGGTTCCGTTTAGTTTTTCCGTATGGCATATACAGTATATAGTAACTAATTACATAGAAAAAATTGGGCTAGGCATAACCTTTTCAATAGATGGTTCCTCAAAAACGGAACGGATACGGAAGACATACGGAGTACATTCCAAATGTGTTGCGGTTTTTTTGCAGACACATTGACTTGAATGGAGCCACGGAACGTGATTTGCGGGCGATAATAGCACATGTTCTATCTTTTAACGGAACGGAAAAATGGAAATGCAGAAACCGAATGCATACGGAGTACATTCCATTTATTTTTGCGGAACCATTGAAATTAGCTGTTCGGTATACGGACCGCAAAAAACTTTCGTGTGAACGTGCCCTAAGGAGTAGAGAGGACTGTCTCAGGCTCCAGGAGAAATCTCTGTGTCTCGTCCTCCTTGCGGATGGTTTCCCATTGCACACATTTATGGCATCACTTGGATATTACATTGTCTGTTGGAGTCTACGGCGGTCTGAAATCCACATCCTGCGTGCTCACAGGCCCAGGGTTACGGTCCCGTTGCCCTGATGCAATGTATTAACGTCATGTTCAAGGGTGGCATCACTATAGTAGGTAATAACGGATGGCATGGATCGCGCTCTGCCCACCCCTCCTCATACATATCATGGCAGATGCTGATCATACTCGTAAGACGGCTTTCTGTTCATTGGGCCAAGAGCGATGTTCTCCTGACTCTACAGCTGCATGTTATCGCAGTAGGATAAGTGGTGCCAGAATAATGCAGCGCCGCTTATCTCCTAGAAAACAAGAGATCCTTATTTTTACACAACAGGCTATTACATTGATGGTGGACGCATTCAAAATCGAGATGACTCGCCAATCACTATTGAATGTGTACGGCCAGCAAACTGCAGGGTCAAATGAGCAGCAAAATCGCGAAATGTCCGAGAAATGGAGGCGACGGCACGGCCATCGGGGATATTTTTACAGCCGCCCGCATCCATAATTCAAGCTCCGCGCACTCATTTACAGAGTGTGGAAAGAAATGTCTGCTCCGATGAGCATCAAAAACTGTGACGGCTCCAAGGTTTTCATGTAGCTGTGAAAATAGGCAAATGTCTGGAAAATCAGCGGCCCCCTCTGGCCCCCTCCCAAAAGAGCGGCGGAAACATCAGCTGCTTAAAGGGGCTGTGTAGCTCAATAGATATTAGGCGCTGTAACTATTGTGCTTGCTCTGGGATTGCCACGGTAACGTCAACACACTTGTGTGGAGGTCACCTGACCGGATGTCCTTGAGACAGGCAGAACGTGAAGGTTCTGGGCCTCCAACTACCATCTGCCATTTATAATATTGGTGTTTGCCCATGTGGCACGGGAGCTTATCGGCCCCCCAGGCACCATTGCTGGGGGCATCTGCTGCCTCTGCATCCCACCACAGTCACAGCACCCGCTAGTCTATGGACAGCTCGCAACCGCAGAGCAAGCGCGACATTTGGATGGAATGGAGGAAAATGAAACCTAGTTATATCACTTCACAACTATAATCTATATAGTGATGTCATAATACAGGGATAATGCACAGAGTAATGTCACACTATAGGGATTATAAACACAGTGATGTCACAGGGATAATACACAGTGATGTCACAGGGATAATATGCACAGATATGTCACTTCACAACAATAAAGCATAGGGTGATGTAACAGGGATAATGCACACAGCGATGTCACAGTACAGGGATAATAAACACAGTGATGGTACAGTGCAGAGATAATGCACACAGTGATGTCACAGCGCAGAGATAATGCACACAGTGATGTCACAGCGCAGAGATAATGCACACAGTGATGTCACAGTGCAGGGATAATGCACACAGCGATGGTACAGTGCAGGGATAATGCACACAGCGATGGTACAGTGCAGGGATAATGCACACAGCGATGGTACAGTGCAGGGATAATGCACACAGTGATGGTGCAGAAGAAGACAGGGCTCAGGCCTCCCTTGTCAGACTGCAAAATCATTTATGAAGGAATTTTATCAAACGGGTTTTGTCTCTTCCTGTGAATGTTAATGCGGAGTCTAAAAATACCACATTCTGAAGTATTTCCAGCCTGAACACAGCGCAGATATTTAACACCCTATTTCCAAAGTCACTTCATTACTGTCTCAGGCTGGGAAGGTTGGGACATGTAGATTTTTTCTTCAATTGTTTGTTAATTTTTCTAAAGATACTTTCAAAGCTTTTGTATCAATGTAATATATCCTGTATGCATCCTGTATTATACTCCAGAGCTGCACTCACTATTCTGCTGGTGCAGTCACTGTGTACATACATTACTTATCCTGTACTGATCCCGAGTTACATCCTGTATTATACTCCAGAGCTGCACTCACTATTCTGCTGGTGCAGTCACTGTGTACATACATTACTTATCCTGTACTGATCCTGAGTTACATCCTGTATTCTACTCCATAGCTGCACTCACTATTCTGCTGGAGCAGTCACTGTGTACATACATTACTTATCCTGTACTGATCCCGAGCTACATCCTGTATTATACTCCAGAGCTGCACTCACTATTCTGCTGGTGCAGTCACTGTGTACATACATTACTTATCCTGTACTGATCCCGAGTTACATCCTGTATTATACTCGAGAGCTGCGCTCACTATTCTGCTGGTGCAGTCACTGTGTACATACATTACTTATCCTGTACTGATCCTGAGTTACATCCTGTATTATACTCCAGAGCTGCACTCACTATTCTGCTGGTGCAGTCACTGTGTACATACATTACTTATCCTGTACTGATCCCGAGCTACATCCTGTATTATACTCCAGAGCTGCACTCACTATTCTGCTGGTGCAGTCACTGTGTACATACATTACTTATCCTGTACTGATACTGAGTTACATCCTGTATTATACTCCAGAGCTGCGCTCACTATTCTGCTGGTGCAGTCACAGTGTACATACATTACTATAGTAGCACAGCTAAACCTCATTTTATGTTCTTGCATGTTGTTCTGCAGCCAATTGTAGGACTACAGAAACAAGCATGCCCGTACAGCCTACATACTGGGCCTTGTTGTCTTCACCCTAATACTGACTTGCCGCCTCTTCTGTGGGAGGCCCTTTCATCTTGGACGTGTAGATTTCTCTCACTATTTAGACTGTTCTCCCATCGCCTCTAAGGGATCGTTCACACGGGACGCACTTTGCTGCAAATGCACAATGAATCAGCGGCAAAGTCTGCAAGTGCAGGACGTTAGAATTGCAAAGGGTGAAATCCAGGCAGGGAATCCGCAGCATAAAATCCATACGACAGGTCGAGCCTAGGGGCAGATTGTGCTGCAAATTTTTTTTTAAATATCATGCACTTTGCTGCTGCAATTTTTCTATGAGCAATTACACTGTGGAAAATCCACACCTGCCCCATGGCAGTCTGTCTTTTCCCAGTACAATAGAGTGCAAGCTGTTTGAGCAAGGGAAGGGAAGTCATCCGCTCATCATGTAGTTCACAATTAGCGCATCGATTTACAATGTAATGAGTCGATTCGCCGAGCCCAGATACGAGTCAATGAGTTTGGCAGCTCTTACAGGAAAGCTGGTGACGCCAGGAGGCCCTGCGGTAAATTATTATTTGGGGTTATTCCTGTTTTCTTACAGGTCATTGCCTGGTAACATCACAGCGAGGAATCTGGTGACAGCGAGCAGACAGTGGTCACCAAGCGTGATAGCAACACGCTGCAAGCGAGGAATAGGGAGTATAGGATATCTGCCTATAGGGTCACGTAAGGACTGAAGATTAATGGGGGGGGGGGGAGGCATCCTGGGAGTGCAATCCCAAGGGTGACCTTCAATCCACGTATCACGCCAGGGGCGTCGCCTCTCCTGATTAATAACTACATACCCCATGTGATAATTCTCGAGCAGCTTCTCATAGAAATCTATGTTGTGCTAATTACTTAGTTATCACTACTAGAAGGTTATGAATGAATTGCTAGAAGTTTGCAATGAAGGTGACACCACTCGGGGTGTGTCCCCCGCACACTATCCAACCAGGACTGTCAGTGTCAGACCTTGCATGGACACCCAGATGGACCTTCATTGCAAACTGCTAGTAATTAATTCAAAACTTCCAGTAGGAATAATGCAGGAATGACACAACATAGAGACATAAGGATAAAGGCTCCAGAATTGTGATTACACGGGGAATGCAAGTAGTTAGTAAAACACACGCGTCAGGAGAGGGGACAAGTCCTTTACTATGCTCCTGTAATGAGGCCTTCAACTATCACGTATCATTTATGCTGCTAGTGCCTTCTTATTTGGAAGTGGAGCCTCTGCACCCCTCCCACCCGTGCACCAGATCCTGGGTGTAGCTGCTACCTCTGCACCCCCTATAGCGTCTCCCCTGTATCACGGTATGGCCATGAATGATGGAGAATCTGACATATATTGCACGTTCCCTGTTCTGGTGAGAACATTCAGCCCAAGAGGCAAATGAGGACACAGATGTCTACCCTGGTGCCACCTCCGACGCCTGCGCTCCAAGAAGACACTATGTCCTGGCGTCTGGTAGACTGGGGTCAGTAGGGTAGGCAGGTGGCACATTGTGTCTAGAGGACCCATCCCTTGACCGAGGAGGGCGGTGGTCTCAGCGGCCAGTCCACCACAGAGCTGACCATTACCATAGTCAATAAATCCATATATTATAAAACCGCTGATTCCAATGTCTTGGTGGCTCAGCATAAGCCTATAATACACAGCCATGTAATCTTAAGGAGGTGCCCTTACCTTTTGCTGGCTCGGGTCCATGTACGGTAGAGGTCCTTCCTATGCGCCCTGTAATAGTATTTCCACCAGGTTGTACCATGCAGAGGGCTCCACCGTGGTCTGGAGACTGTCAGCAGGTCTACGTTCAAGGTCCCATTCCCACGTAGTGTTGTGCAACAGAAAATCGTATGAAATGTTGTTCGACAAGCCCGATCCCTTCACATGCCCCTGCCTGTCCGTGGGGCGAAGCTGAGGGCTGCGATCACGCTAGTGCCCTATAATATTGTCCACCTATGTAATGGAGGGGGGGGGTCTGTCACCTGTTGAGTGCAAAGTAATGGCAAACACGACTGCAAATCGCTATTATTTTTTTCTACACGAGACCTGAGTACGTTGCGACGATCAAGCTAGGACTTGTATCTCTGCGCAGGCAGGAGACACAGGGATTAGTGTTAAGACTAGAATGAAGTTTTCTTGATAGGAGAAGACACCTTCCGATAGAATAACCCAGAAACACATCAGTCGGGGGCGATACATGGGGGTCAAGACTGGAAGAGGCAACCTTTACAATGACGATCCCCCTGGGACCCCCACTGATCAGCAGAAATGTTCCCAACCAGGTTCCATTAGGACCAGTGATCACAAGCGTCACTTGTACAGCAGGGGTGCGGTAGTTATAGGTAGGGGTACACAGGGAGGTGACGGAGCCCCCTACTGGTGCTGGGTAACCATACCTCTAACCACCAGGGATGAGGACTTGTTTGCCCTTCTTAGGTAGCTGTAGACCAGGGGTCAAACTACAACTCCCATCATGTTCCATTCACATATGTTGTGAAGTTTCACAACAGCCGGAGTGCTGGAGGTTGCTGCCACCTGGTCTACAGCTACCTAAGTAGGGCAAACAAGTCCTCGTCCCAGGTGGTTAGAGGTACGGTAATGTTGCTCAGCACCAAAAGGGGGCCCCGTTTAGATTTTTGCTCTGGGGCTTCCTCACCTCTATGTAAACCCCTACCTATAACTACCTCACCCCCTACTGTAGAAGATGCAATGTAGATGCTGTAGGTAACGTACATATTTAGGGCTGGGAGGACCTGAGTTATGGGTGCCATAGGGGGTGCCTGTCTTGGCCAGGGTATATAGGGCTAGGGTGGAAAACCTCATTTTTGCCCCAACTGAAGTAAAACCCCAGCTAACGACTCTGCTATCCCTTCGCATTGCAGATTTGTGTAAATGCCCCATTCTCTCCACAGCTGCTGAGTGGGCGGGTTCTTCCTGGTGTGATGTCAGAGCTGTTCTGTGCACTCGGAGCCAATCAGATACTTCCCCCTGCAGCTGCATCCCCATCCTCTCCCCTCCTCCATGTCTTTTACTCTGGAAGGATTTCTTTGAGGAACTGAGGAGGTTTCTGAGCATTTCCAGAGAGGAGAATAAGAACTGCAGGCTGCCGGAAGGTGGGGACGATACCACTGTCTTCTAATAATTATATTTAGGGACATGCACAAAAAAGTGTAACATTGTAGGTTTTTTATTTTTAATGCAAAAAGAAATAATATATATATATAGAATATTTAAGCCGTAGAGACAGTGAGTCACTCTGGTGGCCTGGGAGGAACTTGACACATACATTAGTTACATCTCATCACTCTGCCATGAGTCAGGACGGCACAGCATTTCACACAGGCATCCAACGGGGATGAAACAGAACCTCAAGGCTCCTTGGTGGGACACATCATCATCCTTCAGATCCAGATGCCATATTTCCTTCAAAATTTATAGGAAGATTCGGCATAGCTTGGCACACTGGCACCTTTGTAGGCACTCAGCGCCCATTACATCTGATCCTTGGTGGGACACATCATCATCCTTCTGATCCAGATGCCGTATTTCCTTCAAAATTTATAGGAAGATTCGGCATAGCTTGGCACACTGGCACCTTTGTAGGCACTCAGCGCCCATTACATCTGATCACAGTGAATAGAATCACTTTGCTCCTTCCAAGCTTCATGTCACCGTAGAAACAATTCTAGGACAATGGCCAGAGGTTGGGAATGTCCTGCAACCAGAAGACTCCATGGGAGGACATCGCCAGGAGCGGAGCTGTCTGCTTCTATACATGTAATAGTTTCCCCTCCGAAAATCACCTTCTTTGCAATGTGAACTTGAACTCTACAGTTCCCCGTCAGTCCCTGGCCTCTGCTGTGCCACTTTGGGCAGGGGGTTATATTATTTGGTGAAATTGTGGTAGGAAGAATGGAGGATGCTGCTGTGTGTTCCAGGCTGAAGACCACGTGTACCAGAGATGCAGCCATTAAACTCCAATATGGCACTAGGTGAGAAGGGGCCCATTCCAAATAAGCAGAAAGTGTACGCGAGTCAAGAGAATAGTACAGGGCACCAGAGCCCAGGGGATTAGAAGTTCTGAACGTTCGGTGGATCTCCACTCATTGTAGGTGCTGGAATAAAGGGGAAGGACCAGCTAGAACAGGGATCAGCAGCCTTCGGCACTCCAGCTGCTGTGAAACTACAACTCCCAGCATGCACACTTACTTGTTTGTTCTTGTAACTCCCACAGAAGTGAAAGGAGGATTCTGGAAGTTGTAGCAGCTGGATTGCCGGAGGTTGCTGATCCCTGAGCTAGAAGGTCATAGTCATCTTCAAGGGATGGGGGCTAACAAGTGCTGAGTCTGTCTTGCCTTGTGGGAGGATTGTGTATGGAAATGTGAACCAGATGGTGGAGGACATTGGGTGCCCTTTCTACATCTCATTGGTCCTCATTTATCTTCATGTTTCCAAGATCCCACACCTAGGTCCACCACCTTCTCCATTAGCCGGTAGGCCAAAACCAAGAGGCAAAGCCTGCAGGAGTGAACCAAGCCCATTCTTTCTTGGAAAATACTGGCTACCCACGCAATGCTGCATCTCAACCTACTCGTGGTGGTACAAAGGCCATAGAAGAATAGGATTACTGTGGACAACTGCAATGTTCCTCCATGTTTCACCCAATGTCACACATTCCTTCAACCTTCCTTACCAACCATTAACGCCTTTGACGTGGCAGGAGACATCTTCTCCTCCGTCCTCTGTAGATTATATAATCTCCACGAATAACATCCTCCTTTATCAGAGTGATACATAATTCACATCGGGGACTAAAAATCGTCAGAAAACTTAATTATTTAGAATCATCATCTAAGGACCAGAAAGATAAATTAAGGAACGTCTCCGGGTCCCTAAGGAAGGAATAATCCTGAAGTCTCAACACCGTCTATAATTAAGGGATAGAAATGATGTGGAGGACTCGGGTTAATTAGGGGTTAATTAAATTTCTAATATTGTAATATTTGATGATTACATTGTAACTTTCTCCAGAGGACGGAGTCACCTTCTATGGGAAGTCAACTCTAATGTATATACAGTGTATATGTTGTAGTCTAATCAGAATCTATCTACCTATCTTTCCCTCTGAGTTTTTATTTTTTACACTGATTACTTACTTTTTAGATATGCTTTGTGTTCCAGACTTCCACAATTTCCTGGAGATCACCTTTCCTGATACTAAGCTCCAAATCCCCTGTACTAACAAAGTGTTAAAAAAGCACTCCAGCAGTATACAGTGCAGCATAGTCTACTAATAAAGACTAAAGGAGCTCTTGTGTATACCTGTTTTAGTGCTATTTATGGTTTATCTACATCTTGAATCCTTCGTCCCCTCAGACATAGTTCCCCAGTGTAGCCTAAATTTCTCACCACGCCTCTGGTCTTACAGAGACAGAGGGCACTGAGTATCATCACATTTAGGGCAACCAGGGGTAGATCTGTGGCAAAGAACTGCTGCCCCCTAACTCACATTGCAGAGCCTCAGTATATTCTATGTGATGCAGCGTCAGCCTCTCCCCCTGCCTCCTGCTTATGATAGGTTTCTCTCTGTCCACTCTTAAAAGCAGGAGGGAGGGAAAAGCAGTGTGAAGCTGCATCTCATAAAATACACTGGAGACTCTGCACACAGTACACACAGAGAGTATACACAGGCAGGGGAAGTCAGGGAAGAGCAATGTGACACAGCATCTCATGAAGATACACTGGAGATTCTGCACACATTACACACAGATACTATAAACAGGTGGGGTAAGCCAGGTAAGAACAGTGTGAAGCTGCATCTCATAGAATACACTGGAGACTCTGCACACAACACACACAGGTAGTATAAACAGGCAAGGTAAGTCAAGGAGAGACCAGTGTGACTCAGCATCTCACGAGGATACACTGGATTCTGAACACAGCACACACAGATAGTATAGACAGGTAGGGTATGTCAGTAAACAGCAGTGTGAAGCTACATCTCATAGAATACAATGGAGATTCTGTGCACACCACGCACAGATGGTATAGGCGGGCAGTGTAAGTCAGGAAAGATTAGTGTGATCTGCATCTCGTGAGGATACACTGGAGACTCTGCACACAGCACACACAGTTTGTATGGACAGGCAGGGTATGTGAGCAAAGAGCAGTGTGACGCAGCATCTAATAGAATACAATGAAGATTCTGCACACAGCACACACAGATAGCATAAACAGACAGAGTAAGGCACAGTAGAGCAGTGTGCAGAAGCATTTCATAGGATACACAGAAAATTCTACACACAGATACTATAGACAGTGAGTCAGGGACATTTATAACTCTGCACCTGATCATTGAATGGAGTTACCTATTATATCACTGCACTTCTTGTCCCTTAGGTAAGGCAGAAGTGATATCTTCAGCAGCACTTTATATATGGGGAACATACAGAGAAACAAGGAGGGTGGAGCAGGTTAGGCAGGAGAGGGGTCTGACAGCTACCAGGAGGGATTTGATAGGTGCTGCTGATGTAATTCTGTCAGTCACACAGGGGAGACGGATCTTATGTTTACAGAGGGGATCAAGCTCTGGACTGGTGGTCAGATTGGAGATGCCATCACCAGGTACCCATAATGAAAGGGTTCAAATTGTATGGATGCAACTGAGCCGGAGTGAAACAGAAGACACCCTTAGAATACTGGGGGTGAATTTACACTTGCTGGAGCTTATTCAGCGGCCACCACTAGAGGGAGCTCAGGAGCTTATTGCATATAGTGTTGCTATTGAGAACAGTATACAGTAAGCTCCTGACCGCCCACTAGTGGTGAGCATGGAAATTAGTGGTTTTATTCAGATAATCGAGTTTATTTCAACATTTCGCTTCCAGTGATATTGGCCCAGGGTATATGTGGAAAGTCCGATTGTGAACTTGTTTAGTAACGGGGACTTCACTGAGCGATTGCAATGTCTGTACAGCGCTTCCTTGTGGCCCTATTAGGGGTGGCATACAGATGGATGAAAAACAGCAGGGCAGACGGATTTAAATATCCCAATCTTTTTGTTCTCGGGGAGTGTTTTTGCAGCGGCTCATCCTCCTCTCTCTCCATTTAGAACACATGCACACTCGGCCAAGCCGAGGATGTATAGGGCGGTGGGGGGTCTGCAGCTGACTTTTCTGTAATGTGTTTTGCCTGTGTAATTGTATTAGAGGAGTCACTGACTTATTTTTTTTCTTGTGGGGGGGGACATGATTGAAAACTTCATTAGTTAAGCATGGGGGGGTGGTGCTGTAATTAGCAGGGGGTGTTATTCCCCGCAGCACATACCTGGCATAGCTGAGTCAACAATCAAACCCTGGGACAGAAATCTAGATAAGATAACAGAGATCTAGCCGAAAACAAAACACCCATTCATGATTCATGATATCCAGGCTCGGGAAAACTACACAGTGTATGGAAGAGCAAGATCAACCCATTTACACAACACATGCCACCTTGTAGGGCTGATCCTGCTGATTAAAATTGATAAGTGCACCGGGGGTGGGGCCAGCACTGGAAAGCTGAAGAGCACTGAGAGGCTAGCCCCCCCCCCCCCACTCCCCTTGGTAAAAGTATACCCTGTGTTTAAGATTTTTGGGCTTTTTTTTATCTTTATAATGGGACCCAAGGGGCGACGGATGCCAATATGTAGAGATAAGTCAGACAGTTGAGATATCGGGTGCTGTTTGCTTGGGTTAGGACACTGTAGGGTGGCTTTAGTTGTCCCCGCAGTGACAGGTTCCACACCTCCATTATTATACCACATTTAGCAGCTCAGGACTGTTTTCCCCTCCTTGCCCTTTCCTTGACCTTAGGGTCCTTCTCTACCTCCCCGTCTGCTAAGGATGCAGATCCTGTGTATGGGCGATGGGATCAACCAGTACTTAGGAGGCATCTATACCACTAGAGGGGTACTGGTACCATTATACAAGATCTTTGCTTCAGCATCTAAATAATACAAAATATCCCTATAATACCCAGTTACCAGAGCTATATACTGTATAATTAATACCGCCATTATACCCATATAACTGAGCTACATATCCATAATTAATACTGCAATACAATGTATCAAATAATGCCTTAACACCAGAGCGATACACTGTATAACTAATGCTGCCTTTATACCCAAACTACCTATGCATAATTAATACCCCCGTACAATGTATAAAATACTGCTACAACACCCCCATAGTAAACCTATATAGTGCACAGGTAACGATAGGTCTGTCCTACGGTACGTACGCCCTTAAGCCCCTGTGTTGAAATTCCCAGACACTCATCTATTTCCGATCATGCATTTTTTTACAAGACCTTAAGTTTTTTTTTCATTACAAGAAATAAATTAAGTTTTGTTTGCAATGAAAAAAAAAAAAGCAATTTTAGAATTTTCATTTCATCCGTTTTCATGTTACTAGACGACAGTAACTCGTACGAACAATTCCCGGGATGAATGGTCGGCTTTGTGCTCTCAGCTTGGCGCGGCGTCAGAAATACTTTGGATTGGGCTTGGAAGCGTTTGAGGGCAGGAGTACGGGGGCTCGCCGCTTCTTAATTATTTAAATATGTCAGCAACAATAGTCTATTGACTGAGCCGCCGCAAGCTACACTCACTTAAAGGGGGTGTCTGGTTTAGGAATCCCATTAGGGAGTTCTGATTTAATTGAGGGGTTGGGGGGGGAGCTCATTTAGGACATTCATCAATTAGTCAGGACAGCTACAAAGAGCGTCTCCCACTATGGAGGACCCAGGCAGCAAATGGATTTCAATGGGAATGGTGTAATGCTTCAGTTACCCTGTGGTGGCGCTGCAGGGAAACTGAACACCTGCTCCTCGGTCCCTGCTGATCGCTGGAGGTTGCAGCAGCAGAAGACTCTCCTTCATGTCTTAGTGGGGACCTGTGGAAACCATAGACATGGAGGAGAGAGACGGGGAGAGATAAAAATGCCAAAAAAAAAAGGATTAGGAAGATTAGAAATACGGAAATGATCTCAATCGGCAGATCTATTTCCCATGGAGCATTGCCTGAAAATAAGTCCTAATACAGCCGCCCTTCAATGACGACCACTATGCCTTTCCTAAAGAGCTCCCCCTAGTGGTGGCTGCTGAGTGTTGTTATTTATTTCAATATCCAAGCATTTGGAGCACGGTATCAGAAAAACACTGCAGAATTTTGAATATTCAGATACTAAAGTGTTAAAGGGTGGGCCTCCGTGGTTGTCGCCGGGCACCTAGGAGAACTCCAGCACCGGAGCGTCCTGCCATATCTTCCATTAATAATAAGACTATTGCACATCGCCCTGACGGTGCTGCTATTATGACTAATCCGGCAGCGCACACATCTGGCTTCAAAGGACGCCTGGAATGTCTCAGTATCTCGGCAATAACGCCATGGCTCCTCATAATGGGGATTATCCACCGACTTTGATTGTGCAAATTGGAATACCAGGAATCGGCCCATAGGAGAGCATTATGTGCATAAAGAACGGAGCTGGTTTAACTATTTCAGTCCATGGGAGACATTTATAGCGCACAGAGCTATGGGGGACTGGGTATTGCGGATGTGCTAGCGGCCATCTAGCAACCCATGTCCTCAGCCTTATACACAAAATCCCGGTGACAGGTTCCCTTTAATACCGCCATACAATACACAAAATGCTGCCACAATACCCATATATAGTGTCCAAATAGCAAATACTCGCTCATACTCAAGCATTCTCGGCTCAGTCAAGCATGCATGACATTATTACAATGATGATCTATGGTATCGCACTGCGACATGCGACACGCTGCGACTGCAATGCGACATTCGCAGAAAAATCAATTTTGAATGGATTTTTTGTGGATGTCGCAGTCGCAGCATGTCGCAGTGTAGACCTAGCCTTAGGCTACATGCACACGACCGTATGTGCTTTGCTTTCCGCAAAAAAAAAAAAAAAAAAAAGGATGCCATCTGTATGCCATCCTTTTTTTTTTTTTTTTTTTTTTTTTGGGCGGATCCATTGTAACAATGCCTAAAACGGACAAGAATAGGACATGTTCTATTTTTTGGGCGGGGCTACTGAATGGACATACGGATGCGGATAGCATTGAAATGAATGGGTCTGCATCTTATCCGCAAAAAAAAAAAAACGGAAAGGACACATAAACAAAATACGTTTGTGTGCATGAGGCCTTAGGGCTCATTCACACGAACGTGTGATGCCCGTTGCCGTATTGCGGACCGCATTTGCAGATCCGCAATACACGGGCACAGTTCCATGCCCATTCTGCATCACGGATGTGGACCCATTCATTTCAATAGGTCCGCAAATCTGGAGATGCGGAACGGAACACTACGGAGTGCTTTCTGGGGTTCTGTTCCGTGCTTCCGGATAGAATCTTTTTGAGGAACGGAAGGATCGCGGACCCATTCAAGTGAATGGGTCCACGATACCCATGCGGCTGCCCCACGGACGGTGCCCGTGCATTGCGGACCACAGCATGGGCACGGGCTTCACACGTTCGTGTGAACGAGCCCTTAGCCTGAGGAAAGGGAGAGTACTACAGCAGCACAGAGTATTTCAGGAGATGATTATGCTGATCCTGTAAGGGGCGCTGACCTGATCATTCATTTGGCTATCTCACTGAGGGCAGGGGGCAGCGCCATGATACGAGGAGGGGAATGGAATCGGAAGGTCACAAATAAAGTGTACAGAATAAGATCCCCAGCAGCACAGATGATTTTAGGAAAAACTTGATCTTATGAAAGGTAGGGAATTGTGCAGACATATGATTATGTCATTGATGGGAATAGGGGCATGACGTGAGGGAGACGAGGGCAAACCAATGACAGCAGGGTCCCTGAACAGCACAGAGTATTTCAGGAGTTTGCTGGTCTTGTTTCCGTCCAATTCTGTGATTATTATGATGTGACGACGAGAGTGGCGGCCTGTGAAACAGCAGAACAAAGTATTTCAGGACTTGTAAAAGTCAGTGGCTCCATAGTGAAGAGGCAGTGTATACTTGAGGCACAGAGTATTTAAGGAGAGTGAACTGATGGGAAAGAAGAAGACCGCCCCCGCCACACAATTTTGCAGGAAACAAGAGCCTTACTTATAAAACTACACAGGCATCAGTCCGGCAGCACAGAGTATTTGAGCAAATTAAGTGTGCAGATCTTGTGGGAAAGGAGGCAAATGAGATAGTGAAAGAAGCAAGATCCACCAGCAGCACAGAGGATTTCAGGAGAGGAGGAGAGACAAGCAGGGGGTCAGTGTCTTGTGTTGCACAGTCTACTTTAAGGGAAAAATCTCCTGGGATGGAAGGAAAGGAGACGAGATAATGAGGGCGATTATCCGATCAGAGCGCGAACAAGTCACAGGACAATTATGTGGGATCCGTCTGTCTGACCCGCGGCTTCAGCGACAATTGCGAGGGATTAATCCCGGCCGACACTTAAGAAGTTGGAGTTGAACTCGTTGTTCAAAGGGATGAGCAGCCTCAAGAGTCTTGGGAGATCCTCCAGTATCCAGAGCTGTCGGCGCTCACACAGACAAATTCCTTTAATCCGGACTCGCTGGGCGCCAGATTATCAAACGAGACGGAACTTCATCAAACTGGACAAAAGTCATTTTAAAAAGTGTTAAGAAAAAAGTCATCTTACCAAAACCGGACCAAGCGCGGAAGAGAATCCCAGCTCATCACGGGAGACGGAAAATGTCCAGACAGCGAGGGGAAAAAGAATATTATCCCAGAACATATTATATCGAACCTTTTTGATATGTTTTTAATTTTTATTTAAATGCTGGAAGAATTTAAATTCCCCCCCCCCCCCCCTCTGTTTGGACATTAAAAAAGATGACTGCTGTGGAGGCCGGGGCGGGACCATAACGCTGCTGTGGAGGCCGGGGCGGGACCATAACGCTGCTGTGGAGGCCGGGGCGGGACCATAACGCTGCTGTGGAGGCCGGGGCGGGACCATAACGCTGCTGTGGAGGCCGGGGCGGGACCATAACGCTGCTGTGGAGGCCGGGGCGGGACCATAACGCTGCTGTGGAGGCCGGGGCGGGACCATAACGCTGCTGTGGAGGCCGGGGCGGGACCATAACGCTGCTGTGGAGGCCGGGGCGGGACCATAACGCTGCTGTGGAGGCCGGGGCGGGACCATAACGCTGCTGTGGAGGCCGGGGCGGGACCATAACGCTGCTGTGGAGGCCGGGGCGGGACCATAACGCTGCTGTGGAGGCCGGGGCGGGACCATAACGCTGCTGTGGAGGCCGGGGCGGGACCATAACGCTGCTGTGGAGGCCGGGGCGGGACCATAACGCTGCTGTGGAGGCCGGGGCGGGACCATAACGCTGCTGTGGAGGCCGGGGCGGGACCATAACGCTGCTGTGGAGGCCAAGGAGGGACCATAACGCTGCTGTGGAGGCCGGGGCGGGACCATAACGCTGCTGTGGAGGCCAAGGAGGGACCATAACGCTGCTGTGGAGGCCGGGGCGGGACCATAACGCTGCTGTGGAGGCCGGGGCGGGACCATAACGCTGCTGTGGAGGCCGGGGCGGGACCATAACGCTGCTGTGGAGGCCGGGGCGGGACCATGACGCTGCTGTGGAGGCCGGGGCGGGACCATGACGCTGCTGTGGAGGCCGGGGCGGGACCATGACGCTGCTGTGGAGGCCGGGGCGGGACCATAACGCTGCTGTGGAGGCCGGGGCGGGACCATAACGCTGCTGTGGAGGAGGCGCATCCAAGGAAATGCACTGAGTTGCATTGTTCTTGCCATCTGCTTAGTCGCCCCTTTAATCATTTTCCTCACATACGGTATATAGCGCCGACATATTCCGCAGCGCTGTGCAGACATTAGCATCACGCTGTCCCCAATGGGGCTCACAATCTAAGGTCCCGATCAGTCAGTCTTTGGAGTATGGGAGGTAACTGGAGAACCCAGAGGAAACCCACGCAAACACGGGGAGAACATACAAACTCCATGCAGATGTTGTCTGTGGTCGGATTCGGACCCCAGTACTAAGCACTGAGCCACCACTAACAACTGAGCCACCACTAAGCACTGAGCCACCACTAAGCACTGAGCCACCACTAAGCCACCACTAAGCACTGAGCCACCACTAAACCACCACTAAGCCAACACTAAGCACTGAGCCACCACTAAACCACCACTAAGCCACCACTAAGCACTAAGCCACCACTAAGCACTGAGCCACCACTAAGCACTGAGCCACCACTAAGCCACCACCAAGCACTGAGCCACCACTAAGCACTGAGCCACCACTGAGCCACCACTAAGCACTGAGCCACCACTAAGCACTGAGCCAACACTAAGCACTGAGCCACCACAAACCACTAAGCACTGAGCCACCACTAAGCACTGAGCCACCACTAAGCACTGAGCCACCACTAAGCCACCACCAAGCACTGAGCCACCACTAAGCCAACACTAAGCACTGAGCCAACACTAAGCACTGAGCCACCACAAACCACTAAGCACTGAGCCGCCACTTAGCACTGAGCCGCCACTAAGCACTGAGCCGCCACTAAGCACTGAGCCGCCACTAAGCACTGAGCCGCCACTAAGCACTGAGCCGCCACTAAGCACTGAGCCGCCACTAAGCACTGAGCCACCACAAACCACTAAGCACTGAGCCACCACTAAGCACTGAGCCACCACTAAGCACTGAGCCGCCACTTAGCACTGAGCCGCCACTAAGCACTGAGCCACCACTAAGCACTGAGCCACCACTAAGCACTGAGCCACCATTAAGCACTGAGCCACCACTAAGCACTGAGCCACCACTAAGCACTGAGCCGCCACTAAGCACTGAGCCGCCACTAAGCACTGAGCCACCACTAAGCACTGAGCCACCACTAACCACTGAGCCACCACTAAGCACTGAGCCACCACTAAGCACTGAGCCACCACTAACCACTGGGCCACCACTAAGCACTGAGCCGCCACTAAGCACTGAGCCGCCACTAAGCACTGAGCCGCCACTAAGCACTGAGCCACCTTGCTGCCCCGGGGCTGGTGCCTGCACCTCTGATGTCCACCATTGTCGTACATTGGTCAAATCTACGGCACAACTAGAACAAGAGAACGAGATCCTGTTCAGAATTAAAATTCCATCAAGAGGCAGAAACCTCCGTAATGTAAACGCTATAAATGTTCCGGATTTTATAGGACGAACAATCAGCAGCCAAACAATGTCAGAGCAGACGAGCGTCCGGCACCTGCCAGGGGGCAGAAAACCAGCAAGAAACAGGGGTTACTGTAGTGTGGCCCCTGCTCCCTCCAGTGCTGGGGCAGGACAGGTTCTAAGGCCCCTAAGGCAAAAGTAAAAATATGCCCCCCCCACTGTACTCGGCCCCCCCATCAGGAGACTATATGGGAGATAAATTTGCTGTTATACAGTTGTGCTCCCGCCAGGAAAGTGTCGCCACAATTGTGCTCTAGCTGGAGAGTGCCCCTATATACAGCCAAGGAGCGTCCCCATATAAAGTAACCCATCCAGGTGCCCAATATACAGGGTCACATCCAGTGCATGCCCCATATACACTCTCATCCAGAGTATGTCCCATATACAGCGACCAATCCATAGCGCGCCCCATATATAGTGACTCCTCCAGAGCATGTCCCACATACAGTGACCGTCCAGGGTGCCCCATATAATGAGATCTATCCAGAGCGTGCCCACATACAGTGACCCATCCAGAGCATGCCCCATATACAGTCACCCATCCAGAGTGTGCCCACATACAGTGACCCATCCAGAGTGTGCCCACACACAGTGACCGTCCAGGGTGCCCCATATACTGAGATCTATCCAGAGCGTGCCCACATACAGTGACCCATCCAGAGCATGCCCCATATACAGTCACCCATCCAGAGTGTGCCCACATACAGTGACCCATCCAGAGTGTGCCCACATACAGTGACCGTCCAGGGTGCCCCATATACTGAGATCTATCCAGAGCGTGCCCACATACAGTGACCCATCCAGAGCATGCCCCATATACAGTCACCCATCCAGAGTGTGCCCACATACAGTGACCCATCCAGAGTGTGCCCACATACAGTGACCGTCCAGGGTGCCCCATATACTGAGATCCATCCAGAGCATGCCCCATATACAGTCACCCATCCAGAGCGCGCCCCATATACAGTCACCCATCCAGAGCGTGCCCACATACAGTGACCCATCCAGAGCGTGCCCACATACAATGACCCATTACAGATGCTCCATATACAGTCACCCATCCAGAGCGTGCCCACATACAGTGACTGTCCAGGGTGCCCCATATACTGAGATCCATCCAGAGCGCGCCCCATATACAGTCACCCATCCAGAGCGCGCCCCATATACAGTCACCCATCCAGAGCGCGCCCCATATACAGTCACCCATCCAGAGCGCGCCCCATTTACAGTGACCCATCCAGAGTGTGCCCACACACAATGACCGTCCAGGGTGCCCCATATACAGTCACCCATTGAGAGCATGCCCACATACAATGACCAATCCAGAGTACGCCATATACAGTAACCCATTCAGAGCGTGCCCACATACAAAGACCCATCCAGAGTGTGCCCCATATACAGTCACCCATTAAGAGCATGCCCACATACATTGACCCATGCCAGGTGCCCTGTATCCAGTGACTTATCCAGTGCCCACATACAAAGACCCATCCTAGGTGTCCCATATACAGTTACCCAGCCAGGGTATGCCCACATAGAGTGCCCCATCCAGAGTGCCCCTGGTTCCCCCCTCTGTCTCTCATTTTCATGGCATCTGGGAAGAAGCAACAGGTGGCCTCGGGATCCTGTGGATTTCGGGGGCACCCATTTCAGAGGGGAAGGCAGTTGCCCCCTGAGCGATTTTCCAGCCCTGGCATATGGGGAATGGCGGCTCCTCTCCGGGGGGCAGCTTGCTGCAACAGAAACCTCAGGAATGGCTTGAATTGGCTGGAAATGTACCAATCACGTGGATATCGGAGATCCTGTTATTTCCTACCAGAGCTCCCCCCTCCCCCACTGCTCATTTTGTGTTTCCCCCCATTGACTTTAATGTATAATCCTCCTATATAACAGTTTATGGGTTTCTTGGATGCGGCATCCATTATGCATTCTATAGAGAGATATAGCAGAGCTGAACCGTGATGATGCAGTAAGATGATGGAGCACAAATGCCTACAATGCAATGGTATTGTGCCATATGACAAACTAAGCTCTGCTACCTCTGTGCATGGGAAGCCATTCCTGCTATACTTTGCTATGCCATCCCCTGCCTCCCATAATGAGGTTTTTGCACGTTAATAATCCAGGCACACCTAGTCAGAGATAATCTACTCAATTCTGCGTTACGGAAATGGGACTTCGGGTGGAACGTCTATATTGTTAGTCACAGTGGAGCATGTGGGCGACCAGTCACTGCAGAGACATGTAGCAGCGCCGAGTCAGTGCGGCCGTCACTATGGATCAGGACAAAGACTTTATTCAGATCTCGCTCTACCCGTCCGTCCTGATACTTACGCCCGCATTAGAGCCGCCATTCCTCCGCCACTATGCGAACAGACAAAAAGCAAACACAGCATTTACCGCTGGGATTTTAATACCCTGGAGGATCGGCTTTTTGCTGCAGCGCCTCATAGTCAGCGACCGAAGCTTCCGGTGACTAACGCGACATTGCACATATTTGCAATTGTCCAGCCACAGGTCCTTGAACGACCTTAAAGGGGTTGCACAGGTTAAGAAAAAAAAACAGCGCCACAGTTGTCTACAGGATGTGACTAGTATTGCAGCCGTTCACGGTAATAGTGCGGAGCTGCAATACGTGAAACAACCCATGGACAGGGGAGGCGCTCTTTAGGAAGAAGTCAGCCATGTGCAAAATATTTGGGAAATCCTTGAAAAGGTTGTAAATATACATAAAATACTGTAAAAACGTTTCAAATGCTTTGCTTAAAGGGGTTCCCCCCCCCCTGTTCACTGACAGCAAGCAGAGATCCTGGCACAAAACAGATATGAAAAGCATAGAAAGTTGCAGAATTCGATGGATAAACTTTACTTGCAAGAAATCGGAAAAAAACTTTCATTTAGGGCTCATGCACACGGCTGTGGCCGTATTGCAGCCCGCATAGGGGCGGGTCCGCAATACACGGACACCGGCTGTGTGCATCCCGCATCACTTGAATGGGTCAACAATCCGGGAGATGCGGAACGGAAGCACAGATCAGAACCCCACAGAAGCACTACGGAGTGTCTGTCCGAGCCTCCGCACCGCAAAATAATAGGACATGTTAAAATTTTTACAGTGTGGACGGATCACGGACCCATTCCAGTTGAATGGGTCTCGATCCGTCCCGGCCGCCGCATGGATGTTGCCCATGCATTGGGGACTGCAAGTTGCGGTCCCCAATGCACGGAACGGCCGCACTACAGTCGTGTGCATGAGCCCTTAGGCACACGAACGTGTGCGCCCAGTGGCGGAACGCATTTGCGGATCTGCAATACACGGGTGCCGTTCCGTGTGCATTCCGCATCACGGATGCGGACCCATTCACTTCAATGGGTAAACAAATCCGGAGATGCGGAATGGTGCGGAACGGAAGCACGAAACGGAACCCTACGGGAGCACTACGGAGGGCTTCTGTGGGGTTCCATCCCGTACTTCCCGTACATGTCCTATCTTTTTGCTTGACGGCCGGATCGCGGACCCATTAAAGTAAATCTGATGTTAATAGCTTTTGTGCGGCGTGCGTCTGGTATGTTAGTGGCAGGGGCGGCGCGTGTCCAGTGACTATCGCTTTCTGTCCTTTTCTTTTCTTTACATTGAATGTTAAAGGGTTACTCCAATCTTAGACATTGGGGGCAGATCGCTAGGATATTCCCCCAATGTCTGATAGGTGCAGGTCCCACCTCTGGGACCCGCACCTATCCTTAAAACGGGGCCTGCAAAGTGACGGAGGACGCACTGAGCATGCGCGGTCGCGCTCTATTCATTTCTATGGGAGCACCAAAAATAGCCGAGCGGCGTACTCGGAAGTCCCATTGAAATGAATGCGCAAGCACGGCCACTGCTCCGTTGACTTCTATGGGGAACTCCGCTATTCGTGCATGCACAGTGCGTCATCCGGTACTTTGCGGACTCCGGCCTAAGGGTAGCTGCGGGTCCCAGAGGCGAGACCCACACCCATCAGATGTCCGAGATGGGACAACCCCTTTAAGGGCACCGGCCAGACGTGTTGCACAGGGGGCCTTTACTATCAGCAGCAGTATACAGTTAGCTCCCCCTAGTGGTGGCTGCTGCAGACAGACCTGAGTCCTTTAACTCCATTGTATAAGATGCTGTCAGTGAATGTTGGGAGTTGTAGTTGGGCCGCCAGCTGTAGGCACTGGTCTCTTCTTTTAGATGGATTTTCTTTCACTTTGCTGGTAACTCGACGTTTTCTTGTTTCTCTGGGTTCCGAGATTTCTCCGCTTTGTCTTCCAGCCCCGATCCCGCAGGTGGTTTTGCAGAATCTCCTCCGCCAGGGGCGGTGGACGCTGCTCCCTCCGCTTATCTCCAGGTTCTCTAGGCTCGGAGTGCAAGGAAAGGAAAGTGATGTCTGGCGGTAATTCACGGGGCTTAGACTAAATCTTGCGCCTCCATCCGAGGACACTTGACTTAATGTAATAAAGTCTTGTAATGACAAGAAGATTTTGCCTGAAGAACATTCAGCTCATCCCTGAAGGAGTCCATTAGCGGGGACTTGGATGGTGCCTCTCGCGGCCTTGTCTGTTGGCACCCCCTCCCCCACATGTATCTTTCCAACATCTTTGCCGGTAAATTCAATGCATTGAAGCCCCGCACCAGGATCGGCCAAATCTGCCTGAGACCGCCCACTTCTGGGCAGGACTTGCATTAGCCACACCCATTTTTAATTTTGACCAGGACGGCTCAAATTTGCCAGAACTGTCTCTGAAAATTAGGGACTGTTGACGACTATGCATATGGTGTATTGGCACAGGGTCCTAGGGACATCTGCAGTTAAAAGGATATTCTGAAATTGTGATACTGATGACCTGTCGTCTGGATAAGTCATCAGTATCTGATCGTGGGGGGTCCGACACCGGGGACCACCGCCGATCAGCTGTTTGAGATGGTACTGGCGCCCTTCTCTCTGCTATTCCTAGGCCAGTTACATCACGTTCTTCGGTCACGTGGCCTAGGAGCAGCTCAGCTCCGTTCAAGTGAATGGGCCTGGGCTGCAATACCAGGAACAGCCACTACACAATGTACGGCGCTGCGCTAGGTAAGCTGCCCAAAGGCCGCGGTGCTCACAGGAGCGCCGCAGCCTTCTCAAAACAGCTGATCGACGGGGGTCCCGGGGGTCACCGATCTGAGGATAGGTCATCAGTAAAAAAAAAAAAAAAATCTCGGAAAACTCTTTTAAAAGTGTTAAATATTGATGACCTATCCAGTGGGGGTCAGTCTCCCGGTACCACCGACGATCAGCTGCTGGAAGGGTGATGGCCCTCGGGTGAGCGCTGCAACCTCTCGCTTCACATTTGGCGTCGTGTCCCTCGCTCACGTGGTCTTTATGCAGCTCAGTCCGATTCAAGTGAATGGGTCAGCAGAGGCCTGTGTACAAAAAATATCTGAGCATGCCCGACCTAGAGATAAAGTACCCACCAGATGTGTGTCGGGGGCCCCATGATTACCGCGGGGGATCCGGGGAAGAAGAATCTTTGCTTTGTCCAGCAGAATGAGAGAATCCACCACATCTGCGTCATCGGTGCAAACCACAGAGCCACAGGGAGCGTCACTGCTGCTGCAGAACATGGAATTATCTACGTCACGGTCCGGCCTGGAGCTGCTTTCCTAAATTTGCCGCACTCGACCCATTTTAACCATTTAGTGGTTTGTGGGAGTCCATGAGTGTTAGCAAAACACCAAGACTTCACGTAAGGATCCATTCAGACACAGGGTTGGAGGAGTTTATCAATTAGTAATAGGCTTTGTGTTTCAGTTCCTCACCGTTTTCAAGATCTCTGCATGCTGTCAGCGAACAGATGCAAGCCGTGTACCGGGGTGGGGTCCCCAGGATACAGTGAAGTCACGAAACGAGGAAAGCAACCCCAACACCAGCTTTTGCCAAAACAGAATTTTACTTAAATGGGGCAATAAACACAACCACAAATGCTGGGAACATACAATACATTTACATACACCCAGCCCGAAGGCTGAGACTCTTGTGCTGCACGGCGCCCTCCGATGGATGCAGGAGGAAAGAGCAGTAATTTACCTACTGGCGGGCACAACTAAACTGCCACACCTTACCGGTTATTACCCTAAAAGAACAAGAATCCCTGTATGGGTGTGTGGTACGGGCTAGCCTGCGGTGCAGCACAGCAGCTTACAATCTTACACAGATCTACAGGATTCCCCCTCCCATAACTGGTCCTGTAGAACGTGCCTGAGTATTGCTTCTGAGCAAAACGCCAGCCTGGCTTGAGTTTGTGGGAATTTTATCAGCTCTCCAATGTGAAATGTCACTTTAAGTTATGGAGCAATGAACAGTAGTAACACTTGTGGCCTCACACAAACAGAGACCCTAACTAACTACAGGCCTGGTCTCAGTCTCTAGGCGCCAACACTGTGATGAGGTGCGTGCACGATCTTACCGACCCGGGTCTGCTCTGCATCCGCTGCAGACTCTGAACAGAACAAATGCCTCTCCAACAAGCATGCAGTCCCGCAGTGTATGTAGCTTTGCTCCTCAGCTCTCATCAGCGTTACTGGCAGCAATCCTTCTTCCTCTGGACAGGATCAGGGTCTTGGACACGATCAGCTTCACTTAGCTGCAGCTCTGGTCACTGACGGATGCTCTCACACCTGGATGCCGTCAGATTCCCTGCTCACACAGTTCTGTAAGATGACTGCTGTCTCCTTTCCAGACTCTGTGTAGAACCCTACCTCTCTCATGAACATGGAGATATATATGCAGTCTGGAGCTGTGTTTAGGAAACAGCGGCATCTTGTGGCCAAACAGCAGAATGTGAGTCCAGAACATTTACTTTAATCCACACAAGCAGTGTTCAAACAATGAGAGCTGTTTCCCCATCTCACACACAAACATTTCCATTCAAAAGCTGAGCACTCCTCCTGATCTAGCCCTGCTCACAAAGCTGCAGTCTGGTTACAATGTATCAGCTCAGCCTGGAGAGCTACAAATATATTCGCTTTCAGCCTCTGGATGGATATGTTTACATTCACTGACAGCAAGCATAGATCTTGAAAATGGCGAGGAACTGAAACGCAAAGCATGGCAAGGAACTGATATAAAAATATCTGCAATACCAGATACAACCAGTGGACAGGGGTGGCGCTGTAACTGGAAGAAAGCAGCCATGTTTTTCTAATCCTTTAATAACATGATTGACGAGTCATCAGGTTTAGGGGTGAGAGTGAAAGGCGTGAAAGCAGATTAATACTGCAGACTTCTGGCATTCCCCGCTCCCACAGAGACCTAATAAATAAAAGGCAAAAATAGCTGACAAACCGGAAATCCCACGCGGAAGACTTTACAGGGAATTTATTCCGATGGTTCCTTTTAATATGTGGAAAATCCCACTGAATGCCATTGGTAAAGAATTTCACCTCCAGGGCAGAGCACTGCCGAGCAGTCATCATGCTGGATGGAAGAAGGGACCCTAAAGGGTGTTCTGTCCCTTTAACGAGCTCTCAATTCTGAAAAGGATCAGCACACTGACCAAATGAATGGGACGAAGCTGCAATATCCCGCACCACAGCTATTACCTGCTTAACCAGTCCCATCTAAATCTGTGGGTTCGGCCGACGCACCTCGGAGGTGTATGGTACCTTCATTCTCCTCCTGCTAGTTAGGGGATCTCGAGAACATCCTTCATGTACATCTGCCTCTGAAGCCCTGAAAGTCGCTGCAGTCTGCCTTTATATCGTTATTGTAGCTCCCCGTCTTCTTCTACCTCCTCCCGTCTCGTCTTAATTAACCTCTAAATCATCAGAACTTACTTTCTGTTACCGTCCCAGAGCCCAGGTGAGTTGGGGTCTGCAGAAATTCTGCACATTAAAAACATATTGCCCTGTCTCAGCAAATCTCCAGGTGTCGGAAAGTAAACTCTAAGCAGATCAGAGAAGTTACATAGTATACAGTAAGTGAATGCGGTGTGTGACTTTATATGCTTATCTAACACCATAGAAAGTAGATCTACTGTAATACTGCCTCCTATGTACAAGAAAGTAACTACTATAATACTGCCTCCTATGTACAAAAAAATAACTACTATAATACTGCTCCTATGTACAAAAAAATAACTACTATAATACTGCCTCCTATGTACAAGAATATAACTACTATAATACTGCTCCCATGTACAAGAATATAACTACTATAATACTGCTCCTATGTACAAGAATATAACTACTATAATACTGCCTCCTATGTACAAGAATATAATTACTATAATACTGCTCCTATTGTACAAGAATATAACTACTATAATACTGCCTCCTATGTACAAGAATATAACTACTATAATACTGCCTCCTATGTACAAGAATATAACTACTATAATACTGCTCCTATGTACAAGAAAGTAACTACTATAATACTGCCTCCTATGTACAAAATATAACTACTATAATACTGCCTCCTATGTGCAAGAATATAACTACTATAATACTGCTCCTATGTACAAGAATATAACTACTATAATACTGCTCTATGTACAAGAATATAACTACTATATACTGCTCCTATGTACAAGAATATAACTACTATAATACTGCTCCTATGTACAAGAATATAATACTATAATACTGCTCCTATGTACAAGAATATAACTACTATAATACTGCTCCTATGTACAAGAATATAACTACTATAATACTGCTCCTATGTACAAGAATATAACTACTATAATACTGCTCCTATGTACAAGAATATAACTACTATAATACTGCTCCTATGTACAAGAATATAACTACTATAATACTGCTCCTATGTACAAGAATATAACTACTATAATACTGCTCCTATGTACAAGAATATAACTACTATAATACTGCTTCCTATGTACAAGAATATAACTACTATAATACTGCTTCCTATGTACAAGATATAACTACTATAATACTGCTCCTATGTACAAGAATATACTACTATAATACTGCTCCTATGTACAAGAATATAACTACTATAATACTGCTTCTATGACAAGTATATAACTACTATAATACGGCTTCTATGTACAAGTATATAACTACTATAATACTGCTCCTATGTACAAGATAACTACTATAATACTGCTCCTATGTACAAGAATATAACTACTATAATACTGCCTCCTATGTACAAGAATATAACTACTATAATACTGCCTCCTATGTACAAGAATATAACTACTATAATACTGCTCCTATGTACAAGAATATAACTACTATAATACTGCTCCTATGTACAAGAATATAACTACTATAATACTGCTCCTATGTACAAGAATATAACTAATATAATACTGCCTCCTATGTAAAGAATATAACTACTATAATACTGCTCCTATGTACAAGAATATAACTACTATAATACTGCTCCTATGTACAAGAATATAACTACTATAATACTGCCTCCTATGTACAAGAATATAACTACTATAATACTGCTCCTATGTACAAGAATATAACTACTATAATACTGCCTCCTATGTACAAGAATATAACTACTATAATACTGCTCCTATGTACAAGAATATAACTACTATAATACTGCTCCTATGTACAAGAATATAACTACTATAATACTGCTCCTATGTACAAGAATATAACTACTATAATACTGCTCCTATGTACAAGAATATAACTACTATAATACTGCTCCTATGTACAAGAATATAACTACTATAATACTGCTCCTATGTACAAGAATATAACTACTATAATACTGCTCCTATGTACAAGAATATAACTACTATAATACTGCTCCTATGTACAAGAATATAACTACTATAATACTGCTCCTATGTACAAGAATATAACTACTATTAATACTGCTCCTATGTACAAGAATATAACTACTATAATACTGCTCCTATGTACAAGAATATAACTACTATAATACTGCCTCCTATGTACAAGAATATAACTACTATAATACTGCCTACCTATGTACAAGAATATAACTACTATAATACTGCCTCCTATGTACAAGAATATAACTACTATAATACTGCTCCTATGTACAAGAATATAACTACTATAATACTGCCTCCTATGTACAAGAATATAACTACTATAATACTCTGCCGATACTACTATACTGCCTATGTACAAGAATATAACTACTATAATACTGCTCCTATGTACAAGAATATAACTACTATAATACTGCTCCTATGTACAAGAATATAACTACTATAATACTGCCTCCTATGTACAAGAATATAACTACTATAATACTGCCTCCTATGTACAAGAATATAACTACTATAATACTGCCTCCTATGTACAAGAATATAACTACTATAATACTGCCTACTATGTACAAGAATATAACTACTATAATACTGCCTCCTATGTACAAGAATATAACTACTATAATACTGCCTCCTATGTACAAGATATATAACTACTATAATACTGCCTCCTATGTACAAGAATATAACTACTATAATACTGCCCCTATGTACAAGAATATAACTACTATAATACTGCTCCTATGTACAAGAATATAACTACTATAATACTGCCTCCTATGTACAAGAATATAACTACTATAATACTGCCTGCCATGTACAATAATATAACTACTATAATACTGCCTCCTATGTACAAGAATATAACTACTATAATACTGCTCCTATGTACAAGAATATAACTACTATAATACTGCTCCTATGTACAAGAATATAACTACTATAATACTGCTCCTATGTACAAGAATATAACTGCTAAATACTGTGTGTTACAGATCTCTGGTGTTATATTTTTTACTATTTGCTGGTTTTGTGGAGACAGATTAGTGACTGTTTTTTTGGTTAAATTTTAATCTTTCGGCTGAATCTCTTTCATGTGATTCCTGATTCTTTAATCCCGTTGTCAGAAGCTTTTCCTTTTACCTCTGACACAATTTCCCTAATATTCATTGCACGGAGATGAGATCCTGTCTAGACGATCCTCCAGCACCACACATCTCTCTCTCTCTCTCTTCCCCTGATGGTTTGTTACATTGTATCAGTGCAGAAGGAGTGTGTTAGACTGGTGTCTATAAGCCCAATGGTGGTTGTCTTGAGTAGATACAATTGTAGCAATCCTTCAGCTGTGAATAGTATTGGTGTATACGGGGTTTACAGCCTCTGGATATAAAGAGAATGTTGTAGATTTAGGCTACTTTCACACTAGCGGCAAGGAACTCCGGCAGGCTGTTCCTGCGGGTGACCGGCCTGTGGGATCCGTGCTGCCGCTAGTGCACGCGTGCCCCTGGATTACTGCTCCGGCCCCATTGACTATAATGGGGGGGGGGGGGGGGCGGAGTTTCCGGCGGCAGCATGGCAAACATGCCGAGAGGCGGCCGGGATAAAAATACAACATGTAGTAGTTTTACTCCTGCCGCCTCTCGGCATGTTTGCCGTTATGCCATCGAAACTCCGCCCCCCCATTATAGTCGCTGGGGCCGGAGCGGTAGTCCGGGGGCACGCATGCACTAGCGGCAGCACGGATCCCACAGGCTGTTCACCCGTGGCGCTTCTAGGCTCGCTCTATGCTGTCGTAATACTGTATAAGGCAGTATTGATAAATCTGATCAAATGTTTCAAATCACTGACGGCTAGCAGAGATCTTGATGATAGTGACAAATTAAAACACAGTCTATTGCAAATCTTTTCATTATCCATTTTTTAAAGGGGCATTCCAACCAGAAACAACTAATTCTCGGGATAAGTGAGAAATTCTAGACTGGTGGGAGTTTTACAGCTGGGACCCCCTACCCCCTTGACTGGCACTCTATTCAAGCTCAACCACGATTTGGCATCTAGGGGGGATTCGGGGTCTCCTCTCCTGGTGCTTCTCCACTTTGCTGTTACACTATTGAGGGCTTCCTGCAGCCACCACCAGGGTGGGCTCGCCACATAGGGTTTTATGCAGTTCCCATTACAAGCTGTATAACCATATGCAGTGAGCTCCCCCTAGTGGTGAATGCAGGCAGTCAGAATTCCATAGTTTAGCAAGTGAGAAATACAGAGCTCCCCTATACAGACATGTTATGAAGTTAATGATCCCCCCCCCCCTTAATACAGCACCCATGGCCCTATTGCCTGCCATTCGCCATCTAGTATAGGATGAATTATTCCTACAGTCGACATCTGTGACGTAAGCATTGATGAGGGTCTGACTGATGCACGTGCTGCATTCACTCCTCTGCAAATACATGGGACCCCCTTCTTTGCATTAAGGGAGGTCTGACTGCTGTATACAGGTGGGGTCCCTGTGCTCACTGATACATTATCATGTATGGTAATGGTGGGAGCCCCCCTTATTTCCATGGTAGAGCAGGGAATACATTTAAAGGAACAGACCATCCCTTATCTGCCTCCTGCTGCTGTGTTATTGTAGGGCAGAGATCTGTGAAAACCTTTGTTTGCTTGTGGCAATCCCTGTAATTGCTTTGGCAGCACAGGACTTTTTGGGGTCTTTTATCCCCTGTGATGAGTCAGACTCCTGCAATAAATCACGCCTCACACTGGGCTCAGGGGCTTCTGCTGAAGTCTCACAAATGGCCTCCGCAATTGGTCGCAGCTGTAAAGTGGAGAGGACAATGTATCAGGTCACGGACACAATGTAACAAGACTGGCAGGGGGCTGTAAACGCCGGGCAGAGGGGCATTTCTTGGCATCAGTCCTGCAAGGTCTTGTCTTGATGGGGGCACCAGATGTGCCTGCTGCAGTGATTGGGTGGCCTGCTCCTTGTAAACCACAACAAAGGGAGGGCTCTCTGGGATTAAAGTAATTGCCCCCCTTAAAGGTTCACAGTTCTGCAAGATTGTGTGACAAGAAGAAGTCTGGGGCTTCCAGTAAAACCGACATCAAAGTTGTCAGAATATATTTGAAGTGAGAAGAGGCACAAAAAGTCAAAAACCGAAATACATAATGTGTTGGTAACCCAGGCAAAGCAAACATTGACCCCCACTAAGGTTTACATCTTTCTCACTGGACCACCAGGGGTCATAAATCTTCAACTAAGCCACAAGGAATTACATGGTCTACAATAGACTAGAAGAGATTGCAAGACCCCCCACTAGGCCACCAGGGATTATTAGCATTGGACTGACAAAGATTGGAAAGACCCCCACTAGGCCACCAGAGATTACAAGCATTGGACTGCCAAAGATTGTAAAGACCCCCACTAGGACACCAGGGATTATTAGCATTGGACTGAAAAAGATTGTAAAGACCCCCACTAGGACACCAGGGATTATTAGCATTGGACTGAAAAAGATTGTAAAGACCCCCACTAGGCCACCAGGGATTACTAGCATTGGACTGACAAAGATTGTAAAGACCCCCACTAGGCCACCAGGGATTACTAGCATTGGACTGCCAAAGATGGTAAAGACCCCCACTAGGCCACCAGGGATTATTAGTATTGGACTGAAAAAGATTGTAAAGACCCCCACTAGGCCACCAGGGATTATTAGCATTGGACTGAAAAAGATTGTAAAGGCCCCCACTAGGCCACCAGGGATTATTAGCATTGGACTGCCAAAGATTGTAAAGGCCCCCACTAGGCCACCAGGGATTACTAGCATTGGACTGCCAAAGATTGTAAAGGCCCCCACTAGGCCACCAGGGATTACTAGCATTGGACTGCCAAAGATTGTAAAGGCCCCCACTAGGCCACCAGGGATTACTAGCATTGGACTGCCAAAGATTGTAAAGACCCCCACTAGGCCACCAGGGATTATTAGCATTGGACTGAAAAAGATTGTAAAGACCCCCACTAGGCCACCAGGGATTACTAGCATTGGACTGACAAAGATTGTAAAGACCCCCACTAGGCCACCAGGGATTACTAGCATTGGACTGCCAAAGATGGTAAAGACCCCCACTAGGCCACCAGGGATTATTAGTATTGGACTGAAAAAGATTGTAAAGACCCCCACTAGGCCACCAGGGATTATTAGCATTGGACTGCCAAAGATTGTAAAGGCCCCCACTAGGCCACCAGGGATTACTAGCATTGGACTGCCAAAGATTGTAAAGGCCCCCACTAGGCCACCAGGGATTACTAGCATTGGACTGCCAAAGATTGTAAAGGCCCCCACTAGGCCACCAGGGATTACTAGCATTGGACTGCCAAAGATTGTAAAGGCCCCCACTAGGCCACCAGGGATTACTAGCATTGGACTGCCAAAGATTGTAAAGGCCCCCACTAGGCCACCAGGGATTATTAGCATTGGACTGACAAAGATTGTAAAGACCCCCACTAATTTCACCACAAGGGAATATAAGTCTCTCCATGTGCCACAAAAAGTTTTTCCCAATAGACCATAAGAGATGACAAGTCCTCCACTGAGTGACCAGGGATAACAGGGACCTCATTGAATCCCCCGTCAGGCGGCACCAGGGAGTCCATAGGAACCCAGTTGGATCACGAGGAACTCAATTTTTGCCACCAGATATTGGACGGAGAATGTTCCACTTACCATCCAGAACTAGGATATTAACTCTTTCTCTGACCAGGGACCAGACATGGGCTATACTAATAACCATCTCATATCATAGGCGGCACCACTAACTACCAGACCTGAGAGGAATAGATGTCAATAACCTCCATGACTGGACTCAGAACCACAAAGAACCAAAGCTGCTTGACCACCAGGGACCATAGTGCTCTGGATGGGATTGGAGCTCCATGGAGTATAGATAATCCTACTCTACGGCAGCTTGAAATGTCCCTGGACTGTAGGTCTTTGGTGGGGGCTTTAATCTTCTATGGCTATTGCCCAGTTCTCCTCCATAGACCCCCCCCCCCCCCCATTTCAGTCTTGGAGGTGTCATTACATTAACATGTTTATTACTCCAGTAATGTTATTATTGTTTTATTACTTTATTGCCCCCTAATTGCCGCAGTTTGTTTATTGCCCCCCAGTACGGGCAGCCGCCATCCACTGGATCCCCATTACACAGGGAGATGTTGTCCCAGTTACGACCAAAGCCCCATTTCTCATTCAGAGGCAGAGATTCAAATTTTTACATTTCTCTCCATTTTCAAGATCTCACTTTGCTGTCAGTGAATGGGTTCATTCTGGTTCCCATCCATCACCTGATGGTATACTTCTCACAGCTCAGGATTTGTTACTATTGTATCCGGTCTTGTCGGTTCTCTGTGGTCCACACACATCTGCAGCACAAATCTCTCTCCTGCGCTGATAGTTTGTTACAATGTTTCAGTCTCTTGTCTAGACTGGACACAGTGTGTAAGAATGTTCCCATTCACTGAAAACAAGCAGGGATCTTGGCAAGAAATTAAAACACAAAGTCGATCAGAAAGTGACAAAACTTGTTTAACTTTCTGGTCCAGGGCAGAGACCCGACTACAACACCCAGCATGGTCTGCTATCCTCATACTGGTTTCCCGTGCAGTTACTGGTGTTTGTGTTATGTAAATGAGATGATTTCTTGTATAACGAAAAGTTCTGCAGCTTTCTAATATGCTGTTTGTCTATTCTTCACCGTTTTCAAGATTCTGCTTGCTTTCAGTGAATGGGGAAAAATCCTGTTTACATCCAGAGGCTTCAGGGCACCGGTACAAGTGTTGCGCAACACAAAAATATGTGTCATGTGATTATTTTAGAACGGTGATTTGGCTGTGAGAACGCAGACCAGTCGCGTGACACGTGCGGCTGACATTGGGGTGCGTCTGCACCGTGATTGCCGCCACGACAGGTGTCGCACAAGCAAATATTGCAGTATAGGAATGGATGGGGTCGCAGCAGTGCGACTTACATGTTTGCTGCGGCCGCGACACGCAAATTGCACACAATCCAGCAGTGTTGGATTTTTGGGGATTCCCATGTCGCAGTCCCAGCAAACGTGATTCGCACTGCGGCCCCATCCATCCCTGCGCTACACTGTGATACTTGGGCTCAACACAGCGGCAAATCGCGTGCCGCACCCAAAATCCTGTGACACAAAATCCATTGTCCGGATTTTTGGTGTCTGTTGCGTCGCAGTGTGTCACATTGGGACATTATTGACAACCATTACGTGAAATGTTGAGTGACACGTTGCCAGGTAGTCCTACCCTTAAAGGGGTTTTCATAGACTTTTTAAGGGGATAGGTCATCAGTATCTGATCAGTGGGGGGCCGACGCCCAGGACCCCCGCCAATCAACTGTTTTGAGAAGGCACCGGCGCTCGCAGGAACGCTGCGGCCTTCTCTCAGCTCACCGAGCACTGCGCCGTGCATTGTATAGTGGCTGTGCTTGGTATTGCAGCTTGACCCCGTTCGCTTGAATGGGGCTGAGCTGCTCCTAGGCCACGTGACTGATGAACGTGGTGTAACTGGCCGAGGCTATGCTGCAAGAAGGGCGTCGAGTTCCCTTTGGTGCCAGTGCTTTCTCAAACAGGTGATCAGCCCACCGATCAGAAACTGATGACCTATACAGAGGATAGGTCATCAGTTAAAACGTCTCGGATAACCCCTTAAGGTACTTTCACACTAGCGTTAAACTTTTCGGGTATTGAGTTCCGTCCTAGGGGCTCAATACCAGAAAAGAACTGATCAGTTTTATCCTAATGGATTCTAAAGGGAGAGCGATCCGATCAGGATGTCTTCAGTTCAGTCACTGTATGGTTTTTGGACGGAGAAAATACCGCAGCAAATTCCGGAACACTTGCCGGATTATTTTCCATTGAAATGCATTAATGTCCGATCCAGCCCCAAGTATTCCGGAAAAACTGATCTGGTTTTGCAGTCTGTGCATGCGCAGACCTTTTAAAAATATGAAAAAGATGAATATACGGATCAGTTTTTTCCGGATGACAACCAGAGAGACGGATCTGGTATTGCAATGCATGTGAAATGCAAAGTCTATTAGAAATTATTATGCACAGAATCGGAATCTTGAAATCCTCTCTAGTCACGAGCTCCCAAGGAATTCGGAGAGGCCGGCCGCATGTTCTTCTTTTAGTCATTGTAGCTTTTCCAGTTTTTTTTTTTCTCCCCTCTCCTTAATTTAGTCATTTCAGCTGTAATGTCTGTAGCACGGAGGGGAAGCTTTGATCTCTCCACTTGTCATAACCCCCTCACAATCACCAATAATCCCCTTCCCATCCCCCAATGCAATAATATAATAATTTACTTTTTAAAAAAAAACTGCACTTACCGGTTTTACCACCTGCTGCCAGCAGAGGGCACAATCGCACCCTGCCCAGTACAAGCAGCCCTGTTGGCTGCTCTTGGATGGGGGTCCTGTCACTGGGAGTAGTGGGCTGTAAAGTATTGCACTTAGAGCACTTTCTAGTATTCACAGCGTGGCACTATATGGACACCATTTACCTATATTTATACTGTATGGCTCTACACAGACACCATCTGACACTATATGGACAGTGTATGGCTCTATATGGACACCATCTGACACTATATGGCTCTACACGGACACCATCTGACACTATATGGACAGTGTACGGCGCTATATGGACACCATGTGACACTATATGGACAGTGTATGGCTCTATGGACACCATGTGACACTATATGGACAGTGTATGGCTCTATATGGACACCATGTGACACTATATGGACAGTGTATGGCTCTATATGGACACCATCTGACACTATATGGACAGTGTATGGCACTATATGGATACCATGTGACACTATATGGATGGTGTATGGCTTTATATGGACACTATATGGACGCTGTATGGCTCTATGGACACCATGTGACACTATATGGACAGTGTATGGCTCTATATAGATACCATGTGACACTATATGGACAGTGTATGGCTCTATATGGACACCATGTGACAGGTTGTGAGCCCCATTCTGGACAGCGATAATGACGTCTGTACCGTGCTGCGTAATATGTCAGAGCGATAGAAGTGCGTAAAAGAAACAAATACGGACACTGTATGGCTGTATATGGACACCATTTGACGGTATATGAAACTTTAATAGAATGGCGTTTAGGGCAATGTATGGCAGAGACTGTATACGTAAACGCACTGTGCACAGTAAGGCCGCTTTCACACGGTCAGTGTCCGATCAGTGATTTCCAACCAAGACCGGGTTCAGGTCAAAAACCCAGACCAGGTGCAGATCTTTCCATTAGACGCCATGCAAACGACTGTGTCCGCAACGCACGGGCTCCAACTTGAATGGGGCCCGCGATCCACACCGCAAAAAAGTACTGCATGCACTGCAGAGGAACGGACAGAAAACCAGCAAAAGCACGCCGTAGCGCTTCTGATCCGTTCCACATTGCATCGTATTATCCGGCTTGCGGACCCGTTCAAGTGAATGGGTCCACATCCGGGATACGGTGCGCACAGGGCTGGTGCCTGTATATTGCAGACCCACAAACAGCGGCCGGCAATACGGGCACGAGGCTTATAGGATCCACTTCTGGTTTTGGCTCACAATCACTGACCGCGTGAAAGCAGCTTTATGTGGTGCTCTATGGCCCTCCCCTGGCATTGGGCGGCAGTATAAGTAAATGTCCCCGTGACCGGTGACGCTGGCCATAGTGATGGCGACGGGCGGCCTCTCCGCTAATTGTTTTTCGGACGCTCTGCTTCTTCTCCTCATTGGTTACAATTAGCAGAAGATCGATCAGTATTGATGTGCGGGGAGATAAATGCTGAGCAAATGACCGCTGTGATTAGAGCGACGCGGACCGCGCTGAGCCATCGCTATATTCCACCGCGGACGCTGCCCCTGGGGGTCAAATTTGCGACTCAATGTAAATGTTAACTGAACGATGCTGATGTCGTCACGATGTCCCGTTCATAAAACCATACACCAGATTAGCGATCGGCACAAGGGCAGCCATCAATTTACTCAAACAAAAAAACTGTAAATCGCAGCTCCCCAGCCTCGCATGTAATCAGCAGGGTCAACCCTCCCAGACAGCATTTCTGTATTAATAGGGTGGATCCTGCGGACACGGGCTCTTTAGTAGAGGGTGGTCCTCATCTCTTGGCTCTCGCTCAGGAGGACCTGTCCCGCATTACACGGATGTGAATGGGCGGTGTGTAATGCTTCATTTCCCCTGTAGGGGCGCTGCAGAGAAATCTACCATTTCATGTTGATGGCTGGAATGCCCCTTTAACAAATGGTAGCTCTTTGGTCAACACTTTTCACAGCGTTGGGCTCATGCACATGAATGTATATATATATTTTTTTGTCCTTGTTCCGTTTTTCTTTTTGCGCCAGTACGCGGAACCATTAATTTTAATGGGTCCGCAAAAAAACATAAATGACTCCGTGTGCATTCCGTATCTGCAAAAAAATAGAACATCTCCTATTCTTGTCTGTTTTGTGGCATCGTTACAATGGATCCGGAATAAAGCAACGGATGCAACACAGACGTTACACAGATGTCATCCGTTTTTGTTTTTTTGCAGACCGCAAAATACATACAATTATGTGCATGAGCCCTTAGGCCAGGGGTAGGCATCCTCTGGAACTCCAGCTGTTGTGAGACTACAACTCCCAGCATGCATATTTACTCTGCTCTTCTCCTAACTTCTGTAGAAATGAATAGAGCATGCTGGGAGTTGTAGTTTCACAGCAGCTGGAGAGCCAAAGGTTGCTGATCCCTGCCTGCCATATTTAACCACCACAATGAGGCCATATTGGAAAATCCCAATCTTGTGGCATTTGGTCCATCGCTTGGTGTGTGATGACCCCAGATACCCTCCGCAGGACAAAGGGGCTGAGGCAATGGCTGGAAAACTGCAGCTCTGCCCCATTTAAATTAATTTTGGGCTAAGTTGCAATACCAGACATGGCCACATGGACTAGGGGGGCACTGTGTTGAGTATTGCACTGAAACTAATCAGTGAGTGGGTAACAGGGGTCAGACCCCCATTAATCATACCTGAATGCCCAACCCCAAGGAGCCCCTGACACTGATGAGATCTAAGGATGGAGTATTTTGTGGAAATACATGAAAAATGTAATAATCTTTATTTTTTGCCTATACATCTCACTATGACGAAGGCGTTTCCTTTTGCTGCTCTTCTGTACCGAGATCGGGATGGGACGCTCTCCTGATGTTTGCACTGTATTTGGACGTGAATATTTTTTGGCTGAGTGACTGTTATTTTAAAGTTAAGGATTATAATATCAAATACGCAGCGAGCGGCTGGATTAGCGTTAATGGCTCTAACCTTTAAACATCCACTTACCTGCTCTACAAAGTGCAATAGGTGGCAGTAGTAACTGGTGTACAAGCCTGCCATCTAGTGGTGCAATGGAATATTACACAATGTAGGCCAAGTGTAAGTCCAGCCGCAATGATTAAAGGCGAGCGAATTTCATATTTTGAAATTAGTTCACGCTTTGTTTGCTGGTAAAAGCAGAATTGCGTTACGGATTCAGTTAGCATAACGCAATTCTATGACGGAATGCCTTTAGGTCTATGGGCTGCAATATGGATCCGTCCAGTTTGCGTTATGCCGGGGAGTCCTCTCCGGACTTACTTCATAAAGGGGTTTTCTAGAGCTCAGACCCCTTTGGCGCTGCTCCGAGCGCAGTGAAAACAAGCCAGCAGTGAAGGGAGGTAAGTCACCATTTTCTTTTCATTTTTTTGATTTGGGATCTTATTAAAGTTTAGGGTCTGAATTAAAGGGGGTTAAATATTAATGACCAATCCTTAGGATAGATCTTCAGTACTACATTCGTGTGAGCGCTGCAGAGATTCACGTTCATCGGTCACGTGGCCTAGGGCAGCGGTGGCGAAGCTATGGCACGGGTGCCAGAGGCGGCACTCTGAGCCTTCTCTGTGGGCACCCGCACCCTGGAATACGTCTATAGCAGGGATGGCCAACCTGCGGCTCTCCAGCTGTTGCAAAACTGCAACTCCCAGCATGTCCAGTCTGCCTACAGCAGGGCATGGTGGGAGTTGTAGTTTTACAACAGCTGGAGAGCTGCAGGTTGGCCATCCCTGGTCTATACAATATTCCTGCCATTCATCAGCGCAGGACGCTCCATGGACGGCACAGGCAGCGCACTGAATGTAGGCTGTTATAGCTAACTGATAAAGTACATGGAGGATATACTGGACTGTAGTATTCAGGGTAAATTGCCATGTTGGCACTTTGCGATAAATAAGTGGGTTTTGGGTTGCAGTTTGGGCACTCTGTCTGTAAAAGGTTCAACATCACGTGGCCTCCTAGGGGCAGTTCAGACACATTCAAGTGAATGGGACTGAGTTGCAATACCGAGCACAGCCACTATACCATGTACGGCGCTGTGCTTGGTATAGGAGTACAATAAAAAGACCGGAGGCAGGTGCCCCCCCCCCCCCCCAAAATCACATGACCCACTGACCAGGCAAAAGGGAAGCAGGTCACCGCCGAGGCCAGTGATTGGCTGCAGCTGAGCCAAAACAGATGTCAACCCATCAGCGGGGAATTAGGATTCCTTTATGTAGGGCTGGCCAAGAAGGGGGTTTGCTAACTCCTCTTCCCCTTCCCCAAAAAAAGGAGCCAACCCTTTTAAGTCTCAATCTCTTTCATTTACGGGTCTGGATGCGTTTTACAGGCCAGAGTCTGAATGACCTAGAACAGTGACCTGGAAGTACTTGTGTATTAGTTTATTTTCAATGGGTTCCCTGAACGGTTGGAAAAACCCTGCAATAAATAACAATCCAGGAAAGTACAAGTGGGCGGAGCATGACACGGGATTGAAGGAACACCAAAGCCTGCTCCGCCCCGGCTTTAGGACACTTTCACACCAACGTGTCCCTTGCGGGAACCACACTCCATGTGAGAGAAGGGATCGTGCGGTCTGGACGACAGAAGTGCACAGCGTTACGTTTGCTAATGCTGTGTGACCTTTCTGTAATGGAATCATACTGACATAAAGCTGTCGGTACAATTCCGTCACAGAAAGGTCAGGCAGAGGCGCACACCGTTATCAGTCACGATAAGACCGTGCGCTTCTGTAGTCCAGACCGTATGATCTCTCTCACACGGAGCTCGTGTAAAAGACCGCTCGCAGCTTTATCCTGGACCGCCCCTTTAAGAAAGAAATGATTAATTTTTATTGCACAAAAGCAAAACCCTGTTTATTATTTGTATCCGTCCGGTTACAAAAATCGAAAGTCTATGTTACACAGCGCTCACTTGTCCAATTACCCGAGAGACGAGCGCCTACACCTCACACGGGCGAGCCGACCCATGCACACGAGCCTATGCAGACAGAAGGTGGGAGGAGCTTCCATATGAACCGCTCAGAAATGCAGTAATCTGATTGGTCAGGGGGTTGTCCGATTTCATGAAACTGATGATCTATCCTCAAGACCGGTCATCAATATCAGATGGGGCCTGACTCTCGGCTGTTGGAAGGGGTTGCAGCACTTGTGCGAGCTCTGCAGTGGTCACCCGCACGCCATCTCCATTTTAGTGGGGCTGCGGTGTAATTACCCTGCACCACCAGTACAATGTAGACGGCGTCAGGGCGTAGCTACGGGGGGGGGCCCCCCCAACTCAGAAGGGACACATACCAGAGGAGGACTAAGATTTTGTCAGGGTCCCCTCCACAGTATTATACAGCGACACTGGAGTGGCTGCCGGGCCTCGCCTGACTAGCCACAGGAGTGAAGGTAGCCTTCAAACATTTGCTGTGGGGCCCAGTCATTTCTAGACGGCATGCAGGAGAACACCCCCTCCGATCTCACCAAACCAGAAGATCCCTTTATGGAAAAAATAAGAGGAACGGACTCAATAAATAATCGTAACAGACGAACCAAACTACGTCCCCTACACAACACTGAGGGTGAGCTGTATGACAGGCGGTCCATGTCCCCCATCATTAACTATAGGTGTGCCAACCACCCCCCAAAACACAATCTGAAACTCTTCTCCATGCCCTTCCCCCCCCCCTATGACATCATCGCGCAAGACGCATCATGGCACCAAGCAGTAACACTAGAGTGGCGGGGGCCGGCGTGGAGCGCCACCCATACGTTTTCCATCTTCCAGAGGCTTCACAGTGGTTCGCAGGTCTTTGGAAATCCCTTCTAATCCCATTGCCCACAATATCTGCTGTAGGTAAAGAAGGGCCCCTCTCTCGGCTGCTCGGCCAAGTCCAGTCTGGCAGGAGATCCTTCCTGGCCAACCAGCGGAGAAAGCAGCCATGCACTGACCATGTAACCCCTAACGATGTTGTCCCCGCTAGACATTTAATGCACATGGCGGGATATGCAACACGTGTCCGAAAGGTCCGGGTCCTACCTCTGAATGGCGCTCCACCGTTAACAGTGACCACACCACTCATCCTGCGCCGTGTCCTCTCTATTCAATGCTCCGGGACTTCTGAACATCACCAATGAAGGATGTGGCGCATGCGCAGCTTCCTCTTCATTCACTTCAGGGCCTTGTTTGTGAGGAAGGAGCTGGTGCCAGAGGTGGACTATTGGGCATTAATGGTATACTGTATGGACAGGCCAAAAATGGCCGGCTGGGAATACCCCTGGACGTCTCCTTACGGTCATATAACACTGACATACAGTTATTGGAAAACCTAAAAAACACCTGTATTCAAAACGTACATAGCAAAGAAAGCAGTAACGTAGGGGCTGCACAGACGGCAGTCAGGACCCCGCCACGTGGCAGCGCAGCGTCCCTGGACCAAGGAGGAGATGACAGACGGAAGAGCTTCTATGTGATTAGATATAATGGAGGGTGAAGCCATCCAAGCTACTCCCCTGCATACCGGTGAAACTACAACTCCCATTAGGTGGACCACAAACCAGGCATAAAGGGTTAATGTCTATGGAGGCCTACTGAAGGGCTCAAAATACTGTGTACAGTAGCCCCCGGGGGTTGTATATGGCTACGGTGACGGACACAACACACAGGAGAGCAGCCATCAGGTCCATCGGTGCAGTCTGATCAGGAAGACGGGAGTGAAGACTGTCCGCGGGGGGTCAGTTAGGACAAGGTCAGGAGCCGACAACTGGAGCGAGCGTCTCCTACAGGAATGAAACGCGCTGTTCTACTGCCAGCTTCCGGGACTTGTCCTTCTCTGACTGCAAACAGAACACAAGAGCTGCTTAGATGTGGTTCAGTAGTGGGACAGATGCAGACATGTACGTACGTTTACTGCTGATACAGAGGGACAAACCCCCTGATTTCCTTCACATTATCATAAAGTCAAATTATAAAATTATGGCTGCCTGCAACGACCACCAGGGGGAGCTGACTGCACGCAGATTTATACACACTCACCACCACCAGGGGGAGCTGACTGCACGCAGATTTATACACATTCACCACCAGGGGGAGCTGACGGCACACAGATTTATACACAGTCACCACCAGGGGGAGCTGACGGCACACAGATTTATACACAGTCACCACCAGGGGGAGCTGACGGCACACAGATTTATACACAGTCACCACCAGGGGGAGCTGACTGCACACAGATTTATACACACTTACCACCACCAGGGGGAGCTGACGGCACACAGATTTATACACAGTCACCACCAGGGGGAGCTGACGGCACACAGATTTATACACAGTCACCACCAGGGGGAGCTGACGGCACACAGATTTATACACAGTCACCACCAGGGGGAGCTGACGGCACACAGATTTATACACAGTCACCACCAGGGGGAGCTGACGGCACACAGATTTATACACAGTCACCACCAGGGGGAGCTGACGGCACACAGATTTATACACACCACCACCAGGGGGAGCTGACGGCACACAGATTTATACACACTTACCACCACCAGGGGGAGCTGACAGCACACAGATTTATACACAGTCACCACCACCAGGGGGAGCTGACGGCACGCAGATTTATACACAGTCACCACCACCACCAGGGGGCGATGACGGCACGCAGATTTATACACACCACCACCAGGAGGAGCTGACTGCACGCAGATTTATACACACTTACCACCACCAGGGGGAGCTGACTGCACACAGCTTTATACACATTCACCACCAGGGGGAGCTGACGGCACGCAGATTTATACACAGTCACCACCACCACCAGGGGGCGATGACGGCACGCAGATTTATACACAGTCACCACCACCACCAGGGGGCGATGACGGCACGCAGATTTATACACACTTACCACCACCAGGGGGAGCTGACTGCACACAGATTTATACACAGTCACCACCAGGGGGAGCTGACTGCACACAGATTTATACACAGTCACCACCAGGGGGAGCTGACTGCACACAGATTTATACACAGTCACCACCACCAGGGGGAGCTGACTGCACACAGATTTATACACAGTCACCACCACCAGGGGGAGCTGACTGCACACAGATTTATACACAGTCACCACCACCAGGGGGAGCTGACGGCACACAGATTTATACACACAGTCACCACCACCAGGGGGAGCTGACGGCACACAGATTTATACACACAGTCACCACCACCAGGGGGAGCTGACTGCACACAGATTTATACACAGTCACCACCAGGGGGAGCTGACGGCACACAGATTTATACACAGTCACCACCAGGGGGAGCTGACTGCACACAGATTTATACACACTTACCACCACCAGGGGGAGCTGACGGCACACAGATTTATACACAGTCACCACCAGGGGGAGCTGACGGCACACAGATTTATACACAGTCACCACCAGGGGGAGCTGACGGCACACAGATTTATACACAGTCACCACCAGGGGGAGCTGACGGCACACAGATTTATACACAGTCACCACCAGGGGGAGCTGACGGCACACAGATTTATACACACCACCACCAGGGGGAGCTGACGGCACACAGATTTATACACACCACCACCAGGAGGAGCTGACTGCACGCAGATTTATACACACTTACCACCACCAGGGGAGCTGACTGCACGCAGATTTATACACACTTACCACCACCAGGGGGAGCTGACTGCACGCAGATTTATACACATTCACCACCAGGGGGAGCTGACGGCACACAGATTTATACACAGTCACCACCAGGGGGAGCTGACGGCACACAGATTTATACACAGTCACCACCAGGGGGAGCTGACGGCACACAGATTTATACACAGTCACCACCAGGGGGAGCTGACTGCACACAGATTTATACACACTTACCACCACCAGGGGGAGCTGACGGCACACAGATTTATACACAGTCACCACCAGGGGGAGCTGACGGCACACAGATTTATACACAGTCACCACCAGGGGGAGCTGACGGCACACAGATTTATACACAGTCACCACCAGGGGGAGCTGACGGCACACAGATTTATACACAGTCACCACCAGGGGGAGCTGACGGCACACAGATTTATACACAGTCACCACCAGGGGGAGCTGACGGCACACAGATTTATACACACCACCACCAGGGGGAGCTGACGGCACACAGATTTATACACACTTACCACCACCAGGGGGAGCTGACAGCACACAGATTTATACACAGTCACCACCACCAGGGGGAGCTGACGGCACGCAGATTTATACACAGTCACCACCACCACCAGGGGGCGATGACGGCACGCAGATTTATACACACCACCACCAGGAGGAGCTGACTGCACGCAGATTTATACACACTTACCACCACCAGGGGGAGCTGACTGCACACAGCTTTATACACATTCACCACCAGGGGGAGCTGACGGCACGCAGATTTATACACAGTCACCACCACCACCAGGGGGCGATGACGGCACGCAGATTTATACACAGTCACCACCACCACCAGGGGGCGATGACGGCACGCAGATTTATACACACTTACCACCACCAGGGGGAGCTGACTGCACACAGATTTATACACAGTCACCACCAGGGGGAGCTGACTGCACACAGATTTATACACAGTCACCACCAGGGGGAGCTGACTGCACACAGATTTATACACAGTCACCACCACCAGGGGGAGCTGACTGCACACAGATTTATACACACAGTCACCACCACCAGGGGGAGCTGACGGCACACAGATTTATACACACAGTCACCACCACCAGGGGGAGCTGACGGCACACAGATTTATACACACAGTCACCACCACCAGGGGGAGCTGACTGCACACAGATTTATACACAGTCACCACCAGGGGGAGCTGACGGCACACAGATTTATACACAGTCACCACCAGGGGGAGCTGACTGCACACAGATTTATACACACTTACCACCACCAGGGGGAGCTGACGGCACACAGATTTATACACAGTCACCACCAGGGGGAGCTGACGGCACACAGATTTATACACAGTCACCACCAGGGGGAGCTGACGGCACACAGATTTATACACAGTCACCACCAGGGGGAGCTGACGGCACACAGATTTATACACAGTCACCACCAGGGGGAGCTGACGGCACACAGATTTATACACACCACCACCAGGGGGAGCTGACGGCACACAGATTTATACACACCACCACCAGGAGGAGCTGACTGCACGCAGATTTATACACACTTACCACCACCAGGGGGAGCTGACTGCACGCAGATTTATACACACTTACCACCACCAGGGGGAGCTGACAGCACACAGATTTATACACAGTCACCACCACCAGGGGGAGCTGACGGCACGCAGATTTATACACAGTCACCACCACCACCAGGGGGCGATGACGGCACGCAGATTTATACACACCACCACCAGGAGGAGCTGACTGCACGCAGATTTATACACACTTACCACCACCAGGGGGAGCTGACTGCACACAGCTTTATACACATTCACCACCAGGGGGAGCTGACGGCACGCAGATTTATACACAGTCACCACCACCACCAGGGGGCGATGACGGCACGCAGATTTATACACAGTCACCACCACCACCAGGGGGCGATGACGGCACGCAGATTTATACACACTTACCACCACCAGGGGGAGCTGACTGCACGCAGATTTATACACACAGTCACCACCACCAGGGGGAGCTGACAGCACACAGATTTATACACAGTCACCACCACCAGGGGGAGCTGACGGCACGCAGATTTATACACAGTCACCACCACCACCAGGGGGCGATGACGGCACGCAGATTTATACACACCACCACCAGGAGGAGCTGACTGCACGCAGATTTATACACACTTACCACCACCAGGGGGAGCTGACTGCACACAGCTTTATACACATTCACCACCAGGGGGAGCTGACGGCACGCAGATTTATACACAGTCACCACCACCACCAGGGGGCGATGACGGCACGCAGATTTATACACAGTCACCACCACCACCAGGGGGCGATGACGGCACGCAGATTTATACACACTTACCACCACCAGGGGGAGCTGACTGCACACAGATTTATACACAGTCACCACCAGGGGGAGCTGACTGCACACAGATTTATACACAGTCACCACCAGGGGGAGCTGACTGCACACAGATTTATACACAGTCACCACCACCAGGGGGAGCTGACTGCACACAGATTTATACACACAGTCACCACCACCAGGGGGAGCTGACGGCACACAGATTTATACACACAGTCACCACCACCAGGGGGAGCTGACTGCACACAGATTTATACACAGTCACCACCAATCATGTATGTGAATAAAATTGAAGTACTCCATCATGTACACTGTTTGCACTGGTTAACGCCATATATCCCTATTGGTCATTTGTGTTGTCACATATATGGGAAAGTAGTTTGGGCGTTTCATTAAAAGTCTATAAAAACCTAAAATGTCTCACTTCTGAGGGTTTGTTACAGTTGTATGCAGTCTATCGGTCTAAGTTTCTGGCTCAGGAGAGTTACCTGTCACAAACGACGCTACAAATTAGGATTTTCCAATTCGCTTCCGTAGATTTTCCTTTGTGCCGTGGTCACCTGTCTCTTCCCCAATCTCCTCTTCCTCCTCCAGTTCTTTCAGTAGTTTTGCGGCTTCAGGCGTAAGTTTTTCTGAAATAAAACAGATTGTGGCGATTAGTGACCTTAAAAGCATCAGGTATCTATTTATGGGTAAGTAAGGGGTATGTAAGGGGTATCGGGCAAGTCAAATCCTGCAACGCATCTAAAACCAACGGCTGCTAACAGGGAGCACAGGCTGGTATTCAACGGCACAACAAAGGGAGAAAGTGTCAGGAGATAAAATAACTAAATAAATGGAAACCATCAGCAAGACAATGCCTCCTTAACCCTTTCACTACAAACGCTGTGCAAGCATGACGCCCGCTTGCGCGTGCAGCGGGCATCATGGCCGGCAAGTCTTGGCTGTTTCAAAAAGCAGAGACCTGCAGCTAATTACCACAACCGGCAATAATGCCGATCGCGGTAATTAAATACTTTAGATGCCGTGATCAAGTGAGATCACGGCACCTAAATGCGCAAAAAACCTTAGTACTGAAGCCCCGAGCGGCCAATCAGGACTTCAGTACATGCGCTGAATGCGCCGAGTCTCTATGAAGAGACTCAGAGCATTAATTCTGCAATTCTTATTTTGGCCACCAGATGGCAGGCCAACATAAGAAATGAGCAAAATGCTAAGAAATTGTCAATGTTCAAATCCCTGATAGGTCGGTTAAAAAACATTATTATAAAAGGTCATTTATGAGCCTTAAAATGATTATAAAAAATTACCCTCCTTTCCATATAATAATAAAAAAAAAAAATACAACCTGGGTATCACCACGACCAAAAACACCCATACTATTAAAATCCCCCCAAAAAAATCCCAAACGGTGAATGGTGTAATGGAAGAAAAGGGTCAAAATGGCCAATTTGCCATTTATTCATTGCTTCTCTTACCCCAAAAAATAAAAGAAAATGTGATAAAAAAGTAATGCACACTCCAAAATGGTATCTATGGATTGTCCCGCAAAAAATGAGCCCCTAAACAGCTCAGTAGACATAAGTATGAAAAAAAAAGTTATGGGGGTCAGAATGAGGTGATGTAAAAAAAAATTCTCAAAGTTTAAATGTATTTTTACACTATTTAGAGATTAAAAAAAACTATACATATGGGGTATCGTTGTAAATGTACTGACCCAGAGAATAAAGGGCAGGGGTCAGTTTTTCCGTAAACAAAACAAAATCCGTAAAACGGTGGAGGGATTGTGTGTTTTTTTCCCCCCAATTCCACCCCATTTGGAATTTTTTTCCTGCTTCCGACTACATTTTATGCCATAATTAATGGCGTCATTAGAAAGTACAACTTGTCCCGCAAAAATAAGCCCTCCTACAGCTATGTGACCGGAACTATAAAAAAAAGTTATGGCTCACGGAGAATAGGGAAGAAAAATGAAAACGCAAAAACGAAAAAAAACTGCGTTAGCGTGACGGGTCCCACAATATAAATACACTGCTTTAATCTGGCGAAGGAGCAGTGGGTTTCAATAATAGGTGCTAGTGGGCTGGGCGCCGGTGTCACATGCCGCTCCATCTGCAGCCATTTTTAAGACAGACGCTCGGGGTTGTCCGGGGAGACGACGACTGACACTAAGGGGGCGTGGCTTCACAAAGAGAAAACGGCGCAGAACTTCTGCAGACTATATATTAGTAAGCTGCCGGCGTATTCTTTACACAAATATACTTAAAGGGGCGCAGCTCTTCATTCCGTCAGCGGTGGTCTCAGCTTACTGGTTTATACTGTAAAGTTCCTTTAAAGGGGTTTTCAGGAATTAAATATTGATGTAGCCTCGTGATAGATAATTGATATATTAGTTGGGGGGGGGGGGGGTCCTAACCCCCTTGGCACCCCCACTAATCAGCTGTCTGAAGGGGCCGCAGAGCTCAGACAAGCATAGTAAACCAAGAACAGCGCCGTACATTGTATAGTGGCTGTTCTGTGGTATTGCAACCTAGGCCCACTCATAGGCCGAGGAAGGGCAAGCTCTGGGGCCCCTTCCAACAGAGGATCGGCAGGGGTGCCAGGAGTCAGACCTCCACCAATCAGATACTGATGACCTACCCAGAGCATAGATCATCAGTATTTAAAAGGGGTTCAATATTTATGGACTATCCTCAGGACAGGTCATCAATATCTGATGGGGTTGAACCCTGGGCACCACTTCCTAGACCAGTGACGTCATGTTCGTCGGTCACATGACCTAGGTGCAGCCAAGTCCCATTCAAGTGGCTAGGCCTAGGCTGCAATACCAAGCACAGCCACGATCCTGAGGACAGACCATCAATTTTGAACTCCTGGAAAACCCCTTTAATCTGGGATCAATGGGAAATGACAGGAGCCGGATTATCACATTCTCTGGATTATTGCACAATATACGAAATCCCCTATTAAACCGCAGGATTGTGCTGCCGGGGGCTGAAGATTTCCAGCATGCTGGGGTCGTCATGTTCCTACGACATCTCATTCATACCAGACCCAAAGGAGATAGAGCGCCACCTCCTGGCAAGGAAACATCAGTGGGCACTCACTGGGGTAGGCGAAGCCTTGCGGTCGTTGTCTCTTGGTTGGACACAGATAATCGGCAATGAACACCAGAACCTGCAAAAAAGCGACAACAGTATGAATCTGTACGACGTGTTCTGATGACCGCTACCCTGGCGAGACCCCCGGAAGCAATGGGCGCTGGTCCTGTCCATGGCTTGCAGTGAGTGACTGTGCAAGATGCTACAGTAACATGATGGATAGGGGTGAGGGCCTCATAACAAGCGGTTGGGGTTCTCCTGGATCTTGCAGGTCTCAAGTATTAGATTACCCGGACATGAGGATATCATATAGGGAGGTCCCCAGTTTGAGACCCCCTGTACGAGCCAGAAACAGGGATCTGAATGGCTGCCGTGTAATACAACATTTACCTCTGCGGCCGGCCATGGCTTCCCCGGACAAGATGAGATATCTGCTGGGGTTACTGGGATCAGGACCAACAGTGATCCCTCTGGTGACTACATTTAGAAAGAGGCTAAGAGGGGGGACAACCCCTAAAGGGGATTAGACCTACCCATTCTCCGGAACATGTGCCCAAAAATAAAACACTTGCACGTCTGCAGTCCCGCCGTTCCAGCGCGGTAGGCCCCTTCGGATCACGGACCAGAAGTGGCACCGGTCCATGCTGGGCTAGATACCTGAGACTGGGACACTCCACTGGGGCACACTTTCTGAGGAATGGGTAAGGCGGCTCCTAGGCCGGACATCTCCTTTAGGGTCCATTCACAAGTCTGTATGTGTTTTGCGGATCCGCAAAACACGCACACTGGCAATATGCGTTCGGCATTTTGCGGACCCCACATCGCAGGCAGTCTCATAGAAAATACCTTTTCTTGTCAGCAATTGCGGACAAGAAAAGGACATGTTCTATATTTTTGCGGAACGGAAGTGCGGATCCGCAAATGCGGACAGCACATTCCGGCCCCATTGAAAATGAATGGGTCCGCACCTGTTCCGCAAAATTGCGGAACGGATGCAGACCCATTTTGCGGACGTGTGAATGGACCCTAAATGTGCGGAACAATCCCAGCAGAGAGACTGTGTGTTCTTTAGAATGAGTACATGGTGACTAAGAAGGACTTACCAGCCCCAGGACCAGGCCAAGAAACAGGGTCATCAATCCGAATACGACGTAAGACCCCCAGACGGGAAGACCGATGTCGTCCACAAAGTAGTTGTGACAGTTCTGCAAAGAGATAATGGGTCAGGACACGTGCAGCCTCACGAAAGACTCCCCGACACTACAACTCCCAGCAGTTCTGCAAGGGCTACACATGCTCTGCTACAATTCTTTGAAATGTTTAAGATCTCTGCTTGCTGTCAATGTGAACATTTATGCTTACACCTGGAGGCTGACAAGCCGTACAGACCGGATACTTCTCAAGGCTGAGGGTTTGCTACAAATGTATCCAGACAATCCTCTCTGGACTCCAGACTGACACACTGAAGCAAACCCTCAGGACGGGGGAAGAGACCGGTGTTGATGGACTCGGCTCATCATGGCCGGGAATGTTTAGTTGTAGGTTGAAGTATTGAGGTAAACCCGGATCCACCTACCCGAATCCACACCGACAGCTGGAACAGGGTAGACATGCCGCTCATCCTGCGGGGAAGCACAGGCAGATATTATAGGAACACATCATCCGGCTGAGACCCAACCTGAAATCTGCAGGGGCCCCTGGGACGTGTGGAGCAGATTCCTACCGCCATCTGGTGTGTGATATGGGATGGAACGGGGCAGAGACGGCAGGATGTCCTTTTCACCTAAACCTGCCCCTGGCAATCTCATGTCAGACGGCCGGGGTTGTTAAAGGGGCTCCCCACCTTGGACACTACCCACTGATCTCCAGGGGCCCCGGGGGTCGCTTCCTTGCATGATTTGACGTTATTGGCGCTCGGGTTAGTCCTGGCAGCCGGGATCTACTTACAACAGGGAATCGGGGCTGAACCACGAGGACACGGCTTCTATCGACTCCCATTCCTTCTCGTTGATAAAGCTGATGAAGTCCTTGTGCGTCCTGGATCCCTGATACTTCCGGAAAACTCCATCTTTACAGCTACACGGAAGAGACGGGACACAGGAAGTGATCACAGACCTCGGCCGCTTCCTGTCATTAACCTCCCATCCTGCGGGGGAGCTAAAGCAGCTGCTCAATGGACCCCATTCATGTAAGACCCCACAGCTCATTGGGATCATCTTTATAAGGCTGGACCTACACGGCGTGGAGGCGGCAGCAGCAGCAACCCCGTCCATCCATGACGGCCAAGGGGTGCAGATATGGAAGGTAATAATTCGGTGCAATGGTTTTTTACAGTGGACGTTATTACCCTAAGTCTCGTGAAGCAATAACGGCGGCTCATCGGAGCCAATACATTCTAATACTGTACGGAGCGCTCATCCCTAATGATGCTGCCTTCACTGCCTTCTCTCAATCAAACTGGAGAGACCCTCTCGGTGTAATGGTAACGCCCCCGTTGCTCCTAGAGGCTCATTTGCATATATTAAAACATAACTTTTCTCAGCCATGTGGGCACATATGAACATGGGACCAACACGGGTCTCTTCAGCTGCCAAGCGCACATGTAACAGGTCAGCCAGAGTCATAGGGACAAAACTGCTGACAGATGCCCTTTAAAAGGGTTTCTTACCAAAAAACAGCGCTACACCTTTATACAGGTTGTGTGGGGTATTGCAGCTCAACTCTATGCGCGGAATGGAGATGAGCTGCAATATGGAGTGCATCCTGTGGACATGGGTGGCGCTGTTTCTGAAAGCAAGCATGCACGCGTTTCTAACCCTGTACAACCCCCTTATGACTGCCTGTACGCCCCCTCGCTTCAAGTAGGACGCGGATACTCACTGATATATGGTCGGCAGGGCGGTGATGATAAAACGGCCGCTCAGACCTGTGAAGAGGAGGAGGGAGAAGTTATCTGTACAGTCGGGGGGTGTCAGACACTCTGTATGCAGAGAGGACACGCCGCGCCCCTCCTTGGCACAAAACGTAAAAGCCGCGAGTTCTGGGGAACAGATCAGAATCACAGAAAACAACGTCCGTGCGGATTTTCTACACACAGCAGGGTCAACCCAAAAGTTTCCATACCCGGTGTAATAGGGATGATCCTGCTAACGGATCGTCTTAAACTCTATAATAAATCTGTCTGCAGTGAGCTCCCCCTAGTGGAGGCTGAGGGAAGCTAGCGTTGTATCACCACATAGTACAAAAGCTGAGTAAAGGGGAGCAGGAGCTCTAGGGAAGAAGAATGACGAGGACCGCGGTCTCCACACCGAGCAGCCATGTTGACAGGTCAGGATAGCCCAAACGGCCACCGAGGGAGCATCCAAACTGAAATTTAACGGCATTACCTGGCTGCGCCGTGACGTCCACTTTAGCGATGTTCACATTGAGATCATCTCCCCAGTCTGCAAACTCCTCCCATTCTGGCTGCAGCTTCTGACACGCGGGGCACCACGGGGCGTAACTGCGGAGTAGGAACACTTATTAAAGGGGGCTCCCGACTGACTGAAAGGAGCAAATTAAACCTAATGGGGGTTATCACTTAAAAGGGAATCTGTCACCAGCGACCTCCCGATCCAGCCGTCTGCATCGCTGTGGTTCCCCTGATCAAAACACTGCTTTTCTTTTATGGATCTGAGGATCAGACCCCGGCCGGGCCGCGTAGTCTGAGGATCAGACCCCGGCCTGGGCCGCGTAGTCTGAGGATCAGACCCCCGGCCGGGCCGCGTAGTCTGAGGATCAGACCCCCGGCCGGGCCGCGTAGTCTGAGGATCAGACCCCCGGCCGGGCCGCGTAGTCTGAGGATCAGACCCCCGGCCGGGCCGCGTAGTCTGAGGATCAGACCCCCGGCTGGGCCGCGTAGTCTGAGGATCAGACCCCCGACTGGGCCGCGTAGTCTGAGGATCAGACCCCCGACTGGGCCGCGTAGTCTGAGGATCAGACCCCCGACTGGGCCGCGTAGTCTGAGGATCAGACCCCGGCCGGGCCGCGTAGTCTGAGGATCAGACCCCCGCCGGGCCGCGTAGTCTGAGGATCAGACCCCCCCGGCCGCGTAGTCTGAGGATCAGACCCCCGGCCGGGCCGCGTAGTCTGAGGATCAGACCCCCGGCCGGGCCGCGTAGTCTGAGGATCAGACCCCCCCGGGCCGCGTAGTCTGAGGATCAGACCCCCGGCCGGGCCGCGTAGTCTGAGGATCAGACCCCCGGCCGGGCCGCGTAGTCTGAGGATCAGACCCCCGGCCGGGCCGCGTAGTCTGAGGATCAGACCCCCTCCGCCGTAGTCTGAGGATCAGACCCCCGGCCGGGCCGCTAGTCTGAGGATCAGACCCCCCCGGGCCGCGTAGTCTGAGGATCAGACCCCCGGCCGGGCCGCGTAGTCTGAGGATCAGACCCCCGGCCGGGCCGCGTAGTCTGCAGACCCCCGGCCGGGCCGCGTAGTCTGAGGATCAGACCCCCGGCCGGGCCGCGTAGTCTGAGGATCAGACCCCCGGCGGGCCGCGTAGTCTGAGGATCAGACCCCCCCCGGGCCGCGTAGTCTGAGGATCAGACCCCCGCCGCGTAGTCTGAGGATCAGACCCCGGCCGGCCGCGGTCTGAGGATCGACCCCCGGCCGGGGCCGCGTAGTCTGAGGATCAGACCCCCGGCCGGCCGCGTAGTCTGAGGATCAGACCCCCGGCCGGGCCGCGTAGTCTGAGGATCAGACCCCCGGCCGGGCCGCGTAGTCTGAGATCAGACCCCCGGCCGGGCCGCGTAGTCTGAGATCAGACCCCCCGGCCGTTCTAGGATCAGACAAGGGGGCCGCCGTAGTCTGAGGATCAGACCCCCGGCCGGGCCGCGTAGTCTGAGGATCAGACCCCCGGCCGGGCCGCGTAGTCTGAGGATCAGACCCCCGGCCGGGCCGCGTAGTCTGAGGATCAGACCCCCGGCCGGGCCGCGTATCTGAGGATCAGACCCCCGGCCGGGGCCGCGTAGTCTGAGGATCAGACCCCCGGCCGGGCCGCGTAGTCTGAGGATCAGACCCCCGGCCGGGCCGCGTAGTCTGAGGATCAGACCCCCCGGCCGCGTAGTCTGAGATCAGACCCCCGGCCGGGCCGCGTAGTCTGAGGATCAGACCCCCGGCCGGGCCGCGTAGTCTGAGGATCAGACCCCCGGCCGGCGCTTATTCTGAGGATCAGACCCCCGGCCGGGCCGCGTAGTCTGAGGATCAGACCCCCGGCCGGCCGCGTAGTCTGAGGATCAGACCCCCCCTCCGCGTAGTCTGAGGATCAGACCCCCCGGCCGCGTAGTCTGAGGATCAGACCCCCCGGCCGCCGCGTAGTCTGAGGATCAGACCCCCCGGCCGGTCGTAGTCTGAGGATCAGACCCCCGGCGGGCCGCGTAGTCTGAGGATCAGACCCCCGGCCGGGCCGCTAGTCTGAGGATCAGACCCCCGGCCGGCCGCTAGTCTGAGGATCAGACCCCCGGCCGGGCCGCGTAGTCTGAGGATCAGACCCCGGCCGGGCCGCGTAGTCGAGGATCAGACCCCCCCGGCCGCGTAGTCTGAGGATCAGACCCCCGGCCGGGCCGCGTAGTCTGAGGATCAGACCCCCGGCCGGGCGCGTAGTCTGAGGATCAGACCCCCGGCCGGCCGCGTAGTCTGAGGATCAGACCCCCGGCCGGGCCGCGTAGTCTGAGGATCAGACCCCCGGCGGGCCGCTGTAGTCTGAGGATCAGACCCCCGGCCGGGCCGCGTAGTCTGAGGATCAGACCCCCGGCCGGGCCGCGTAGTCTGAGGATCAGACCCCCGGCCGGGCCGCGTAGTCTGAGGATCAGACCCCCGCGCGGGCCGCGTAGTCTGAGGATCAGACCCCCCGGCCGGGCCGCGTAGTCTGAGGATCAGACCCCGGCCGGCCGCGTAGTCTGAGGATCAGGACCCCCGGCCGGGCCGCGTAGTCTGAGGATCAGACCCCGGCCGGGCCGCGTAGTCTGAGGATCAGAACCCCCGGCGGGCCGCGTAGTCCTGAGGATCAGACCCCCGACTGGGCCGCGTAGTCTGAGGATCAGACCCCCGGCCGGGCCGCGTAGTCTGAGGATCAGACCCCCGGCTGGGCCGCGTAGTCTGAGGATCAGACCCCCGGCCGGGCCGCGTAGTCTGAGGATCAGACCCTGGCTGATGATACTTTTTCTTAATATGCAAACCAGAACTGTTCGTCTCCCTGGCGCATACGCAGACCTCTGAACCCACCTCATCTGCGCAGGCGCCAGATTGTGGAATCGTTCTTGCCCCGTCTATGCCCCAGGTTTTTAAGAAGAGGAGCATCGTTTATGTCCGTTATCGAGCGCCCGATCCAGGCGACTTCAAGACGGGTGCGTTATGTGTAATTAAGCTGGATTTGTGGGGCCCAGAAAACCCCTTTAATCATCTCTACTGATACTCTCACTTTGTGTTTCAAGATTGCTGCTTGCCGTCAGTGAATGGCAACAGTGTCTTTCCATCCAGAGGCTGAAAACTCAGATCGAACGCTTCTGATGGAGAAACACATTGCTGTAGCGTCCTGCGCAGGCGCCAGTCCATGAGGCGACACCTGTGCTAAACTGGTCAGCGCCTGGCAGGATGGAAATGAAATGTGGAACTACAAGTGCCAGCAAGCCCAAAACCACAGGTGCCAGAAGCGGGACACAGGCTGCAGCTACCGTAGAACTACAAGTCCCAGCACATCTATACGTACATGCACCAGCGGTGCCACAGGGTGTGTAGTAGAACTATAAGTGCCAGCAAGCCCAGAACCACAAGTCCCAGGAGCGGTGCCACAGGCTGCAGCCACTGTAGAACTACAAGTGCCAGCAAGCCCAAGGAGCGGCGCACAGGACGCAGGCGGGGACTCACAATTTGACCATCCACTCCCCCTGCAGGACGTCCCTCCAGCTGCGGTCGGTGATCTCGATCACGTCCCCCTTCTTGGCCAGCAGCACAGCCGGGAGGAGAACGAGCAGGAAGCAGCTGGCAGTGTACGGCGCCATGACACCTGATGGCCCCGCCTCTCACGGAGCAGGGAGGAAGCGCGCGGCTCGCGGGGGGAGGAGCTCACGGCTGACCAACCAGCGCCTCGCCACCTTGAGGTTGGCAGCTGGTCACGTGATCGCCCATTTCCCTATTGTTAGGACCGTCGAATGGTTGTATGTGCGGTGGCGCCATCTTGTGGTTGGACGATCAACATTGAATATCGTCCGTTAGAGGCCAATAGGAAATGTCAAAAAAAACCACACCCACAATAAGCAGGCCACACCCAGAAGCCACACCTATTATATAATGTACCATCTACATGTAAGATGCCTCCTTTCCCAGCAGAACGTCAGGATAGATATGTCCAACCTCAAGTGTCCCAGAATCGGGTGAAGGCCACACATAAAACTGTCACTGGGACCATGCTATTAGGGCGCATCATGCATCCGTTGTCCGGCCGTTCTGTGCACTGGCTGCAGCTTGTGCTCCCTAATGCCCGGGCACTATCCGTGTGGCTGCCGCGATGGATCCAGACCCATTCAACTGCCTCCATAAATGCCAGCCTGTGTGCCCCCATAACTGCCAGCCACAGTGCCCCCATAACTGCCAGCCTGTGTGCCCCCATAACTGCCAGCCTGTGTGCCCCTCATAACTGCCAGCCACAGTGCCCCCATAACTGCCAGCCTGTGTGCCCCCATAACTGCCAGCCTGTGTGCCCCTCATAACTGCCAGCCACAGTGCCCCCATAACTGCCAGCCTGTGTGCCCCCATAACTGCCAGCCTGTGTGCCCCCATAACTGCCAGCCTGTGTGCCCCTCATAACTGCCAGCCACAATGCCCCTCATAACTGCCAGCCACAATGCCCCTCATAACTGCCAGCCACAGTGCCCCCATAACTGCCAGCCACAGTGCCCCTCATAACTGCCAGCCACAGTGCCCACATAACTGCCAGCCACAGTGCCCCCATAACTGCCAGCCACAGTGCCCACATAACTGCCAGCCACAGTGCCCACATAACTGCCAGCCCGTGCCCCCATAACTGCCAGCCACTGTGCCCCATAAATGCCAGCCACAGTGCCCCCATTACTTCCAGCCCCTGTCCCCCCCATTACTGCCAGCCACTGTGCCCCCCATAACTGCCAGCCACAGTGCCCCCATAACTGCCAACCACAGTGCCCCCCATAACTGCCAGTCACAGTGCCCCCCATAACTGCCAGTCACAGTGCCCCCCATAACTGCCAGTCACAGTGCCCCCCATAACTGCCAGCCACAGTGCCCCCATAACTGCCAGCCACAGTGCCCCATTAACTGCCAGCCCGTGCCCCCATAACTGCCAACCACAGTGCCCCCATAACTGCCAGCCACAGTGCCCCCATAACTGCCAGCCACAGTGCCCCCATAACTGCCAGCCACAGTGCCCCATTAACTGCCAGCCCGTGCCCCCATAACTGCCAGCCACTGTGCCCCATAAATGCCAGCCACAGTGCCCCCATTACTTCCAGCCCCTGTCCCCCCCATTACTGCCAGCCACTGTGCCCCCCATAACTGCCAGCCACAGTGCCCCCATAACTGCCAACCACAGTGCCCCCCATAACTGCCAGTCACAGTGCCCCCATAACTGCCAGTCACAGTGCCCCATTAACTGCCAGCCACTGTGCCCCCATAAGTGCCAGCCACAGTGCCCCAATAACTGCCAGCCACTGTGCCCCCATAAGTGCCAGCCACAGTGCCCCAATAACTGCCAGCCACAGTGCCCCCATAACTGCCAGCCACAGTGCCCCATTAACTGCCAGCCACAGTGCCCCCATAACTGCCAGCCACTGTGCCCCATAAATGCCAGCCACAGTGCCCCCATTACTTCCAGCCCCTGTCCCCCCCATTACTGCCAGCCACTGTGCCCCCCATAACTGCCAGCCACAGTGCCCCCATAACTGCCAACCACAGTGCCCCCCATAACTGCCAGTCACAGTGCCCCCCATAACTGCCAGTCACAGTGCCCCCATAACTGCCAGTCACAGTGCCCCCATAACTGCCAGCCACAGTGCCCCCATAACTGCCAGCCACAGTGCCCCCATAACTGCCAGCCACAGTGCCCCCATAACTGCCAGCCACAGTGCCCCTCATAACTGCCAGCCACAGTGCCCCCATAACTGCCAGCCACTGTGCCCCCCATAACTGCCAGCCACAGTGCCCCCATAACTGCCAACCACAGTGCCCCCCATAACTGCCAGCCACAGTGCCCCCATAACTGCCAGCCACAGTGCCCCCATAACTGCCAGCCACAGTGCCCCCATAACTGCCAGCCAGTGTGCCCCCATAACTGCCAGCCACAGTGCCCCTCATAACTGCCAGCCACAGTGCCCCCATAACTGCCAGCCACAGTGCCCCCATAACTGCCAGCCACAGTGCCCTCATAACTGCCAGCCACAGTGCCCCCATAACTGCCAGCCAGTGTGCCCCCATAACTGCCAGCCACAGTGCCCCCATAACTGCCAGTCACAGTGCCCCCATAACTGCTAGCCACAGTGCCCCCATAACTGCCAGCCACAGTGCCCCATTAACCGCCAGCCACAGTGCCCCCATAACTGCCAGCCACAGTGCCCCATTAACTGCCAGTCAGTGCCCCCATAACTGCCAGCCACTGTGCCCCATAAATGCCAGCCACAGTGCCCCCATTACTTCCAGCCCCTGTCCCCCCCATTACTGCCAGCCACTGTGCCCCCATAAATGCCAGCCACTGTGCCCCCATAACTGCCAACCAGTGTGCCCCATAAATGCCAGCCACAGTGCCCCCCATTACTTCCAGCCCCTGTCCCCCCATTACTGCCAGCCACAGTGCCCCCATAAATGCCAGCCACTGTGCCCCCATAACTGCCAACCAGTGTGCCCCATAAATGCCAGCCACAGTGCCCCCCATTACTTCCAGCCCCTGTCCCCCCATTACTGCCAGCCACAGTGCCCCCCATAACTGCCAGTCACTGTGCCCCAATAACTGCCAGCCACAGTGCCCCCATAAATGCCAGCCACTGTGCCCCCATAATTAAAAGCCATGCTGCCCCTACAAATTCCAGCCATATTTGTAATATGAAAGCTATCCACACTGACTCCAAAGGCCACAACAGTGCCCCTACAAATGACAGCCACAATGCCCCCATAACTGCCAGCCACAGTGCCCCCATAACTGCCAGCCAGTGTGCCCCCATAACTGCCAGCCACGGTGCCCCCATAACAGAGCAACCACAAAGCTTCCATATGAGACGACCACTGGCAGAGACATATTAGTGCCAGCCAAAGCCCCAATCCTCTAACTGCTCACCCTCGTTTCGTACTTCCTCCATGAATGGCAGCTACAGTTCTCCCATAATAGATCAATGTCTATAATGCTGAGCCAGTTCCCCCTGTAAGTTTCCACCATACCCATAGTTGTGCCATAACTGGCAGCCACGGTGCCCCCACAGGTGCCATAGCGTCCTCCAGATCAGTCTTCTTACTAAGTCCATCCCTACCAGGACCCGCACGCCATGAGGATCGGTGATGATCTCTGTACGTAGTTCTGTCCCTGCTGACCGCGAGGCCGGAAACACTTCAGTCTAGAGATTCCCGGCTCTGGGCGCCCAGGGGTACAGCAGGTGGCATCTCCCTGGCATCCTGCCCTCCCAGGTGTTCTGTGCACACTACACTTCTCATCTCCCCACATCGAGCTGCACAGAGCGGAGATCGCCAACCTGTGGCTCGCCAGCTGTTGCAAAAAAACGACAACTCTCATTATGCCTTGATAGCTGCAGGCTGCCATACCATAATGAGAGTTGTCATTGGAGAGTCATAGGTTGACGATCACTATGTTACTAATGCATTCAGAAATCATTGGGAATAATTGTATTATTTTTTTTATCATGGTTTTTCAAGTTATGATGGGAGTTGTAGTTTTGCCACAGCTGGAGCACCACAGTATAGAAAGTCTTCACCCCCTCTGCATACTGCATTCACCAAGCAGTGCTCTACGGGTACAATTACAGGGGCACATCCTAAAATGTGCCAGACCAAACTAACCGCTTCCAGAGCACTGCATGATCACAGAGACACTGATCTGCCTAAGACCACAAGGGGTGATGGCATTAACCCCTGTAATACACTAGACCACCTGGGAAGAGGGCATCAACCCCCTCTACTATCCTAGACCACCAGGGACACAGGCATCAACGCTTTCACTACTCTATATCATGGCATCTCTTCATTACCCAGGACCACCTGGGAGGTAGACATTACTTCTTTACTAGCCTAGACTCCCAGGAATGATAAAATTAATCTCTTCACTACCCTAGACCACCAGGGATGCAGACAACTACCCTTTCACTACCTTAGACCACCAGGGAAAGATTTTTTTAACTGTTTCACCACCCTAAATCATGGCATTAATCTCTTCACTACCCTAGACCACCAGGGAGGCAGACAATAGCCCTTTCACTACCTTAGACCACCAGGGACAGATGTTTTAACTGTTTCACCACCCTAAATCATGGCATTAATCTCTTCACTACCCTAGACCACCAGGGAGGCAGACAATAGCCCTTTCACTGCCTTAGACCACCAGGGAAAGATTTTTTAACTGTTTCACCACCCTAGCTCATGGCATTAATCCCTTCACTACCCTAGACCACCAGGGAGGCAGACAATAGCCCTTTCACTACCTTAGACCACCAGGGAAAGATTTTTTAACTGTTTCACCACCCTAGCTCATGGCATTAATCCCTTCACTACCCTAGACCACCAGGGAGGCAGACAATAGCCCTTTCACTACCTTAGACCACTAGGGAAAGATTTTTGAACTGTTTCACCACCCTAAATCATGGCATTAATCTCTTCACTACCCTAGACCACCAGGGAAACAGATAATAGCCTTTTCACTACCAGAGAAAAAGTCAATAACTGTTCACTAGCCTAGATCATGGCATTAATTACCCTGGACCACCAGGGGGCAGGCCTTAACTTTTCTTCACTAATTTAGGCGATCAGGGATGATGGAATTTCATTCCCTCTAGACCACCAGGAAATCAGGGATCAACCCCTTTGATAACCTAGACCATTGTGGAGGAAAACATTAAACCTCAACTACCGTAGAGCACCAGAGAGGTAGGCATTCATATCTCCATTATTTGACACTATCAGAAATTAAGGTGCGAACCTCTTCACTATCCTAGACCAAGGAGGCAAGCGTTAACCCTTCCACTTCCATAGATCACCAACGTAGTCTGAAAGAATTGTGAATCTCAAATGACGCAGTATACAACGACAAAGAGACTAAGAGACAGTATATCTGTAAAGGAATAAATCACAGAAAAAAAGATAATAATGCAGAAAGAAAATAGATGCAAGCATTATATATGGACCAAGCCCTCACTCCGATGTAATAAAATCGGAGACTCTTAGCCAATATATTTTGATCAAAACACATCTGTGCCCGCCTACCAGCGCCAAGGTGGTCTCAGGTCAGGCGAGTCCTACGCTAAACCTACCCAGCTAAGAGTCTCAGATTTTATTACATCGGAGTGAGGGCTTGGCCCATATATAATGCTTGCATCTATTTTCTTACTGCATTATTATCTTTTTTTCTGTGATTTTTTTTCCGTGAATGTGGCCAGGGCCATCCGCATATTTATTTATCTTACCGTGCAGGATGTTTTTATCTTTGTTTTTTTCTGTGATTTTTTTTTTGTACAATATATCTGTAAAGGGCCTTCAAAATATACATTCCTGGTCCTGATTGCAGATCCCCCCAATACTGCATCTCCAAATGAACGTAAAATATATTGTTCTCTGGGCTCAAAAATATTCCTCCGCAGCCCGGTATCAAGACAAGGGTTGACAGGAATATGTATTTCTTATAATATATGAGGTCTGACGTGTCCCCATCAATCAGTTTTTATCTTTCGGAGTGGTCCCTTCTCATGAATATTGATGAGGCCTGCTTAGAATTTTATGTTTATTAAATCTTTTATAAATTGACTTGCATTTCCAAACTCGACCAGTAGGTGGCAGATATTCATCAGGCAGGCTAGAAGAAGCCTTGCAGGAAACCTACAGGTTAGAGCAGCCATTCATTGCATCCAGGAGAATTCAAGCTGCACAGCATGCATGTTGGGAGTTGTAGTTCCACAAGAGCCTTCAATGAGTCATCAGGTGCTTGGGCTGATAACTGCCCTGTCTGTCACTTGTCTATAAATTGCGCGGGCGTCATCGCCTACACAATAGTTATCTTCAGGCACATCCGGGCCCCTGTGGGCTCCCTACCGACAGTATAACATAATCCACAGGCCTGGACCGTGGGCAGCAGCTACTACCCACAGGCGGCTGGGGAAACGTGACAGTCTGCCCACATGGCGCTATCAAACCGGTAAAATCACAGCCATATATGGCGGCATTATTTATCTGAGAATGTGAATTCCAGGCGCTGAGTCTCTCCGTTAACCCATTCACTCCTCCTCCTACAGGAAAAGAAACCTGGATCCTGTTGTACATTTGCATGCAGGACTATTTTTTTCCGTCTAAAAAAACGGATCTCAGACGGAAATGGCTCGGCCAGGTGCCAAATGTGCAACAGGATCCATTTGTTTTACTGGCCGTGTGCACTCCATGCTGCGGAAGCGGGACCATTGACTTCAATGGGTCCACGATCTGCAAAATCTGGCAAAAGAGAAGGTGCAGAGGTACGGACCTGAAAGCCCACGGAAGCGCTTCGCAGTCCTAGCTTTTGCCGTATCTTGAGCATCGCCGACCCATTCAAATCAATAGGTCCACATCTGCAGCACGGAGTGCACACAGCCAGTGCTCGTATATTGCAGACCCGTCGTTTGCGGTACCCAGTACGGGCACAGAGTGAACCTTATGCACAGGATCAGTTTTTTTTCCCCAGGATCCTGTGTTTTGTGTTTTTTGTGTGTTCTTCTCATGTATCAGAAAAACGGAAAATAAAAAACGGAGATGTGAACTTTACCTAAGAGAAGCTTGTTTTAGGGGACCGCAGCGCCACCCTGATTCATGGCCATGTATTGCAGTTTATCACCATTTACTTGAAGCTACAAAACCAGATATAGCCCGTGGGTAAGGGTGGCGCCACTTCTGACACTTCTTTTTCTAGCCTCACGCAGCCTTGGTTATTACGGATGGGTGAAGGCTCCCATTCCCTGCATGTAATATGGGTTGTAAGGAGATTACAATTCTCACATTCATTTTGGAAGGAGGCGACGATCAGCGTGTGAGACGTACGAGGCTATTGGATCATTGCCCAGAACACCTCAAGATCAATGACGCTCGACGGCAAGGAGCACCGAAAGCATAATGAACACTTTTCATCATGCAAAAAAAAGGGGGTTAGTCAGCACATCCCAATGCGCAGGTGCACAAAAAAAAGACAATGCAGCAGCGCTCTGCAAACCAGATAAAGTACAATGATGCCGTAGTCACAAAAAACATTTAAGTGCTAATGCTTCGCTTATTTATAAAGTGAGATGCTTGGCAAAACCATCTGAGCCCGTCTGCCAAACGTCAAGGCGATCTCTGTAAGACGGGAACCTAACACTAAATACTACCTGTTATGCGCCATAAAGTTCAGGAAGTGTTGGATCCACATGCATGCTCGGTCCACTCTGCCTTTTACCATTTTTGGTGCCATAAAGGCCTCCATTGCTTCCAGGGGATGCAGGTACCAACATGCATGCCGAGCCCACTCCATACCTCTCCTGTCGCCAGACGGCTTCCAATGAATGTAGTGAGAGCAGGCCACAGCTTTAGGCCTCCTGCACACGAACGTCTGCACCCCGTATGGAGTGGGCTCGGCATGCATGTTGGTACCTGCATCCCCTGGAAGCAATGGAGGCCTTTATGGCACCAAAAATGGTAAAAGGCAGAGTGGACCGAGCATGCATGTGGATCCAACACTTCCTGAACTTTATGGCGCATAACAGGTAGTATTTAGTGTTAGGTTCCCGTCTTACAGAGATCGCCTTGACGTTTGGCAGACGGGCTCAGATGCTTTTGCCAAGCATCTCACTTTATAAATAAGCGAAGCATTAGCACTTAAATGTTTTTGTGACTACGGCATCATTGTACTTTATCTGGTTTGCAGAGCGCTGCTGCATTGTCTTTTTTCTCCACTTTTCATCATGAGCATGCCTAACAAATTGGCAGTCACAGCCGCGGGGTCGTGCAAGATTCCTCTCTCTGTGTTAAGCACATCAACACCCCAAAAACATGATCAATGAAAGATGTTATAGCGATTGTGGATACTATTCAGACATCCCGGGCATAACAGTGTTTCCGTGTTATTTCCTTATTATTTCATTTCAATATATTATCAGCTCTGTATCCAGAGTGTGACTGATGCAGCTCTTTTCTCCTCTCCCAGCAGGAACTCACAGCACAACTTCGAATAAGGCCTTTTGCACACGACCGTGGTGTGCTGGCCGGGCCAGTGCTACGGACCGCAAATTGCAGTCCGCAATGCACGGACACCGACCGCGGGGCAGCCGCATGTAGATCGCGAACCCATTCACTTGAATGGGGTCCGCGATCCATCCGTTCTATTTTTGGGCGTAATGGAAGCACGGAATGGAACCCCACGGAAGCACTCCGTAGTGCTTCCGTGGGGTTCCGTTCAATGCTTTCGTTCCACACCGCATCTCCGGATTTGCGGACGCATTCAAGTGAATGGGTCCGCATCCGTGATGCGGAATGCACCCGGCTGGTGCCCCGTATATTGCGGACCCGCTGTGTACAGGCCGCAATATGGCCACGGTGGGGCAACAGCCGTGTGCAAGAGACCTCACATCTAGACAATCAGTTGTTTGTAGCCCAGCCATTGTATGTCTACATCTGAATTAGAAGAAATAGTTTCAGTGTGTGAATGATGCAGCTCTTTTTTCCCCTCTCTCAGCAGGAACTCACAGCACAATCTGAATTAAGGGCTCATGCACACGACCGTATGTATATTGCGGTCCGCAAAAAACGGATCCACAAAAAATACGGATGACGTCCGTGTGTGTTCCGTATTTTGCGGAATGTAACAGCTGGCCCCTAATAGAACAGTCCGATCCTTGTCCGTAATGTGGACAATAATAGGACATGTTCTATTTTGTTGCGGAACGGAAATACGGACATACGGAAACTGAATGCACACGGAGTAACTTCCATTTTTTTTGCAGACCCATTGAATGGTTCCGCATACGGTCCGCAAAAAACCCAGAATGGACACGGAAAGAGAATACGTTCGTGTGCATGAGGCCTAACATGTAGCCAATCAGTTGTTTGTAGCCTGGCCCTTGTCTGTCTGTATCTCAATTAGAGGAAATGCAGCCACCACTAGGAGGCGCTCAATGATTTGGGTAATTTTAAATGTGAATGGTAACAGGGACTGATGTGAGTCTCATTCAACACACTGGGAGCTGTATAAATATGTATGCAGTGGGCTCCCCCTAGTGGCAGCATCAAGTAAACAGAATTTTTTATAATGGCGTGAATGGAAAAAAGTTCAGTGCTGGGGCCCTCATTACCTTGGGCCCCATAGCAGCAGCCTGGTTTGCCTCTATGGTAGGTTCCCCAATGCAGTTACACATGCGCTAACTAAATGATCTCTAATTAACCTAAATTAAATCCTCTATGTTTTAATTGTTGAAGTTATAATGCAAACGGCCGCGGCGGAAGAGGGGGGGGGGTGTAAAATATTAATACTGCACTTGATTTAACGCATCTCATTTGCATAAATAACGACATTAAACATACAGTTAGACAATTAATGCCCCCCCTATGGAGGTGCAGGACGCGCCCTGAAGTGAGACCCTGAACGTCGGGGGAGGGGGTGTATTATGTAAGAATTGTCTGTCTACATGGGATACAATGAATGGGATGAGGATTCTGGAATTCCGTTCGTTGTCTACTGCTCCCTGGCCTCTTGTCTGGAGCAGCATGGGAGATTCTGGCGGACGTGCGCTTATTGAATTGTACAACGGGCAGTCGGACCTACAATGGGACGTGTCCCGGGAGACCGGTAACCATGGCAATAAAAAAATACATGCATTCCTGTTGATTAGTGACTCCCAAGCTGCTGCAGAACTACAACTCCCAGCATGCTCTGACTTTTTAGAGAATGAAAGCCTAGTCCTACTCCCACAGTAGTAATGTATTCGTCATTGCCGGGGGCCTCAGTAATTTTGGCGCATCTTACTCCAACGCACATCGGTCTGAGGCAGGTGCATGAAATTCCAGCCATAATCAATCTCCGCCATTGACTTACAAGCGGTTGTAGCCATAATATAAAAATATCATCAATTAGAACTGTTGGTGTAGCAGAGCTGAGTTTGTTGGTGTAGTACAGAGGCTAGTGTAGCAGAGCTGTGTTTGTTGGTGTAGTACAGAGGCTAGTGTAGCAGAGCTGAGTTTGTTGGTGTAGTACAGAGGCTAGTGTAGCAGAGCTGAGTTTGTTGGTGTAGTACAGAGGCTAGTGTAGCAGAGCTGTGTTTGTTGGTGTAGTACAGAGGCTAGTGTAGCAGAGCTGTGTTTGTTGGTGTAGTACAGAGGCTAGTGTAGCAGAGCTGAGTTTGTTGGTGTAGTACAGAGGCTAGTGTAGCAGAGCTGTGTTTGTTGGTGTAGTACAGAGGCTAGTGTAGCAGAGCTGTGTTTGTTGGTGTAGTACAGAGGCTAGTGTAGCAGAGCTGTGTTTGTTGGTGTAGTACAGAGGCTAGTGTAGCAGAGCTGAGTTTGTTGGTGTAGTACAGAGGCTAGTGTAGCAGAGCTGTGTTTGTTGGTGTAGTACAGAGGCTAGTGTAGCAGAGCTGTGTTTGTTGGTGTAGTACAGAGGCTAGTGTAGCAGAGCTGAGTTTGTTGGTGTAGTACAGAGGCTAGTGTAGCAGAGCTGAGTTTGTTGGTGTAGTACAGAGGCTAGTGTAGCAGAGCTGTGTTTGTTGATGTTGTATAGAGGCTAGTGTAGCAGAGCTGAGTTTGTTGGTGTAGTACAGAGGCTAGTGTAGCAGAGCTGTGTTTGTTGGTGTAGTACAGAGGCTAGTGTAGCAGAGCTGTGTTTGTTGGTGTAGTACAGAGGCTAGTGTAGCAGAGCTGTGTTTGTTGGTGTAGTACAGAGGCTAGTGTAGCAAAGCTGAGTTTGTTGGTGTAGTACAGAGGCTAGTGTAGCAGAGCTGTGTTTGTTGGTGTAGTACAGAGGCTAGTGTAGCAAAGCTGAGTTTGTTGGTGTAGTACAGAGGCTAGTGTAGCAGAGCTGAGTTTGTTGGTGTAGTACAGAGGCTAGTGTAGCAGAGCTGTGTATGTTGGTGTAGTACAGAGGCTAGTGTAGCAGAGCTGTGTTTGTTGGTGTAGTACAGAGGCTAGTGCAGCAGAGCTGTGTTTGTTGGTGTAGTACAGAGGCTAGTGTAGCAGAGCTGTGTTTGTTGGTGTAGTACAGAGGCTAGTGCAGCAGAGCTGTGTTTGTTGGTGTAGTACAGAGGCTAGTGTAGCAGGGCTGAGTTTGTTGGTGTAGTACAGAGGCTAGTGTAGCAGAGCTGAGTTTGTTGGTGTAGTACAGAGGCTAGTGTAGCAGAGCTGTGTATGTTGGTGTAGTACAGAGGCTAGTGTAGCAGAGCTGTGTTTGTTGGTGTAGTACAGAGGCTAGTGTAGCAGAGCTGTGTTTGTTGGTGTAGTACAGAGGCTAGTGTAGCAGAGCTGTGTATGTTGGTGTAGAAAAGCTGAGCTGGCTGGTTTAGTAGAGCTGCTCATTAGTATAGCAGTGCTGAGTTTGTTGGTGCAGCAGAACAGAATTTGCGTTTGTCATTGTAGCAGAGATGACCTCGTCAGTACAGTACAGCTGTTTGTTTAGCAGCGCTGAGTTTGTGGGTAAAGTTGTGCTGAGTTTGCAATGTAGCAGAGATGACATTGTCAGTACAGTGCAGCTGTTTGTTACTTCAGAGGATCAATGTCTGTAATTCTTCAAGGAATATACTATATATGGCGGCTTAATGCATTTGGTCGCTCTCTAAACAAGCCAGCACCAGTGGGACTTGGATGAGGGTCCTAGGGGTGGGGCCCCCAAAAATCATACAATTATCACCCCAAGATGGCCGCCAGCCACCACAGTCAGAATGTGAGCGGAGAACAATCTGGTAGGTTGTGTACATTTTCAAATTTCCCATGTAACTTTGGCTTTGCTTATGCCAATGATCCTTAAAAGCTCCTCTCAGCAGGATCAACCCTATTCAACCAGGCATGCTGAATGTTAGGGTTCATCCTGCTGATCAAAATGATACCTGTCTTGTGAACCGAGCCATTTATTCTTCATGCACATGGGGGCTTCAGTGCACTAAGGGGCGTGGCCAGCACTGGACAACTGAGGCGGGGCATGGAATGGCTAGGCCACACCCCTTGGTAATCTGAGGCCCTATTGGTATAAAGAATATTAATGTTTTTTTTTCTTCGGGAACGCTGCATCCGATTTTCACAAGGCAGGTATCATTTTAATCAGCAGAAGCAACCCTAACCGTTTAATAGTATTGATCCTGCTGAGAGGTGCTCTTTAAGGTATCATATTATTCAGTAGGATCAGCCCTACCTGAGATTCCGACAGCAGAACATCTTTCCATGGAAGTATCAGCCACCAAATTTACAAGAACATCTGCTCCTCGGTAAAGATCAGTTCGGTAAAGCTGCTGTTCCTTCCCAATTAAAGGACGCGCGATATGCAAATATATGCAAATGAAGGACCGCTTAGATTTTGTTATATTTAGATGTCAGCCTCTTTTATACACAGTTGGTCTTTGATGAACATAAATGTGAAGAGATCTAAATTTAGTAGCGTAGCAAAAAACTCAAGGACACCGGTGCCAGATGGGCCGCCATCTTCTAATTGGCGCGCGGCGGGTCGAAATAACTTTTTTAATATGATCCATTTTTTGGGGAAAATATTCTCTCTTCAAGGGCACAACCGCAAAATGGTAACATTTCCATGCCATTTTGCAGAATATTTCACTTCTTAGTGCAGAAGTTTGTGCTCCAGAGCTGCTCTTCCTAGTGTAACCGGAAACAAGGCGTTGTCTACCGGCAGTCATGTGACTACGATACTCGCACCCTCGCACTCTACCCAGGTGAATTAGGAGGAGAAGACACAGGGGGCACCACCAACGAGGCGAGGTGAGGCAGCACCGGGTAGGGGCAAGAGGGGAGCAGCCGAAGGGCCAGGGGCTGAAGGGAAGGGGTTAGGTTAAGAAATTGGGATGGGGGGGCGCTGTTTCAGTTTTTGCCTAAGGCAGCAGAAGGGCTAGGTGCACCCCTGTGAAGCATAACAGCCGACAGCACTGTAGTAGTAGATGTGTAGATCAGGCGGCGCCATTACGGCGCACAGCAGTCTTCAGCACCGGGGTAGTGAAGAGCTCCATCCTGAAGCTGCACTTCCTAAGGGCTCCGCACACAGATGTGTACCGCCCGCGCCGTGCATTGATTGCGGTCCCCAACGCACGGGCACCATCGGTGCTGCCTGCGCTGACTAATGCAGATCCATTCAACTTGGAAGGGTCCGTGATCTGTCCACACCTCAAAAAAATACAGCATGTTCAATTTTTTATGCGATGCCGAGGCACAGACCGAAAAGCTTCCGTGGCCCTTCCGCTCCGTATATTCCAGATTGCGGATGCTGCACGTCTGGATCCATCTGCTCACTTACATCTATATTCGCTTCATGGAAAACGATGGAAACAGTATAGTCTAGGTGAATGTGTGCTGCCCCATGACAACCAGACCGAGGGACGGACGGACATGTCCCAGTCCCCATGGCCAGTTAATCCCATTCCATATAATCCAGTAGACTGTCTGAAGTACTGGGAGGGTCTTCTCTAAAGATGGTTCTGCGCCCTTGTGAGCCCCTGGTTATAGTCCTTGATGTTTGACCGCACGGGACATTGGGGCCCTCAGATCTGTTACACACACTGGTGCTGTGGCGGACTGGCACCTGTAGCAGGCTATGCCATCCTGCAGTGTGCCACCAGGACTCCAGATACCCTGCAAGAAACAGGAGACAGCCTACCCCCTAGTCCTCTGCTGCTCCCTATTTGCAGTGCTCTCACCTGTTACTACCGCACACACTGCACACTTACTTATGCCACATGTTACTGCACCCTTATATTATATAACTAGGGGGTATCAGGGTACATTACACAGGGGTACTATAACTGAGGAGGGCTGTCATGGGACATTATACAGGGGTAATGTAAGCTATATTACCACCGTATAATGCCTGATAGGCCTCCTGAGTTATATTACCCCTGTATTATAATGTACCCTGATACCCCTTAGTTATATGACCCCGCCAGGATCATATAACTAAGGGGTATCCGGGGTATAATTATACAAGGGTAATATAACTCAGGAGGCCTATCAGGCATTATACGGTGGTAATATAAGTATTATTACCCCCTGTATAATGTACCCTGATTACCCTCAGTTATATAACTGAGGGGTATCAGGGGACATTATACAGGGGGTAATATAACTGAGGAGGACTCAGTGCTATCAGGGGACATTATACAGGGGGTAATATAACTGAGGAGGACTCAGTGCTATCAGGGGACATTATACAGGGGTCCTCAGTTATATGACCGCTGTATAATGTACCCTGATACCCCTAAGTTGAAGGGGTATCAGGGTTGAGGGGGGGGGGGCTGGGCACAAGCAGGCAGGCCATGAGGCGAGGTAGTGGGGGTACATACTTTTTTTTTAACTTTTTATTTTATCTTACTTTTCTCAGCTTGCCTCGGGGCCGGCCATGGCAGGGCCAGGCAGAGTTCTTGGGAGAGTGCCTCGCCCTCTGGTGCAGGCGCAGCAGTGCCAGTGCTGCCACACACAGTCCTCCTCTCCTGTCCGAAGCTGGGGCCTGGGCACAGACAGGCTCACTAGCAGTAGCAGAGCTGCAGAAGCAAGCGTTCGCGTGGCCGGGCAGGCATGCAGCTTTACGTGGGGACGTCAACTCTGCGGCTGCCGCACTCCCAGCCTGCGCCCGCCCTGCACGCTCTGCCTCCGCTGGGTCCGAATGCCGCCCCCACCCCCATCTGTCATGTGTATGTTGTCTGTTGTTGTGAATCAGTAGTGCAGGCACAGCAGCGAATCAGCGGCGTGGGCACCCGGGCAAGGAATGACCTGGGGGGGGGGGGCAATTGCCCCCCTGTAGCGAGGCCACTGCACACCGATCCTGCACTGCTTTCAGCTCTGCGGTCACAGGCCGGTCAGTGGCCGACCCCGCTAGATTTGACAGTTGGTAAAGTGGTGTGCGACAACGGTGCCAAATAATGCTCACAGTGATGTCACAGTACAGGGATAATGAACATAGTGATGTCAGAAAAGGCATAAGGCATGCAGTGATGTCATAGTATAGGAAAGATGCTTATAGTGATGTCACAGTACAGGGATAATGCACATAGTGATGTCACAGTACAGGGATAATGCACATAGTGATGTCACAGTACAGGGATAATGCACATAGTGATGTCACAGTACAGGGATAATGCACATAGTGATGTCACAGTACAGGGATAATGCACATAGTGATGTCACAGTACAGGGATAATGCACATAGTGATGTCACAGTACACGGATAATGCACATAGTGATGTCACAGTACAGGGATAATACACACAGTGATGTCACAGTACAGGGATAATGCACATAGTGATGTCACAGTACAGGGATAATGCACATAGTGATGTCACAGTACAGGGATAATGCACATAGTGATGTCACAGTTAAGGGATAATGCACATAGTGATGTCACAGTACAGGGATAATACACACAGTGATGTCATAGTACAGGGATAATGCACATAGTGATGTCACAGTACAGGGATAATGCACATAGTGATGTCACAGTACAGAGATAATACACACAGTGATGTCACAGTACAGGGATAATGCACACAGTGATGTCACAGTACAGGGATAATACACACAGTGATGTCACAGTACAGGGATAATGCACATAGTGATGTCACAGTACAGGGATAATGCACATAGTGATGTCACAGTACAGGTATAATGCACATAGTGATGTCACAGTACAGGTATAATGCACATAGTGATGTCACAGTACAGGGATAATGAACACCATATTTGTTGTGACATCACAGGAATAATGAGCTGTGATATTACACTACAGAAGGTAATGCCCCCTCCCGGCCTCCATCACGAACGGCACATATGAGAGGAGAAGGACCTCCTTCGTTGTGGTGCCTCTTGTTGGCTGCTCTGCCAGCGGCCCCGATAGCTTCTCCATGATGGAGGTCCTGACCAGTCACCCCCCCGTCTATTAGCTCAGATTTCCCTCATAGCGCATCTGAATATGTGTTTCGTAATCGGAATTCTCTTTCACGTCTCTAGTGTCATAAGAATTTCTCCGACCGTCTAATCCCACGAGATATTCCGCCGTCTCCCAAGCATGGTAATCAGTCCGATTAGTACGCGGGACGTGACAGGGTCACCATGAGGTAATCGCCCCCCAGCGCTGCGCCAGGCCTTGTTTCCTCCCATTATACCCCTACTTTCTGAGCCCATAGTCCGGATTTAATGGCGAATTAGCGCATAAACCGCACATCACAGGGACAGAGATAACGTCTCCTGCCGGATGGGAAATGCACAATGACAGCGAGTCGCTGATGAAGTTTATCTCTTGGGAAGCCGGGGGCGCGGGCATTGTTATCTGCCACGGTTATACAAACAGCCGTCTGGGGACAGAAGCCCCCGAGCTTCTTGTCATGTCACCTCACATCAGAGTCAGACTTCATATTTGGATGGTGCCCTCCCCGCCCCCGCCCCGGAGGGTACAGTCACCGATCCGAATATCGCCGCGGCAGATCTGCCAGTATTCTGTGTAGGTGTTTCAGAGAACGAGCGCAGATGGCAGCGGGGAGGAGGCGGCTGTGCGCAGAGATGTGACTCATGGTCTCAGTTGTTGTGTATCCCTCTGCAAAACTGTCAACATGCCCCTTATGTCGGCTCTGAAAAAAGAAAGCACCATTTTAGTTGTACTGATGAAAAGTTTGCCTTACCAGGGGCGGCATGTTACCCCCCGGTACTCTGCCGCTACCCATAGCTTTCTAATATACATTGCACTTCAAATCTCTGCTTGCTGTTAGTGAATGCATCTCCATTGGGATCACAGATTTTACTGCTACTATCCACTGACCAATATAACTAATAATTCCTCCACACAGTGACCATATAGTGGTCAGATACCAGTTCTACGCAGGCGTTCGTCAGACGAAGCCCTGATCAGATGCCATCGCTGCCAGAATGTAGACCTACATCCAAGTAATCGCTGGTGACTACTTCTCTGATTGGGATCTTTCACTTGCTTTTTCTTCTTCATGCGGCCCAGATTACCATGACGACTTCTCCTGAGCACTGCAGAATTTGCTGCCCAGAAATCCTTGCCACCTCGCTGCTGAAGCCCATACCTAGCCCCTATAGCAATGCAAATCCAGGCCACAGACCAGACCCCTAAATGAATTAAGACCCAAGACCAGATCTCTGAAATAAATGCAGACTCCAGATCAGATCCCTAAATTAATTCACACCCCAGACTAGTCTCCTAAATTCATTTACACCCAAGACCAGATTTGTGAAATAATACAGACACCGAAATGAATTCCGACCCCAGACAATACAAAATGAATTCCGACCCCATTTAATATTGGCAGCCCGTGCCCCCCGCAGCTCCGCCATCTTGCTCCATTTACCCTTCAGCGTCCTCTCCACTGGACTAGATGCACCAATCTCAGCCAGCTTTCTTGCTGCAGGTCCAACCACCGGAGTCATCTGTGCTGCCTTCTTCAGCAAGCCGTGGCCTGCTCCTGCCAGCTTGGCCTCTTTTCTCTACCCAAAGGGTGCACACGCATGCACTCCCTCTGGGTCTTAAAGGGACAGCATGCATCCTAATCTTTACCATTCAATGGCTGGCAACCTTGGGGTACTTTAGGCACCTTCCCCAGAGGGAGGGTGCCTGAGCTATAGGTTGTCTAACCTGCTAGTTCATGCTAAAGTGTGCTGTATTTGTGTGTCTGCCCTTGTACAACTTCTGTCTGATTCCTGGCTATTGACCCTCTACTGCCTGACCTGACCTGTGCCTGACCTCTGTATTGATCCTGCTCTGACCAGGGACTGCTTATTGGACTGCTCATACCCTGTCTGCCTGACCCCTAGGTGCTCTGCACAGGTGTCTCTGACCCCCTTGGGTAAGTTGTCAATCACACAGAGACTACTCCAGGAGGTAGCAGCCTGGTGGTTACCCTGCAGCTAAGTCCAGATCCCAGTATAGTGGTTAAAGGATGAAAACCAGGGGACTGCCAGGATAATACCATTAGGATTAGCTGTCACCGCCAGTTCTGTGAGAAGGTCTGGCAGACGTCCTTCTCTACCTCTTGCATGACGTTCTTTGTTTTGGTTTCAGTTTGTCATCTCCTTTCCTTCTCCCAGGTGTCACCTATTTAGACTAATCGTCTCCCTTTATATTCCCTCCCATACTGCCTCACTTTGCGGTTCATACTACTTCCTGGATGAAGTGTTCACTGCTGGAGGCTGCTGCTGTTTGCTCAGATAAGTCTTTTCATGTATTGTGTTTCCTTGCTGGCTTGATTCTAGGTGACCCTGACTCCGTCCGTATTAAGTGCAGGGAGCCGGTGGTCGTGTCCCCTCACTATTATAGGGTTTTCAGGTGTCACACAGTCTTAGGCACGTGGGCATGCAATCGTCTATCATTGAGACCCTTGCATGGGCATAGCAGTCAGGGAGAGCTCTTAGGGTTTTATAGGGCTCACCTATATGCTCCTTAGTTTGGGATCAAGCCAGTTGGACGTTTATTCATAAGTTCCAGCTTTCTGCAACATCATCCGAGACATTAGCCCTATGTCAAGTTTTTTCTTTGACACATTGGTTCCACACCCCCTGCCGTTACACCCCAGACAAGAATCCTGACTTAATTCGGGCCACACACCCTAACTTAACCAGATTCCAGACCAGATCTCTAAATTACGGTAATCAAACCCAAGATCCCCAAGTTAAATGGACCACAGACCAGACCCCCCTAAATAATTCAGCTTCCTTTCCAGTCCACATGATTAAGGCCCAAAACGAGTTCCCTAATTTTCTCAGATACTAGCATGCTGATACATTGTAACAAGCTACACACCTGTGCGCGATGCACATTATATGGCTTCTTTTTCAGACTGCTCTGGGTGCTATAACCTGGGGATCTGACCACGCTTGTCCATGGTGCAGTCAGGCAGTTGAAAAGGTTGTATAGTATTAGAAAACATGGCTGCCTTCGTGCAATACAGCGCCCCTCCTGTCCATAATATGAATAACACAATTTGGGACTTTTAGGTCCTGCACCCAGGACTGTCCCAGAAAGGTTCACACTGCACAAACACCGCTCCCTTCTGGACGGCTCAGCCCCTTCCCTACATGTGTGTTATTACAGTCCTGCTCCATTCACTCCAGTGGATCTTAGCTGCAGTACCAGACACAACCCACAGACAGGTGGGGCGCTGTTTCTGAAAGAAAGCAGTCATGTTTTGCTAATCCTTGACAACCCCTTTAAGGGCGAAGGATAAAAGGGTCGGCAGACATTGCCAGTGTAGCATCCCGGGGCTGTTTTTAGATTTACCGTGGCTGTAACACTGCAGTCTACACATTCACATCAGACTAGGCCGTGACCAGAATCTATACAGGTTTCCATGGCAGCCGCAGAAATGTACAGGGCACCGGAGAACATCTCCCTTAAGTCCATCACGCTGACAATTGATGCAGAACGTACCAAACAGAGACATTACCTTTGTCTTCAATCGTTCTGCTTTGCCCCCGGTCACCAGACGCCGGGCGTTTATTCTGGCCGCGTTCCAGGCGTGTAAACTCATCACAGCTAAAATGACTCCTCATAAATATGCCGGGGACGTAAACATCTGATTAGTTATGGCTGGACGTTGTCTAGATGCTTCTTCCACTGAAATGAATGAAGTCCTTAAAGGGGTTGTCCAGGTTCAGAGCTGAACCCGGACATCCCTCCATTTTCCCCCCCGGCAGCCCCCCTGACTTGGGCATCGGAGCAGTTCATGCTCCGATGCTCTCCTTTGCCCTGCACTAAATCGCGCAGGGCAAAGGCATTTTTTGGAGATCTGGTGATGTACCGGGCTATCCATGGGGCTGCCAGGAAGCCCGGTGACGTCACCGGCACTGATGGGCGGGCTTTAGCGCTGCCTTAGCCAGTAAAACGGCTAGAGCAGCGCTAAAGCCCGCCCATCAGTGCCGGTGACGTCACCGAACACACTGCCGGGCGGAAGTTTCTGCCCGGCAGTGTGTGATTGTAAACAAAAGAGCGCGATTTAGCGCAGGGCAAAGGAGAGCATCGGAGCATGAACTGCTCCGATGCTCAAGTTGGGGGGGCTGCCTGGGTGAAATTATGGGTATGTCTGAGTTCAGCTCTGAACCCAGACACTCCCTTTAAAGGGGTTCTCTGGGAATTAGGAAAATGAAAACTAAAATATTACTTTATTATAAATATATTCCTAAATACCTTTCATTAGTTATAATGGCTCGTTTTGTCTAGGGAGCAATCATCAGGGGAAATAAAATGGCAGCCGTCCTATTAGTGCTCACAAAACCTGTCCTAATCACCCTGGAGGACAAGGATCCTGAATACAGCGGATAGGATCTTCAGCTGAATCTGTGTAGAAATGGAGTTCATGTGGAGGCATGAAGTACAGAGAGGAGGGTGAGGTGTGGATAATGAGCAGCAGCACTTGTTTACAGTCTCCATTACCACAGTCTGTCCTGTCCGTCCTCTCTGTACTTCATGTCTCCTCATGGACTCCATTCCCAGTTAAAGTTCTTATAATCTGTATTCAGGATCATAACCCCTGACAAGTAGGAGAGGAGGATGAGGCAGCTCATTACCTCGGTGCTCGGAAGTTACTTGTCCTCCTGTGTGATTAGGGCAGGTTTTGTGTGTATTAATAGGACAGCGGCCATTTTGTTTCTCCTAATGATTGCTCCCTAAACAAAATGAACCATTATAAATAATTAAAGGTATTGGGGAATATATTTACAATAAAGTAATATTTAAGTATTTTCATTTTATAAATTCCTGGAGAACCCCTTTAAAGCGGTTGTGCTATGATTGAAAAAAAGAAAATCATACATCATAGCACATGACAATCTCTCTCTCTAACAAAGCTAGAACCAGCCCTGGACCTCACGTGGATCCAGAGATCTCCTCATCCATTGCTCTAATTTCTTAGACTTATTTCTTAAAACTTATTTCAGGCTGGCAGCTCTGAGGGCATGTCCTTTCTCAGGGGACGTGTCCTTTCTGCTGCAGCTCTTTCCCTGTAACTGCCACAGCTTCTAACAGACGATATGGCTGGTGACAGTCGATTATTTAAACTGAGCACCTGCATCTGCCTCAGCGAGGAGGACAAGAAATAAGGAAAAAAGCGAACAGCAGGTGGCGCTATACAGTTAGGGTTTATTGAATACCTCACTGGTTATACTAAATTATTAATTACATGCAATTACAAAATAATTCAGATTCAGGTGCTGGCTTGAAAAAAATGTAGGATATTTTTTGTGGCACAACCCCTTTAAGACACTGAGTTTATTACTGGCTCCAGGAGGGCATGTGGGCTGTCATGTGGCTGTGTTTATCATGTTAACCCCCCAATATAGTTGCAGACAGATAGTAAGCAACACCGTCAGGGGTGAGGTAACTGAGGGCCCCTTGGAGGCTTTTAGATGCTCATTTTGGGGCCCCTCTACATATGTCCGGTCATGAGGCCTGGTGAGATACTAACCATAGGGCTATCTATGTTCCTCATTGCTTGGTTAGGTTTACCAGTCTCAACACCATTGATAATTCATATTTGCCATGCAGGGGGGCTAGCAATGATGGCCATGGCTTCTCTACTTCCAGCCACCAGTTGTGTTGGGTTCCCATGACAACCGATGTGCCCTGATGATGGCGGCATATTTAAGGAGGCATGGAAAAAGGTACCCGTTGACTTGTGTTCAGTCCTATCTCGGATCCTGACTGTGACCATAACCTGGCCTCTGGACTATACATTTGTCTTGCTCCTTGGATTTGTGACTGATAACCCAACCCTGATTCATCTACTGATCTTCTTCTCTGGTTGGATGTATCCTGACCACACTCTGGGTGATGACCCCTTGGCTTCAACCTGTTTCCACTCCAGACACTCCTAGCAGTTTCCACACGCCCAATCGTTGGCTCCTCCAAGTCCGCAGGTAGGATTCCTAAATCCAGGTCATTTTTTGTTCAATACAAGGTGTGAGTGGGATGGTGGGGGATGAAGTCTCCCTTGAAACATCCTGAATTGTATCCCTAGCTCCTACAAAGACATCGCGTCAGCCTAGCATAACTTAAAAATGTCTGACTTTAGCTACTGCCACCGGTTTGGAGACTTCAAGGGCTCCGTTTTTCAGTAATCCGATGCATGTTCCAACATAAGCAACCAATGACGTGAAGTCAATTGAACTGGAAAACAAAGACTTATTCTAAGAATCCAGGTTAATGCTGTTTCTGAGACATGTAAATGGTTTGGCAAGAAAAGCCGCTATTTGGTGACTACAGGTGTCGCTATGGTAACCACATACTTTCACAACAGGACTAAAAATCACTTCTAGATAAAGTGCGTTATTATTCTTGTTGTCTTGTTGTTTCCTATCATCTACATGAGAAGCCTTGAGTCTGAAGTAGCTTTAGACATGATAAAAAATGGCACGAAGATAACAGGGGCAACTCTGGATCAGATAGTCCATAAGCCATGGCTGATCTGGAGATGCTCAGGTGAGATGGAGATGGAAAGCCTTCAAGTGGAGGTCCATAGCAGAGCCCATTCATCTTCATCATCTCCAGAGGCCAAATGGACCTCAATCATTGGCTTGGGCCATGTAGTACAGAACAACACATCTTGGAAGGTCTTGAGATGTATGCAACACTTCCATCTTCTCATAGTCAACAGAAAGATGGTCTTCAATATTCTTGTGGTTCCTGCAAGAAAGATCGTGAAAATGCTGGTTCATAGAGAGTCTAAGGATGAAGAGGTGGCTTAATGACTGTCAAGAAGATTACTGGATACTTAAAGGGCATTGTCATATTCCCAAGTTGGGTTGGAAAAAGTTCTAGGTTGATCAAATGTAGTCACGTGTCTGGAGCAGTGGCGTACATAGAAAGGTAAGGGCCCCATAGCAAGGATCAAACCAGGCTCCCCCCACAGGACAGAAGGGTTTCTGCCTAAACCCCTTTCAATGACTATTGGGCCATTTTTTCTACTGCCTCATTTGCTAAAAGTTGTTCCTTTAGATGGTAGAGTCCTGACCAAGTTCTCACCTCCAGTTGAAGAGGAGATAATCCCAACTACGACTGGGCCCCCTCTTGCCCTGGGCCCCATAGCAGTCTCCTGGTCTGCCGCTATGGTAGTTACGCCCCTGGTCTGGAGTACCATTTCCTCCTGGCAGCAACAAGAGATCAAGAGCCGACCATTACTGTGGCGAAACCAACCTCGCCACAGTGTTTTGGAGGGGGCTGTTTACCAGCCTCCTGCCCTGGGATTATGGTCCCTTAAGTTATTGGGTCTTAAGGCACTTGGGACGGAGCCCTCTGTCCCTGGATTGCATCCTCTGCCTTACTTGCTTGGATAAAGCACATGGTGAGAACAATAGATAGCGGCCATTTTAGCTCACTGACCACTGCTAGACCCTCAAGACGGAGCCTTGTCTCGTTATTGGGGGGATTCCCTGTATGCTGTTAGAGACTGATTGCCAGGAGTGTAAGCTGACTGTACGCTTTTCCTGTTCGTCTGCTGACAGCTAGTTGCAAGGTTCCAGTTTGGAGTGCTATTTTGTATCCAGTTCGGGAGGTTGGTGTTCTGCAGTAGCTGTGCCTGTCTCTCGGAAAGGGGCATATCGCCTGAACGGATCTTAACCCCTTGTGTGCTGAAACGGCCCGTTACAATTACCAACATGAGAAGACAGATGAAGTCACCACTGTGCCAGTCATCATGTGTTTGATGGATGCTAGATAGTGCCATTCATCTGATGGCCTCACCATCCCTCCTGGGATCTTCCTTCTATCTGCTCCTGTCTGTGGCTGGCATTGTAGGATGTGATCTCTAGAGTTGTCCTCTGACCAGTGATCTTGCATTGCCTAAGAAGACCTGTGCCTCTAGAAATGAAGGTTACTACTGGTAGAGCTTGGCTAATGTCCCAGAAAAGGACTCTACTGAGCAGTAGTCAGGGCAAAGTCATGGAACAGGAACAAGGCGAAGCGACTATGGTTTTAATCCACTATATATTTTCTAGATGATTCACCCAGTGGAAATCCAAGGCTGCCGCAGATCCATGCAAAGATGTCATTCCATACAGTAGAAATCTGCTGAAAATCAATATAGAAATTTTCTGCAAGATGTGAGCGTTTTTGCAGAAATCCCATTCACTTGCACGTGACAAGAACGGTCATTGGATTGCATATAGTTTGCTACAAACAAGATTAACACTTATGCAAAGGACAATGATGGAGAAGACATACGGCCATTTTCCAGCCGAATAGTCATTTGACTGAGGTTCAGAACTCTAGGTGTGAAAGCGTCCGCTCAGCAGGAGAGGAGCTGACAGCTAACATAAAGGAAAATGTACAAAGTGTGAAAGAAAATAATTGCCGGCCCCGATATGATGTGAAAGTTCATTTTTCACTGGAAATGCAAATGACGAGCAATCAACAAATAGGAAAAGATAATTAATTCTGGATTATCATAAATTACTGAATTCCATGCATCCATGTAGAACAATCCAGAAATGAGAGCACTGGTGGTGGGAATTATTAGGAAGGAAGGAATAATTAAAAGGCGATAGATAGATAATAGATATGAGATAGAATGATGCAGGATGAGGCCCACTTCCTGCTACGGTGCCCCAAATACTCAGCAGTAACGGGCACTCATTTCAGGAGACTGTCTGATCTCTGCCCAAACTTACCCTCCATGAAGGAGGAAGAGAGACTCTCCATACTGCTGGGGGAGAAGGAGAACACTGCAGTCATAGCAGAACAAGCCTGTCATAGACTGAGAGGAGCCTGATACCCCCGCCCCGGATGTGTCCCCATCCCCCAACCCTACCCAATTATTTCCCACTTGTTTTGGTAATGTTAATATTTATTTAGTCCTGCTAATAAAGCTGATTTGAATTTAGATAGATATTAGTGGAATAAATTATGATAGATAGATAGATATTAGATAGATAGATAGATAGATATGAGATAGATAGATAGATAGATAGATATGAGATAGATAGATAGATAGATAATAGATAGATAGAAATAATATATTTACCGGTACCTTTAATGTTCATTTCCTGTAGTTCATAGGCAGCACAATCACAGATGAGTTAAAGCCCCCTTGGTACCAGAAAGAAACAGGTTCGTAAGCAGTAATGAGTAATCAATCAATTAACTAACCACCATGGACCCTATAAAGATGAGCAGGAGGAAGGTGTCCGTGTGTTTTTATACATCAATATTAAATATTATTAAAGGGAGGGAAAGTTGTGCTGCCTACGGACTACAGGAAATGAAAATTTCAGGTAAATACATTTTTATTTTCCTGGACGTCCTTCGGCAGCACAGTCACGATTGGACCTTACAAAGGAGTGTTCAAATTGGTGGGACAGAAGACCCCATTCAAATATTCTATGGAAAACAGAGCCCTATGCAGTGAGAATACCCAGCCTGTCATTCTTCATTAAAGGTTATGACATTGACCATGGGGCAGCGATGCACATTTTTTCCAGTGGAATGTGCCCCAGTTCAGTCCAGGAGTCGGCAGTGGAGCAGGTAGAGTGCAATCTTATATGAAGAGGTGACTGGTGAAAATCGTGGCAGTTCTCAATAGATCCCTAATCCACTGAGCTAGCGGCATTACTTGCTCTCTGGCCTTTTTGGGGTCCTTGACTTTGAAAAAAACAGGGCCTCGGATTTCCTTCTGGTAAAAGCATGGTCCGCCACGTGGGGTCTGAGTGGCGAGAAACCATTTTGTCAGGTCTGGTTGGACACCTTCTTCCTGTTCAGCTTTGTAGGGTCCAAGGTGATTAGTTCATTAATCAATTGATCATTATTGATCACTAACCTGTTTCTGTCTAGTTGTTCCTAGGGGGCTTTAACCCATTTGTGACTGTGCTACCATAGGATTTCCAGGAAAGATATATATATATATATAGAGAGAGGGAGAGAGAGAGATTATTTAGATACTGTACAGTGATATTTAGATACTGTATGGTGGCATTGTTTATATACTATATAGTGGTGTTATTTAGATATGTTATGGTGATATTACTTTTATACTACATATGATGGAATTATTTCATATATATACAACTGTTTACAGTAAAAGCCGTATATAATGGTGAGCAGGAGCTGTAATTTGCTTGTTGTCCATGTGCCTTTTTTTCTATATAACTTGTCCGAGCTGCCTCAATATTTCCTGTATTTTATTTTCAGGTTCTAAAAGTAATATAAAAAAGTTGTGTGACGCCTTGATATAACGGCACGTACTGAATATCTCGTGTGTCACCGTGCTGACATCTCTCCCTCATACAGAGAGATGTATAGAGCGGGAATTATTAAAATAATTACAGATGACGGCAACGAGTGGCATTGTATGTGTCACTGCAGCAAGCTCGCTGCCACCTCCGCAGCATGTGGGAACCTATCTACATGGAACGTCTGAAGCTTAGCTCCACATTATTACCAATACTGCTTCATTAACCTATAAATTACTGAGGTTCGCCAACAGGCTTGTTGAGATAACAGGAGCTATATAGTTGGGTCCTCACATTGCAGAGATGAGATATGAAGAGCTATCTGGGGGGTCCTCATATTTTAGGGTTGAGATATGAAGAGCTATCTGGTGGGGTCCTCATATTGTAGAGTTGAGATATGAGGAGCTATCTGGTGGGGTCATATATTGTAGAGTGGAGATATGAGGAGCTATCTAGGGGGTCCTCATATTTTAGGGTTGAGATATGAAGAGCTATCAGGTGGGGTTTTCACGTTGAAGAGTTGAGATATAAGGATTTATCTGATAGGATCCTCCTATTGTAGTATTGAAATAAGAAGAGCTATCAGGTGGGGTCCTCACATTGTAGAGTTGAGATATGAGGAGCAATTTGGTGGGGTCCTCACATTGTAGAAGTGACATATGAGGACTATCTGGTGGGGTCCTCACATTGTATAGTTTAGATATGAGGAACTACCTGGTGGGGTCCTCATATTTTAGAGTTGAGATGTGAGGAGCTATCTGGTGGGGTCCTCATATTGTAGAGTTGAGATATGAGGAGCTATCTGGTGGGGTCCTCATATTGTAGAGCTGAGATCTGAGGAGCTACCTGGTGGGGTCCTCAAATTGTAGAGTTAAGATATGAGGAGCTATTTATGGGGTTACCACATTGTAGAGTTGAGATGTGAGGAGCTGTTTGTTCGGGTCCTCACACTGTATTCTGTAGTTGAGACATGAGTGGCTATATGGTGGAGTACTCACATTGTAAAGTTGAGATACTTGCTGCTGTTTGGTGGTGTCCACATACTATATGAGATGAGATATCTGGAGCTATTTGTGGGGACCTGACATTAGAGTTTAGGTTCCTAGATGAGATCCAAGATTAATTTGAGCATCTTACAAGTCTAAGGCTCTGTTCACGTTGTGTTTGAACCCTATGTTTTCCATACACTCCGGAAATGTTCCCGCTGTGTACATGAAGCATATCCAGAAAGCTGCACTCACATGACAATCTTCTTTTGGCCTCTGTCGGGATCATATATGATTGTGTGGTCAACTGCGCTTTTCCATACAGGGGCACACCACACGGAAAAGTAAATTACATAGTTTACACCTTTGACAATGGGAGTCAATGGGTCACATACGCCACTGTAAGCCTTCTGTCAGAGGTATACAGTGGGCAATGCTTCCCATGAATATATCCAACAGAATGCTTAGACCCGATGTGAACAGAGCTCTTGGCTACTTTCACATCCTGCTGAAACTCTCTGGATCCGGCACTGCCAGGTGTAACTGGAATGCCTACAGGCCCCATAAACTATAATGGGGTCCGACGGAGATCCGCCCACCATCCGGCAAATATGCAGAGAATTGAGCAGAAAGAAGCTGCTGCGCACTGCGGTTTGTGTCCGTCTGATTGCCGGGATTCTCTGCCGGAACTGGTGGGCGGATTACAGTGCCACAGATGTGAAAGATATGTCTGAAGAGCCGGAATTAAGAAATCCGCTTTAGCAGTGGGGCGCCTCCTAAGGCTACTTTAACACTTGCGGCAGAGTGATCCGGCAAGCAGTTCTGTCGCCGTTCTGTCGCTGTCCATTTGCATGCAGATTGCCAGAGTGATCCGGCAATCTCATTTGTAGACGGATCCGGATGCGGATCCGTCTCACAAATGCATTGCAAAAACGGATCCGTCTGTCCGTTTGTCATACGGACAAACTGATCTGTTTCTTTCTTTTTTTCACATTTTTAAAGGTCTGCGCATGCGCAGACCGGAAGGACGAATTCGGCATTGCGGTATTTTTAATGCCAGATCCGGCACTAATACATTTCAATGTAAATCGGCATTCCGGCAAGTTTTCCGGAATTTTGGACGGAGATAAAACTGTAGCATGCTGCGGTATTATCTCCGTCCTGAAAAGTCAAAAAGACTGAACTGAAGACGTCCTGATGCATCCTGAGCGGATCGCTCTCCATTCAGAATACACGGGGATAAAACTGATCAGTTATTTTCCGGTATTGAGCCCCTAGGACGGAACTCAGCGCCAGAAAAGAAAACCGCTAGTGTGAAAGTGCCCTAAGAACCCTATAGTCATACCAATCCTGAAGGAGATTGAAGCTGATCCTGATTTTCACCCCCAACAAGGACGTGTGGGATTCGCAGGTCACAGCAGTCAGAACATCAGCAGAAAGTGACAGAATCCGACCTGACAAATGTCCGGAGGCTGGAAACATGTTCAGACCTAATGCACTTCTCCCCGGTGATTATTCGCTACAATTGCATCCAGTCTACAGCAAAACACATCAGCAGGACAAATCTCTCTCCTGTCCTGGGACTGTTACAATGTATCAGTCTGTAGTCAGGATTGTCAAGACTGGATACAATTGAATCAAGTACTCGCCTATTAGGACAATATAGGTTTGGACTTGAAAAATAAATGCTTCTGTTCACTGACAGCAACAGGAGATACTAGGAGTAATTTTCTAAGGCTTTGTTGTTCACATCTTTATAAGCAAAGAAAATTGTAAAAGAAGCCAGAGATTCACCCGTCATATATCAATATCAGATTGGTGCGGAAACAGCGCGGCCTCATCGCAGCTCACCAAGCACAGCGCCGTTCATTGGATAGTGGCGGTGCTTGGTATTGCAGCTCATTTACTTCAACAGGACTGAGCTGTGCCTTAGGCCTTAATGCACACGACTGTTTTGGTCCGCATCCGAGCCGCAGTTTTTGCGGCTTGGATGCGGAACCATTCACTTCTGCATCCGTTGCTTCGTTCCGTGGTCCGCAAAAAAAATATAACCTGTCCTATTCTTTTCCGTTTTGCGGACAAGAATAGGCAGTTATATCCATGGCTGTCTGCGCCGTTCCGCAAATTGCGGATGCCATCCGTGTGTTTGGCGGATCCGCAATTTGAGGACCGCATAGCACACAACGGTCGCGTGCATGAGGCCTTAGTCATGTGACTGATGAACCTGACATCACTGATCTGGGAAGAGACCTAAGCGCCCGCGGAGCTCTGCAGCCCCTTCATCCAGCCGGTCGGAGAGGGTCCCGGGAGTTGGATCCCCGCCAATCTGATAATGAGGTCATCAATATCAAATTCCCGGAGAACCCCTTTAATCCCTCCATGGCCATTATAGTCCTCATTTGTGTGACTCCGATACTTGCACTAAGCCAGGGGAATGAGAGATATGGTGTAAATGAAGACTAACGAGATGATTCATCTCCGCAACAAACCCATAAAGAAACCAAGAATCTTCAAGACACAAATCATAAAACCAGGTTTTGTGGTTCCCTAAAGACACTGAAAGGAATAACGGCAACAAACACAAGTCAGGGAGCAATGTGCTCTGTTGTAGATCAGGATACAGTTACTATGGACCTTAAAGGGACTCTCCACCTGGTATCAAAGGGTTTGTCCAGGATTAGAAAAACAGCGCCACCCCTGTACACAGGTTGTGCGTGGTATTGCAACTCAGATCCATTGAAATGAATGGGGTTGAGCTGTAATACCAGACACAACCTTCGGACAAGTGAAGCGCTATTCTTGAAAGAAATCAGCCATGATTTTCTCCTAACTGTGGACAACCCCTTTAAGTCATCTCCCATTTAGTTCTTTTTAGTTTTAAAATGCCTGGACAGCTGGGTGACAACCAAGACGGCTGCCACTACAGCGCCTACAGGGAATATTATCCGACCACTGGAGGCCAGCTGTGTGGTCTCTCCCTGTGGTATGACAAAATCTGACGCTACATGCACACGAACGTTGTTTGTTTCCGTGTCCATTCCGTTTTTTCATTTTTTTTACGAATAGGATGTGGACCCATTCATTTCAATGGGTCCACAAAAAATGCAGACAGCACACCGTGTGCTGTCCGCATCAGTATGTCCGTTCCGTAGCCCTGCAAAAAAAAAATAGAACATGTCCTATTCTTGTCCGTTTTAGGCATTGTTACAATGGATCCGCAAAAAATACAAAAACGGATGGCATACGGATGTCATCGTTTTTTTTTTTGCTGATCTGCAATTTGCGGACCGCAAAACACATACAGTCGTGTGCATGTAGCCTAAGGCCTCAGGCACTCGAACGTTGTTTGTTTCCGCGTCCGTTCCGTTTTTTTTCGGATAGGATGCGGACCCATTCATTTCAATGGGTCAGCAAAAAACACGGGCAGCACACCATTTGCTGTCCGCATCAGTATGTCCACTCCGTAGCCCCGCAAAAAAAATAGCGCATGTCCCATTTTTTTCTAGTTTGCGGACAAGGATAGGCATTATTAGGGTCCATTCACACATCCGCAAAATGGGTCCGCATCCGTTCCGCAATTTAGCAGAACGGGTGCAGACCCATTTATTTTCAATGGGGCCTTAATGTGCTGTCCGCATCTGCATTTGCAGATCCGCACTTCCGCATCCGTGCTTCCGTTTCCGCCAAAAAATAGAACATGTCCTATTATTATCTGCAATTGCAGATAAGATTAGGCATTTTCTATTATAGTGCCGGCGATGTGCGGTCCTCTAATTGCGGAATGCACATTGCCAGTGTCCGTGTTTTGCGGATCCGCAGAACACTTACGGACGTGTGAATGGACCCTTACAATGGATCCGCAAAAAAAATAAACGGATGCCATACGGAAAGTCATCCGTTTTTATTTTTTGCAGACCGCAAAACACATACAGTCGTGTGCATGTAGCCTAAAGCTGAAAATCTACACAGCTTTCCATAATACTTTTGGTTTCAAATTTAAACCTATTTCAAGATCTCTGCTTAATGTCAGTGAATTTGACCAGCATCGGCTTCATACAGCGACTTCAAATGTCATTCTGAAATCGATGGACCGTGAGTATGAGCCCAAACCTACAGAGAAGCCCGAGTGGAGGGAACACCCTTCTAATACAACCATACACAGTATCTCTGGCATGAATGGAGCGGTGGGTGCTCTTGTGCGGTGTGCTCTCCTTCGCGTTTGGGGGGCCCGTTCTGGAGATAGGTATGAGTCCCAGAGGTGGGAACCCCACCTATCCTAGCGATATGCCAGCAGTGTCTCACATGAGACAACCCCTTTAAGGCATGGATGCTGCAGGAGGACGTCGTTGCTCCTCGGGGAGATTACGGGCTCCACAATTACGAGTCTCTCACGTCGGCCCATAACCATTAACGGCCGTGGAATGGATGCTGGAGATTTCGCGCGGATCATTAACTTTTCCTATTTTATCAGCAAATCAAGGTTTCTAAATAATTACCAGCGCACGCGTGAGGTCTGACGCCCCCACATCGATCCGGCCACCAGACAAGAGGGCAAATGACATCTCCCATAATGCTCCAGTCAAGGCCATGATGGACACAGTCTCTAGAGATAGCGCTTTGTATGTTATCTTCCCATGGAGCATAGCCCTAAGTCTCCATACACAGCAGCCCAAAACATGGGTGGATTTTTGGCTTGGCTATTGTCCCAAGGCTTGTAGGAAAGTCTGACTGACTCATAGGGAGCCACTTCCAAAAGGTGGCGCTAGCGAGACGGTTCTCTTTCCCTAGGGGATACCTTTCAGCTACTGATACGTAATTGTTGAATGCAAAAGTATTCAACCACTTAAAGAGGTTATGCACCTTTGATGGGAAGGATAGACCTGCAAGGGGAAGGCGACTTACCTGCTTCCCAGTGCTTGCTCCCCGCTCCTCCTCACCCTGGCCTCAGCTGCTGCGCTCCGAATCGCTGGGCTGCAGCATTGACCTGCTCCCTTTGCGTCATGTCAAATGGTCATGTGACGCAAGACGGGCAGGTCACCGATGCAGCCAGGGACTGGCTGCAGCGGCATCAAAACAGAAGTTGACATCCCAGGAGGACATCGGAGCAGCCGAGGCCGGGGACAGAAGAAGCGTGGGGCCAGCGCCGGGAACAGATCTTTGCAGGTCTGCCCAATAGGGAGGGTTTGCAAAACTGAACCCAAATGGACTAGTCACTGCGCCCTGCACCATCAGCACACTCCTCTGCTGCTGTCATCATTCCCATGATCTAATTGACTACATAGTGTTTATCCCCAACCACTGCAACATTGGCAAACCAGGAGAAGACGCTACATCATCCCTGGGACTCCAGCTGTTGCAAAACTACAACTCCCAACATGCTCCATTCACTTCTACAGTAATTCCGAGAGCAGCTGAGCAAATGTGCATGCTGGGAGTTGTGGAGTCACAACAGCTGGAGGTTGCCGACCCCTGAAATATGTGGTCAAATACATATGGGCAGACGCTGGGGAGAAGCAGCTGGTCAGACGGGCAGCACAGCGCCCTGGTATCTGCCGTCTTCTTACTTGGTTGTTTCACCCTCCATTTTATGCAGCGCCGGTTTCCATGGGCAATTGTATGTGCACTGACCAAGAACCTGTACGGTGGGAGCATGACCTCTGCCGTTCACCGTGCAGCTACCTCCATTGTGCTCCACACGGCTCAATTATAGACGTGACCTTTATAGAAGAGCCATAAATGTCTCGCCTCGAGGGGAATTGATAGCTTGTTGTTAATTCTCTACTTCCAAGATGAAGTCTTTGTGTCGGTCATTGAAGCCTGTACTCAGCACATCAACAGCGTGCACTGCGAAACCCTCACCAAGTCACTGCGATGGGAGGCTAACCGCAAACCCTGACAGCGCATTATAGTGTGATCTACAAAAAAACCTTAGTCACGGTGTACATACATTACTGATCCTGTATTATATTCCAGAGCTGCACTCACTATTCTGCTGGCGGAGTCACTGTGTACATACATTACTTATCCTGTACTGATCCTGAGTTACATCCTGTATTATACTCCAGAGCTGCACTCACTATTCTGCTGGTGCAGTCACTGTGTACATACATTACTTATCCTGTACTGATCCTGAGTTACATCCTGTAGTATACTCCAGAGCTGCACTCACTATTCTGCTGGTGCAGTCACTGTGTGCATACATTACTTATCCTGCACTGATCCTGAGTTACATCCTGTATTATACCCCAGAGCTGCACTCACTATTCTGCTGGTGCAGTCACTGTGTACATACATTACTTATCCTGTACTGATCCTGAGTTACATCCTGTAGTATACTCCAGAGCTGCACTCACTATTCTGCTGGTGGAGTCACTGTGTACATACATTACTTATCCTGTACTGATCCTGAGTTACATCCTGTATTATACTCCAGAGCTGCACTCACTATTCTGCTGGTGGAGTCACTGTGTACATACATTACTTATCCTGTACTGATCCCGAGTTACATCCTGTATTATACTCCAGAGCTGCACTCACTATTCTGCTGGTGCAGTCACTGTTTACATACATTACTTATCCTGTACTGATCCTCAGTTATATCCTGTATTATACTCCAGAGCTGCACTCACTATTCTGCTGGTGCAGTCACTGTGTACATACATTACTTATCCTGTACTGATCCTCAGTTACATCCTGTATTATACTCCAGAGCTGCACTCACTATTCTGCTGGTGCAGTCACTGTGTACATACATTACTTATCCTGTACTGATCCAGAGTAACATCCTGTATTATTCTCCAGAGCTGCACTCACTATTCTGCTGGTGCAGTCACTGTGTACATACATTACTTATCCTGTACTGATACTGAGTTACATCCTGTATTATACTCCAGAGCTGCACTCGCTATTCTGCTGGTGCAGTCACTGTGTACATACATTACTTATCCTGTACTGATCCTGAGTGACATCCTGTATTATACTCCAGAGCTGCACTCGCTATTCTGCTGGTGCAGTCACTGTGTACATACATTACATATCCTGTACTGATCCTGAGTTGCATCCTGTATTATACTCCAGAGCTGCACTCACTATTCTGCTGGTGCAGTCACTGTGTACATACATTACTTATCCTATACTGATCCTGAGTTACATCCTGTATTATACTCCAGAGCTGCACTCACTATTCTGTTGGTGCAGTCACTGTGTACATACATTACTTATCCTGTACTGATCCTGAGTTACATCCTGTATTATACTCCAGAGCGGCACTCACGATTCTGCTGGTGCAGTCACTGTGTACATACATTACTTATCCTGTACTGATCCTGAGTTACACCCTGTATTATACTCCAGAGCTGCACTCACTATTCTGCTGGTGCAGTCACTGTGTACATACATTACTTATCCTGTACTGATCCTGAGTTACATCCTGTATTATACTCCAGAGCGGCACTCACGATTCTGCTGGTGCAGTCACTGTGTACATACATTACTTATCCTGCACTGATCCTGAGGTACATCCTGTATTATACTCCAGAGCTGCACTCACTATTCTGCTGGTGCAGTCACTGTGTACATACATTACTTATCCTGCACTGATCCTGAGGTACATCCTCTATTATACTCCAGAGCTGCACTCACTGTTCTGCTGGTGTGTACATACATGTGCAGGCGTGTGCATAGACTGTATGTGCTACACATATATGTATTTGCTGTGTACATACGTGACCGCCCGTGTGTAAATTGTATCATACATGGTGTTACATAGTATCTGTATGATTACAGCCATGTTTTGTCTCCTAGCTCCTTCCCCTGAAGTGAATAGAACCCCAGTACCAGGGTCTGCAGTGCTTGCTGTCAGTGGCTGTCCCTTTCTCAGTACTGCAGCTCTGAAGCACAAACTGCTGCTCTGTGAAGAGAAATACAGCGCAAAGGCTTCATATGTGAACAGGAGGCAATTAAACCTGTCATGTGGACGCCCCCTCAGAGGCTGACAGACCCCTCCCTCCCGGCAGGGGACATGCACGGGTTAATAGCGGTAGATTCTGTGTGGGCGACTATTACCCTGGAAACTGCCCCAGCCCCGAGGATGGAGGACGCCGCCGGAGCCGAGGGGGAGGGGCGGGGACTGGCGAGGAGCATCCTTTAACCACGCCCCTGACTGACACGAGCTGAACCAATAATCCTACCTGAAGAGGAGGCTGATGCTGCCGAGCATCCTTTAGCCCCGCCCTTCTTCCGCACCTAACCAATGAGAGCAGAGCTCAGGAAGGTAGCCAGCCAATAGCTGATCAGCTCGGGGGTGTCCTTCGCCCCCCGGCTGCTTCTCCCCGCAGTGTCGCTGCAGCTGCAGCACCGGTCGGACCGGATACCTATGGAAGAGATGGAGGAGGAGCTGAAGTGTCCGGTGTGCGGCTCCTTCTACCGGGAGCCCATTATCCTGCCATGTTCCCACAGCTTGTGCCTGGCTTGTGCCCGCAACATCCTGGTGCAGACGCCGGACTCGGAGTCCCCGCAGAGTCGCCGGGCGTCGGGTCTGTCCGACTACGACTACCTGGACCTGGATAAGATGAGTCTGTACAGCGAGGCGGACAGCGGCTACGGGTCGTACGGAGGCTTCGCCAGCGCCCCCACCACCCCCTGCCAGAAGTCCCCCAACGGGGTGCGGGTGTTCCCCCCGAGCATGCCGGCCCCCCACCTGCCGCACCATCACTCCTCCGGGGCGCTGCTGCCTCCCCTTCCCGCCCGCAACCAGTGCCTGACCTGCCCGCAGTGCCACCGCTCCCTCCTGCTGGACGAGCGGGGTCTGCGGGGCTTCGCCAAGAACCGGGTGCTGGAGGGGGTGATCGAGCGCTACCAGCAGAGCAAGGCGGCCGCCCTGAGGTGCCAGCTGTGCGAGAAGAGCCCCAAGGAGGCCACGGTGATGTGCGAGCAGTGCGACGTCTTCTACTGCGAGCCCTGCCGCCTGCGCTGCCACCCGCCCCGCGGGCCCCTGGCCAAGCACCGGCTGCTGCCCCCGGCCCAGGGCAGGGTGAGCCGGAGGCTGAGCCCCCGCAAGATCTCCACCTGCACCGACCACGAGCTGGAGAACCACAGCATGTACTGCGTCCAGTGCAAGATGCCGGTGTGCTACCAGTGCCTGGAGGAGGGCAAGCACGGCAGCCACGAGGTCAAGGCGCTGGGGGCCATGTGGAAGCTGCACAAGGTGAGGGGCCAAGACTGCTGGGGGGCATCTGAGGAGGCATAGATTCTGCGGACCATTACAGGGACGGGTGGCAGCGGGTGAGGCATAGGGTGTGCTGGTCATGCCAGGAACTGGGGTGGCATCTGATGAAGAATAGGTTCTGCAGGCCATGCCAGGGAATAGGGTGGCATCTGACGAGGCATAGGTTGTGCTGGTCATGCCATGGCCTGGGGAGGCACCTGTTGTGCTGGTCACGCCAGGAATGTGGTGTCATCTGATGAAGAATAGGTTCTGCAGGCCATGCCAGGGAATACGGTGGCATCTGATGAGGCATAGGTTGTGCTGGTCATGCCAGGGACTGGGGTGGCATCTGATGAAGAATAGGTTCTGCAGGCCATGCCAGGGAATAGGGTGGCATCTGATGAGGCATAGGTTGTGCTGGTCATGCCAGGGACTGGGGTGGCATCTGATGAAGAATAGGTTCTGCAGGCTATGCCAGGGAATAGGGTGGCATCTGATGAGGCATAGGTTGTGCTGGTCATGCCATGGCCTGGGGAGGCACCTGTTGTGCTGGTCACGCCAGGAATGTGGTGTCATCTGATGAAGAATAGGTTCTGCAGGCCATGCCAGGGAATACGGTGGCATCTGATGAGGCATAGGTTTTTCTGATCATTCCAGGGACAGGGGTGGGAGAGGGTGAGACATAGGTTGTGCAAGTCATGCCATGGACTGGGGAGGCACCTGTTGTGCTGGTCATGCCAGGAATGTGGTGGCATCTGATACGGAATAAGTTGTGCAGGTCATGCCAGGGACTGGGGTGGTATCTGAGGAGGCATAGCTTCTGCTGATCATTACAGGGACAGGGGTGGCAGCGGGTGAGACATAGGTTGTGCAAGTCATGACAGGGACTGGGGTGGCAACTGATGAGGCACAAATTCTGCTGGTCATGTCAAGGAGTCAGGTGGCATCTGATGAGGTATAGGTTGTGTAGGCCGTGCCAGGTACTAGGGTGGCATCTGACGAGGCATGGGTTCTGCAGGTTATTCCAGGGGCCACCTGTTGATTTGAGGTGCATGGCACCCTGTGCCCGATGCAAAACTTGAGTCACTTGATGCTATTTCTGTGCCGTTCTAGTTTCAGGATTCTGCAGTGGGCCATGCCACCCTTCTCCCCTGCACCCCTCATGTCCTTGGCTGGTGGTATGGGGCAGGAAGAGCTTGGCGCCCCAGTCTGATCCTCGCTCCAGGGCCCTCTCTGCATCCCACTAGGTCAGTCAGTGCACTGCAGCCATGACTGGCGGTAGAGATGCCAGCTCGCCTGCCATTGGCATCAGTGGCCCATGTGTTGTAGTCACATAGCTTCGCTACCAGTCTATAGGAAGGTGGGGGATGGAGGGAATGTGTCAGGGTGAGGGGTGAAGGAGGGGGGTGGGCTGCCTATTATAATGAGCCACGTACCCGGCCGCTGTAATCGTCTATCACCAGAAGTCTTTATAAATCGGATATTAGGGAAGTGCACTGTGAGCAGCAATGGAGAAACCCAGGAGCAGCATCTTATCCCGTACAGTCAGCGACTGCGCGACCGCCACACCGTGCACTCCGGGACTGACGGGAGGAACAGAGGTGTGTGCATGAATAATGTGTGCGGCAGAGCGAGGGGGGACGGGTGTAGCAGAGCCCAGAGCGTCGCCTCAGAATTCTGTAGATTTACCTGAAGTCCTACAGAAGTATCTACCCATCATCTATCTATCTATTATCTATATCTATCTACCTATCATCCCTAATATCTATCTATCAATCAATCTATCATCTATATCTATCTCATATCTATCCATCCATCCATCTATATCTATCTATTATCTTTCTATCTCTTATGTATCTCTATCCATCTATATCTATCTCATATCTATCTATCCATCTATCTCATATCTATCTATCCATTGGGGGTATACAGGGACAGGTCCTGTAATAACCTCAGCCGCCCTCGTCTCTGCACGCTCCCGGCGGTATACTCGTTCTCGTTCCTGCACGCTCCCGGCGGTATACTCTCTCCTGGATCGGGGGTGACATCTGGCCTCCAGTATACGGGATTTGGATGAGTGACAGGATTAATTCGCTGTGTTCCTCTCGCCCTGTCACTGTCCCTATGGCTGACACATCCCCAGCCCCTCCAGCGCAGCGCGGGCAGCCCCTCACACCAGCCGCTGCGCTGTCATCCGTCATGCTGTGCCATGGCCGCCTTAATCACAGCCGGGGGAAGGGGACAACGTATTACAGAGCGCTCACATGAATCAGCCGGTCGCCCTCTGAGCCCCGTCTGATCAGATATTCAGTCCTGCTGTCCGCCCTGCCTGGAGCTGCAGGGAAATACATCTCTAGGTGATAATTGAAATTCGCCGCCCCCCGGGGGTCGCTCTGGATCGGTCTTGTTGTCAGTAATTGCGTCTTATGTTGTGGCACATTGGTTGCTTGCAGTGCACACAGTGTAACACATGCAATGTAGTAGAGCTGAGTTTGTATTTTTTGTGAGGTATGACCATCTCAGCTCTGCTACATCTCAATAACATCTTACAGCAGTGCATCGCACTGACAGGTAGACCTGTGGCTAGTGGTCTTCCCCTAATGGCTGCCAGAATTCTGTCAGATTGTCAGGGGTCATTGTGCACAGAGAGTAGCATGTAGACAAAGATGCGACCACAGCACTCTTCGGAAGAGGGGCCATCGTGGGTGCACGCCCCATAGGGATTTCTTCCACCCCAGAGATGTAAATAGATCCTCAATTCTTAGTTTGAGACAGCACATCCATTGGTCTTCAAAAGATAGATTTTTATTGGTTTTTCAACATCAGTGGTACATATTATAGCAACGTTTTGGTGCCTTTCATCAAGCTGTATAATGTGGATATCCGGTTTCACGGCGTGCACAGAGAGTAGCAGAGATGAGTTTGTTATGTAGCACGATTCATTGTGGTGTTACATAGGAATTGCAGCTAAAAAGGCACAATAACAGTAGAGCTGTTAGAGAATGAAATAACACACTCAGCCCTGCTACATCTGTCTACAGACAATGTCTCAGAGATGTTGCACAGGTTTGGGGTGTGTAGCAGAGTCCAGTATGTAACCCTAAAATATTAGAGGGGCGCCTGCAGAGTTACCGCAGTGCAGAGCGATGTAGCAGAGTTCTGTGGCTAATGACTGGGACATAGTGAACATAGAGACAGAACACATATAGGCCTATGTAGTATGTTCCCCCCACCTACCAATGAGGGGCAATAAAAAAAATATATTGCGCCCGTGTATGTTTCTCCTTCCCCATAGGTAACTGTATGGAGGTAGCAGTGACAACCCAGCAACATGGGTCCTACAAGGGTTGTCACTGTATTTAGAGGGGACTTGTCACTAAGACCTCTTCACACTGACATAGAGGGCGCTATTGTACCCACTAATCAGCCCCCACAGTGTCAGCCAGGGACACGCTCACTCTCCCAGGACCTGGTCATTTCTCTGTAGTATGTCCTCTTGGAGGTACTGGTTCTCCTGGTTCAGATCCCGCAATGGTTCCTGGGAAAAGTATGCAAATTAGCTCTCCTCCAGAAGGAAGAAACTTTCTGTCTAGTGCCCCCTGTAGGTACTTCACAGTAAGTCAGTGCCCAACCCATTATAGGGTTTCCTGGATTTTCATCCTCAGGACAGGTCATAAATATCAGATCGGTGAGGGCTGATCAGCAATGGCGCTTTCCACTTGAATGGGACTAAGCTGCTCCTAGGTCATGTGATATGTTTGCACAGTAGATCGACGGGCGTGCCAGGAGTTGGACCCTGTCAATCTCTGAGTATAGGCCATTAATATACAAAATCCCTGAGGACCTCTTCAAAGAGCCTTGACACCTAACTAGGGATGAACCAAACCAGACATAGACTGTAATTAGGAAGTTCTTTCCACTCCCCTGGATTATTAGTGGTATGGTCCAGACTCTGGGAGAGCTTAATCGAAGAAGTGTATCTCAAAGTTTGTGGCTCCCAGTGGTTTAGCCTCTGAAGTTTGACCCACAAGAAGGTCTCTATACAGACCCGGGTTGGCATATTTGATGCCTAGCCATTCACTGGGACACTTAGGAGTCAAGTTGTTGCCTTGTGGAGAACCTATATGTCGATCTACTGGCACTTTAAAGGAGTTCCATCAGGAAAGTACCTTTCATTTGGGACATTATGGAAAGACCCCCTCCGTTAGTCAGAGCTGAGAGGACCATGTTGCATGGCCGTCCATGAATTTCACTTTGCTCAATTGAAGCTTGTTCCTCTTTGATCAGCACAGTGTTGGGATTTGTTCTGATAGGACAACTTTTCCAAGTGGTTATAAGCACACGTTCTCCTCCAATTGAATAAGTTAGTATGGATATGGGTACTGATCAAGATTAGACTGGTTTACATTGCAGCATGGTGATGGGTGCACTGGCACCCCGTACACAGGTCATGTAGGGGCATCAGAATCTCAGGATCAAGGGTCATGTAATTGTATTGAGAACCTAACCAACCAAGTCTTGATCCAAGATCCGACATCATTCTTGTAGATTTCAGTGGAAGACAAACATGGAATACGCAGAGTACAACCTGTAATCCTAGACACTATTAACCAAGAAGGCAATGGGTACAAAGATCCTTCGTGGGTTGGCAAGATATAACTTTCAAATTTTACATTCATTTCCAACACTTGAGAGAACTACAATCAGTTTGGGCAACTCCACCAATGGTGGACCACACCAAAGGAAGGTTAGGCTTATCTGATCTCCAACTGTTCCTCCACCCAACATATATTCACTAGAATGATTCCCTTGGGATTGTTGGGTGCCATCTGTAGACTTTAGAGGAAGAAGAATCATCTCGAGCTGTTGGTTTGAGCCAGCAAAATTTCAGTGTTACACTGTCGAGAAATCGGAACGTCTGAGGCCTTGTTCACATTTCCGTTTTTCTTGGACCTGTGGTATCTGCATTTTCCACAGACAGCACAAATGCACAGTGATTTTAATTTGTCTACTCACACTTCAGTGTTTTTTTGCTGACTGTGGGTCAGTGGAAAAATCACGGAGACATGCACTACTTGTGGACTCAACACTCCCATTGAAGTCTGCGTGAAAACCACTGACACCACACAAATGGCATCCGTGTTCCGTCAGTGTTTCACAGACCATTGGTAGAAGATGCTTCGGAAATTAATTTTTAGCTGAGGACTGTCTGTGGAATAGGGATGAAACACAGAGGGAAAAACGGACAATCGAACAAACACGGATTCTTCAAAAACATCTTTATAGATGAAACATGGATGGACATGGAAATCTGAATGAGGCCTCAGTTTTTGGCAACAGTTTCTGGAAGGATCCATCTTGTTTCCATGATAATGTCCAGGGCAACCTCACTAATCTTACTAGAGTTCTTACTTTGCCCCGTTAGAGATCTAACCTCATTAATCTCACAACAGGTCCAACCTCACTAAAGGTCTACACTCATTCATCTCACTAAAAGTCCAGTCTCACTATGGGTTCCACGTCAATAACCTCAGTAGGGGTCAAACTTCTCCAAACTGACTAGAGGTTCAGCTTCACTAACCTCACTAGATGTCCAGCTTTACCTACCTCACCAGAAGTCCAATTTCAGTAGCTTCACTAGAGGTTTAACCTCACCAACCTCACTTACTTCACTAGAGGCCTAAACTCATTAATCTCATTAGAGGTCCAACCTTGATGTTTGGCTGTACAGATACTTCCACCCATTATCCCTGGTTTCCTCCAACCAATGAATTCCTTCTATAAGGGTCCATTCACACTTCCGTAATTTCGTTCCGCATTTTGCGGAACGGAATTGCGGACCCATTCATTTCTATGGGGCAGCACGATGTGCTGCCCGGATCCGGAATTGCGGATCCGTACTTCCGGGTCCGCAATTCCGATCCCAAAAATTATAGAACATGTCCTATTCTTGTCCGCAATTGCGGACAAGAAAAGGCATTTTCTATGAGAATGCCAGCAATGTGCGGTCTGCAAAATGCGGAACGCACATCGCCGATGTCCGTGTTTTGTGGATCCGCAAAACACACACGGATTTGTGAATGGACCCGAACATAGATTTTTTTAGGTAGGTTATACTTCAGAGCTGCATTCACAACTCTGCAGGCTGCAAAGCAGAAATTCGTAACATATCTAGAGATTTGATGATGCCTCCACTGCCGTTGTAGAGGTGAAGATAGAGATTGCACTAAATGACACTCCGTGGAGTGCGTCGCTGCCGGTCTAGAGGGGGTTAATTGCCCGAACCCCTGATTAATGTTAAATAACTAACTAGACCCCCGCTGACTTTCTGGTGCTCTGTGATAATGTGATGTTGCAGAGAATGCAAACTTCACAAAGATGGTAGTGCTGCTGTGCTGTGAGTCTTCAATCTTCAGTTTCCTCTGCTAGCGCGTGCGGTCCTGGCCGGTGACACATGCGCGCGAGGGAAACCACGCTGGTAATCCTAGGGAAGGAGACTTCGTGTGGGGTCACACTGGGTACCTGTGCCTCCTTGGACCACAATTTCCACCAACGTTTTTTCGGAATTGACGAATGCCTTCCTCAGGGAGATCCCTGTATTACATCCTGATACAGGATAAGTAATGTATGTACACAGTGACTGCACCAGCAGAATAGTGAGTGCAGCTCTGGAGTATAATACAGGATGTAACTCAGGATCAGTACAGGATAAGTAATGTATGTACACAGTGACTGCACCAGCAGAATAGTGAGTGCAGCTCTGGAGTATAATACAGGATGTAACTCAGGATCAGTACAGGATAAGTAATGTATGTACACAGTGACTGCACCAGCAGAATAGTGAGTGCAGCTCTGGAGTATAATATAGGATGTAACTCAGGATCAGTACAGGATAAGTAATGTATGTACACAGTGACTGCACCAGCAGAATAGTGAGTGCAGCTCTGGAGTATAATACAGGATGTAACTCAGGATCAGTACAGGATAAGTAATGTATGTGCATAGTGACTGCACCAGCAGAATAGTGAGTGCAGCTCTGGAGGATAATACAGGATGTAACTTAGGATCAGTACAGGATAAGTAATGTATGTACACAGCAAATCCACCAGCAGAATAGTGAGTGCAGCTCTGGAGTATAATACAGGATGTAACTCAGGATCAGTACAGGATAAGTAATGCATGTAAACAGTGACTGCACCAGCAGAATAGTGAGTGCAGCTCTGGAGTAAAATACAGTTCAGTTATTTGATCAGTTATTTCTGTCAGTTAGGGCTCAAGCGCACAAACGTTTTTTGCGTTCCGTATATGGGCCGTATTTTGATTCCATATACGGTCCGTATACGGAACCATTCATTTCAATGGGTCCGCAAATGACTCTGTGTGCTGTCTGCATCCGCCCCGCAAAAATCATTAGGCATGTCCTATTCTTGGCCGTTTTGCAGACAAGAATAGGCATTTCTAAAATGGGCCTCCTATTCTGTTCCGCAAATTGCGGAAGGCACACGGACGGCATCCGTTTTTTGCAAAAAAAAAAAGGCATGGTCATGTACATGAACCCTAATTGTGAGCCAAGACCAATAGTGAAGCCTACACAGAGAAATGCAGTATAATGGAAAGATTTTAATATATGCAAATGAGCCTCTAGTAGCAAAAGGGGCGTTACCGTTACACCTAGAGGCTCTGCTCTCTCTGCAACTGCCGCACCCTTTGCACTGTGATTGACTTTAGGAGAAGTCAGGGCCAGGAGACATCATGTCAATCAAAGTCCTGGGGGCACAGCTGCAGTTGCAGAGAGAGCTGAGCCTCTAGGTGTAACGGTAACACCCCTGTTGTTCCTAGAGGCTCAGTTGCATATCTTAAAACTAACCTGTTACAAGCGCACATGTAACAGGTCAGCCAGTGTCATAGGTACAAATCTGCTGATGCCCTTTAATATTTTATACAAATTCTAGGTACGTACCTTTTGGCGGTAGGCGTGCCCTTTGTATTACATAAGCCCTGCCTCCAAAATGGCTGACCCCATAGTGAAGGGGAACATATGCCCTTGTATCCATTTTACCCAGAGAAGCAGCAGTGAGCGGCGCCTCCGATATCACTGAATGAGGTCACTGTGGCGGCCCCGGGGCGAGTCATTTAGGAGCAGGAGTGTGAGCAGCGGGACCGCAGCCACGGAGGCTCATCGAGCTCCATAGAGGCCGTGTCCGCTGTGTGAGGGAATCGGGGCAGAAATGATGTAGATGCAGACGGACGGCTGAACACCCGATCAGGTTCACAAATAAAGCAATTCCTTTCTCCAGGGTCAGCAAATGGCGCGTTGTGCCGCTGCGGATGAGCCCATCCCCTCCCCCACTGATCAGGATCCAGAGCCGCACATGCATCGGATATTTATACGCTTTATGTTCCTGCATCCAAAGCCTCATTGATGCAGCCATTAGATTGATGGACGGAGGCCGTTACTGCCGGATTGCCTGGTTATGCCTCCCCCCACCCATTACCTCGAGCCCTGAGCCAAATCCAGCTCAACGCTAAGCCTAATAGACCCAGTGGAAGCTCATTGATTTCAATATGGAGAAGCGTGGGTGGGGCTGTATTATGGAGCTCCAGAGCAGGCGCTCTCGGCACGGACACCTTCAGCTCTTCCATCAGTTATTTCCAATAAGCGGACACTCTCAGTCATATGCCGTGCCTGGTATTGCAGCTCAGCACCATTGACGTATTCGCACCGCAGTACCGGAAACAACGTGTGGGTAGGAAGGAACTAGCCTACATTTACCAGTGTTGGAGCACCTACGTACCGACCCAAACTGTGCCAATGTAAAAGGCAGTGGGTGTGGACTCTCTGTGCCGACTGACTTTGGGCTAAAACTAAGGGCGCTGTTCTGGCAGTTTCCTGGTATTCACCCTTTGAACCCCTGTACGGGTATCTAGACTTCACTGCAGGGGAATAACCAGGCCATTACCTCCTGGAGTAGTTGACTGCTGATTAGGCCTGCACAATATATCGCCAAAGCAATCGCAATTAATCGCCATATCGCAATCGCCAATTGGCCGACCCAAAAATGCTGCAATTATATTACCATATTTTTCGCTTTATAAGACAAACTTTTTCCCCCCAAAAGTGGGGGGAAAATGGCAGTGCGCCTTATTAAGCGATGGTTGACTTTTTACGTGGCTGACACGGATGTATCGCCGGCCGCTATGCTGCACAGCGCGGCCGGCGATACATCAGTTACAGTGCGGAGAGGGGGAGGGGCTGGAGGCAAGTCGTTATTTTAATGAACAAATGTTCTTCTATTTATCTGTTCTGTGCAGCGCTATTAAGAAAATGGCAAGTTTTGTATTTTGTACTTTTGCAGTAATGCAAATATGTTAGTTACTTTAGTAAAAGAGGTTTTATTTTGAAAAACACTGCATTTCAGTTCTTGAGTTGAGCATAACTACATTTCAGCATCATCAGTAATTTGTGTGTGATTTTGCCTTGAAAATCCAAGCAAATAGACCTCTAGCACAATTCCCTTAAAATATCGCATTGCATATCGTTATCGCAATTTTTAGGGCCCTAATCGCAATCGCACAAAATTCCCGTATCGTGCAGCCCTACTGCTGATCCACGGGGGTCCGGCAAAGCACCAAAGTGATCAGGCAATACTCATAGTCAGGAAAGAAACCGAGGGTAAAGCCTGGTTTGTGCATATCCCAAAAAATGTCTAAGGTCGAGGAAGGCGACAATCAGGCAAAACAGTGAACAAGCAAAGGTTAGGACAGCAGACGGTGAGCAAAATAAGTAGTCAGGCAGGAATTCGGTAAACTTATTCTTGTACATAGAGCAGTATTATAGTAGTTATATTCTTGTACATAGGAGCAGTATTATAGTAGTTATATTCTTGTACATAGGAGCAGTATTATAGTAGTTATATTCCTGTACATAGGAGCAGTATTATAGTAGTTATATTCTTGTACATAGGAGCAGTATTATAGTAGTTATATTCTTGTACATAGGAGGCAGTATTATAGTAGTTATATTCTTGTACATAGGAGCAGTATTATAGTAGTTATATTCTTGTATATAGGAGCAGTATTATAGTAGTTATATTCTTGTATATAGGAGCAGTATTATAGTAGTTATATTCCTGTACATAGGAGCAGTATTATAGTAGTTATATTCTTGTACATAGGAGCAGTATTATAATAGTTATATTCTTGTACATAGGAGCAGTATTATAGTAGTTATATTCTTGTACATAGGAGCGGTATTATAGTAGTTATATCCTTGTACATAGGAGGCAGTATTATAGTAGTTATATTCTTGTACATAGGGGCAGTAGTATTAATAGGTAGTCATATTCTTGTATTATAGTAGTTATTCTTGTACATAGGAGCAGTATTATAGTAGTTATATTCTTGTACATAGGAGCAGTATTATAGTAGTTATATTCTTGTACATAGGAGCAGTATTATAGTAGTTATATTCTTGTACATAGGAGCAGTATTATAGTAGTTATATTCTTGTACATAGGAGCAGTATTATAGTAGTTATATTCTTGTACATAGGAGCAGTATTATAGTAGTTATATTCTTGTACATAGGAGCAGTATTATAGTAGTTATATTCTTGTACATAGGAGCAGTATTATAGTAGTTATATTCTTGTACATAGGAGCAGTATTATAGTAGTTATATTCTTGTACATAGGAGCAGTATTATAGTAGTTATATTCTTGTACATAGGAGCAGTATTATAGTAGTTATATTCTTGTACATAGGAGCAGTATTATAGTAGTTATATTCTTGTACATAGGAGCAGTATTATAGTAGTTATATTCTTGTACATAGGAGCAGTATTATAGTAGTTATATTCTTGTACATAGGAGCAGTATTATAGTAGTTATATTCTTGTACATAGGAGCAGTATTATAGTAGTTATATTCTTGTACATAGGAGCAGTATTATAGTAGTTATATTCTTGTACATAGGAGCAGTATTAGTAGTTTATTCTTGTACATAGGAGCAGTATTATAGTAGTTATATTCTTGTACATAGGAGCAGTATTATAGTAGTTATATTCTTGTACATAGGAGCAGTATTATAGTAGTTATATTCTTGTACATAGGAGCAGTATTATAGTTATATTCTTGTACATAGGAGCAGTATTATAGTAGTTATATTCTTGTACATAGGAGCAGTATTATAGTAGTTATATTCTTGTACATAGGAGCAGTATTATAGTAGTTATATTCTTGTACATAGGAGCAGTATTATAGTAGTTATATTCTTGTACATAGGAGCAGTATTATAGTAGTTATATTCTTGTACATAGGAGCAGTATTATAGTAGTTATATTCTTGTACATAGGAGCAGTATTATAGTAGTTATATTCTTGTACATAGGAGCAGTATTATAGTAGTTATATTCTTGTACATAGGAGCAGTATTATAGTAGTTATATTCTTGTACATAGGCAGTATTATAGTAGTTATATTCTTGTACATAGGAGCAGTATTATAGTAGTTATATTCTTGTACATAGGAGCAGTATTATAGTAGTTATATTCTTGTACATAGGAGCAGTATTATAGTAGTTATATTCTTGTACATAGGAGCAGTATTATAGTAGTTTCTTGTACATAGGAGCAGTATTATAGTAGTTATATTCTTGTACATAGGAGCAGTATTAGTAGTTATATTCTTGTACATAGGAGCAGTATTATAGTTATATTCTTGTACATAGGAGCAGTATTATAGTAGTTATATTCTTGTACATAGGAGTATTATAGTAGTTATATTCTTGTACATAGGAGCAGTATTATAGTAGTTATATTCTTGTACATAGGAGCAGTATTATAGTAGTTATATTCTTGTACATAGGAGCAGTAGTATTATAGTAGTTATATTCTTGTACATAGGAGCAGTATTATAGTAGTTATATTCTTGTACATAGGTGAGGGCAGTATTATAGTAGTTATATTCTTGTAACATAGGGGACAAGTATTATAGTAGTTATATTCTTGTATCAATAGGAGGCAGTATCTATAGTAGTTATAGTCTGTACATCGGAGGCAGTATTATCGTAGTTATATTCTCTGTACATAGGAGGACCGTATTTATAGTAGTTATGAGTCTTGGACATAGTAGCAGTATTATATAGTTATAGCTTAGCTAGAGTCAGTATTATAGTAGTTATAGTCTTGTACATAGGAGTCAGTATTATAGTAGTTATATTCTTTGTACATAGGAGGCAGTATTATATGTAGTTATATTCTTGTAGCATAGGCAGCAGTATTATACGTAGGCTATTTCTTGTACATAGGAGCAGTATTATAGTAGTTATATTCCTGCACATAGGAGGCAGTATTATAGTAGTTATATTCGTTGTACATAGGAGGCAGTATTATAGTAGTTATATTCTTGTACATAGGAGCAGTATTATAGTAGTTATATTCTTGTACATAGGAGCAGTATTATAGTAGTTATATTCTTGTACATAGGAGCAGTATTATAGTAGTTATATTCTTGTACATAGCAGCAGTATTATAGTAGTTATATTCTTGTACATAGGAGCAGTATTATAGTAGTTATATTCTTGCACATAGGAGGCAGTATTATAGTAGTTATATTCTTGTACATGGAGGCGTATTATAGTAGTATATTCTTGTACATAGGAGCAGTATTATAGTAGTTATATTCTTGTACATAGGAGCAGTATTTTAGTAGTTATATTCTTGTACATAGGAGGCAGTATATAGTAGTTTAATTCTTGTACATAGGAGCAGTATTATAGTATTAATATTCTTGTACATAGGAGCAGTATTATAGTAGTTATATTCCTGTACATAGGAGCAGTATTATAGTAGTTATATTCTTGTACATAGGAGCAGTATTATAGTAGTTATATTCTTGCACATAGGAGCAGTATTATAGTAGTTATATTCCTGTACATAGGAGCAGTATTATAGTAGTTATATTCTTGTACATAGGAGCAGTATTATAGTAGTTATATTCTTGTACATAGGAGCAGTATTATAGTAGTTATATTCCTGTACATAGGAGGCAGTATTATAGTAGATATATTCTTGTACATAGGAGCAGTATTTTAGTAGTTATATTCTTGTACATAGGAGCAGTATTTTAGTAGTTATACTCTGTCACATAGGAACAGTATTAGGCTACTTTCACACTTGCGTTCGGGGTTCCGCTTGTGAGTTCCGTTTGAAGGCTCTCACAAGCGGCCCGCATCAGTATGGCTCTGTTTTGCCTCCGTTCCGCTCAGCAGGCGGACAGGTCACCCGAACGCAGCTTGCAGCGTTTTCGTGTCCGCCTTGCCGTGCGGAGCCAAACGGATCCGTCCAGACTTACAATGTAGGTCAATGGGGACGGATCCGTTTGACGTTGACACAATATGGTGCAATTTCAAACGGATCCTTCCCCCATTGACTTTCAATGCAAAGTCTGGACGGATCCATCTGACTACAAATTGGACAGACTTTTTTCTACAATATAATGCAGACGGATCCGTTCTGAATGGATACCATAGTTTGCATTATAGGAGTGGATCCGTCTGTGCAGACCCCAGACGGATCGGCTCCGATCGCAAGTGTGAAAGTAGCCTTATATTAATTACTTCCATGTTATTTTAATTTCCAGTTAAATTAAAACATTTTGTAATATATTATGTTTTGTGACTTTTACTGTTGGCATGAATTTGACTGTTTACAGATCTTGTAATTGTCTGAAGACTTTCCAAGAGTCTACAACTTTCCAGATTGTTTATAGGGCGTGTTGAATGCAGCAGATGGCGATGAGACGTCCTCCTCTTCATTCCTGTACCCTAGCAACGTGAACCTAAGAGAGGAGCCCTACAGCTTCCTTCATGCAATTTCCCCCCGTACCGCCCTCCCCCACGGCTTTGTGCCCATGTCCTAACCCTGTGATATTGTTCTAGACATCAGCTGTGCCCTATTGAGTCGGCTCTCATCTCCTGGTCCTCTGCAGGCTGATTCAGCGCCCATTGTCGCATCCCACCAGCCGCTCTTGATGCTCGGGTCACGCTGTGTATTCAGAATGCAGCTCAGCGGCGCTCTCGTATGTACCTCATTTCGCAGCAGAGGGGCATTGAGCTCTGTAACTTCATAGCCGTCACCAATCGCAGATGTGGGGAGCAATTTGCCGTCAGTCACCGAGATGAGACAAGGGCGGACAACATGCCAATCACATCCCTGTTTGCCCATATAAGCAAGAGCTCGTTCACACTTGCAGTATACAGACCTGTTTTAATTCTCAAATGTAATTTTCATTGAAAGAAAGTTGCCAATACATAGAATGTGTTTTATACATGTTTCTTATGCTCATGTTTTTTTTTATTTTTTTGTATTGTTTTTAGCCTATAGAAGTCAATAGATTGCAAAAAGCACACAATGCAGAAAAAAAAAAAAAATAAAACTATAGAAAAAATTACAAAACGGCTCCATATGGCGCATACGTTTTTTTGTTTTCATGTGTGAAACAGCCCTAAGGCCCCTTTCAGACGAGCGGGTGTCACCCTGCGGACTCGCAGCGCAGCCCCCGGCCTGAACTTCCAGCACTGCCGGGGTCACATAGCATTAAATTGATTTATGATGCTATGTAACCCTTAGAGGCCTGGAATGTATTGGATAACACTGACATAATGGTGTCAGTGTTATCCAATGCATTCCAGAACTCTAAGGCCTCGTTCACACTTCAGTGTTTGGTCAGTGATTTCCATCAGTGATTTGTGAGCCAAAACCAGGTGCAACGCTAAACACAGAACAGGAGCAGATCTTTCCCTTCTACCTCATGTCTGTGGAGGCTCCACTTCTGGTTTTGGCTCACAAATCACTGATGGAAATCACTGACCAAACACTGAAGTGTGAACGATGCCTAAGGGTTGCATCGCAACATAAATCAATGTAATGCTGTGTGACCCCGGCAGTGCTGGAAGTTCGTTCATGCCGGGGGCTGCGCTACGAGTCCGCAGGGTGACACCCGCTCGTCTCTTCAGGGGCCTAAAATGCCATCACTTCTGATGACGGATAATTTGCAGATGACAGATGAGTTATCTTGTAGCATATGGTGAGCTTTGAAGTCTATTGCAGCAAGCTCTTAAGCTCCCTCTAGTGGTGGCTGATGATAACCAGAAATGTATCAGTATGCAGCGGATTTGATGCTATGTATCGGAAAAATTAAGCTCTGAGCGCCATAAAGATATATTAAAAAGTTAATCAGCATAAAATGTCGGACTTAAAAATGTCATGGTATTAAAAGGTAGAGATTCACTTTAAGGTGTAGTAGGTGTAACCATACTGCACGCACTACCAGACCCGGCGCAGATCAGTCTGCATTGGCTGTTACATTGCAGCCGCCAATCAGCCGGCATTATATTCCCCTGCCGTTCAGAGGATCCGGGTCAGTGTGACTGGCTGCTGGTTTCCCGCTCTGATTCCCTCACCACCTGGAGGCACGACGAGTCCCATTACGGAGGACACGTGTGTGGTGGCGGGCGTGCCGCCTCCTGGGGTAGGAAGAGATGAGACGCCCCCACGATCAAGGGGAATACAGTCACTGCAAATAAGACATTCACGGCTGATAAAGTCGCTGGAGGGTGGACTGATTTAAACGAACACATCACGTAAAACTGGTACATTGTGTTACTGTACCTAGCTCCGGACGGAGCTGGCGTACTTCAAATACATGTGTCATGCTCCGCCCCTCGCTCTCTGCACTGGGCATCACACTGTGCAGTTTTTCCGGAGTGCCCCTTTAATATCGCCTAAAATGATTTCTGATTGGTGGAAGTTTTTGGATTAGGCTCGGACTGTACAGTGACTTTCAGGCGCACAGTAGTTGTCGTACAGCGGAATAACCATCAGTTTAGTCATCACTTTGTGGAACCCTATACTTAGGGGTAGCAACCGCGAACGCCCAAAATATACATATAGTGAGAAGATCACGCCCATCATTGCAGATTTTTGTAGTGTATGTCCCTTTAATTACCAATACGCTGGTCAGATTGGGGGAAATTGTCTCATTCTTGGCCAATTTGTCACCATTCAGATTCAGTAGTGACTGCGGATGTGCCATGATAGGGGGTAACTAACAGATTGGTCGGGGTCCAACTGCTGGGACCCCCCGCCAATCCAGAAAACAGATCCAGTTCCTTCACAGAGCTCAGGAGTCTCCAGCAGTCCCATAGAGAATGAATGGAGCAGCAGGGATCTTGCTTGACCTGTCGCCCCATCAGGGTGGGGGACCGGGACCCCATTCTCAGGATAGACGGGGATGGCCGGGCCCCCACTACTCGGTAAGTTATATCCCTATCCTTTTCATAAGGAGTAACGTTTATCATTGTAGAGTCATACCATAATACAGACCTCAGGGGTCCAGGGAGGTGAGATGGGTGGTTTTATTCTATATTTATTGGGTTAGTTCAGAAAGGAAAATGAATTTTGACCAATTTCTGACCATTTTTCACCCTCCTGCACCCCTGTGAGATGTAGGGGTGGAAGATATCGGGTTTAATCAAGGGCTGCAAAGTGAGTGGGATCTATGGCACTTCAAAACCTGATTTGTGAATAGAATGACAGAACTGCAGTTAAGACTGACACATCTATTACTTTAGGAGAACGGAGGATATTAACCTGCGGGTCAGGCTGTGTGTGATGGGATTGTGGATTAGGGAATGTCACCAGAGGCCAAGGTAACTTGGAAAGGCTTCATGAAGTCCTCGGACAAATCACACAAGAGGCCAAACTTCTAGTTCTGATATTTGGGAAGGGTGAACCTGACGGAGCGAAGCCAAATCCAAGATCCAATGACCAACAATGAAAGAACAGAACATTCTCATCGGAAGTGCGAAGATCAGAGAGGTGGGGGCAGGGAATCAATGGCGATGAGTTGTGATAGGGGGAGGGGGTGCGGAGCGATGGTGATAATCCTAATGAAACGACGTCCGTATTGATTAACCATAAGTATCGGGGAAGGGGAGGGGCCTGTACATGAAATCAATGAATGAAATGGAGGAAAAGCCATCCAGAGATATTAAAAAGCGGGATGTTACAACGCGCAGGTCAGCGGTATGGCAGACGTACAAATGGAGTCATAATCCGCCAGATACCGACATTAGTCGCACATTAAACGGCAGTTTCATCAAATATGCGTTGCCCGGCGCCTGGAAAGGAGGAGATTAAATATCTATGAAGTGTTCATTGTTCTGGCTGCCACTATTCAGGTCTGAAGCGCGTGGCGTATGTTCTGCGTGGGGCTCAGCATGGTGTCACATCCCATCATGCCCCGGGAAAGCATATGTGATACAGAAGGCATCATGGAGGGGTCATCTGAACTGCACCATGTAATACTACATTTCCCCTGTAGAGGCCACTATTCCTGAGGATTTATATTGCTGGATCCCCAGCGATCAGCTGATCAACGAGTTGGCTTCAGTCTAAGGGCTCCTGCACACGACCGTATGTATTTTGCAGTCCACAAAATACAGGTCCCAAAAAAGCAAAAATGGATGACATCCATGTTGCATCCTCTTTTTTGCGGATCCATTGTAACAATGCCTGTCCGCAACGGACAAGAATAAGATATGTTCTATTTTTTTATGCGGACATGTGATGCACATGGAGTCATTTCCGGTTTTTTTTCACGCCCCGTTGAAATGATCGGTTCTCGACCTGTAAAAATACGGAACATAAATGGAAGAAAAATACGTTTGTGTGCATGAGCCCTAAAAAGGGGTTGCGACAGTAAGACAACCCTTTTTTTTCCAGAATTAATAGAAGTTGGATAATCAAATATTCTGGATTATCAGATAGCCATAGAAAATGATATATTCCCAAAATGGGAAGACAAGACAAAATCTGCAACTGCGGCAGAGCGCGAGTGCCATAGCAACTGGTTATTAATCCTGTTATTTAAATAGATGGCGAACGATCAGAATATCTGATGCCAGATTAAAGGAGTTGTATTAGGGGGTCAGCGCTGTCCAGGTCTGCTTTAGAAATATGGGGTGACCACTGAATTGTACTAAAAGCAAAGGAGCCGTGTGGGTGGTCACCTTTCCAGTACACAGTGAGGTTGCTAGGCAACTAGACACCAATAAATAAAGCAGATATCGATACATAGTGAGGAGCTGTCCCATTTTTTGGCAGAGGGATCCTGGATGTAAGGGATGGGCTTCCATTAAATTAGGGAATCTGCAAATGCCTTTGTCATGGGTGAGCTAGGTGCTGGAGTTGCATCCAGTGTTTGACTCCTGAGCCACAGATGAAGGCATCTAGAAATTGAATGTTGGAAATGGAAAAGGGGGTGGTAATAATGAATATGTAAATTGGAAATGTTCCCCCTTTAATATAAATCTCACCTATATGTTTTGATTTCAATTTGCATTTGTGACCATGGTTACCGTGAAAGCAGCCATGACTTCCCCCAGCTAAATATAGTGATTAATTAAGCTAGGAACATGCGTAGGAGCCGCACGTACATGCTCCTTGTGGAGGCTGGGAGTAAAATACAGGCATTTTCTTCACCGCGGTTGTCCTGCCACCCTTTGGCTTTTTTGGACATATATTATGTTTATTTTGCATGCTGGTGGCAGTAGTATTGTCTTTAGTTAGATGACAAACTGCTGACAGCACTAGGTAGTGGCTGAGGAGAGCAAGACCTATTGTGGAGCTTATATCATAAGGAGTAGTGTGAATATGAAGTTTTGTCCTGCTAGATTCTGCCCCTGCATTAAACTGCTCTATAGCCCCTCCCCTAGTCTGAGTGACAGCAGTAGCATCCAACCAGGACACCACCACAGCTGCCATGCCGAAGCAGCTCAGTGCAGAGAGTGGAGAGCACTTCACAGTGAAGCTCCACCTCCTGGGCAATGGCAGAAGGAGAACCTGGCAGAACAAAACTTCCTATTCACTTTACTCCTGATAAAATCTCTACAAAAGTTATGTTTCTCCTGCTCTCCCATTCTCTTCCTAGAGCTGTCAGTAGTTTAGCATGGTCAGAACTGCTGACAAGACTCCCTAAAAGGTGGCCATACACCTTAGCTGGCTTTTGATAGCTATTCATCCTGATGCCCCCATACACATGTGCGCTGAGGCCGCTGTCTCCTCTGAGAACAAAGGGTCGGGCATGTTGACATCCAACCTGCCAGATCCTTCTTTTTCTCAAAGTCTGCAGTCCAGAAGAGTCAGGACACCCCACACACACATGGTTGGCTGATCCTGTCACAGTCCTAGACCACCTAGAATGTTGACATTAAAAAGTAACTAAACCTTTATCTAAACTTTTAATATGTTCTCCCTAATGCCCTAATAAAACTAACTCTAATATACTTTATTAATGAATTTTCTATTTTTACTACTCTTTTTCCTTAGCTGTTCTCTTAGCTTTGCAAAGCAGGCAGAAGCAGGATCCCGCTCCGCTCAGCTAATCCTGGCATAGTACATGGGTACAGGGTACCCATGTGCTATGCCAAGAGTTAGTAATAGTCCAGGGAACACAGGCAGGAACAGCAATATGCGCTCCTGCCCGTACTCA